>NC_085140.1:4170156-5370156 GCF_024139115.2 Armigeres subalbatus | reverse complement strand
CGGAGAAGATGAAATCGGCTGTTTCAGTTGCGACAAGTTCTCTTTCTCGTGTTTCAACACGTTCTTCGAGTTCCAGGCATCGCATCATTCCGAAACAAAATGCTTCACGTTGATCGAGAAGTGCGACGGTTTCAGTAACTGTTTGAATGGGAAGGACGAACAAGATTGTACGATGTTGGTGCGAGACCTGAGGAGCCCGTTGGCGTTCACGGTTGGCCACTCGGTGGGAATACTGCATCGGAATTATAAGGGCAAGTGGTATCCGGTATGCCATAACCCATTATCGTTGGCGAAAGAGGCCTGTGAAGCGGAATTGGGGCCATCGCATCGAGATCCGGTGATTGTGCAGCATCATGGGGATCTTCCGGGGCCGTTTATCCAACCAAATTTGCGAAGTCATCACGTGTTTCAACCGGAGTTCACGGATACCTGTAATGGACTGATCAACTATGTCAAATGCCCACCACCAAAGTGTGGATCGACGAAGCAGAGCGAGATGGAAAACGTTCGTATCAAAATAAGGGGTAAAAGAAATGCTTCGGAGATTTTGCAGATCGTAGGTGGGACGAAAGCCGAATCTGGCGCGTATCCGTTTATTGTCGGCATTTTCAGAGATGGGAAGTTCCACTGTGGTAGCAGCATCTTCAATGAACATTGGGTAGGTTGATGTAAAAATATTGCAACGAATATTTTTTAACCGTTTTTCTCCATAGATCATCACGGCAGCTCACTGTTGCGACAATTTCCATAGACACCATTATGAACTGAGGGCGGGTCTACTTCGAAGGCGAAGTTTTTCACCACATGTTCAGATTTCAACAGCAACACATGTTCTAATTCATCATGGATACAGTCCTCAAAAGATGATCAACGACATCGCACTGATGCATTCGGACAGGCCTTTCCAGTACAATCGGTGGGTAAGACCGATTTGTCTACCGGAGCGGCACATGACTACAAACGATCGGGACTGGATTTGGGGTCCGAAGCCGGGAACGATGTGCACAGCTATAGGTTGGGGAGCACTCGTAGAGCATGGCGGATCGCGTAAGTCAAACATTTTTGCAGAGAGAATATGAAAACGACCGGTTAGAATGACTGACTAACGACTAATGAAAGTTTAATTTCAGTTCTAACCGCAGGTTGCTACGATATGCCATGTGTTGTTATGGTAACATGGATTATATAACAGGGGGTACGAAACGGATAAGTTCGGTGCTTATTCAAAGTCAATGACTGCTGCGATTGCAACACTCCTTCCTAAGCAACAAAGCCTCTTATTCACTTCTAACTCTAGTCAGGGCTTTTGTAAACACATCTGCAAGCTGCTGTTTCGTGCTCACATAGCCCAACTCGACAACTCCTTGCTCTAGAACGTCCCGTGGTACCGAAATTTTTTTTTTACAACTCACTTTTAGGGGGATTAATCATCAAACTGTTTTTATCGAAAGATGCGCTTCTAAATATCTTGAAACTTCTGTGAACAAACCCTATATCCAAAATTAACACTTTTTGTGTTTCTGTATTTCGATTGTGAAAATGACGAAATAAAACACTGTGCGATGTAGTGCTCTTGATGGATCCACGGCTTACCGTTCTTCCGGGCCCGTGTGATCCGCAGACCCAAGCAAAAAGTTGCTTGACCAAGATCATTCATCTTGAAGCGATTGTGGAGAAACCATTTCAACCTTCAGTTTGGCATTGTTGGTGAAAAATCATGAAATCGTCCACATAAATAGTGATGAAAATCATTTTGTCACCATCGATTCGGAAGTACAAGCACGGATCTACTTCTACTTCTCATGCCCAAATTCGCCTTGTTGAGCTTAGTGTTCTTCGTCGAAATCGATTCCTTCCCCACCAAGCGCGCCTTGTATCGCTCGATGTTACCAGATGGGCCTCGTTTTGTTTTGTAGTCCCACTTGTTCCGTATAGCCTTCCTGTCGCTTGGAAGGGTAGACAGCTCCAAAGTTCCATTCTCTTCTCGCGCCTTAATTTCATCGCGCATAGCCGTGATCCTCTACTTACGATCCGGGCGGATCGTGTGTGGTGTTTGTGCCCTTACTATCTTTAACATTCCGGCCGCCTTGAGTTTACTCGAAACAATTAAAACTAATTTACATTATAGCTATAATTCTGGAACAGAGGTCGATTCCTCCCAGGCTTGGTGAATTCTGTTCTTGGTGAAATCGTCACTTGAGAGGTGGAATATTGTCCTTTTTCAATAGAACCATAGTTCCGAAGTTCAAGTTGTTCCGGTGCTTTGTCCACTTGTTGCGACTCTGAAGATTCGACAGGTAATCATTTGACCAGTCTCCAGATCATTTGGTTGAACCGCTGCATCATCTGCTACCTGGAAAGTCTGTTCTCCGGTAGCTCCAGAAATCTAAGCTCGGGCATCGCAATGAGCGGTCGGTGCGCCAAGAAATGACCTGGAGTTAATGCTTCCAAATCGTTCGGGTCGTTGCTAAGCGGAGTCAGGAATATCTCTATCTGAGCTTCGACAGTGTCCATTTCATCAGGTTTCAACATCCCGTTACTAATGACCCTTCAGCGATTTCACCGCGGCTTCCCACAAGCCGCCGACTTGATTGTTATGAATTTGAAGGTTATTGAGTCTCTTGAGGTTTCTGCGCAAAGCTGTTTTTGAAGCTACTGTCGCTGAAACATGCGGTCTAACTTACTGAGCTGCCTCCGTGGTCGCTTTGTCACAGTATATTTCGATTGACTTTCCACGTATGGCGACGAATCTTCTCAGAGCGACAAGGAATGTTTCTGTAGGTAGGTCCATAACTACCTCTATGTGAATGGCTTTACACGCACTGCAAAAGAACAAGCAGAGGAAACATTTCACAGGAGCACCTTTGCTCGTTCCAGGCTGCAATTCGAAGGGTCTACAGTGATCAATTCCCACCCGTTGGAAGACAGTAGCAGGCCTTCGGCTGTTCGTGAACCATTAGTTTTGTTCTGAAACATTTGCCGCATTCATGCGTTACGCTTTTGGCGAAGTTTCTCACACTCAGCGACCAGAATCTGCAACTTACTGGGGGCCAGAGCCGTGTTACTCCCAGCACTGGTGAGACCCCCTTCTACAAGGCTCAGGATCGGCTCTTACGCTCGAGACACTCCGCGATAGAAAAACACTAAAGTTTTCTCGTGAAAAACTCCCACTTTATTTCGTGCACACTTTATTCCGTCCTTGACGTCCTACTTCTTTCCTGATGCGTCCGTCCTCAAACACCAGACGACGCCTCCCATTTCCTTATCTCTGCCTCCTACCTTTCAGTTCCTTACTTCTTCACTTCTCCCAACACTTTCTTCTTCGATCTTCGGGGCCCCGCGCACTGCGTTCGTGGACGTACTTGGAAAAACCTGGTTTTATGGCGCACTTGGTGGACACACTCTCCTAGGGCAGGTATCGGGTCTTAGAACGGCAGGAAACCGCGATGACGTTTTATATTAAAACCACGAGGGGGTTTTTAAAAACAAAAACCGCTAGATCCTGATGGCAACATGGGAAACACAAAAAGGCGGTTAGCGTATAAATCTAGAGTAGGGCCTGGCTTGGGGTTCAGTGGCAGTTTATGAACAGTAATAGAATTACCTGGATGTCCAGTCTTTCACACTAACTCCTTTTAACTTTCTCTTCTACCAACTTCTTCAATTTTCAAACTTCTATAACATTTCTCTACTAACTCAATTACTTTTTCTGCTTCCATAATCAACCCTTCCTTCCGATAATCACCAGGCTAATGATTTGTCGTTCTTGTGACCACAGTAGCGCAGGATGCAACGAAAACTTTCAGTTTTGTAGTCGTGCTGACGGGCTTCAGCGCAGTGTGCGGGATACAATATTCCGGACCAGAATCTTCATCTTCGCTGTCGTTTACGGCTTCTTTCATGAGACCCATTAGCAAGTATTCGTGCATGAACGCTGTCTACAACGCCTTTATATCGCTAGGGTACCGTGTTGTAGATGACCACAGAGGCTTCTGGAATACTTCCAGTAAAAATCCATTCCAGCTGTACAGGGGATGTCCAAAATAACTGGGATAGGCAAATTTTGGGCATAATTAGATGTATTGTAACTATGTCAAATATTATCCGATTTGGACAATTCAGGGATGCCTGAACTAGAAATTTAATGTAGTTTCACCATATGCTCATGAAACCGACCATGGCCTTCGGATACCGGAGATATTCCGAGTTTTTCGAAGGTAGGTTCAGAACCGTAAATTTGTGGTGGGTATTAGAATAAATTCTGGTTAAAAACAGAATATTATTAGTAACCACAAATAAACTAGGGCTCTTCCTGATTGGAACCATATGTTGATATTCGAAATCGGACCAGAATCAAGTGAGATATGGCCATTTGTTTAGAATCGGTGCCGATCGGGAGTTTTAAAAGGGACCAGGCCACAAATTCATTTGAATCAAGCTTTTTAACCGAGCTTCCATTATGATTACATTCCAGAAGTCTTCTGTCACGTCTAGAATGAAAAACCAACCAAAAAGACGGATTCTGAAGTCGCTGGGGTGCCCCCGGGGAACCCGTAGAGGGGACATTTCAGTTTTGGCACCGAAGCTAGCCATTCGACGGTTCGTTTTTCACGGTTTTCTATCAGGAAGCGAGGTATGAGTATAAAATGGACCATTGATGGCTATGACCGCTTCCGGGACCTACGGATTATCCCCGGGGAACCCGTAAAAGGGGACATTCCAGTTTTAGCGCCAAAACTGGTCGTTCGACGGTTCGTTTTTCATGGTTTTCTACCATGAAGCGAGGTATGAGTATAAAATGGACAGTTGATGGCTTTGACCGCTTCCGGGACCTACGGATTGTCCCCGGGGAACCCGTAGAAGGGGACATTCCAGTTTTAGCGCCAAAACTGGTCATTCGACGGATCGTTTTTCATGGTTTTCTATCAGGAAGGGAAGTATGAGTATAAAATGGACCATTGACGGCTATGACCGCTTCCGGAGCCACCTCGGAGTTTTCTGGAGCAAACAGCTTGTGATTCTCGTATTTGGCCTCCATTTGGTTGATCTGGAGTTGAGCTTCACCCTTCAATGACGTTCGGATATAGTTGAAATTGTCAATGCAATACAACTGATTGTTGTCGTGGATCAATGACTTGAAATTGTCCCGAAGGTGGATCCATTCACAGAGCTTGCCAGAGAAAGTAGGCAGCTTCGTCTCTGGATACTTTATCCGTAACTGCTGAAACGCTTCGCCCGCCTCTTGCGTCCCGATACATCCAAAGCGTTTCCGATCATCTACCAAAATAACTGCTGAAGCAGCAGTCTGATGTATTTATTCTCGAATTCCTTAAAGATTTCTTCATTCTCCCTCTTCTGAACCTCAGTTATGTCCTGCGGTCTATTTGCGCCTGATTCATCCTTAGCTGCACCTTGTATATCCAGATCTTCAGTGTTATTGTCTATCGATTTGCACTAGTACTTCACAATACTTGTCGCACACTTCGTCAAGTTTCTTCATGCGAAACTGCAATACGCACATCGTCATCGTCATACATTACCAAGAACTCCTCCATGTTCTCCATGCTAGTCCACGCATGCCACTCCTGCTTCACAAGAGATTGTGAATCGAACAATGGCATTTTGCCTAAATCAATTTACATCAAAATTCGCAACTCACTCCCGAAAGCTCAAGCGAGTGAATTAACAAAGACAGGCAAAAATTGTCAAAGGTGAATTAATCACTTCCCAGCAATCTCAAAAGGTGCCTTCAAAAGACAATCAATCATAAAAAACGGAGAATCGCAACAAATTTCCCACTGTGCTCTATTGGATACGTACAACTTGCATGCGATTGTGGCTCCAGAAGCGAAATGACAGTCCTTGTCGTTTACCTCTCCAATCGCAAAAACGCTGCACAAAGCTTTCCCAGACTGTCTATCTGTATTTTGTTTCTGTGGTCATTTCACTGGAAGATGTCCCGCTCTTGCAGTTGTGGCACGTCACCGAAGTGCCACGCCATTTGGATTCGATTACAACACACCTTCTTTGTTGGTATTTTTACAAGCACACGACAAACTTCACTTCTTGCAAAGTATGCACCCGATCTCAATACAGTGCCCGATGCTTGGAGTCCCATAATCATGGGTTCATAGTACTCCGGTAGCCCCATCAGCATCATCGCAGCAAGTCATATGTCGTCGACCTTGAAGCCGATCCCTGCAAGCTTATGTGCAGTGGACATCAGCTAATCAACATACGATTCTACGCTACGCATTCGAATTGAGGTTAGCTTCCGATTTCCCTGGTTAAGGCTGGTTTACAGCTCGAAAAACGGGTCTGCGGGATTTTGCTAGGATTGGATTTACACTTCACAATTTTGCTTCGGGTTTTGAGAATTTGCGTTTCCATGCCCGTGCTTGAGTTTACACTTCTGGGTTTTGGTTCGGATTTCTTTATACAAACACACACGAGCAACAAAAGGGAAATATAACGAGAAAAGGGAGAAATAAAGATTAAGAGAGAGAGAGAGAGAGAGAGAGAAAGAGAGAGAGAGAGAGAGAGAGAGAGAGAGAGAGAGAGAGAGAGAGAGAGAGAGAGAGAGAGAGAGAGAGATTGAATGGGAGAGAGATTGAATGGGAGAGAGAGAAAGTGAGAATGAATAAGTAAGTGGGGATGAGTGAGTGAATCAAAGTGAGAGTGAGAGTTATTGAGTGTGTGTATGAGAATGAGTGAGTGAGAGTGAATGAGTGAGTGAGTGAACGAGTGGTTGAGTGAAAATGAGTGAGCATTAGTGAGAGAGTGAGACCGAGTGTGTATGAGATTGGGTGAGTGAGTGAGAGTGCGTGAGTGAGAGAGAGTTAATGAGTGAATGAGAGTGAGTAAAAGAGAGCATGTAAGAGAGAGTGAGTGAAAGTGATTGAGAGTGAGTAAGTGAGTGAATTATTATTATATTATAGCTTTATTAAAAAGGTTTTCAGCCGGAGACTGGTTCGCCTCTAAAGTGAGTGAATGAGTGATAGAAAGTGAATGAGTGAGAGTGCGGGAGTGAGAGTAAGTGGGTAAGTTAGTGAGTAAGTGACGCGAGTAACACAATTCAGATAGATTTGGTTGTAGCAACTTATATATGGCTTCATTTGGTTGTGTATAGGTCATAGTAACTCGTCTATGACATGTGTGATGCTGCAGTGAGTGAGTGAGTGAGAGTGGAGAGTGAGTGAGTGAGTGATAGTGAATGAGTGAGTGAGAGTGATAGAGTGGAAATGAGTTAGAGCGAATTAGTAAGTAAGCGAGTGTGAGAGAGAGTGAGCAAGTGAGAGAGAATGGGTGAGAGAGGATGAGTGAGAGAGAGAAGCGGCCGTCTCACAACTCATTCCTCAATTCTCATTCAAACTTCTCAATTTTCACTGCTCACATTTCACTCCTCACTTCTAGCTACTCATTTCTCACTGTACACTTCTTACTTCTCATTCTCAATTCTCACTGCTCACTTCTCACTATTCTTGTCTTCACTTCCCACCACTCATTTCTCACTTCTCATTTTACACTTCTCACTTCTCAAATTACACTTCTCATTGAACACTTTTCACTTTTCACTTCTCACTATTCAACTCTCACTTCTAATTTTTCTTCTTATTCTCACTGCTCACTTATCACTAGTTTCTGCTCACTGCTCACTTCTCATTTTTTAATTCTCGCTTCTCATTACTCAGATTTCTCTTCACACTTCGAACATTTCGGCACCAACATTTCAAAAGGGCGTAACTGCTTTTGTAAACAAAAGCTTCTCACGGCGCTGGTGGGTTAATTTGAGCCCACCCACGCAATCCAATACCACTGATGGTAGCATCGAATCCTCTTCTTTCATTTAATTGTGCTGGATTGCGTGGGTGAGCACAAATTAGCCCACCAGAGACGTGAGAAGCCCTTGTTTACAAAAGCAGTTACGCCCTTTTGAAATGTTGGTGCCGATTTTACCACCCACTTCACTAGGTTCTTTCCATAATAAATTTGGAATAAATTCAAATCTGATTGTTTCCTCGCGGAATTTGCATGTGTAGAAATGGGATGTTTAACCATACACTTTTCCCGCGATTAGGCTTATACCATTTTTTGGGAAACTATTTTTTCGTGTAGACTTTTTCTCCTGTCATGGGAAACGCAAATCCCGCTTTCATTTAAATTACATGGGAGACCAAATACGTTCGATACGTTTTCCGAACTGTAAACCAGCCTTCATACCGGTGTCCTGAAAAGCGTTCCGTGGCATGTCGCAACCTTCGTTGGAATTCTTAGCGTCCTGAACGAGACGGTAATTCGTCGTTTCCAGGCTCAGGAAAATTGTGGCGTCGTGATTGCTTGCCCTCGTTTTCGCGACCCTTCAGCTTTTCGATGATTGACTAAGTGACTGCGTTGATCCGTCCGCTTCCAGAAGGCCTCACTGCGGCCGGTAATCCAGCTCAGCTTCCATCATAGTTATTAATCATTTTTGTCTAACTAATTTGTTTAAACAATTTGAACTTTTGCAGAGTGAAATGAAAACAACCGATTAGAATAACTGACTGTGTTGCTATAGCAACTTAGATTGTATGACATAACGGACTAGTTCGGTGCTTATTCAAAGACAATGACTACTGTGATTGCAACAAGTCTCCATGAAGCTCACCAGGTTTTACGATGTTGTTTACATTCCAGCGGATCATTTGATGCATGTAACAGTACCGATCTTGCCATTCTGCAAACACAAAAATGATCGTGATGGACTGGGCATTTGTGCAGCAGAAATGGGCGGAGGGCACGATGCCTGCCAAGGCGATTCGGGTGGACCGTTTGTATGCGTCAGCGTAAGCAGTCCTCATGAATGGTACCTAGCTGGCGTGGTCAGTCACGGAGAAGGCTGTGCCAGACCTAACGAGCCTGGGGTCTACACTAGAGTTGCGCTTTTCAATGAATGGATAATCAAGAAGACGAGTGAAATGTTGCCACCTTCCAACACTCGTCTGACATGTCCCGGTTTTCAGTGTTCATTTGGGGTGTCTTACTGCATAGCAAAAAAGAAACGATGCAACGGAAAAGTTGACTGTCTAGGAGGGGAAGACGAATTGAATTGTTCCCTGGATCAACTGCTTGCTGAATCCGTCAAAGAAACTTCAACAGTAATAAGTCTAGCAAACAGAACCACAACTAGTTCGACCTCAACTGCTGTCACAGGAACTACAACTCCAAAGATCGATTTTCTTGCAGAAACCTCTGATCAATCCAGTACTACTCCATACGTTACTCGTCCAACTACAAGTACTGCGCCTACTGAAGAAACAGTTCAAACAACGCCTAGAACAGACGCTGGTACTCTGAACGTGACTCATTTACGCAAAATTACTGAAGCTTATACAACCGAACACACCACTGCCGCAAATATGACAACACGCGCCTCAGACGAGAACTCCTCTTCATCCGAGGAAAATGAAGAAACAACTACGACGATTACTCAAACTGTAACGTCAGCAATGGATGCAAACATTAGCAACTCAACGACCGAATCTGTTACTACATCTGTCAGTACGACAACGTCAAGTACATCAACTTCTACAATATCGGAAATTAAATTTTCCACTCTAAATTACAGTGCTGCAATATCCACGGAGCAGACAACAAGTTCTCCTACAGTTGACTATGCCACAATTACAACTAATCATACATCATATTCCATCAGTTCTACCGAATCTTCAGATGTTATATCTTCAACAGAACACTATTTAAAAGTGGATTATAGTGCGGTAATAGAGCCCACTACTGAAACTACTCTCCATACAAGCCAATCTGAAATAGAGGTTACATCTGCAACAAGCGAGATATTGTCAGATAAACCCAATGCAACTGTCCTGAGTACCTCTACAATGTCTTCCGTAGTAGATAACAATGCTACAACAGTCAACTCTTATGAGGCTGACAAAACTTCCGAGAGCAGATACTTAGAAAGTTCCACTACCGAAACCAGTGTGTCATTTACCACAGACTCCATTTCATCGACTACCAATCAGTCGGACTATTTCTACAATTCAACCACCAAAATGTCGATGAGCTCCAATTCGCCAAATACGAGTCGCGATTCTGCATCGGATGACTTGGTCGGAAGTTCACCGACAGAAAGCCCTCCAGATCCTTCCAGTACTACAACTGACTCCACCAGCTCTACAACAGCTGCTCATCGAGACTTAGAGCACAGCGAAACCCAAATCGAAACCATCGAGACTAAAGCTGTGCACACCACAACCGATGAGCATCCGTTCCTGAGCGAAATTCACCAACTGGTCGAGAAGAAGAACAGTCGACTGAAACAGTTCCGACTGTCCATGCATTATCTGCACACATCGCTGAAGAACCAAACGACGGCAACGAATGAAACCGTCTTCCGAAACAAGCGTTTTGTTTGTTCCAAGTAAGTTCAGCTACGTACGAAGAATAGTTTAAACTATTGCTTACTGCGCTTTTCGTCCCCAGAATACATCAATCGATCAACATTGCGCACTACTGCGATCGCATCATCGACTGCGAAGATGGCACCGACGAACAACGGTGCACGTGTCGAGATTATCTGACCGATAAGTACGACTTCCTGATTTGCGATGGCAAGACGGACTGTTTGGATTTAACCGACGAGGAGAATTGCTGTAAGATATGTTTGAGTCAAATTGTCGAACGCTTACTAACGCTATTTTTAATCAGTTTCGTGCGAAACAGGACAATATCCGTGCCGAATGAGTAAGGTTTGCATCGATGAGAGTAAATTATGCGACACGATACCGGATTGCCCACTCCACGAAGACGAACTTGACTGTCGTAGGTTTCGTCCAAATCGTTACCATGGCGAGCGCCTACTAAGTTTAGATTTTATTTGTTTCAGTTGCCCTTACCGACGGAAACAAGGTCTACTTTGATGCGAACAATCTCACAGAATTTAAATACGAAGGATTGGCCACCAAAAATACCAACGGAACATGGAATTTGATTTGTGGAATGCAAGTCGACAACAAATCAGTGGAATCAATTGGAAAAATATGTTCGTTCTTAGGGTTTGCGTAAGTCCATTTGACATTCGAGCTGTCCGATATTTGTTTAATTTATCTTTTTTCAGTGGTTATCGAAGCTACTATCAAACCGTGTTTGAGCCGTTGAAAAACGATACAGTCGATTTGGAACATCAGCCTCTACTGATCATGTCCTACAGGAACATATCTTCGGAGCCACAATGCAAGGCATTGCACATCGCCTGCGTTCCGTTCATCAATGCCACCGAGCACGAAATTAGTCACTACGAGAATCAACACAAGGAGAAACCAGTGCAGGTTAACATCCGTCCCGTCAACCCAATAGATACAATGAGTACCAAACCGCACATCACCTTCCATGAAAACGACCACATTGAGTTCATTGAAAATTTCGGCGATGACTACGATTGGCCCTGGAATGCCGACATCTACTTGGAAGGAGTGTTCTTGTGCAGTGCCATCATAATCGACGTTAACTGGATTGTGGTCGATAGTTCCTGCATGAGACTGATCAACCTGAAGAACGATTACCTTTCGGTGGTTACCGGGGGAGCCAAGTCCTATCTGAAGATATCGGGACCCTATGAACAGATCGTACGGGTGGACTGTTACCACTTTTTACCAGAAGCTCGAGTGGTGATGCTGCATCTGGAAAAGAATTTGACCTACACTCGACATGTTCTACCGACGTTCATTCCGGAAAAGTAAGTCTTTATTTTGTTTTTAATATTTTTGTAATCGATTTTCAATAATGGTTTAAGGAGCCACAACATCGAAGATAACCAGTGCTTAGCCGTTGGTCAGGATAAATACGGTAGAACACGAACACTGAGGGTCCATATAAACATGACCCACTGTGGTCACCAGCCGGAGAAACACATCTGTTACCAATTGGATCCGAATAAGGGCACTTACCACGCAGACCATTGCTACACTGAAGGTACGATCAATCGTTTTCTCTTTTCATAACCTACTGAGAACCGTGAATTTCAGGTGCCACTCGAAGCGGCGTAGTTGTCTGCAAAACGGTCCTCTCCGGATGGTATCCTGTCGGTTTCTATCTGAACAAACACGGACTCTGCGGGTTCAACGAGGTTGTCAAAATGATCTCGCTGAAGGAATTCTACACCGACATCCAGCATGTCTTAGGTAACAAACAATGTGACTACACATTTCCAGAACCACTTTGCGATGGCATGCGATGCCGATACGGAAAATGTATTGGCCATTCGTTGGTCTGCGATAACAAAATGGACTGTTATGACAATTCTGACGAGCGTCCTGAAGCGTGCAATGCGCGCAACGATACCTCCACTGCATGTCTGCCGACACAATTCCGCTGCGGGGAGCACCAATGCGTAGACAAAAGTAAGTTCTGTGATGGAAGAAACGATTGCGGTGACTTGTCGGATGAACCACACGAATGCTCTTGCTACACGTACCTGAAGTAAGTTTACAATCAATGAGCGATGGATGATTTTTCTAACTAACCGCGTTTACATTTTTGCCAGAGTAACCCAACCATCAACCATTTGTGACGGAATTCGCAACTGTTGGGACAAATCAGACGAAAACCCTCGACTTTGTAAGTGTACGAATTCAACCTTCCAGTGCGGAGACAGCGAAATCTGTGTTCCGTATGATCACGTTTGCGATGGAGACAACGATTGTCCTGGAAAGGAAGATGAACAGTTTTGCTACGCTCTGCAACAGAATAAAGCGGAAACGTGAGTACAGATTTGCTTCGTAAATTCACTGATTTACAATCAAGACCTTTCAAACAGCAACTACGGTGAAGTTATGCAGCAAACGCACGGTATCTGGCATTCAAAATGCTTCCCCAAGAACGACAAGTACGATAACCAAACGATCAAGGAAATTTGTAACCGCATCGGCTATCTTCAGGTGCGGAAAGTCTTCGGCATGAAGATGCTGCATGAATCTCGTCTACGGACGGACAATCGCACGCACGATCCCGTCGACCGGTTGCGCAGTGCAGCGACCAAGGCCGTCGTGCTGAACCAGTTCTCCAAGGTGGCCATCAACGGGAAGCAAAAGTTCTTTATGAAACCGAGCAGACCACTGTTTACGCTGGTTAACTGGGACGCTGAAGACGAGCAGAACTGCGATCGGCTTCAGATTAGCTGTGAAGAATAAATTGATTTGACGGAATCTTTGTAGAAAAGGTATTATTTTTAAAAAAATCGAAATCCTGTATTCGAACCAACGCACAGTGGGAAAATCCGACTCAAAAGGTACCTATTTATTGCGGCTACTTTCTGCGCCGGAAGAATACCTTTCCTAAAAGGAAAATCCACGACAAATCGAATGGTGCTATTTTCATTCACCGGAAATTATGGGAACTGGCCGTTTAGCCCCATTTACTCTTAAAAATCATATTTTTTTCTATTACAGCTACAATTTAAAGTCGATTGCGGCTAACTATTTCTATGTTTTCTGATACTAATTAAGTAGAAAATGCGAAGGGTATCTATTCCGACCTTATACCATGACTGGAAGTGGCCGTTTTGCCCCAGTTACCCCTGAAATCGTATTTTTCTATGAAAGCTACAATTTAAAATGAATTGCGGCTGACTATTTCCAAGTTTTCTGATTCTAATTTAGTAGAAAATACGAATGGTATAAATTCCGGCCTTGGATCATAATTGGAAGTTGCCTTTTTGCCCCATTCATCCACGAAAATCGTAGTTTTTCTATGACAGCTTCAATTTAAAATCAATTTCGACTAACGATTTCTGTGTTTTCTGATGCGTATTTAGTAGAAAATACGAATGGTCTAAATTGTATATAATCCGGCCTTGGACTGTCACTAGCAATGGCTGTTATGCCCCCTTTACCTGTAAAAGTCAATTTATCATATGATCGCTAAGACTTAAAATCGATTTTGGCTAATTATTTCTATGGTTCTTAATGCAAATTCAATAGGAACTACAAACCTGGAATCGTGACTAAAAATGGCCAATATGCCTCTTAGAAAAAAAAAACATTTTGACGTAAACTACGTCTAAGGGGAAGACTCGGATACAGGGTGACAAATGAAAATTTCCAAATTCGAGACCGTCACGAAATCATGTAAGATTTCAAACGTTAATAGCTCCTTTATTTTTCAATGGATTTTCGAGATTTTATTATCAATCGAATCGGAAACTCTATTGATTTGATTTTAAAAACTATTGACTATTGATTTTAAAAACATTGAAAATTCCAATTCATTACCAACCCAGTAAAATTTCAGAGTTTCGTTACGACCGCCGTCTGCGTCTGGTGCTGTTGGTTCTTGCGCTCTACTTTTGTGCGGTGATTCGCACAAAAAGTATTGTACTTCCAGTTGAAAACCGAAGTGAGCTCTCGCGACAATCGAGTTTTCTCCCGTTTCCTTTTGTCGCAACTACGTCGCGACTAGTGCGCATCATGGCGCACGGCGGTGGCATAGATGCGCACTAGTCGCGATGCAGTTGCGACATCAGGAAATAAGAAAAAACTCAATCGTCGCGAGAGCTCACTTCGGTTTTCAACTGGAAACACAATACAACAATAGAACCAGAGCAATGACCGCGGTCGGAACGAAACAGTAGTGTTTATGAAAAAGTGCTACAGATGCTGGATATGTTGATGTAAGCAAGAGGTGATCATTAAAATTGATTTATCAACTATTTCAAGATTATTCTACTATTTAGGCAGCACCCCTTTAAAATAACACTTCAAAAGTTACACAACAGTCGGAGAAAGTAAAGGACTCATCACCACTGCGGAATTGGTGTTTTTAAATGAAAATTTTAAATTGTCATATCCAATCATTTTTTGAGTTACGCTAATTTTGTTCGAAACACAAATGAATTGGTGTGAGATCGAGCATGATTTGCGGAAAAACTACACATTACACGCGGCAAAACGTTTACCAAAACGAACCTCGCTACCTCCCGACCCCATATATCTCCAACATCCCAATGGTTACTCTTGGAAGTGCAGATGACTCGTCGGCCTCTATTAATAAGAGTATCACGTCAACATATTCTTAACCATTCATTAATTGGCCCGCATTCGGACATGGCCGGCGCCGGTATTACTTAAATTTCAGTCACCCGTTGAAATTTGGGTCACATTGAAGGTTATATTATTCTCAAATATCATCTGTTGGTTCTCTTTGTAATTACATCTGGCCTGGCAGAAACCGAGTAACAACCGTGGCAGTCAATCATGCTCATAAGAATGGTTCAAATTTTGACTTTTTCGCTCCCCTACGCTTAAACGGTGGCATCAGTTGTCTTTATAGAACTTCCCTAATTTTTAGCAGATTTGGTTGTAATTTGACTTAGCACGCGCGATTTGAAGTTTGAGAATTACTATGAAAACAGTAACTTTTTTGGAAAACCGTTTTGCAATGTTGCTCATAGATATATAAAAATATATGAGTACGTTGGCAACATAGGAAATTTAGCGAGCGAATGAAAACCTTTTTTGTTGCGAAAAATTATTAAGGAAATACTAAACCGTGGGAAATTTAATTAAGCACGTAAAAGAATAACATATCAATAATGAGCATTTTTGTTTTCATTATAACTTTGCTTACGAAATCGATCGATTCGCAACAACCACCGTCTTACAGATTAGAAAATATTCTTCGAAGTCTTCGGGTTGATTATATTTATGTGCCAGACACATAAGCAATTAAACAAAAAAACTCTAACTATCCGGAATCTGTTTCCTTTTATACCTATGGCCATTGATAATTCATACAAGCTATATTTGATCATTTGAACACGTTTTACGACGATGAATTTTGGAGAAAAATTTCAGGGTTCAGAAAAATGTCTCCTAGTACCGGACACAATTGCATCAAATGTTCAAATATTGTTCAAATTTGACTAAGTTCCTGTTACATGTGTAAAGATATCATTCAGAATAATCATATTTTTCGCATGCTTCAAGCTGTAAATATTAAAAGTTGTTCTTCTTCTTCTTCTTCTTCTTCTTATTGGCATTACATCCCCACACTGGGATAGAGCCGCCTCGCAGCTTAGTGTTCATTAAGCACTTCCACAGTTATTAACTGCGAGGTTTCTAAGCCAGGTTACCATTTTGCATTCGTATATCATGAGGCTAACAACGATGATACTTTTATGCCCAGGAAGTCGAGACAATTTCCAATCCGAAATTACCTAGACCGGCACCGGAATCGAACCCAGCCACCCTCAGCATGGTCTTGCTTTGTAGCCGCGCGTCTTACCGCAAAGTTGTTAAGTAGAGCTTATTTGGCTCTTTAGCTAAATTTTTACATCTTAATCCAAATTCTCACCTTTTTGAATGTCCTCTTCAATTTTATTTCTGCTAATTTCTGTGGCTTTCTCAGCAAGAAGAAACAATTGAATTAAAGTAAGTGTAACAAAAACAGGTGTAAAAAATTGCTATGAAAAATCTCAATGTCCGAACACCACACCACAATTACATCTAACAAATCATCATCATCAAAACATCAAAATTTTAAGCATTTTTATTCAATTTCAAATTTTGTACAAAGCTTACAACATGAAGATCTGATATCCCATGCCGTTAAATGCCTTTTCAATAGCTTCCTTTTGCACTTAATAAGTTGAAGGAGGGAACTCTGCAAGTATCGTTTTAAGAAGTGTCCGGTATTGGGAGGTGTCCTGTTTGCGCTGCGCACGAACCGAAACAAAAAATCTCATGCAAATGCTGACCGCGCGCCGGCACGACTCTAACGTCGCAGCAAACAAACAGTTTGCTTCATCGGCAAAAAAAAATGTCACGATGTCGCGTACATTTTTTTGGAAAACCGTTTCGGCTTGTTTGGTGCATGAAATTAGACTGAAAAAAATGTAAATATTCGCATAATCAGAGTGTTTTACTGTACATTTCCCAACACTGCTCTAAGCTCTAAGCAAATTAATTATTATTTTATGATCTGCTTTACGTAGTTTAAGTCGGGCGGTTGTATCTTGTATATAATATCGTATACAATATCGCAAGTGTAGTGCCAAAGTATTCTCTCTGATTGACAAGATTTTACCGTTGAATTTGTGGTTGATAATTAAATATTTATTCATGTATAGATTTGCTAACGTTTTGCGATTATTAATACCGTGAAAGACATTTCTTTAAATCTACGAAAATTGGATTATAAACGGTTATAGTTAGTGGATTCACGATATCCCCCACTGTTCATCATTCAAAACAATGGAGTGCGGTAAATGTAATTCTTCCGTCGACGCTAGAAGTCAATCGTTCGTTGTGTGTGAAGGAGAATGCAGTAAATGCTACCATGTCGATTGTGTTGGGCTTACCGAGGCACACTCTGAGTGCATCGCAATCAATAATATTCTGTGGATGTGTGATCTGTGTTTAGATCGTTTCTACAAAACGCGATCTGCTCCGTTGGATGAACCTCAGCCTGAATGTTCAACACCGGTTGAATCCGAGCTCGCGGGTATTAAGTCGCAAATCAATGATATCATGAATACGTTATCAGTTCTAATGTCAAAGTCTCTCGTCAATGTCACGTTGGATTCCCCAACTCCAATTTCTTCAACCAAGCTGATAGATGGCAACAACGAGGAGTTCGAAAACAACAGCAATCCTGAGGAAAGTTGTCTCAAAGCGTCTGACTTGGAAAAGGAAACATTCGCACTGTTTTTAACGAATGTAGATAGTTATGTTACCGAACGGGAAATAGAAGAAATGGTTCGCAAATCAATCAGGCTTACAACTGATGAAAAAATTACCGTCTTCAAATTAGTGCCAAAATGGATAGATATCGATAGCATTGATTATGCTTCATTCAAAATAGTTTTAAACGCTCGATGGAAAACAATATCCTTGAACTCATCTACGTGGCCATCAGGTATAAAATTCAGAGAGTTTGTGAGCTTACGAGGTAGAGTGTGGAGGCCAAATTATCAATGTTGCAATAGATAGAACCCAAATATAGTGTATTGTGGTAGTTGCTGTTTGTTGATCAAGTTGATGTGATCAGGGTTGTAAATTTTCGGCAGCACTGGATGAAGGTGATGTTTTTTATATCATGTTTTTATTTTCTTCCTGCTTTGAAATCAACCTCACATTCCCGGAGAGGCAGAAAAGTAAACAACAGAACTCACATCACCCACTGCGCCGCGAAGATGAAATCTACCACAGCAAAATGTACACATTCACCCAGCAAATTGAAAAAATTCACCACGCGTTTAAATGGGCCACTCACAGTCATATGGTAAGGAGCGAACTGAACAGCATGTCAGAGTGACTTGTGAGTGGCTGAATGCGAAATTGAAAGGTCGGTGTTGGAAATGATTTTTCGGCTGCACCCAGTCGCACTCACCACGGCGGCGAAGAAGGCGACTGCAGATTATACTGAGATCCATGTTTTTCACTGCATTGACTGTGAAATATTTCTACTCTGGATGTGATATTGTTTATTAATACCCATACTGAAATGTTAATTAGGTTTAGCGTTCATTTAGATGTCCCTGGCTATGTTGTTGGTAATCGTGATATGATGTTTTGATGTAAAAAAGATGGTGTATTCAATTAGTTAGGAATCTTTAGAATATTAAGTATTTCAATAAGACTATTGTTGGTCAGTTGGATTAATTCAAATAAATAAATAAATAAATAAATAAATAAGCCTTTAAAATCAATTGCGGCTAGGTATTTCTATGTTTTCTAATGCTAATTTGAAAGAAAAAAAATACAATTGTCATATATTTCGGCCTTAAATCATAATTGTAACAGGCATAAAAAAATATCGAAGTTTAATGGGGCAAAATGGCCACATCCAGTCATGATCCAAGGCCGGAATTTATACCATTTGTATTTTCTACTAAATAAAACTAAAGATAACAAAGAAATCGTTAGCTTAAATCAATTTCAAATTGTAGTTGTCATAGAAAAATACGATTCCAGGGGGTAAATGGGGCAAAACGACCATTTCCAGTCGTGGTATAAGGTTGGTTATAGATTCAACTCGGCCACTTCCAGTCATGATTCAAGGCCGGAATCAGCATCAGAAAACATAGAAATAATTAGCCACAATCAATTTTTAATTGTAGCTTCCAGAAAAAAAAATCGATAATAAATGGGGCAAAATGGCCACTTCCAGTCATTTTTCAAGGCAGAAATTTATACCATTTGTATTTTCCACTAAACTAGCAAAAAAAAAAACATAGAAATAATCAGCCGCATTTGATTTTAAATGGTAGCTGTCATAGAAAAATACAACTCCAGGGGTAAATGCGGCAAAACGGCCACTTCCAGTCATGGTATAAGGTCGGAATAGTTTACACTATTTTTCTACTAAATTAGCATCAGAAATAGTTAGTCGAAATCGATTTTAAATTGTAGCTGTCATAGAAAAAATCGATTTTCGTGGGTAAATGGGGCAAAACAGCCACTTCCAGTCATTTTTCATGGCCGGAATTTATACCATTTGTATTTTCTACTAAACTAGCATAAAAACAAAGAAATAGTCAGCCGAATATGATTTTAAATTGTAGCTGTCTTAGAAAAATACTATTCCAGGGGTAAATGGGGCAAAACGGCTACTTCCAGTCATGGTATAAGTCCGGAATAGATATCATTACTATTTTCTACTTAATTAGCATCAGAAAACATAGAAATAGTTAGCCGCAATCGATTTTAAATGGTAGCTGTCATAGAAAAAATATGATTTTTAGAGGTAAATAGGGGAAAACGGCCAGTTCCCATAATTTCCGGTGAATGAAAATAGCACCATTCGATTTGTCGTGGATTTTCCCTTTAGAAATGGTATTTTTCCGGCGCAGCAAGTAGCCGCAATAAATAGGTACCTTTCTGGGTCGCATTTTCCCCACTGTGCAACGGCGAAATTGAAGCATGAATCACAACAAACACTAATTTAATGTCATGCTCAGTGCTTGTTATGGCACCAAATACAGGTAAAATAAACTACATTGGGACTGAATTGTTGAAACATATATATTTTTAGGCTGTAACTCATGTTAAGTAAAAGGACGACTGAATTTCTCCGATTGATGATGGAGGTTTAGCTATCCGAAATTGTCAAGAATGGACAACCATTCTTGAGCTTTTCCTTAAGTTCAACGCATCCTGCGTCTTTGTTCCATAATGCAGCTGGACAATTCTGTAACAAACCAAATTGCATCTCATGTGATAGCCATGAAGTCACTTTACTGATCATTCAACTCACCTCGAACAGTCCTGATTCAACGCAGTTCATTAGAAAGTCGGGTGCAAAGTGACAGGTGGCATTTTTGTTGTCATTGCGCGCAATGAGTTCAGCAACCTTAGTGTAACATTTTTCAAAGACATCTCCCAAAATAGGTTTGAAGTTGGCGTCACTGCCAATTGTGGTCTCGAACACCTTCCGGGCATTTTCCTTGATCAAAGTTCGATTTTTGAACGCACCCAGCTCACGGGCGATGCACTCTGCTAAACACTGTTAAATAGGTTAACGAGAGAAGTTAAGAATTGTAAATTTGTTAACAAAAATATTCAACGAACCTTAATATCTTCTGATGCCACTTTCGTCAGCTTAATTTCATCGAAACATCGTTTCTGAAGCGCTACATCAAATGCCCCTGGAATCATGCAGCAATCATCGGCTCTTTTGGTAGTTTTTAGTTCCATACAAGATTTGTCAAACGAAGGAGGAGCTTGCGATGTAACCTGCACAAACGAAACCAAATTATATCCATGGCAGTCATTGAATTCCTCGTAGAGAATCTGAAACTTACGAAGCCCACTACGAATAACAGACCAATTATCCGCGAATTGAACATTGTTACGTCGTCTATGTTGAAAACTAGAGTGATAGTTCTTTCAAAACGATTTGCTTATATTTGAAGTCGTCGCAAGCCTGACTGGCTAACGTCCAAATTATAGTTAAATTAGAAAATTGATTGACAAAAAGTTAATAATGAATATGGCGATTGTCATCCGAATCGATTCGGTTACGGTTGGTGAACGTCATTGAAATAATGTAAACAAAGCTTATATAATTTTATTTAGTTGAGTTGTTAAAATGACGCAATTGCCGCAAACGGACACTTCTTGTACAATTTATGTTTCAATTCATCACATTCGGCGCCACCTTGCCACACGTTTGAAGGGCAATTTAGAAATAATTTGCTTTGAACACAGTCCAGCAACATCGCCGGTGCGGCATTGCACTTCCCCAGTTGGGGTTTCGCGTACGCCATCTGAGCTAAAACTCCATTGTAGCACTGGTCGAAAATTTCGTCCATAATAGGAACAAACTTGGGATTCGATCCAATCCTGGACTGATACAAGCGCAATGAAGCCTCACGGTTGAGTTTGTTGCCATTGAAGACGTTCAACTTCTTCGCAATGCATTCCACCAAGCACTATCGAGAGGATAAAAGATGTAGTTTTTAATAGGTAAGGAATAAATTAATAAGTTTTTTTACTTTATACATTTCCTGGTGATCTGTATTGTTGCCTATGGAAGGCAAGCAATCGGAGACTATTTGGCTGTCATAAAATTTCGGCAGTAAGCAGCAATCATCTGCTCTTTTGGATGTACTGGATTCGAAGCAAGACGGATGATATCCGGAACAATAAGTTGAAATCTGGGTCGTAAAAACAATAATACAAAATAGGATATAATAAATTAACCGAATTGTGCCCAACTTACCATAAGACTTGAAAGCAATAAGGTGAAATACAAATAATGCATTTTAAACGAGTCGATTGATGTGAGACAAACGGGGTACTGACTGCCTTACTACTTCTTCATTCCAGCAAAAGGCATCAAATTAATAACGTATACTTTACATTGCTTCAGAATTTATCAGGGAAAGTTTGGTTTTTTGCACCCATTTCAGGTACGTGTTCGTAGAGAGAATTACATCTCTTGCAAATGTATATTTATTACTGCCATGAGTGAGATCCAGTCTGCTCAAATTTTGGCATTATCATTCTCGGTGTACCAATGCTCCTTGTGGTAGAGTTTCAGAAAATTGTATCAAGAATACTCGAGACGATCGATCGTAGAAGAAAACATATGCGGAATCAGTCAGTGACCCTACTTTGGGACAAAATAGTCTCGACTGCCTATGATAAGCATTGGCTGACTGATAAGTTTCTGTTATGGCTTCAACTAAACAAACCCACATAAAAGCTGTTGGATAAGAAGCCTTTAACCAATGAAGCTTTTACTTCAAGCTTATTTCTTCTTGTAGATCATGTAAACCAAGATTCAAGTTGGAATGCGATTGAGTAATAAACCCTGATGACGGGATAGGGATGCGCCCAAAATAGATCTTCTCCATATTAAAGGCGTATGAATTGGATAGAAAAGTATTGAAACAGAATTAAATAAGGATTTGGATTTGGATTGGATTTGGATTGGATTTGGATTGACTGGATTGACTGATTGGATTGGATCTGATTTGATTGACTGGATTGACTGATCTGGACTGACTTGGACTGGACCTGGACTGGATTTGGACTGACTGGACTTGGATCTGGACTGACCTGGACTGACCTGGACTGACTTGGACTGGACCTGGACTGACCTGGACCGACTGACTGGATCTGGACTGGACCTGACTGACTCTGGACTGGATCTGACCGACTTGGACCGATCTGGACTGATCTGACTGGATCTGGACTGGATCTGGACTGGACCTGGACCTGGACTGACTGGACTGACCTGGACCGATTTGGATCTTGACTGGATCTGGACTGACCTGGACTGGATCTGGACTGGACTCTGGACTGACTGGACTGGATCTGGACTGACTTGGACTGAATCTGACTGGACCTGACCGATCTGGACTGGACTGGATCTGGACTGACCTGACTGGATCTGGACTGGATCTGACTGGACTCTGACTGATCTTGGACTGACTGACCTGATCTGGACTGACCTGGACTGACCTGGACTGGATCTGACTGACCTGGATCGACCTGACCGATCTGGACTGACCTGGACTGATCTGGACTGACTGGACTGGATCTGGACTGGACTGACTGGACCGACTTGGACTGGATCTGACTGACTGGACTGATCTGGACCGACTTGGACTGACCTGGACTGATCTGACTGGATCTGGACTGGATCTGACCGACCTGGACTGGATCTGGACTGACCTGGATCTGGACTGGACCTGGACCGACCTGACTGGATCTGGACTGACTGACCTGGACCGACCTGACCGATCTTGGACTGATCTGACCTGGACCGACTGGATCTGACTGACCTGGATCGACTGACCGACCTGGACTCGATCTGACCGACCTGGACTGATCTGGATCTGACTGGATCGATCTGGACTGACCTGGACTGACCTGACTGGATCTGACCGATCTGACTGGATCGACTGACCTGACTGGACCTGGACTGACCTGACCTGACTGGACCTGGACTGGACCTGGACTGGATCTGACTGACCTGGACTGGATCTGGACTGGATCTGGACCTGGATCTGACCTGACTGACTGGACCGATCGATCGACTGGATCTCCTGACTGACCGATCTGGACTGATCTGGACTGGATCTGGACTGACCTGGACCTGACCTGGACTGACCTGGATCTGACTGGATCTGGACTGACCTGACTGGACTGACCGACTGGATCTGGACTGACCTGACTGATCTGGACTGGATCTGGACTGGATCTTGACTGACCTGACTGGATCTGACTGACCTGGACTGGATCTGGACTGATCTGGACTGGATCTGGACTGATCTGGACTGGATCTGGACTGGATCTGGACTGATCTGACTGGATCTGGACCGATCTGGACTGACCTGGATTGACCTGACTGACCTGGACTGATCTGGACTGGATCTGACCTGGATCTTGACCTGATCTGGACCGACCTTGGACTGGACTTGGACTGATCTGGACTGGATCGACTGGATCGACTGGACCTGGACTGGACCTGACCGACCTGGACTGGACTGACCGACTTGACCGATCTGGACTGGATCTGGACTGACCTGGACCGATCTGACTGGATCTGGACTGACCTGACTGACCTGGACTGGACTTGGACTGACTGGACTGACCTGACTGGACCTGGACTGACCTGGACTGGACTGACCGATCTGGACTGGATCTGGACTGATCTGGACTGACCTGGACTGGATCTGGACTGGATCTGGACTGACCTGGACTGATCTGGACTGGATCTGGACTGATCTGACCGATCTGGACTGATCTGGACTGGATCTGGACTGACCTGGACTGACCTGACTGGATCTGGACTGGATCTGGACTGACCTGGACTGGATCTGGATCTGACTGGACTGGATCTGGACTGGATCTGGACTGACCTGGACTGATCTGGACTGACCTGACTGGATCTGGACTGACCTGGACTGGATCTGGACTGACCTGGACTGGACCTGGACTGATCTGACTGATCTGGACTGGATCTGGACTGGACCTGGACTGGATCTGGACTGACCTGGACTGGATCTGGACTGACCTGGACTGACCTGACTGATCTGGACTGGATCTGGACTGGACCTGGACTGGATCTGGACTGGATCTGGACTGACCTGGACCGATCTGGACTGACCTGGACTGGATCTGGACTGGACCTGGACTGGATCTGGACTGACCTGGACTGGACCTGACTGACCTGGACTGACCTGGACTGGACCTGGACTGATCTGGACTGGATCTGGACTGGATCTGGACTGGATCTGGACTGACCTTGACCGATCTGGACCGATCTGGACTGGACTGGACTGGATCTGGACTGACCTGACTGGATCTGGACTGACCTGGACTGGATCTGACTGACCTGGACTGGACCTGACTGGATCTGGACTGACCTGGACTGGATCTGGACTGACCTGGACTGGACTTGACTGACCTGACTGGATCTGGACTGATCTGGACTGGACCTGACCGATCTGGACTGGATCTGGACCGACTGGACTGACCTGGACTGGATCTGGGACTGACCTGGACTGGATCTGGACTGACCTGGACTGATCTGACCGACTGACCGACTGGACTGACCTGGACTGGATCTGGACTGACCTGGACTGGACCTGGACTGGATCTGGACTGGATCTGACCTGACTGACCTGGACTGGATCTGGACTGACCTGGACTGGATTGGATCGACCTGACTGACCTGGACCGATCTGACCTTGGATCTGGACCTGGACCAATTGACTGACCTGGATCTGACTGATGACTGGACTGATCTGGACTGACCTGACCTGGACTGGATCTGACCGACTGGATCGACTTGGATCGACTGACGACTTGGACTGGATCTTGGACTGACTTGGACTGACTTGGACTGACCTGGACTGGACCTGGACTGACCTGGACTGGATCTGGACTGACTCTGACTGGATCTGGACTGACTGACCGATTGACCTGGACTGGATCTGGGACTGACTCTGACCGATCTGACTGACCTGGACTGACCTGGACTGGACTGACCTGGATCTGACCTGACCTGGACTGGATCTGACTGACTGGACTGACCTGGACTGACCTGGACTGACCTGGACTGGATCTGGACTGACCTGGACCGACCTGACTGGATCTGGACCTGACTGGATCTGACCGATCTGACCGACCTGGACTGACCTGGACTGGACCTGACTGGATCTGGACTGGATCTGGACTGACCTGGACTGACCTGGATCGATCTGGATCGACTGGATCTGACCTGACTGACCTGGATCTGACCGACCTGACTTGGACTGACCGATCTGGACTGGATCTGGACTGGATCTGGACTGGACCTGGACTGGATCTGGACTGGATCTGGACTGACCTGGACTGACTCTGGACTGACCGACCTGACTGGACCTGACCTGGACTGATCTGACTGGATCTGGACTGACCTGGACTGGACCTGACTGATCTGGACTGATCTGACTGGACTGGACTGACTGACCGGATCTGGACTGACCTGGACCGACTTGGACTGACCTGGACTGACTTGGACTCGACCTGACCGACCTGGACCGATCTGGACTGACCTGGACTGGATCTGGACTGATCTGGACTGACTTGACTGACCTGACTGACCTGGACTGACCTGGACTGACTGGATCTGGACTGACTGACTGATCTGGACTGGACCTGACCTGACTGACTGACCGATCTGACTGACTCTGGACCTGGACTGGACTGACCGACCTGGACTGACCTGACCGATGGACTGGATCTGACTGATCTGACTGGATCTGACTGATCGACTGGATCTGGACCGACCTGACTGGATCTGGACTGGATCTGGACCGATCTGGACTGGATCTGGACTGGACCTGGACTGGATCTGGACTGACTCTGACTGGATCTGGACTGACCTGGACTGATCTGGACTCTGGATCTGGACTGACCGACTGGACCGATCTGGACTGGATCTGGACTGATCTGGACTGGACCTGGACTGACTGGACTGACCTGGACTGACTGGACCGATCTGGACTGACTGGACTGGATCTGGACTGGACCTGGACTGACCGACTGGATCTGACCTGGGATCTGGACCGACCTGGACTGACCTGGACCTGGACTTGACCTGGACTGACCTGACTGGATCTGGACCTGGACTGACTGACTGGATCTGGACTGACTGGATCTGGACTGACCTGACTGACCTGGACCTGATCTGGACTGGATCTGGACTGATCTGACTGGATCTTGACCTGATCTGACCTGACCTGACCTGACTTGGATCTGACTGACCTGGACCGATCTGGACTGACCTGACCGATCTGACTGACCTGACTGACCTGACTGGATCTGGACTGGATCTGGACTGGACCTGACTGACCTGGACTGGATCTGACCTGACTGACCTGGACTGGATCTGGACTGACCTGACTGGATCTGACTGGATCTGGACTGACCTGACTGGACCTGGACTGGACCTGGACTGACCGACTGATCTGGACTGGACCTGGACTGACCTGGACTGGATCTGGACCGACCTGACTGACCTGGACTGGATCTTGACTGACCTGGACTGACCTGACCGATCTGGACTGACCTGACTGGACCTGGACTGGATCTGGACCGACCTGGACTGATCTGACCTTTGGACTGACCTGGACTGGACCTGGACTGACCTGGACTGATCTGACTGACCTGGACTGACTGGACTGACCTGGACTGACCTGACCTGATCTGACCGATCTGGACTGATCTTGGACTGGACTGACCGATCTGGACTGGATCTGGACTGACCTGGACTGGATCTGACCGACCTGACCTGACTCTGACTGACTGGACTGACTGGACTGACCTGGACTGACCTGGACTGGATCTGGACTCTGGATCTGGACTGACCCGATCTGGACTGGATCTGACCGACTGACTGATCTGGACTGATCTGGACTGGACCTGGACTGACCTGGACTGACCTGACTGGATCTGACTGATCTGGACTGACCTGGACTGGATCTGGACTGGATCTGGACTGACTTGGACTGGATCTGGACTGACCTGGACTGACCTGACTGGATCTGACTGGACCTGGACTGGATCTGACTGGACCTGGACTGATCTGACCGACTTGGACCTGACTGACTGGATCTGACCGACCTGGACTGACCTGGACTGGATCTGGACTGGATCTGGACTGGATCTGGACTGGATCTGGACTGGATCTGGACCTGACTGACTGACCTGACCGATCTGACCGGATCTGACTGACCTGGACTGGACCTGACTGACTGACTGACCGACCTGGACTGACCTGACCTGACTGGATCGACTGACCTGACTGGATCTGGACTGGATCTGGACTGGATCTGGACTGATCTGGACTGGACTGACTGACTGGACTGGACTGACCTTGGACTGACTGACTGGACTGGATCTGGACCGATCTTGACTGACCTGACTGGATCTGGACTGGACCTGGACTGACCTGGACTGGATCTTGACTGACCTGACTGACCTGGACTGGATCTGACCGGATCTGGACTGGATCTGACTGGACCTGGACTGGATCTGGACTGACCTGGACTGACCTGGACTGGATCTGGACTGACCTGGACTGGATCTGACCGACCTGGACTGACCTGACCGACCTGACTGGATCTGGACTGGATCTGGACCGACCTGGACTGGATCTGGACTGACCTGATCTGGACCTGGACCTGACTGGACCTGACCTGGACTGGACTGACCGACCTGGATCGACTTGACTGGATCTGACTGACCTGGACTGACTGGACTGGATCTGGACTGACTGGACCTGGACCTCTGACTGGACTGACTGACCTGACCTGGACTGGATCTGGACCGACTGGACTGACACTGGATCTGACTGGATCTGGACCTGGATCGACTGACTGGATCTGGACTGACCTGACTGACCTGACTGGATCTGGACTGACTGACTGACTGATCTGACTGACCTGACTGACCTGGACTGGATCTGGACTGATCTGACCGATCTGACTGACTGACTGACTGGACTTGGACTGGACCTGGACTGACTTGACTGGACTGACCTGACTGGACTGGACTGACCTGGACTGACTGACTGACTGACCTGGACTGACCTGGATCTGACTGGACCTGGACTGATCTGGACTGGATCTGACCGACTGGACTGACCGACTGGACTGATCTGGACTGGACCTGACTGACTGGACCGACTGACCGACTGACTGGATCTGACCTGGACTGACCTGGATCTGACTGACCTGACTGGGACTGACTGGATCTGGACCTGGACTCGACTGACTGGACTGACCTGGATCTGACTGACCTGGACTGGATCTGGACTGGATCTGGACTGGACCTGGACTGGATCTGGACTGACCTGGACTGACTGGACTGACCTGGACTGGATCTGGACTGACCTGACTGACCTGGACTGACCTGGACTGACCTGGACTGGATCTGGACCGATCTGGACTGGACCTGGACTGACCTGACCGACTGACTGGATCGACTGACTGGACCTGATCTGGACTGACCTGGACTGACTGGACTGACTGACTGATCTGGACTGACCTGGACTGGACCTGACTGATCTGACTGGATCTGGACTGGACCTGGACTGGATCTGGACTGGATCTGGACTGACCTGACTGACCTGGACCTGACTGGATCTTGGACTGGACTGACCTGGACTGGATCTGGACTGGATCTGGACTGACCTGGACTGACCTGGACTGACCTGGACTGATCTGGACTGGACCTGACTGACCTGGACTGGATCTGGACTGACCTGGACTGGACCTGACTGACTGGACTGGATCTGACTGACCTGGATCTGGACTGACCTGGACTGACCTGGACTGATCTGGACTGATCTGGACTGATCTGGACTGACCTGACTGGATCTGACTGGATCTGACTGGATCTGGACTGACCTGGACTGGATCTGGACTGGATCTGGACTGACCTGGACTGGATCTGACTGGATCTGGACTGGATCTGGACTGACCTGGACTGGATCTGGACTGACCTGGACTGGATCTGGACTGACCTGGACTGACCTGACCTGGATCTGACTGACCTGGACTGACTGACCGGATCTGATCTGGACTGACCTGGACTGACTTGGACTGACCTGGACTGACCTTGACTCGATCTGGACTGGACCTGACTGGATCTGGACTGGATCTGACTGGACCTGACTGGATCTTGGACTGACCTGACTGGACTTGGACTGACTGGATCTGGATCTGGACTGGATCTGACTGGACTTGGACTGGACCTGGACTGGATCTGGACTGGATCTGGACTGACTTGACCGATCTGGACTGGACCTGGACTGATCTGACCTGGATCTGGACTGACCTGGACTGGATCTGACCTGGATCTGGACTGACTGACTGGATCTGGACTGATCTGACTGACCTGACTGACCTGACTGGACTGACTGGACTGGACTTGACCGACCTGGACTGATCGACCTGGACTGACCTTGGACTGGATCTGGACTGATCTGACTGACTGGATCTGGACTGGATCTGGACTGACCTGACTGGATCTGACTGATCTGGACTGACTGACCTGGACTGGATCTGACTGATCTGGACTGACTTGGACTGGACTGGATCTGGACTGACCTGACTGATCTGGACTGGATCTGGACTGACCTGGACTGGATCTGGACTGACCTGGACTGACCTGACCTGACTGGACTGACCGACTGATCGACCTGACTTGGACTGACCTGATCTGGACTGGATCTTGACTGATCTGGACTGACCTGGACTGATCTGGACTGACCTGGACTGGATCTTGGACTGACCTGACTGGATCTGGACTGACTCCCGACCTGACCGATCTGACTGGACCTGGACCTGGATCTGGACTGGATCTGACTGACTTGGACCGACCTGACTGACCTGACCGGATCTGGACTGACCTGGACTGACCTGGACTGGACTGACTGACTGACCTGGACCGATCTGGACTGGACTTGACTGGACCTGGACTGACCTGACCGACCTGGACTGACCTGGACTGGATCTGACTGGACCTGGACCGACTTGGACTGACCTGACCGATCTGACCGATCTGGACTGACCTGGACTGACCTGACTGGACTCTGGACTGACCTGACTGGACTTGACTGGATCTGACTGATCTGGACTGGACTGGACCGACCTGGACTGGACTGGATCTGGACTGACCTGGACTGACCTGGACTGGATCTGGACTGACCTGACCTGGACTGGACTGACCTGGATCGACCTGACTGACTGGACTGATCTGGACTGACCTGGACTGACTCTGACCTGGATCGACCTGGACTGACCTGGACTGACTGACTGGATCTGACTGACTTGGACTGGAATCTTGGACTGGACTGGACTGGACTCTGGACCGACCTGACCGGACTGGACTGACCTGACTGGATCTTGACTGGATCTGGACTGGATCTGGACCGACCTGGACTGACTCTGACTTGACTGACCTGACTGGATCTGGACTGATCTGGACTGACCTGACTGACCTGGACTGGACCTGGACTGATCTGACTGGATCTGGACTGACTGACCGGATCTGGATCTGACCTGGACTGACCGGGATCTGGACTGACCTGGACTGGATCTGGACTGACCTGGACTGGATCTGACCTGACCTGACTGACTTGGACTGGATCTGGACCTGGATCTGGACCTGGATCTGGACTGGATCTGGACTGGACCTGACTGGATCTGGACTGACCTGACTGGATCTGACTGACCTGACTGACCTGACTGATCTGGACTGACCTGGACCGACTGGACTGACTGACTGACCTGGACTGGACTGGATCTGACTGACTGACCTGACTTGACTGGATCTGGACTGATCTGGACTGACCTGGACCTGGACTGGACTGGACCTGGACTGGACTGACCTGGACTGGACCTGACCGATCTGACTGACCTGGACTGACCTGACCTGACCTGGACTGACCTGGACTGGATCTGGACTGACCTGACTGACTGACCTGGACTGGATCTGGACCGACCTGGACTGGATCTGGACTGGATCTGGACTGGACTGGACTGGACCTGGACTGACCTGGACTGACCTGGACTGACCTGGACTGGATCTGGACTGACTCTGGACTGGATCTTGGACTGGATCTGACTGGATCTGGACTGACCTGGACTGGACCTGGACTGACCTGACCGACCTGGACTGGATCTGGACTGATCTGGACTGATCTGGACTGACTGGACTGGATCTGGACTGACCTGGACTGGACCTGGACTGACCTGGACTGGATCTGACTGACCTGACTGGACCGATCTGGACTGGATCTGGACTGACCTGGACTGATCTGGACTGATCTGGACTGACCTGGACTGACCTGGACTGGACCTGACTGGATCTGGACTGGACTGGACTGGATCTGGACCTGACCTGACTGACTGACTGGATCTTGGACTGGATCTGGACTGGACCTGACTGATCTGGACTGACCTGGACTGGATCTGGACTGACCTGGACTGGACCTGACTGATCTGGACTGATCTGGACTGGATCTTGACTGGACCTGGACTGGATCTGACTGACCTGGACTGATCTGGACTGACCTGGACTGGATCTGGACTGGACTGACCGACCTGGACTGGACCTGGACTGGATCTGACTGACCTGGACTGACCTGGACTGACCTGGACTGATCTGACTGACCTGGACCGACCTGGACTGGATCTGGACTGGACCTGGACTGGATCTGGACTGACCTTGGACTGGATCTGACCGACCTGGACCTGACCTGACCGACTGGATCTGACTGACCTGGACTGGACCTGACTGGATCTGGACTGACCTGACTGGACTGACCTGGATCTGACTGACTGACCTGGACTGATCTGACTGGATCTTGACCTGGATCTGGACTGACCTGGACTGGATCTGGACTGGACCTGGACCGATCTGGACTGACCTGATCTGGACTGACTGACTGATCTGGACTGACCTGGACTGATCTGGACTGGACCTGACTGACCTGGACTGACCTGGACTGGACTTGACTGGATCTGGACTGGATCTGGACTGACCTGGACTGGATCTGACTGGATCTGGACCTGACTGACCTGGACTGGATCTGGACTGACTGACCTGGACTGGATCTGGACTGGATCTGGACTCAATCTGACTGGACCTGACTGACCTGACTGACCTGGACTGGACCTGACCGACCTGGACTGACCTGGACTGACCTGGACTGACTCTGACTGGACTCCGGGACTGACCTGACTGGATCGACTGGACCTGGACCGACCTGGACTGACCTGGACCGACTCTGGACTGGACCTGACTGGATCTGGACTGGATCTGGACTGACCTGGACTGGATCTGGACTGGATCTGGACTGATCTGGACTGGATCTGACCGATCTGGACTGACCTGACTGACCTGACTGGATCTGGACTGGATCTGGACTGACCTGGACTGGACCTGGACTGATCTGGACTGACCTGGACTGGATCTGGACTGGACCTGGACTGACTGGACTGACTGGACTGACTGACTGGACTGGATCTGGACTGGACTCTGACTGACTGGACTGACCTGGACTGATCTTGGACCGACCTGACTGACCTGGACTGATCTGACTGGATCTGGACTGGATCTGGACTGACCTGGACTGGATCTGGACTGGACCTGGACTGGATCTGACTGGATCTGGACTGACCTGACTGGATCTGGACTGACCTGGACTGATCTGGACTGGACCTGGACTGGATCTGACCGACCTTGGACTGGATCTGGACTGGATCTGGACTGGATCTGGACTGATCTGGACTGATCTGATCTGGACTGACCTGGACTGGATCTGACTGACCTGGACTGGATCTGGACTGACCTGGACTGATCTGACTGGATCTGGACTGGATCTGGACTGACCTGGACTGGATCTGGACTGACCTGGACTGGATCTGACTGGATCTGGACTGACTGACTTGACTGACCTGACTGACCTGACTGACCTGGACTGGATCTGACCGACCTGACCGGACTGACCTGACTGACTGACCGACTGATCTGGACTGACCTGACTGGATCTGGACTGGACCGACCGACCGACTGACCTGGACCGACTGGACTGGACTGGATCTGGACTGACTGACCGACCTGGACTGACCTGACTGGATCTGACTGGACTGGACTGACCTGGACTGACTGACCTGGATCTGGATCGATCTGGACTGGATCTGGACTGGATCTGACCGATCTGGACTGACCTGGACTGATCGGACTGACCTGGACTGACCTGGACTGATCTGGACTGGACTTGACTGACCTGGACTGGATCTGGACTGATCTTGACTGGACTGACTGGACTGACTGGACTGACCTGGACTGGACTGACCTGACTGGATCTGGACTGGACCTGGACTGGATCTGACTGACCGATCTGGACTGGATCTGGACTGACCTGGACTGGATCTGGACTGGATCTGGACTGACCTGACTGACCTGGACTGGACCTGGACTGGACCTGGACCGGACTGACTCGATCTGGACCGACTGGACTGGACCTGACTGACTGACTGATCGACTGGATCTGGACTGATCTGGACTGACCTGGACTGGATCTGGACTGACCTGGACTGACTGGACTGACCTGGATCTGGACCGATCTGGACTGACCTGGACTGACCTGACCGACCTGACTGGACCTGACCTGGACTCGACTGGATCTGACTGACTGACTGACCTGACTCGATCTGACCTGGACTGGATCTGGACTGGACTGGACTGGATCTGGACTGACCTGGACTGGATCTGACTGGATTGACTGGACCTGGACTGGATCTGACTGACCTGGACTGGACTTGGACTGGACCTGGACTGACTGGACCTGGACCTGACCTGACCTGGACTGACTGGACTGACCTGGACTGGACTCTGACTGACCTGGACTGGATCTGGACTGGACTGACTGACCTGGACTGATCTGGACTGACCTGACTGGATCTGGACTGATCTGGACTGATCTGGACTGGATCTGACCGACTGACTGGATCTGACTGACTGACCTGGACTGGACCTGGACTGGACCTGGACTGGATCTGGACCGACCTGGGATCTGGACTGGATCTGACCGACCTGACCGGATCTGACTGATCTGACCGACCTGGACCGACCTGGACTGACTGGACTGGACCTGGACCGACCTGGACTGACTGACTGACCTGGACTGACCTGGACTGGATCTGGACTGACCGGACTGATCTGGACTGACCGACTGACGACTGGACTCTGGACTGGATCTGACCGACCTGGACCGACCTGACTGACCTGGACTGGATCTGACTGGATCGACTGGATCTGGACCGACTGATCGATCTGGACTGACCTCGACCGACCTGGACTGGATCTGGACTGATCTGACTGACTGACTGATCTGGACTGGATCTGACTCTGACTGACCTGGACTGGATCTGGACTGGACTGGACTGGATCTGGACTGACCTGACTGGATCTGGACTGGATCTGGACTGACTGGACTGGATCTGGACTGACCTGACCTGACTCCTGACTGGATCGACCTGGACCTGACCTGGACTGACCTGACTGATCTGGACTGACCTGGACCTGATCTGACTGGATCTGGACTGACCTGGACTGATCTGGACTGGACCTGGACTGACCTGACCGATCTGGACTGGATCTGACTGGACCTGGACTGGATCTGGACTGACCTGGACTGGATCTGGACTGACCTGGACTGACCTGATCTGATCTGGACTGGACCTGACTGATCTGGACTGGATCTGACTGGACTGGACTTGGACTGATCTGGACTTGACCTGGACTGATCTGGACTGGACCTGGACTGACTGGACTGGATCTGGACTGACCTGGACTGACTGGACTGACCTGGACTGGATCTGGACTGACCTTGGACTGATCTGGACTGGACTTGGACTGGACTTGACTGACTGGACTGATCTGGACTGATCTGGACTGGATCTGGACTGACCTGGACTGACTGACCGATCTGGACTGACCTGGACTGGATCTGGACTGACTGGACTGACCTGGATTTGACTGATCTGGACTGGACTTGGATTGATTGGACTGACCTGGACTGGATCTGACCGATCGACTGATTGACTTGACGATTTGGATTGATTTGGATTGATTTGGATTGGATTTGGTTGGATTTGATTGATTTGATTGATTTGGATTGATTTGGATTGGATTTGATTGATTTGGATGGATTTGGATTGGATTTGGATTGGATTTGGATTGGATTTGGATTGGATTTGGATTGGATTTGGATTGGATTGATTGGATTTGGATTGGATTTGGATTGGATTTGGATTGGATTTGGATTGGATTTGGATTGGATTTGGATTGGATTTGGATTGGATTGGATTTGGATTAAAATTCGAATGGATGAACCAAATCACGATTATCCACGATGGGATTATTTTCACCTTGAAGATGACATTTTAGCAACAAAGTGTCACCAGAATTAGGTCTTACGGCAAGATTTGACGTAAGCTCAGAAAATGAAGAAAACCCAAATAAGGTGTTTTCAGAGTTCATTTAAAGCTGCGAGCGGCCAGTGAGTTCGTCGCACCTGAACCCCTCTTCTTCTTCTTCAATGGCTCTACATTCCAATCCTGATTTAGACGAAAGATAACGTATAATGTTCCCAATGTCAGCGGGAACCGTCTGCTGCAATAATATGCTTAATAATAGAATAATAATAATAATAATATCCCTAATGCCTATATTCGGCAGAAACTTCATCCGTCCGAATGCTTCCTCCGCCTTCTACCGAATGCATAATTTTGTGCAAAGTATGAATAATTTTCGTGTATTCGTTTATTTTATCCCACAATAATGTATGCATTTTTACTCAACTTGAGGTAAATAAGTTTTAATTCAATTATTCTCGTAAAAATACCGTTCTGGTCGTGGGGTCTAGGAGAGTCGATTTTCATGAACAGAAAGTTCGTCAGAGAACTTCCACACATTACCAATCTTTAATTTAGATATTTTATAGTTTCCATTCAAAAGTAACTGTCAAATGAGAAGCGCTTGCAAACCTTTTTTGCTGTTACATGTCAAGCTAGTACATCATCAGTAGTGCTCATTAAATTCAACTAAAAAATGTTTCATTCGTAGTTTTTATGCCGATGATCTAAAATGATTATTTCTCAATTGAATTGAGTTCTGCTTGAGGTACCTTGCACTTCCATAATTCCAATGTTTGTTTAGGCTATATAAGCTAGCTGTAGGTAAACAACAAAGATTTTTCCAAAGCTGTTCTCCGGGAAATGGCTACATCGGCGGTTTCAACGTTGGTCGTGATTTTGTTGCTGATAAGATCCTCAACAGCTCAACCAAAACCAGATGACACATCGTGCATTGAGGGTAATCAGAAAAAGATTCTCGACTGTTGCCGAATGCCCTTGCTTGTGAGTCAAGGTGTGGTGGCTCGCTGTATGATGGAGAACCCGATGACTCTGGCCGTCCCGGGAGTTCAGCGAATGGAGGGTTGTGTAAGTTAGCTAATCTGCAGGTCGGATGATCGGAACGAACGAATAAGTAATTTCTCCATGTTAGTGCATCGCTCAATGCCTTTTGACGACGCTCAATGCTTTCAGCAATAACACCATCGATAAAGAAGCCGCCAAACGTGCCTTCGCCCAAAGTCTCAGCTTGGATGCGTACTTCATTCCCCTCATCAACGCAGTGGTCGATGAGTGCTATAATTTGGTGAACAACAATGCGGCTTACAAAGCTGTTCCAGTTGCGCCCAAACCCGGACGTAAGGCATGCAGTTTTGCACCGGAAGGTTTTCTTAATTGCGTTAAAACCAAATTATTCCAGGTAAGGCGATTAGAGCTACTACTGAGGGCAATGTATGGAAATTTTAGTTTTATTTTTTTCAGCTTTGCCCAGTCGCAGTTTGGACGAAAAATCCAGCTTGTGATCGCTTGAAGCAAAAGTTAGCATTCGGATGCTCGTTTGACTCATTGATGGGCTAGAATCTTTGCCTAATAACAAATATTTGTCGGATATCGATATCGATTTCTAATCGGTTTGATAGATGTCCGGATAAACCTGACAAATATTTGTCATCATAACGAACAGTGGAGAATTATAATGTAGATACGAAGCAATTATATGGAATGATTTATCAGTGGCTGTTAAACAAGGAACACATTTTTCTAGTTGTTCATGTCAACAAACGTATCTAAAGTAGAACAATTATCGACAATTTTCAGACGCATATGATTTCTCCCTTACCATTGACATCACATTCAGAGCTTTGCGGCTGTGTTGAGTATTGCGTAATGGTCTCTCACGAACTGGTATTTGTAACAGTGCAGCGTAGTGTTCTGAAAGGTGCAGATATCGTAAGTTTGGCTAAAAAGACCCTGTAGGCTGCATGTACTCAGTGCTGATCGGGATACCATGTTGGTCTTAAAGAACAAGAAGGACTGTTAAGGCGCTAAGGTACGTGTAATTTTCCGAAAGTAACGGAGCTATTGTGCGTCCCATTCGCGAATCCAGCTTAGTGAGGTTTTATTGCTCTTCGATGAAGTATTTGACGGTCGAGAGGGGAATGTATCAGAGGCACCATCTGGCTTTATAGTCGACTCTACTAAGGAGGTCTGCGGCAGTATTGACGTAATAATTACGTTCTTCTCTACTATACTGACTGTCATTTCAATTTTTTGGTAATTTTTTACGAATTTTCGAAGCAGAGAATGAATTTTATTTGATTGTTAAGAATTGTGAAAAATAAAAGAGCAATTTTTTTGCCAACTGTGTAGCACATCTCTTTTGAAGCACTGTGCTTCGTGGCCGTGCGATTAACGACGACAATTATCTAGACGCATGTGCTATGCAATTCGGGTTCGATTTCCCGCCCGGTAAGTAGAAAACTTTTCGTGGTCGAAAATTTCTCCACTCTCACTGGATGTTATGTATCATTTCCGTTGGCTCATGCTTTTAGTGTTCAGTCTGAACGACCTCTGGTTGAAGACAGTGTTCCTGTCTTTTCAGCACCCTCGATATTCATTATTGATAACATTCGGAGAACTTGTTTTAATGATGATGATGATGATGATGATACTACCATCTATTGCAGCAAGGCACCTGCCGATAGCACTGGCCATATCTGGAAAACGATTTGATCATGATTATACTACTGTTTGAATTTCATCAAACTCCTGCATGAAGGGTCATGGGTGGGGTGGTTCCATAAGCAAAGACACTTATGCGAATCCACGGGATGAATAGAGAATCTTCTTCCAGAAGAAAGTTCGTACATACAATAATATAATCTAGCTCTCGTTACCCAGATTGACCCAATAGATGGGGAGAAGACCCCGCTCTCACCCGGACTAATCCGACTTACGGATAAAACGATAAAGGAATGCAAGACGATCATCGGAGAAGCCCGGGTTAAAATGACGAACCCTGTGTTACCAAGGATCAAAGGACTACCAAAGATACATAAGCCAGGTACAGAGATGCGAGAAATAGTTTCATCAGTGGGGTCCCCTATACAAAACTTGGCCAAGTGGTTAGTCAAGGAGTTCCAGAGTATGCCGAAGCTATTCCCCAGCAGATCAGTTGTAAACACCCAGGAGTTCACCAAGAGGATATTGGAATCAGGAAACATCGGAGAAGAGGACATCATGGTATCATTCGACGTAGCGGCATTGTTCCCAAGCGTTCCAGTGAAGGATGCTCTGAACCTTTTGGAGGATTGGCTACTAGAACAACGGACGGATACAGCATGGCGAGGAAAAGTAAAGATGTATCTCAAGCTTGCAAGATTATGCATGAATGAGAACTACTTTACATTCCGTGGAAGCTTCTACAAACAAACGAAGGGTGCACCTATGGGAAATCCGCTATCACCGTTTTTGTGCGAATTATTCATGGCGAATTTGGAGGACAACCTAGAGGAACAAGGAGTACTACCCGAGAAATGGTGGAGATACGTGGACGACATTTTCAGCATTATCAACCGGAAAGATCTACCCAAGATTTTGGAAGCGATAAACAACGTGCATAAAGACATCAAATTCACCCACAAGGAGAAAAATGAAGGTAAATTACCTTTCTTAGATCTACTGGTTATCAAGGGAACAAATGCAACATTAGACTTCGAAATCTATAGGAAGCCCTCTGTCGAGTAGCGGACTGTATCGGGGTAGGTACGAAGTGGAATACGGAGATCCTTCTTAAATAAAACACTTAGCTTAATTTTAACACTAGATTTACTGCTCCATTTTTCAACAAAGATTTGGTAATATTAATAACGATTATAAATTGCTCCCGATCGCGACGGACGCTGAATGCTAACTGATCGCACAAAAAGCTTTTTCTCCCAGCTTCATGCGCGCTAAAAATTCTGCCAAAAATTGCTGCCAAACAAATCGAAGTAAGCGGGTCATACATAGCTCAAACTAGAAATACTACAATAAGAGATCGGCGAAGACGCCATCTTGTTTCCAATCGAACCATCAAAAGCGGTTCCAATTCGACTTGTTTACTTTTTGCATCCATAAGAAGCAAGCAAAAAGTTCAAGTGATGCCAGTATTATTTTCACGATTTCATGCATTTTCATACGTTGCCATATCGACAGTTTTTCACTCCGCCGGTCTCTGGTTATAGGGTGGCTAGCTCAAACAACAACAGTCAAAAGTGAAAAATTCTTCGAGCTGTCAGGACGCAGCCCGAACATCCTCCCCCGGCGATGGCTTCAAGCAGGCTTCAATTATCCAGGATTGGAAGCGGCGCCAGCTTATGTATTGGCCGTCTTTGAATTCCAGATCGAGTCTGTAGATCGACGACACGTGTCAATCCATCAGCTCCAGGAAACGTCTTCTGAATGATTCCCAGCTTCCAAACTTGAGGCGGTAAGTTGTCCTCCTTTATCATTACCACCATCCCCGGACGAACATTGGCAGCCTGTTTCGTCCATTTGCTTCTTACCTGTAGCTCTACTAAGTACTCTCGGTACCAACGCTTCCAAAAGTTGTCTCGAAGTTTCTGTACGTACTGCCAGCGGGATAGACGGTTGATTGGTATTTCTTCGTATGTCGGTTCCGAAATTGCATATAACGGACGATCGATCAAAAAATGACCGGGAGTGAGAGGTTCCGGGTCCATAGCATCTTCCGAATGAGCATAAAGTAGCCGAGAGTTTAGCAGAGCTTCAATTTTACATAGCAATGTCGAAAATTCCATCATGGTTAGGGAAGCAGTGTTACATGGCCTTCATGCTCTTCTTCCCACAACCCACCCATATGAGGTGAACTGGGTGGAATCATTTTCCAACTAATTTCACGTGGTTGACAAAATTCAAATAATTTCCTTTCCTTTGCTTGCTCCTTAAACAGATTGGACAACTCCCGCAATTCCTTCTTGGCACCAACATAATTAGTCCCGTTGTCCGAAAACACCTCTTCCGGAATGCCGCGACGAGACACAAATCGATGAAAGGCAGCGAGGAATGCATCCGAAGTCAAATTCTCGACAGCCTCGAGATGGATTCCCTTTGTCACCATAAGGATAAACACGCAAACATATCCCTTAACTGGTGCAGCCTTCCTATGTGTTTGCTTGATTAGAAAGGGACCGGCAAAATCTAATCCCACCTTCTGGAATGCCGGGGCTCGATCGCAACGGCTTGATGGAAGATCTCCCATAAATTGCCCAGCCACCTTCGGATGGACCTTGAAACATCGGACACAGCCACGTGTAATTTTACGCACCGCAGAGCGACCATGCACAATCCAAAATTGTCTGCGCAAAGTTGCTAATAAGGCAGACGGGCCAATGTGCAAATTTTCACGATGGATGCACCTGATGAGGCTGTCTACTACGGAACTTCGATTTGGCAAAATCCACTGATGCTTGGTTGTATACGGTAGATTTGAGTGGCGTAGACGACCACCCACTCGTAAAACCCCATCGTCGAGATACGGATTCAATGATTTAAGTTTCTTGGGGAACTCACCTGCTTCCAGATTAGAAACTTTCGCTGGAAACTCATGGCTTTGCACCACACGTACAATTACCTTCAAGGCATTCTGCATCTCGCTTATAGTTGGGAACGATGAAATGATACGCTTCTGCTTATTCTTCTCCTTACAGTTCCGACAGAAACGCAGCACAAAAGAAACTACTCGCTGAAGCTTACGGAAACTTTCAAACTTTTCGAACACCGGTAACCATTCCAGTTCCACCATCGTGCCCAAGACGACAGCGGTCTTTAATTCAGGAATATCTTCATCCAGCAATGGTTCTGGAATCACTTTTTCGCAAAATTCCTCTCGCAAAAACATTGGACCATTCCACCATAAATCACTAACGGCCAACTCTGCAGCAGGAAGCCCGCGTGACACAATGTCAGCTGGATTGTCTGTAGTGTTTACATAACACCACTCAAAGTCAGAACCGTTAGAGGTAATCTCACACACTCTGTTTCTTACAAACACTTATAACACGCCGGAAGGAGATCTTCAACGTGGCCATCACCTTTTTCACCAGACGATATAGCAGTAACGCCGCTAAAAGTTCTCTACGCGGAATAGTCAACACCGATTTTGGCACTATCTTCGACTTTGCAGTCAATAGCTTCACCTCATATGGCTCCCCAGGAACAATCGAGCTTATGTAGACACAAGCTCCGTACGCCTCCAAAGACGCATCACCAAATTCATGAAGTTCGAAAGCGATTGCACCTTGTGCCACTACTTGACGAGGAATTTGGATATTCTTCACATCACTCAAGCACTTTAGGAAATAATTCCAACACTTTTTTAATTCTTCACTTAATTCTTCATCCCAATCATTCTGCTCACTCCATATGTTCTTCATCAGCATCTTTCCAACGAGAATCACCGGAGCAGCCAGTCCCAACGGATCGAACATGCTTGCAACCAACGACAGCACTTGACGCTTCGTCGGTTTATCTATGCCAGGAGACGGCTTTGCAACGAAGATCAATTTATCATCGGACGGGTTCCACAGCAGCCCAAGCGTTTTGATGACGTCATTCACACCCATCCCTTCAATGCTGACCAACTCTTCACGATCTGATAGTGGTATCGTGCTCAAAAGCTCTTTACAGTTTGATGCCCACTTGTGTAAATGAAAACCACCTGCCTTCAAGAGCTGGATCAAGTGCAACTGAGCTTCACGAGCTTCACCCAAGTCATCAAGTTCATCGAACGCTTTAACGAGGGCATAGCTGGGATAAAAGTGACTCCGATTAAATGGAGTAAGATGGACTACGTTTATTACCCGGAGAAAAAATACCGTGAAATAAACGAAGCTGTACGAAGAAACCTCTTCAAATTAGGACCTGATGATGTGGAAAATACAGACTACGATGAGGTAATTATAAATATGAAGGAAAGGTTCTCGAATGCAGCCACGACAAGGAAAGAAAAATTATTGATTTTGTCGATGCTGCCAAGTTCGTGGTCTATTCAGGATGCCATTGCTGAGTTCAAAATCAATAGAAATACAGTAAAAGAGGCAAAACAATTAAAGAATAACTGTCTTTCAACCAAATATACTAGGTCTAGTACTGCATTAACAGATGAGACAAAAGAAATAGTAGTTCAATATTTTGAAGATGATGAAGTAAGTCGAGCTATGCCTGGTCAAAAAGATTATGTATCAGTAAAAAAAAGATGGAAAGCGTCAAGCAATCCAAAAACGATTAATGATGACGACTTTGAAAGAAGCGTACACACGCTTCAAGGAAATTCACGATAATATTAAAATAGGTTTTTCCTCATTTGCAAGCCTTCGGCCAAGGCAATGTAAGCTTCTTTCCAATTCAGGAACACATAATGTGTGTGTGTGCACAACCCATGAGAATATTAATCTTATTTTACATAGTTTGAAAAGAATCAATTTAACAAAGGATATTAAAATGTTAACTGGTAGACTTTTGTGTGAAAATACAACATCAAATTGCTATCTACGATCTTGTTCGGATTGTCCAGATTCTTCATCATTGGAAAATACTTTATTCGCTGAGTTTGAAGAAAAATATATTGATCAGTTATCATTTGAGCAATGGGTGACCACGGATAGGTGTGACATAGAAACTATTGTAAAACCTGTAGATGAGTTTGTGTCATATTTTGCTTGAAATTAGAAAGTTTAATCCCTCACGATTTCATTAAAACAGAACAATCCAGCTTTTTAAAAATACGAAAATACATTACAAAATGGTGAATTTTTAGTCATTTGTGATTTTCTGAAAATTACAGCTTTGTATTGCAAGATGAAGTGCAGTCCCATCACTGGAACGTACAACAAGCTACAATTCATCCATTCGTTATTTATTTTAATGGAAGTACGCAAATTGAACACTTAAGTTTTATTATAATTTCCGAAGATTTAAGACACGATTCAGTATCCGTAAACTTGTTCATTGAAAAATGATTAACTTTTACGCGTTGATAAGCATAAAGAAGTCAAAAGATATATTTCATGTCTGATGCAGCAGCGTCGCAGTACAAAATCGTAAGAATTTTTCGAGCCTATGTCAATTTAAATCAATGTACGGAATTGATGCAGAATGGCATTTTTTTGCTACATCACATGGCAAAGGTCCTTGTGATGCTATTGGAGGAACAATAAAGCGCATGGCCACAAGAGCAAGTTAAGCCAAAGAACGTGAGCATCCAATTAAAACTGCGAAAGAACTTTTTGATTGGGCAAATCGTAGAAAAGAAAAAGATTTAACCAAATTATCATTTTGTTTTACTACTACTGAAGAGTACGAAATAAAGGCTTCAGAGCTCAGCGAGCAATTTAATAACGCGAAAACGATCCCAAAAATTTCACTGTTTCATTCCATTGTCGGAAAATAAAATTAAAGCAAAACTATACTCAAACTGTGCTGATAATAATTCAAAAGTGTTCGATATTTTAAAAATTTGAATAAAAATAAATAAAAATAAGTATTAATAAACTGTTTTCATGATATCATAACCCATACCAAAATTCAAACCCAAAACTCTTAGAGTTTCTATAACAACATTGTGTAACTGCCACATTTAATTTAATACTTAGGATAATATTAATTCATTTTACTTATTCATACATATAATATTTATACATATAATATACATAATATCGATGAATACATAAATATGGAATATCATACAAACAACTTGTTTAACTCACGCAAGGCCCTTAACAATAAAATCAGCATCAAACTGCGATTCTTGAAAAAAAAAATACACGGAAATTTTTTTGTTTACTATATGTGAAAATTGTGAAATGTTTGAAATGTCATAACTTTTTGTTTATTAGCTTACCATCACCAAATTTTTATGGTAGATAGCTAATATAATGGACCGTTTTCCTAAAAAATTACGTTCGAAAAAGATAGGGTTTTGAGATATTTGAGTTTTTGTGACAAAATGATATTTTTAAAGGCAAAAAATTTTTTTTACTGTGCACATTTTCTTAAGAATCACCATTTAGTTGTCTAACTTTGCTGAAAAAATCATAACAATCGAACATTCCGTTTTTGCTGTGCAGCTTTTTAAATATTTTTGAACCATTTTCACATACACCCTTTTGAAAAGTTAGTCGTGACTCAATATGAAAATTTGATATCGAAAAATGACGATTTAGATGAAATTGAAAAACTGTGCAAAGTTTCAACTCAATAGAAAATCATGAATTAAAAATTTTCTTAAATTTTGATGCTGTTGCTTGGAATCGCTCTGTTGACCTTTTGGATACACTCATCTTCCGATTGATTTGTTGAAACAGATTTCGCTGATGGTACGGTGGCAAGGCTCTCAGCACTTAATACTTCTGGTAATTCCTCAGTTGTTGTCGATACATCTGGCAATTCCTCAGTTGCTGTCGTTTTCGAACTTCCTGCGCTCTGCTCAACCGATGATATACAGATTGCTCTTTTGTCAACGTTTAGACGGCAGGACGTGCAAATGCGTAAATTTGTATTCAATGTGGACATTGGAGCATAACCAGTCGCTTTCAGTTTATCTATGGTGCTTTCGGTGAGATTTCGTAACTCTTTTGAACACTTTTTCCATCAAACGGCCTACAACAGTTGAGAAAGCGGCTACTCATGTTGTTCGTAATATTTCAATAAACAAAATCACTTTTAAGTTTTTACTGACTAGTTTGGTGTCATTTGCTTGACTGAAGAAAAAATTACTATAAGATCTTTAACAACCTTAGTAGTAGTAATTTTTTTGCTTTTCGTGAGCATTGTCATGGTATGTACCTATCATGCATTTGTTGTTGTTGAAGATACCCGTTTCCTCCCGATCATAAAGTCTATTCTCTAAGAGGTATATTTTTGCAGGTAAACTATAGACGTACACGTGTATATAAATCTTTGATTTTGCAGCTTTTGTCTTAAAAATAACATTTCTGATATGTTTCTATCAACGTTATTATCAACAGGTTTCAACACTATTAAAAGAATTTTTCGCCAGTCACGTGCAATGAAAATTATGACACTATCAATACTTTTGATCACAACACTGGATCGTGTCTAAGTTTCTTATAGATGCTATGAATAATTAAATCAAAATATCATGAAAACAACTTGGTTAAATCACGTCCCTTAACAATAAAATCTGCATCAAACTGCAATTCTCGAAATAACTTACACAGAAAAAAAATTTTTTTTACTAAATATGAAAATTGTGAAATGTTTGAAATGTCATAACTTTTTTGTTTATTAGTTTACCATCACCAAATTTTTATGGTAGATAGCTAATATAATGGACCGTTTTCCCTAAAAAATTACGTTCGAAAAAGATAGGGTTTTGAGATATTTGAGTTTTGTGACAAAATGATATTTTTAAAGGCAAAAAAAATTTTTTTTTTACTGTGCACATTTTCTTAAGAATCACCATTTAGTTGTCTAACTTTGCTGAAAAAATCATAACAATCGAACATTCCGTTTTTGCTGTGCAGCTTTTTAAATATTTTTGAACCATTTTCACATACACCCTTTTGAAAAGTTAGTCGTGACTCAATATGAAGATTTGATATCGAAAAATGACGAAAAAATTGAAAAACTGTGCAGAGTTTCAAATATTTTCGAAATGGTCGCTCAGGATCGACTGACATGCCCCCGTGGAATGCCTCAGTGGTGTATTTGGCAGAGCCTCTTTGCGTATCACTTCTTTCATTCCGCTGCTAAATGCTACTTCGCCAGATCACAGTTCCCAGAGGCCGTAGATGGATCTTCATTATTCTTTTTATCGGTGAATCCGAAAGTTCGTAATCGAAACAATCTTTCCAGCATTGCTGGTTTAACTGATCCTGCTCGTGGTCCATCTTGAAATGATGTGTGAAAGATTTACGTTGTGATTTTCCTGAAATTTCCATAGCAACATATAAACTGTTTGGTGTTATTGACACTTGTCTCAAAAAGCATACTACAACGTAATGACTAATGAGTATTGCAGCAGAATCAGGCGCGTAATTTCACTAGGATGGTAGATATTATATCATTATCACTAAATAATAGCCACTGGAAAAGTATGACTAAGTTGATTTCAATTTTCAGATAGATATGTCAAACTTTTTGAATTTGATCTCTAAGGCTTACCATGAAAATTCATATTCATCGGATATTTATTTCACTGGACGTATGTGGTCCAATATATAGTTATAACCGAATTTCATTAAACGAACACATTTTACTATTCAGAAAGATTGAAGCTTTACACGTTTTTTTCTGGGTGAATGGATGTCGCAATACTGAAGGATGATGTCAATTTATTATAAAACTGAAAGGAACAGGATTTGTAAGATACGTGAAGCTGATTTTGAACTTATTCAATTATCTGCAGCGCGACGACGTACAGCACGAATATTTTTCGTATTGTGTTACTCATAAGCAATACGAGTATTTAAATTGATCGCGGAGAAACGTCCATCGTGAATATGAATAATTTATAAAATAACAAAAAGTATATCGCTTCATGAGAACACATTTTGTTAAAACCTAACTGCAATGTCTGTACAGCCCTTGTCTGAAAGAAGGCAAAATTCATAATTAAATATATACACTTAAAAAGCAAAAAAAAAATAAGAATATTATGTTGAGCTTTTTAGTGGAATGTCTTCACTTGTCATAAGACGAGTTAATACAATCCCATTGAATTCCACCACTTAATTGTATCTTGACAGAAACGTATTTCGACCTCAACAGTAAGGCCGTCTTCAGTGTCTCGTACTTGACTCGACACAGAAAACTGAAAGTCTATTCAACCGTCTAAGACGAATTAAGTACTCTCCATTTAATTCCACCAGTTAATTTTCGTTATCTTTGCAGATACGTATTTCGACCACAACTGTGTGGTCGTCTTCAGTGTCTCGTACTTGACTCGACTTGTACGAGACACTGAAGACGACCACACAGTTGTAGTCGAAATACGTATCTGCAAAGATAACGAAAATTAACTGGTGGAATTAAATGGAGAGTACTTAATTCGTCTTAGACGGTTGAATACATTCCACTAAAAGAGCTAATATATTTTTCTGAAAGTCTATTGATAATGGGCCAGATTGATCTGTGGGCTCAGAAGTTAAGGTAGAAATACAATTTTCATAGGCAAATTCCGTGCATGAAACTCACTCAATTTTAGGGCACTTATCCTTAACCGATTTATTCGCTACAAGTTGCGTTCGACGAAAAATCCTGTCCCATTGTTTCGGATTGAAAATTGACCCGATCAGGCTCAAAAGTTATGGCAAAAAAACAATTTTCTGTAAGCTAGACCCGGGCACTTGATTTTTTTTGGGCACTCAACCTCATCCGATTTGCTTGCAAGTTGCGTTGGACAGCAATTTTTACAATGCGTATAAACAAATGTAAAAAATAAGTCCTATACACCTATAAGTGTTTTTTTAGACTTTTCTTATATGTTTTTGACACCTTTCGAACGAGCTAGAAAGGCATCACACTGTTAGAGACCAATTAGAGTTTTTTTGTAATAATATTGTTCTACTGGACACGCCGTGTAAATAGATAAATATGACATGCGTTGAAAAAAAATTAGGTGATCAAATTGGGGTTTAACTTCAGACTGCGGTCGAGTGAAGCGAGGATGTGTATGAGTGAATCAGTCATTTGGTGAGCTTTGAGTCGACCGTTGTGTTTTTAAAGGCCATTCGGCTGTGTTTGGTGTGGATATGGCAAAAGTTTCCTAGATTTCTCTCCCATTCAAAATCTTGTTGACAGATAGTTGACGAACCTTTCGGCCACCTTAGATAGGCAGCAAGTTGGCAACATTTGTTGGTCTGAATTTCGTTACATCCGAAGCGTCAGGGGACTATTGATTCATCTGTATTTCGTAAGACATTGTAACTTTACAAACACGTGTTTTGACCTCAACATCTCAGACCATCTCTATTGTCCCTTACCCAATACATTATTTCTAATCAGCTGGCGAAGCTTGACCTTGGCTGTGTTATCGCTAAGATGGGCAGCGATTAAATTTTTCTCACGTCTGGTATGGCTGAAACCCTGATGAAAAGTCGACCGATTTCTCACCTACGCACTACTTTGTCAATCACGGAGGCATAATACTTTTTTTTATTAATCCTACTAAAGTATGATAAAAAAACAAATTACCTACTATTATTTCTATTACTGCTACTGTGAGTGACTATATGGTGCCAGATGTTGGTAAATCTGAGAGTTTTATCAATGAGATAAATGCAACATGCACTTTTGCCACTAGATTAATATTCGGACTATTATCTTTCATTTAACTTTCTTTGCATACTATTTTTATTTGTGGTTATCGAAACTAATAAGAATCATCATGATCTCATATAATTTGCGAATTGTCGAAATGGACCTATTTATTAAAACAGACATCGCATGTTAAACGAATAGAATTATCAGCAAACGACAATGACACCGCTCTAAAGCATATGCTGATACGCACTTTTCACTGATCATTATCGAAACGAGTTTGCTGAATTTCGCATGTTCATCACCCACCATTCAGAATTTCAGTCCGTGTAGGTAATTGGCAGTTACAATTTTCGTCTTCCAAAAATCAATTTTACGGTCACTACATTCGATCGCCAAAATCTGTTTAAAAGCACCAGACCACCGTTGCTCTGACGAAGAACCATTTTAGAACCCATCTCTTACACTGCCGTTCTACGCATAATTGTCCCATGTTACCTTTGATGAAAAAATTCAAACTCGAGTCACATTGTCCCACCAATTTAAGAATCGATTCGATTCTCAAATTTATCAAATATTTTCGGAATGTTATGAGCGTAGGCAACACTTTTCCAGGACATAAAACGAATCCCTACTTATTTAAACGGTTTTCAGCCTCTATTATCATCAGACAACAACTTAATTTTTTCAGTGGGACAAATTGACTCGAGTTTGAGATTTTTCATCAAGGGTAACATGGGACAATTATGCGTAGAAGGGCAGTACAGTGAACGCACATTCTGCCAACATGAAGTTCTGCTTCACTCTACTTTGTGCGATCGGGCTGGTCGCAGCGGTAATATCGAAACCTATGATCGTATACCATAAATAAATCAATCACAAATCTGCAGGTTAACGGCATGCAAATCAGCCCAGAATGTTTGGCTTCACCAAATGATGAATCACCGATGGAATGCTGCAAAGCTCCAAAGGTCATACCACCCAAAGAGAAGTTCACTGAATGTCTTTCGAAGTTTCCGGTGCCAATCGATGAGCTTAAGTCGGGTAATTTGCCGCCAAATCATAACGTGAGTCATTTCTTCCGTTTGAACAAAATTTCTACATTAACCTGAACTTGTTTGTTGCAGTGCTTGGCGCAGTGCATGTTTGAGCAGCAAGGCGTCATGACCGATGGAATGGTGGACAAGGATTCAGCAATTAGTAAGATGGTGGCCGTGATGGGATCGTCCGCTGATTGGCAAGCGGCTGCAAAGAGTTCCGCTGAAACCTGCTACCAGAAAGTGGCTGCAGTTGGAGCGGAGAAAGACGGTCAAGGGTGTAGTGTGATGGCGGGTAGTTTCATCGAATGCATGCCCTCGCTGTTGTTTATCGTGAGTTGCTTTAGGTATAACTTTGAAGAAATGGATTTTTCATTGGATATTATTTTCAGAATTGCCCTTCCTCTGCTTGGAAAGACAGCACCGAATGCGATCAATTGAAAGCCCATTTAGAAAAGGGATGTTCCATCATGACTATATGGAAAGGACCACCACCACATTAACTTTTCGAAATAATAAAATAGGAAACTATGATGCTTCACATCGAGTGTGAATACATATAATCAAAACATACTTTCACATAATATTAAGGGACCATCCACAAAGTACGTCACGCTCCTAGGGGGGAGGGGGGGTTCCGAGCAGCGTGACGACTCATACAAAAATTTTGGAGTTTTAATACAAAAAGTGTGACGAAGGGGGGAGGGGGGGTTGAAAATCTCCAGTTTTTGCGTGACGTACTTTATGGATCTTCCCTAAATGCTAATACAGATAACCTCCTAAATCATACAAAAATCATACAGTTTTTTGGTTTCCCGTAATTATTGAATATTTTCCAACTATAGAAAACTGTTCCCAAGTTGTTTGAATGATTCCATCATACTGAAGTTGCGAAGTTGAAGATGAAGTTGATTCTTCAATTCTTCTTGAGTAGTAAGCATCAACTAAAGCAATGTTTTGTTTATTGTCTGAAACATGGAATGTGTGAACCAGTGTTGTCCCACACTCAGGGCAAACAATTCTGCTCTTTGATTTTACTCCATCTAAACGATTTTATAGTCTTAACTAAGTAAGTTTAACTAATAGAGGGTGTAGTGAGTAGATACCAGAAATCAAATTGATTAATAAGCCGGTTTGAACCTAAGGGAGTTTTCGATTATAATTGACTTTTATATTTCATATAAAATTCAATTCGATTTAAAATTTATAACTACTTGTACCACTGTGCATATAATGTTCCGAAGCTGATATTCTACATGATGTAAATAGGGTAGAATACGGCATTGGCAGGGTGCGACAGTTGTTGGCACCCTCAACAATATTTGCGTTTTCCAGCAAACATGCACTATTTATGAACATTATTTTGATTCAATCACACAATTTCAAGTCTAAGCTTTCATTTGAATAAGTTGTTTGTGTAATAGTAGCAAGATTTGATGAGTTAATCACCGAAACAAATTTGCACTTACGAAATCCTTGCCATTATTGCATTGCCAAAGAAAGCAACGCACGAAAAGCAAACTGTTACTTACTTTTTTGGATCGCCTGTTTCTCCTCTTAATTGCGTATGGCACGACAATTTAAGTACGTAAACTACTTTTTACACTTTATCATCACTTGATTATCACCATAAAGAGCAAATTTATGCAATATTTGCTCTATGTTTCACTAAATAAAATCGAGACTGTTCGTTTTCTTTGACAGCAGCACACTTCGGAATAGAGCGAGAGAATGTGTTTGTGAGCATATCAAACACACGTTAAAAAGATACCACGCACAATTCTATGTGATTTGATTTTAGCAAAACTACGAACAAAATATCCGGCGTTGCATTTATTTTAAAAAAGTGTTAAAATACAAATGCTTCTATTCAGATTTTTACGCAGACCATGAATTATATCAAAAGTGATAGCAAGACCGTAGTATTTTAACCCTTATATGGCTGACAAGACCGTTTTCCTTTGGCATCTTCAATACTTTCCAAGCTCATAAAAAATCATAACCATTCCCGTTCCTACATAGCGCATTTCAACCATAAATAATTGCCTACTTCTAGGGTATTATCTATTATTCAACTGTGAAACGTAGTGTAAGAATGGGGTGGCTCCAGCGGCTAGATAGGACAGAGCTGCCTATTATTCAACATAATATTATGAAGACTCGCGTGGTGGAATACATTGTTAATATACTATACTACCAGAACCGACGAGCTTCGTTTCACCTAAAATTGATTAATTAAATATTTACAACATTTTTTATAAGACGGTTAAGTATTGGAAATTAGCAAATTTGCGATTAAAGCAGAAATTTTTACTTTATTTGTAATACCATCATAAGAATCTTCATCGTTCCCAAAAACCTCTACATACAAATGTTCAAGCCGTTTCCTAGTATATAAGGGCAGACAGACAAAAATTCATTCTTATGTGTATAGATTTGGTTTTACCACAGATAACAGATATTCAAGCTAGAACAAATTTTATTGAAAATCCTGTGTAAACTTTTGAATTGATATACGTTGGCCCACTACTGCCATCTACTCAACTGATTGCGGCAGTACATACGAACGCAGCTGATTAACAACCGTTGAACGCAGCCAATGTATTTGACAGCCGCATTTGGGCTGCGTTTTCAATAACAATGATCCTTGCGCCATCTCCAATCGATTGCCAAACGCGGTCCCAATTTAAAATACATTTGATTTAACGATTGCGGATGTTTACACACGTATCGGATGCCAGCCTCAATATCTGTTATCTGTGGTTTTACGTAGTTTACGTCGAGCGGTCGTGTCTTGCACACAACCACCATGATTTTTTTTATGAAACAAACATATCATGTAAGTACCGCAAAGAGCAAGTTGTATATTTGAAACTGGTTGATAGAATTTTGCTTACGCGTGTAGACTCTAAGGCATTACAAAAAGACAAAAGATGTAAATCTTGGCAGCGGACAAAAAGCATATAAGTTTCCTTCTCCAAAATGGCCAACTTTATTCAAATAGTTTGAAAATGGTAATAGTTATGAAAATGTCAATATCTGGGTACACGAGTACCCTATCTGCCATTCACGTCTGTTTTTTGTTGGCCGCATAAGGTTTTTTTTTTTAAATTTGTGGGTTAAATTTGTTTTACAATGTGTTTAAATGCTTTTGCTTATCTGTCTACATGACATAAAAATGATGCCAAGGCTAAAAATTCATGTTTTGTTTTAATCCAGTTTTGATAAACAATAAAGTTTGTTCCAAAATTGAGTGACGCGAGATGAGCGTGCGGCCGATTAATATGAATGAATTTTACTACTGGAGGATATAAACAACCAGCATTTGGCACCAATACATTACTAGTTTTCTACTTCCATGTCTAGTTGCTAAAGGGAGCAAATTCATTGCTGATAATAGAAATTGCTATGCCAATAGAAGAAATGTTGACCTGTTACTTTATATTAAATTTACTGAGTTTGTGGTAAAAGCTGTTATATTTAGTGAACACCAATCATCAAAGAAAGAGCATACAAATGTATACCAGTACAGTTTAACCTGTGTTTTAGTGTAATTATTCATTATTTTTATCATTCAATTTGGCGAATGTCTTAGACTGCCAAGAATAGGTATTTTCCCCTACATAACCATTTGGAGACGATGACGCGTTGGATGATTTGCTTGATGATGTTTATATTTATTCGTATGTACCAGAAAAGAACGATTCTGGTTTGCGAAACGGAGAAGGAAAAAAAGGAAGCAAGGAGACGATGGATATGAGTGGTTTGTGTAACTTGAGAGAGTCGATGTGAATAAGCATCATCAAGACGATTTGTGTACGAAAGAGAGAAAGCATGTAACAGGCTTCAGTCTATTGACGAATTTTCTCGCGGATAGACGGCGATCCCGGGAATCTTAAACGTGAAGACACGTTCCGCGTTGTAGGTTATTTTGTGGAGTGTTTCGGCTGCGAGAGAAGTGTTGGATACGACAGAGGGATATTTGAATTTTCTAAATGTCATGTCAAGCTGTCAAAAAATGCACTCCAGAGCCACAGGAGCGCGTGCACTGAAAATACACTGGAGTGTGACCAGAATTGTGTTGTTTAGGGGTATATATGTTTTTACATATTCTGAATCTGCATAAAAAACTGAGCCTAACCTCAATTTTTCAGAATTTTTGGAGCCCCGGAACTATTTTTAATTTGCATTTTAAATTTATATGGGACTAAACTTTTTTTCTTGTTTTTATTATCGAGACTTTCAGCCCGAAAATCCGACTAAAAATTTGTTCTTATACTGCACGGGCTAACTGTCATTCTATGAATGTTAGTGTCATTGTATCGATTGAAATGGCTTATTGTTTGCTATACAAAAATATAAATAAAAGGTTTACAAACAAAATAAAAATATGTTGAAGATCAGAAAAGCATGCTCTTTAGTTTAAACTATAAAAAACCTCATATTTTTCTTTGCTCAATAACCCAATTGTGTTCTCATGGAAATAGTCGACTGCATGGTAGAAGCTACATGTTTTACTTAAAAAATAATATTTCGTTAAGTTCCTCTGTTCCATCCAGACGAAAATTGAATATCCACTTTTGAAAACCAAGAAACTCAAAATCAGTGTTGCCACAAGCGCAAAAAATAACTCGATTTTGTACACTTATCCTTAACTGATTTCCTTGCACGTAAAATCCTGCCCTATTGTTTCCAAATGAAATTTGGTACGATCGAACTATCAGTGAACGAGTAGAGAATTTTCCGCTTTTTTCTCCTCACTAGGGCAGGAATCGAATCCACACTGCACATCAAACGCGCCTAGATGACTGTTGTCGCTAACCACATGAATGCTATAACTGGAAATTAGTTAAATACTTCAGTTCAATGCATACGCACCAACCATGGTTTGTCCGATGATGTGAAGGACGAGTTTCATGAGCGCCTGGACAAGACCTACGGAGAATTTCCACATCACGACGTGAAATTCATCATCGGCGACGCAAATGTACAGTTTTCAAGAGTTTTTTCACCTACTAAATGTAAAGGAGAGCCTCCACCCGACTACCAATAAAAACGGCCTGAGGCTAGTCAATTTTGCCGCAACCAGAGGAATGGATCATGTTATGGTGACATGTCGACATTTCTCTGATTTCATAGATGTGAGGACTTACCATGGCCCAAATATCGACTCCCAAATAACAATTTTAGTTTTATAACGGTCAAGAAAGCCATTATTTGCTCTACATGACTTCGATAAAACCAGCAGAAAATCATAATGTTTCCAATGTTATGAAAACTCATATGTGAATATGTACGTTATGTGGAAGATATTGACTTGGAAAATGTATTGGAGGTAACCACTTTTCCTTCGATGGGACTCTAACCCATGACCCTACAGTACGTTAGACTGGTGCTTTAACCAACTAAGCTACGAAGGACCTCCGTCGGCCTTCGCAACCTAGCGACTACTGAACGAGCTCGAGATTCCCAAATTGGATGCATAGTCAAATCACTCGCAATCCATTTCTCAAGCCAACACTTCCACTTGTGTATAGTACACGTCCACATTAGAGGAGCGTGAGTATTTAGAATGTCTGGCGGCTATACACATTCTTCATCAGCAACTGTTCTGATCAAGTGAGGTTGTGTAAGCTATTTGCCAGTCGGTCGTCAAGCTCAGACCCGACCGCATTGCGTAGGCAAGAGCACGCAACTCAAGTTCAGTTCAATCAGTTCAATTTCCGGGGATTAAACCACCCGACTTGGACGTTAATTTACAATGTTATGAAAACTTATATGTGAATATGTACGTTATGTGGAAGATATTGATTTGGAAAATGTATTGGAGGAAACCACTTTCCCTTCGATGGGACTCGAACCCATGACCCTAGAGTACGCTAGACTGGTGCTTTAACCAACTAAGCTACGAGGGACCTCAGTCGGCCTTCGCAACCAAATCATAATGTTTCTAGGGTCTGACCACTATCTGGTGGTATGTAATATTCGCGCGCAAGGCTGTCCAGCATCACGGGTTCTAGGCGTGAGAGAACCATGCGGCTGAACTAGAGCTTCCATTCCAGAAAACGATTTATTAGTTTCCCGAATTTCCCAAGAAATGATTATATTAAGGTGAAGGTGGGTTGAGTACCAAAATAAAGGTTTGAAAGTATTGGTACAATAAAAACTCTCATATACTGTAGTAGTATTGGTGTCGTATTTATAAAAAATAACAAAGAATATTACCACCCTACAAAAAACGACCCAGTACCTACCACCACGCACTCGATTCCGTCCCATGCTCCGAGTGTCCTCCAAAAACCGATTTGAACAAAAACTGGTTGAGCGCAAGCCGGTTCAAGTTTGTATGAACGCTAGTATGGGAAACTAAACCTTTTATTACACTGGCTACAGTGCCTCCCCTCCAAACGCTGGCAAAAAGAGAACCCACATAGCTGAAAGCAACATTCCTGAGACTTCACTGAACGAAAACCGCACCGCAGGAAAGATCCATTGATTACGTAACGCAAAAATAGCATTTTATACCCCACTCACCCCCACGACACACTTTTTGTATGAAGCATTTGTCCCTTGCGCGATTGTGTAGACTAGACTAGAAGTATCTGCCCCTGGTGTGATAGATATCACAGACAAATTCTGGGTATTTTGTTGAATTGCACGTTTCACTGATGCCTTCTGAGAAGCCTAATTATCATGCTAAAGATTCGCAACCTCGCTTAAAATCGACTCCCAACTATTGGAACGACCATTCTACATGGATTGTCTGCAAGCCAGCCTTTAAAAATAATAAGCAACGAACAATCAACAAGAGAGTACGGACCGGAACCATCGGCGAAGACCACTGCGACGAAAAGGGACTACGGACTCTCAACTTCATCGGGAGCACACGCATACTCGCCGATGTGCTCAAGGACCGTGGATTCGGCATCGTAGCGCTGCAGGAGGTTTGTTGGAAGGGATCAATGGTGCGAACGTTTAGAGGTAATCATACCATCTACCAGAGCTGCGGCAACACACATGAGCTGGGAACAGCTTTCATAGTGATGGGCGATATGCAAAGGCACGTGATCGGGTGGTGGCCGATCAATGAAAGAATGTGCAGGTTGAGGATCAAAGGCCGGTTCTTCAACTTCAGCATAATCAACGTCCATAGCCCACACTCCGGAAGCATTGATAATGATAAGGACGCATTCTACGCGCAGCTGGAACGTGAGTACGACAGCTGCCCAAGCCACGACGTCAAAATCATCATAGGAGATTTGAACGCTCAGGTTGGCCAAGAGGAGGAGTTTAGACCGACTATTGGAAAGTTCAGCGCTCACCGGCTGACGAACGAAAACGGCCTACGACTAATTGATTTCGCCGCCTCCAAGAATATGGCCATTCGTAGCACCTACTTCCAACACAGCCTCCCGTATCGGTACACCTGGAGATCACCACTGCAGACAGAATCACAAATCGACCACGTTCTGATTGATGGACGGCACTTCTCCGACATTATCGACGTCAGGACATATCGTGGCGCTAACATCGACTCTGACCACTATCTGGTGATGATTAAACTGCGTCCAAAACTATCCGTCATCAACAATGTTCGGTACCGACGACCGCCGCGGTACGACCTAGAGCGACTGAAGCAACCTGATGTCGCCACTGCATACGCGCAGCATCTCGAGGCAGCGTTGCCGGAAGAGGGTGAGCTCGATGGGGCCCCTCTTGAGGACTGCTGGAGTACAGTTAAAACAGCCGGCTGACAACAACGTTAGTCGTGAAATACGAAGGCGCATCATCTGTGGAAGTCGGGCCCACTACGGGCTCCAGACGAAACTTCGGTCGAAAAAGATTCGCCACCGCACCAAATGTGTCATGTACAAGACGCTTATAAGACCGGTTGTCCTCTACGGACATGAAACATGGACAATGCTCGAGGAGGACTTGCAAGCATTCGGAGTATTCGAGAGACGGGTGCTTAGGACCATCTTTGGCGGTGTACAAGAAGACGGTGTGTGGCGGCGAAGAATGAACCATGAGCTCGCCCAACTCTACGGCGAACCCAGTATCCAGAAGGTAGCTAAAGCCGGAAGGGTACGATGGGCAGGACATGTTGCAAGAATGCCGGACATCAACCCTGCAAAGATGGTTTTCGCTTCCGATCCGGCAGGTACGAGACGGCGTGGAGCGCAGCGAGCGAGATGGGCAGACCAGGTGCAGAACGACTTGGCGAGCGTGGGGCGTATCCGAGGATGGAGAGATGCGGCATCGAACCGTGCATTGTGGCATCAAATTGTTGATTCAGTGTTATCTGTTTAGATGTAAATAAATGAAATGAAATGAAGTACAGTAATATTTGTGCCTCTACTATAACTTCACTTTGTTTAGGGGCGAATTCCATATTTTTACAATTTCTGATAATTGAATACATTTTTCATTAGCAATGCAATGGCTTCTGAAATCGGCAATTAAAGGTGATTGATATTTGATGGGACATCATTTGGTGCAAGCACGTTGTCTTTGAGAATTATAGCGTGCTTGCGACGACCGGTGCCCCATCTCTCGCTCCGGTAGTGGAAGTCTAGCTTACGGTTCGGTGATGCCGAGAAGATAAACCATCTATTCAATGAAATATCCCAATATGTGGCCTGCTAGAACATTTTATTCACTTCTAACATTTTTGACCGGCTTTTTTGGAATTAGTCCCACTGTGCGACGTACAGCCATTAGGTACTGCACAGGCTCCGGCCATAGACGGATCAAATAAAGGATTACCTATATAATAACAACATAATTCATAGATCATAGATCATCTTTTTATTTGGAGAACTCAGAAGAATACTAAGTTTAAAAAGTAGGCCATTTTCCAGTTGTAATATAGAACCAATAAGGAAGAAAGAAGGAGACACTCCTAGTTTCCACGAAACCACTTTCTTTAATTTTAAATTCAACATTATTGCACTGATTACCGCCTAGGGGGAATGACGGCTTTGGCAGGTTTTGTTCTATTATTGGTAGAAGAGTTTTTTATGACTGAGTAGGCTCAAATTTGGCCTAAACATTCTTTGCATATCAAAGAATATTGTGGCCAAATTTCATAAAATTTGGTCGACAAAAACCCCCCTGCCAATAATAAAACAAAACCTGCCAAAGCCGTCTTTCCCCCTATTTATTTGCTGTACATATACAACCGCACTTTTCGATAGTACATTCGCGCACTTTGCTATACATGCAAGTAAATATATTCGGTGGTATACGAATATAAATCCGGAAAACTTCTGGGGTGTAGCACCAGCCGAATTTAATGCTATACGCAATCAAGAGAAAAAAAAATCGCTGTCAGAAAATAAAACGCAGCCGCCCGCGCGCAAGGCTTACTTCGATCGTTTATTCCAAATTAGTGCACAATGTTATATATCATGGTAAAGCCAGTAGAAGCATAAGTACTAGAACGCTAGTGGCGCCGTAGGGGGCTGTCCATAAACCACGTAGACTCTTGAGGGGGGGGGAGGGGTTTCGAAAAAGTCTATGGACTTTATACGATAGTCTACGAAGGGAAACGGAGGGGTATTACAAAAGTCTACGTAGACTTTTATATAAATCGTTTTTTTTTGAAAACGATTTATACAGCAGCTTTGTGCGAAGTTCATTAGTTTGATTTTTTTAGGATTTTCCGTTGTTTTTTTTGCTTTACCGAAATAATCTCTTGAGTTTCTTCATAAAAGTGTAGCGGGCTTGGTAGTCATATGGCTACTGCTTCTGTCTCATACGCAGGAGGTCATGGGTTCAATCCCAGGTCCGTTCCATTCTCCTACTTTGTATCTTTCTCTATATTTCTCATGTTCTAGCAATCGCTAGAACTGGAAATGGACTTCCAAACCGTTTCCATTACTATTCCTATACCTTCAACTTTCGTTCAACAACTCCATTTAAATGTTTATATTATTAGAAATGTTATAACTATTATATTAGCTAGTTCCATTGCTTACCATTCTCATCGGCCCTTCTAAAGAACAATCGTTCAGTAGGGACCGTGACTGAAAATCTATGTATTGTATAACAAAATGTAATAATAAATTGAAAAAAAAAAAATAAATTGAAAAAAAACTTGAGTGATCTAACAGTAATCTGCTAGAATTGAAAATGAACTATAGAGCTCGTTTCCCTACATCCAATTAGAAATTTCATCAGTTACCTTCTCCTATCTACCACATTGGCAGCTCGTTAACCAAGACGGACCTCTGCCTCTCCAACCTAATCCAAAAATTCCAACAAATTCCGCATGAACTCGTGGCAAGTGCAGAGGTATATACGGCTTGCAGTGGGCGAGTGATTGCATCATCATTTCCTCCGCCTTCCCTACATTGACTTGCATTCTGACGTGGCAGGCGCCAGTATGACCTAACAAATGAGATCACCAGTACTTGTACATTGAAGATGTGTGCTAGTCCCAAGCAAACATCTGTTGGTTCCCTGTGCAAGAACAGCTGATCTGGTCATAATGGAGTAGCAACTACGAGCAGTCAATCAAGCTCAAGCTCAAGCAAAAGTGTTATGAATTTCACTGAAGTAAAAGTCTGAACTACAGCTTAAAACTATCAAAATTCTTCTGTGTTGAGCAGGAAAAGTCTCCAAAGTATTCAATAAAAACTTTCGATTTTTTTTCAAAATCTTGGTTTAGTGCAGATTCTACTAGAAAACTATGGAAATTATGTCGTACTTCAACTTTGAATTTACAAAGGAAGCATTTTGGAATATCCAAGAAAAAGTCTTTGGATTGTCCAAAAGATATTTTTTGGAATTTGTAAATGGAATTCTCCGAAATTTCTGCGAGAAACCCTTCAGAATATTCACTGGAGATTTTCTGGGAAGCCCCGATTTTTTTTCTTAATTTCGGAAATTCTTCAGAATTTTCGCAAGGAATTCTTTGGACATAGGGTAGAGAACCATTTGAGCAGCACCCCCTATTCCCGTCAGCAACGTTCATTACTTGAGCGCATTACAACCGAATTACTTGGTTTTTAGTACATGGTTAGTTTCGGTCGATATCTAGTGATGTGCAAACAATCAAGCCATTTGGTTGGAACGCGGTCAGGTTATTAACGTTGCGGACGGGAATAGGGGGTGCTGCCCAAATGGTCCCACTCCTTATAAGCAAAATTATTCGAAATGCCCTCTTCGGCAGTTCTAATGCAAATTCTGTGGAATTATCGATGGAAAATTTTCGGAATTTCTAAATAAATTGTTGAAAACTTCCACAAGAAATTATTTGATTTTCCCACCAAATCAGTTTAAGTTTCCACAAAAAAAATATTTGCAATTTTTGTTAAACGCCTTTTTAATTTTCATGAAAATTTATTCGAATTTTTAGGCAAGTGGGATCAAACCCATAATCGATTAATATAAGTTCACAAAAATTTCAATTGAAAATTTCCATCGAAAATTATTCAGAAATTTCTATGGAATGCCCATAAGATTTATTTTAATTCCCTCAAGAAATTGCTCCAAATTTGCAAGAGAAATAAAAAAATATCGTAGGAAACCCTTCTAAATTCCCACGGGAAATATTTCGGATTGTCCGTTTAAATTTAAAATTACCTCGGGAAATAATTCTAAATGTTCACGGAAAATTACCCGGGGTATTTTAATGGGGAAACTTTTGGAATTTAGAAGAAAAATCTTGGAATTTCAACATATGATTATCCATCGGGATATTGCATGGAATTTTCAAGAAAAGCATCGGAGTTATCACCGAGAGTTCTTTTGATTATTCGTAAATTCAACTCGCAAATTTTCAAAATTCTGAAAATTCTTCGGTTTTCATAATTTTTAACTAGCGTTAAGAATTATAGGTCAGATGCGTGATAGATTTGATCAGTGGCGTGCCGATGCAAAAGTGTCGGCGATTGGTGGCGCACACCTCTAGGAGGAATTAAATTTAACAGTAATTAAATTAATTGGCTTTGAGATTTGATTTCAGGAGTTTTGGATTAAATTTGATTTCGTTTCAATTTGATTTTTGTTTTGTTGGATTTTGTTCAGTTTGATTATGTCATGTTCGAATTTCGAATTTCGTTGTAATGTTTATATGAAATGGAATTGAATAGCTGAATTGCTTAAAACGTGATTGATTTCCATATTTTGCCAATCACATATGATGTTTTGTAAAATTTGGAAAAGTCTACGTAGACTTCAAGGTAGAGGGGGAAGGGTTTCGGAAAAGTCTACGAAAGTCTACTAGGGGGTACGGGGGGGCGGGGTTGAAAAAGTGAAATTTCGGTCTACGTGGTTTGTGAACAGCCCCTAGTCAATTAAATATTATTTTACCAAATTATGCTTCAACAAGCTTCAATTGGCCACAATTCATGCATCATGTTGTAGTGCATGTTTTATTTCATCACCAACATCGGTTTGACACTTGTAGTACCGGTACTGGCTGCCAGGTCAAAGTAACCTACATGTTAGTCACGCGAACAGTAACGACATTAGCATTCTTATACTTTTGAATCAACTGTAAAGCCAGATCTATGCCACTTTTATCCTTACCAGTCCTCTCCAACAAAATCCAACTCCGGTGACAATTGTGGTGATTCAGAGGTATGATCGGTCTATAACAACAGATGGCACACAAACGTCCCTTTCTTCCCCTGTTAATCATAAAGACCATATATAATTTTCGCATTGTGCACATTGGTGATGAGAATCCAATCCCAGGCTCCATATTTTGGTTCGTTGTGCAACTTCGATCGTTCTGGTGAATAACGGAGTAGCAACTACGAATTTTAGGGTCATCCTGCTCATGAAAAGTCAGGACTAGATGGAAATTGTTTGATGGTAAATAATAAGCGCCTCACTTATGCAAAAGGAACAAGTGGCAACAATTTTAGGGTGCCATACATATCATATGAGATACCATTGCATATACAGCAAATAATTTTGAAAATTCAACAACCTGTAAAATTGCAGCTTATCCCATCAAACAAATTACCATTCGATACTCAATTAAATAAGATTGAATTTTACAAGCAAGCGCCGTTTAAATTATTTTAAATCAAAAGGAATAACGAGATCAATTGAATGTTACGTTTATTTGCATGCTCCAAATAGTTATGTGCATGAGAATACATTTAAAATCACAGCATATTTTTATTTGTGTATACCTCATATCTTGCCAGTAGATTATTAATCGTGTCAAATTTATCTGGGTCACCCTTAAAATGGAAATGTGTTTGCGTCCTCAACTGACACAAGCCTGTCTTAGCAGCACTTGCTTTTAGATACTTACTCGCGACTTTTCCAAAAGTTACAGAACGTACCATCAAACCCCACCGTATAGAGATAAGCTCCTCAACTCACATAATATTATTTTCTCATTTAACCTGTTCTGTGATCAGCAATTTAAATCCATGAATTCGGTGGAATTCTGGAAATTTGTGAATATTGAACTTATTGATTTATCTTCTTCTCCTCCCCATTCTTAAAACAACACAGCTTCAATATTAAATATTTTTTGCAAAGTTGGTCCAAATTGATTGAGGCTTCATTTATTTATTATCACTTATTTATTTGAAACCACTTAATGTTCTTCAAATGAAGTGTCGACTGACGTGACGTGAATTGTAGACGATATCACTGGTATTCGATCTCTGTTTATCTTTTTACTGGCTTTGCATTCCTCAATGGAGTATTGTCATCTCGCCGCTCAATAATCATGATAAGGCACAGTTAACTGCTTTTGCAAGCTTCAATGCTGACCAAGCGATCATGTTGGTAACACGACATACCTAAAGTAGTTGAAAGACTTGTGCGCCCAAAAATGTTTAGATCAGACCGAGGTACGTTGTGGTGTTCTACCTTCAGCGCATCTTACCGCTAAGCATCGGAAGGCCCTTTTCCGTCGTAGATTGTAATGAACGTACATGCATATTTGAGTGCTACGCATTTAAAGATACTGTAGAGAAAAACTTGCAAAATCCATTAACAATATTAACTAACCAAACAGTTGACAATGAACGATAATCCGTTATACGTAGTTATGTTTTTCTCTGCCCAAGACCCAATTTCACGGTCAGTGACTTTGAAACCGAACGTTAGTTTAAAAGCAGCTGCAATGCACTCAGCTGATCGTAGAACTGTTCTTACCTTTGATTCACTGTAGACAATAATTGAAGAACCTCTCGGCAATATGAAGCTCAGCATAGCATGTGCAACTATGATCGTTATAATTACCGCGGTAAACATTTTCAATAATCCATTGATAAATGTGATCTATAGAATTTGTATTTCGACCGCCTTATCATTCAGGTGCATGGTCAACAACAAATCAGCCAGGAGTGCTTCACACGACCCAATGATAAAGACCCGAAGGATTGTTGCAAATCACCGGACATGATGCCTCCGCGGGATCAGTTCGCCGCTTGTATGCAGAAGTTCCCAAGGCCCAGTAGCCCACCAACTCCGGGCAGTGCACCACTAGGCCAAAATGTATCTTTAAAAAGTGTTATTTCGTTGAACTGATTCCTAACGCTACTGACTGTTTCCTGTTCCACAGTGTATGGCCGAGTGCATGCTTGAAAAGCAAGGCATTATGACCGGCGGAGTGATCAATAAAGACACAGCCACGAGTAACCTGGTTGCTCTGGCGGGATCATCATCCGACTGGCAAGCAACTACCAAGAAGGCAGTCGACACGTGCTATCAGAAAGTATCTTCGATCGGAACTCAGAAGGATAGTCTAGGCTGCAGCGTGATTGCGGGCAGCTTTATGGAATGTCTACCGTCGACTATGTTCTTGGTAAGTGACTGGCGGTAATCTAAACTTTCAGGACAATCATTCGCTGATTTAAACGTTTTTAGAACTGCCCTGCTGCATCCTGGACTGCTAATGCCCAATGCGATCAAATGAAAGCGCACTTGCAAAAAGGATGCCCCCTGATGACTTTATTTAAGGGACCTCCTCCACAATAAGACGACATTTTACATATAGTAACAGTAGTTTTATATTTTTTGATAAATAAATAAGAACGGAGTCCAAATCAAGTACGATTCATGTTTGAGAGAAAGAATGGTCCACTTTTCCATATCAATTCAATTAGTTCATTGTACACCACCATTCGGACGCTTTGCCCCTGGCCCATTTTTAAAACAGATTTAAAATACTTTTTTTTGTTTGGTGGGTTATTAAACCACACTGGTGGCAAGTGTATGTTTTTCAATATCTGATAATGGCTGAATGGAGTAAGCCGAAAAGTTATTAAAAAACGGAAATTGTGTATTTTAATCACCGATAAAAATCAACAAACCAGAAAATATATAATATATGTATAGATTTAAAATACGTTAGATAGTCACCAAAACCTTGTCAATGTGAGTAAGAGATCATTGAAATGAAATCATTGAAATGTAGCAAGTTTTGTAAATTTTGCGCTTTGTTTGATAGGGGCGTAACTGTATTGATCGATTTCTCCTAATCGATTTCATATTTTGTCAATAACTCATTTGTTTCAAAAGCAAGATGCAAGATACAATCATCCTTTACCACACCAAATCATTAACTCATCGACAAACTAGCGCAATAATAAAAAGAAAACATCGACGAAGAGAAATCGATCAATACAGTTACGCCCCTATGAAACTTAGCGCGAGATCTGTACATTTTCCCCTAAATCAAACAGAGCCATTTTGGTCCCGGTCTGGTCTTCATTTTTGAAGTCCACTTATCGTAATTGCAGAACATAATGTGTATAAATCGTTGCAAAACTCGATTTTTTCATAACATGTAGTATTTCTTTATATACCATACATTTAAGTACAAGCCTCCCGGAATCCAAAACTAATTTCACTTGCGTTTTCAAGGGTTCGCACTCCACGAATTCATCCGGATCAATTAAACATGCTTCCATCCTACGATATTAACCTTACATGCCCATCATTCACCGTAGCAGACGTTGTCAGATCATTGAACTCTGTCGATGCTTCCAAAGGTCCGGGATCGGACAAACTGCCTCCCGTATTCATTCAACGATGTGCAGATTTTCTCGGAGCTCCGGTATGCTTGTTATACAATCTCTCGTTGGCGGAATCAGTTTTTCCGGATGTGTGGAAGCTAGGAGCAGTTACTCCTATACACAAAGCCGGAAACATTCGTCACGTCGAAAACTATCGTCCCATTTCCATTCTGTGTTGCCTTGCCAAAGTGTTTGAGCTTTTGATCCACGATATGATGTACTCCGCTGCGAAACCTATAACTTCGCAATATCACCACGGATTTGTAAAAAAAAACCGTTCGACCACTACTACCTTAATGGAATATGCTAGCACGCTCATCTCCTGCTTGAACAACCTTTGCCAGGTCAACAGTGTTTACGTGAATTTCTCCAAAGCTTTTGACAAAGTGCCTCACGATTTAACAATAAGAAAGCTCGAACGGTTAGGGTTTCCAGCATGGCTTCTCAACTGGTTGCGCTCCTATTTATTTGGAAGATCTGCCTACGTGAAACTCATGTCCACTGAGTAAAACCGCTTCGCCACACCGTCCGGTGTTCTACAAGGAAGTCACCTTGAGCCTCTGATGTTCATACTGTTTGTTAACGACCTGAGTTACCGTCTGTGCTGTCATCACCTAATGTACGCCGATGACTTGAAAATCTACCGTGTAGTCAGTACACTGATTGACTGTGCTGCTCTACAGCAAGACATCGATGCCATAGCTAATTGGTGTATTTCGAACAGGATGGAAATGAACGCAATGAAGTGCAACATTATAAGCTTTACCAGGAGTAGAACGCAGCTTAAATTTGAATACGCTGGAAACGATGCAACACTGGAACGAGTATCATCCATCAAAGGCCTTGGCGTAATAATGGACAGCAAGCTAAACTTCAACGAGAATATTACCTCGACAATCGCAAAGACTTTCGCTGTACTCGGCTTTATTCGTCGCAACGCATCCGAGTTTCTTGACGTGTACGCGCTGAAGGTACTATACTGTTCGCTTGTTCGAAGTATTTAGTATTCCAGGAGGCTTGTCCTTAAAAGTATGTGTATGAGAAAATCTCCGTCTTCTACTCACTCCGGAACAACATCACAAAAATTACACAGGAACTTCTTTTTACCACCGAAAAAACACTTCATCCTTCTACAACGAATCGCCTTTATTCATTATGAACCGGTCAGTCTACGCTTTCAACTGTATGGCCCACTTACTTGATACTTGATGGGCTACAGCTCTTCGATGAACCTACGCCGAATGGAGTATCCTTCTCCACTGGACTCGATCCTGGGACAATCGCTTCCAGTCGCCCTGAACATTGAGCGTCCTCAGGTCCTCTTCAACTGCAAAAAGCCATCGTGTACGCGGCCTTCCACGAAGCCTGCGGCCTCTTCCAGGCTCTCTACTAAATATTATCTTCGCTTGACGTTCTTCCGGCATACGAACAACGTGACCAGCCCACCGTAGTCTGCCATGTTGAATAAGCTTAATAATATCCAGCCCTTTTTACACCTGGTACATTTCGTGATTTATGCGGCGCCTCCAGATACCGTTCTCCTGTTTACCGCCGAGTAATGTCCGCAGCACCTTACACTCAAACACTCCGAAAGCTCTCCGATCAGCCTCCTTTAACGTCCATGTTTCATGGCCGTATAAAGCCACCGGAAGAATCAGAATACAGCGCGATAATATCGATATCGTCCGCAAATCCCAGAAGCATATGCGATCTTGTGATAATGGTACCACTTCTTTGCACACCAGCTCTGCTAATCGGTCCCTCGAGCGCCATATAGAACAGTAGATTCGAGAGTGCATCACCCTGTTTTAATCCATCTGAAGTAACAAATGACGTCGATATTTCATCCGCAACCCTTACTCTTGATTTCAATCCGTCCAACGTTATACGAATCAGCCGTATCAGTTTCGCCGGAAAATCATGTTCAAGCATAATTTGCCATAATTCAATCTGTTTCACTGAATCGTACGCCACCTTGAAATCAATAAACAGATGATGTGTCTGCATGTTGTACTCCCGGAATTTATCAAGAATTTGTCTCAGGGTAAACATTTGATCCGTAGTTGATCGGCCCTCACGAAAACCTGCTTGGTATTCGCCGACGAAGGACTCTTCAAGCGGTCTCAATCTGTTGAACAGAATACGGGACATAATTTTGTACGCCGAATTAAGGAGGGTAACTCCTCGGTAATTGGCGCACTCCAGTCTGTGCCCTTTCTTAAAGAGAGGCCGTCCAACCAACTAGCAGGCATTTCCTCGTCTTACCATATTTTCGACATAATATGGTTCAGAACTTAAAGCTGCTCACTGCCATGTTTGAGAAGTTCAGCCAGGAGCTGGTCCTTCGCCGCAGCCTTATTGTTTTTCAGCTCTTTAACAGCTTTTTTAACCTCATCTAGTGTAGGCGACTCTACAGCTTGTCCATCGCTGCTAATATTTGGGCCACTAGTTCGGCGTAAACAAAATCAGCTGCGCCCGAACGCACATACCTACAAAACTCTATTGATTCGCTAGCAGTGAGAAGCAGATAGATCTTTATTCAATTGGCGCAGTCCGTCTGGAATATTAGGCTGGCTCAAAATTAATCTCGAAACTTGCATTGAACATGAATTTCGCCTGAATTTCGAACTGTATTACTTTGAATGTATCGCTAGGACTTGTTTTTTTTTGTTTTGTCTCTATACAAATGATAGCCTTCTCAGTTTATTAAACGCTAGCATGTTATTTGAAACTTGTTTCTTTCTGTTCTACTATTCAAAAGTGATTATGGTGTAACCTTTTTGCCTATCTACTTTGCTTTTTCAATGCCCCTTTATCGATCTCAACTAGCACTTCTTTTTCGCCAATTTTGAATAAGGGAAGATCCATTAATTACGTAACGCAAAAATTGGGCATTTTCAACCCCCCTCCCCCCTATGTCACACTTTTTGTATGACACACCTAAAATTTTTGTATGGATCGTCACAGTTTGCTCAACTCCCTCTCCCCCTTCTGAACGTTGCGTAATTTGTGGACGCTCCCTAATGTTTTTTCTTGTTGCCTGATTTCTTCATTGTTTACCTTTTTACTAATTAAGTCACCTAACGCTTCTTCGTTGAATATCTTCTATCTTGTCTGCATCTTTTTCATCGTTTGATTTGCCTCTTTTTCACATGTGCTACGATTTCTGCCTTTTCTCCAGTGTCATTCATGCCTGACCACCATGTCTGCCTCTGCTTCGATGTTTGTTTCGCCACCCTTCAGCCTTTCAGTTTCTTCTTTTCGGTGTTTTTTACGCCAACCTTCCTGTACTCTGCTTCGGTGTTTGTTTCGCCACCCTTCTGCTTCCATTTTCGGCGTTTCTTTCACTACCGTTCTACTCTGTTTCGTCACCCTTCAGCTTCTTTCCTTCGGTGATTGTTTCGTCACCCTTTTTCTTCCTTCGGTGTTTGTTTCGCCACCCTTCTGTTTCTTTTTTCGGTGTTTGTTTCATCACCCTTATGCTTTTCTTCGGTGCTTGTTTCGTCACCCTTCAGTTTCTTTTCTTCGATGATTGTTTTGTCATCCTTCTTCTTCTTTTCTTTGGTGTTTGTTTCGCCACCCTTCCCATGCTCATGTATTTTCTTCGTGTGTGGACAGATTCCACTCCGTCGGGATTCGGTCAGTTCCAGCGTCGTCAGCGTCCGTTCAAGTCATCTGCAATACCAACTCCATTAGATTTGTAAAATACACGTTAGTTTAATTGGAAGCAAGGTACTTATCTGTGACCAGAGACCAAAGACCCGGGTGGGTGTGATATCGCCTTGCTGCTGGGACCACCTACCGCTACTGCTGCTGATACTGAACCAATATATTGATCTTGGTTTCTACTTCGACGGTACAATTTGCTCGATGTTCGTAGATAACCCGGCCACCATTTTGCGTTGCAAGATTGCGTACTCAAAACTTTTTTTTGCCGTGGATACAGAACTCTAATTCGAAGAACTTTTAATTCGAAAAGTTGCACTGCTCGACACACCGTCAAATGTTTTGTTCGACAATTTGGTTCCCTCTCAGTTCTCTCACTTAATCACATATATGCAAATAACGTCCATAGCAACTTTTTCGGCTCAGTGGGCGTGCTCCCACGGCACTTTCGGCGTTCTTGTCCATTTTCTTTTGGAATTTTCTTTACAAATTTGTTCACTGTGCACTGATTCACTATGCCGTTGAATCCGGCTCGAAGGACCATAAAATGTATGTGAAAATCGTCTTTTACTCACTCCGGACCAACATCACAACAATTACACAAAAAAATCTTTCTACCACCGAATAAACACTCCATCCTTCTACAACTTCGCCTTTATTCATTATGAACCAGTCAGACTACGCACTTCCAAACCAGCAGCGCTGTACGAGCGCCCGAGCGCCCGAGCGCCCGCTCTAAGCTGTATGGGCCACTAGTTTGGCGTAAACAAAATCAGTTGCGCCCGAACGCACGTATATAACTACAAAACTCTATTGACTCGCTAGCAGTGAGAAGCAGATAGATCTCTATTCAATTGGCGCAGTCCGTCTGGAATATTAGGCTCAAAAGTTCAAAATTCATCTCGAAACTTGCTTTGAACAGTATGGTATTGCCTTAATTTGTCCAATTTTTCATCCTTCGGAAAGCTAATGTCAATCAGCAACCCATATTTGATCTCTATTTGAGGTTAAATAGGAATGTTCAGACAGACATATTTAGTTAATTTACGTTTATATTTTACAAGTCGATTGTTTTGCATTACTTTCGAGCGCGTGTGTCATTTGTCGTGACCAGTCTGCCGTAATCAGGCTCTCACTGGTATTATTCATCCTGATGTGCCGGTTGGCACTCGTGTTGGGCTTGTGCGCTTTAAACGGCACACGGTCGCTTCCCTAGTCAATATAAAATCATACATAGTGCAATACAAGATGCTAAATTGGAGACGATATACATACATGTTGTATGAAGAAGTACCTCTACCGCCTCCACTTGAGCATCCTAGACGACACCATATACCTTCATGTGCAGGCCTCCTAACTCGCAGTGGCCATGGGGAGCAGTCGTCGAGCCCTTGGACATAGTCCCTGCTGCCCCTGTACGTTTGCCAAGTTGAATAAATACTCAAAGTGCTGGAAAAATCGAGTTTTGCAACGAGTTGCACACGCTATGGCAATGTCTAGTTGGGGAAATAATGCCAATATATAAAAAGAAAACTAAGCAAATGTGGTGGCGTATTTTATACGGGTTTACCCTACAGTAGTGTAATGAAAGTTTGGCGAATGGTATTCGGGGCGAACTCGCTTCAATCGAGATAAAGAAGACGCCTTCACTTTTGCGGTCAAAACATGTTTTTAAAGTTACAATCAAGTAAGTAATGGAATTAAATGGATTCGTATAAACCCATCTACGGCTTGTGATATTCAATAGCTTTAATCATTCCAACCAATAGTAACCATTCATTTTTCACAGTTGTGAAGAACGGTCGCTAAACAAGTTCATAAGTTCATCAACAATCTCTACTTTTATAATTCGCTGAATCGGCAAGGTGTTTCCAAGAAGTCCCGAACACTTTGGCATTGTACATTCTTACTGAATGTGGTGCAATTCTGTAATAAAAGAATGTCATCACAAAGGGTCATTGAGTTCGAATCAATTCAATTAACTTACCAAAAATAGTTCCATGTTGATACACTCAGCCATATTCACTAACCCCACATCACAAAGGACATCGTGGAAAGCCGTTCCATCGGTTAGCAATTTGGTAGCTAGATCGAATCGAACGTCCGTTTTTACGTTTTTGAAACATTTGAACAACGCATTCAAATATGAATTTAGGTTTTGAATTAGGGTTTGCGGTGGGTTGCTCATAGCCAGTTGAATCGCTTCAGTAATGTTGACCAGATGGTTGAGTAGACATATTGATCCACACTGAATAGGAAACAATTGGAATCAATTACTCGATTAAGGAATCAACTGTAGGTACTTACAGTGGCGTTCTTCTTATCTTTCAACCAAGCATCTTGAGATGTTTGACATACTTTAAGAGTTTCTACCGGAACGGGCATCGGTAGATCGCAGCAACTGTTCAAATCTACGCTACCGGGGGGCTGAGAGCATACGTTGGCCGGCGCAGCAGTAGTACCAGAAGATGGACTAACAGTTGAAGCATTAAAGGTTATGGAAATTGGAGAGGGTACAATTGTTGTATCGGCGGCTATTAGGCAAATTAAATCCGATATGATGAAGCACAATATTGTGCGAACGAAGAGTCGCTGAAACATGGCTCTATCAGCTTAGACGCGAAAATCAACTGAAAATCAAAACGTGATTCGTAATCGTTTTATCACACTATGAGATAATTTGGCAGCATTATGAATGGATCGGTGCCGGCAAGGTAATTGGACCAAATTAATTTCACTAAACTCCAATTGAATTGTGTTTCAATTTGTATTCTATAGAGTGATTTATATTTGAAATGGTCTATAAAAACACATTTTATGAGTTCTGATACGATTAACAGAATAGGACCTTCCATAGCATATCAGTAAAATGTCCGGCTAAAATACACACTATTGAAATTAGCAGGGTTCCATTTTAAGAATGTGATGAATTTCACAGTATAAAGTAAGGGTATCATACGGTATAAACGCAAAAAAAATTCCCGGACAATAACCCGGTGAAAATTGTCTCGACAATGATCCGACGGCGCGGTTCGCAGCGAGCAAGATGGATCGATTAGGTAGATGATTTGCAGACCCTCCGCAGACTGCGGGGCTAGCTACGTGCAGCCATGGCACTATGGGGAAAGGGGTGGCCATTAATCGAAAAATTTACTATCTCCAATTTGTCTAATTTATATATCATATGAAAGTATATATCCTAGATAAGAGAATCGGAAAGTATTGAAGCGCTATGTTTATTCTGTCAAAAGATATGGGCAGGCGAAGTGAAAAAAAATGATAAAAATAAAAAATCGTTCCTTACTTTGAAATGTATGAAGTCAAATTTTCTCCAAATATCAAGTTTTATATACCATTTCAAAGCTTAAAACCTTAGCTTTTTGATAGTTTGGTTTGTTTTGCACGCATAATTATCATAATTCTTCGCAATAAAATGGTCCCGCAAACCTTATGTCCCCAAATGTCCCCTCATCTGTACATGGGGGATTGAAATATAACCCTGGTACTACCTTTTAGTAAGTGATTTGCTTGAGCACATTTGCGCTTTTACGAGAACGCTGCAATCAAAGTTTTCTTGAAAATTGTGGTTTTTATTCTCTACACCTCGTAACGATTAGAAAATTAGCGACATTATTACTAGAAATATGGTTGTTTGCTATTTTATGCATGCTGGAAACAAACAAAAAAAATGCCCCAAAAAATTGAAAAAAAAATTTTTTTTTTCGTTTTTGACATTTTTTGAAGGGTTAACGATGGCCCTTAAAGGGTTAAAAAAGTCTTAAATATTCCCTCACATAATATATAGCATATATATCTATCGGCATAAATATTCTATATCCTATCCTTACAGATTCCGTCTAAGCTCCCTTGACATATATGTATGGCCGACCCATTTCCATCCACGTTTTCGAACATCTGTTGTTATCGGTATTTGATGACTTTTCGGCACTGTAAGGCCGTTCGAATTATAAATTTTAGACATCATCTGTGTTATCGAAATTAAAATATTGGCTTTTTTCGGGAAAAATTATACTACTTAAAGCGAAAGGGAGTAGATAAAAGTAATGAAGATACAGATTCGATTGACACCGCAAGCGAGCGGCAAGTGTGAAAAGAATAGAAACTGAAGATTAGCAGAGGGCCATATTAGAGAATAAGCATTGTTGAAATCGTTGTTATTCTGCCTAACGTCCACCCAGGAACGGCTTGGATAGTGACGTGGTGATCACTGTACCAAAACAGGCAAAATAACAGCGATTTCAACCTGCGGCAAGCGTAAACAGTTCTATTGATTTGTGGCATATTTTCAGAGATTCATACAAGAGCGCCCTAAATCTCTTCACCCATAATTCTCGCAAGCTCATACTTCGCCCAAATTGAATCTTATAATATTAATATGGCCCTCTGCTAATCCTCAGTTTCTATTCATTTCACACTTGCCGCTCGCTTGCAGTGTCAATCGAATCTGTATCTTCATTACTTTCATCTACTCCCTTTCGCTTTGAGTAGTATAATTATCACCGAAAAAAGCCAATAAATTAATGAGCATGAACATGATTGACCGCCCACGGTTGCTACTCCGTTATTGCCAGGTCAGCTGTAATTACACAGAGAACCAACAGATGAAGTTTGGGACTAACATCATCCTCAATGTGTGAGAACTGGTGACCCAAAAATAAGCAATACCAGCGCCGGCCGTGTCCGAATGCAGGTCAATTAAGGAATAGGTAGGAAATTGTTGACGTGATACTCGCTTTGATAGAAGCCGACGAGTCATCTGCACTTCCAAGAGAAATCACTGGGATGTTGGATATATGGGGTAGGGAGTGTGGCAGGGTTCGTCTTGGTAAACGGTCTGTCGTGTATAGCGTGTAGTTTGATTTAAAACAATAACAATCTGTACAATAACTTTCTGTAAGTTACTCACCCACACAATGCAGAACAAAATTTCGATGACCAGCCGATCGTTTTGCTTTCCGCACAAAGCAAAACTAAATTTCGACGACCGGCCGATCGCTCTGCTTACTGGAGAATCACCGCTGTCCGAAATACGAGAAAATATGCACTGAACTCCATAATGCTTCGAGGATGTCCAACATTAGACAAAGAACATCCATGGAAAAAAATATAAAAATTCTAAACCTTTAAAGATAGGAGAACCTTGCCTCTACTGAAATATGGCCAATTGGGTTGTTTAGCAAAGAAAAATATGAGGTTTTTTATAGTTTAACATAAAGAGCATGCTTTTCTGATCTCCAACATATTTTTATTTTTTTTTGTAAACCTTTTATTTACATTTTTATACAGCAAACAATAAGCCATTTCAATCGATAGAATGACACTAACATTCATAGAATGACAGTTAGCCCATGCAGCATAAGAACAAATTTTTAGTCCCATATAAATTTAAAATGCAAATTAAAAATAGTTCCGAGGCTCCAAAAATTCTGAAAAATTGGGGTTAGGCTCAGTTTTTTATGCATATTCAGAATATGTAAAAACATATATACCCCTAAGCAACCCAATTAGGCTATCCATGAGGACATTCAGCGATGGGACTGACAATCGAAATCAAAACAAATTGTGTATGCAGTTGAACGGAACTCGCTTCTGGTGTAAATCGCGCTTAACAATTTCCTTTGGATTGTTCTGTCAGTCCGATCAGAATTTGACAAAAAATCCAGGTAAACAAAAATCGTCAGCTGATCGCAGTTGTCTTATGGATTGCCTTATACCTATGAGCTATGACATTTGTTTAGAGCATTCACCATGATCTCTGTCAAAATAAAAAATTGTAATTTCAATAATGAATGCTAGAAAGGATAGTGACAAACCACCACTACATAGAAAAAAAAACGAACTCCGGTGGTATTGTATATAGGACACAGTGATGCATTTAATATAGTATTAATAATAATAAGAGCAATAGATATAATAAGTAGTATGATATATGTATAATATATCTGGTGATACCGTATTCACAGCAACACTGATGCAAGTAATATCTGAACTGATTTCAGGCCTATTTATAATAAGGAAAGTTTATCGTGATGATGTTGGCTCTATAGAAACCGAATACATTTATGTACATTCTCGATAACCAAATGAGTGATATGAAAACTTACTTGTGATATGAGTGATATGAAAAACATGATTGAAAATGAATTAAAACAAAAAGTCAAGCACGAGACACCGAGACACGAGACACGTTGTGGAATCAAATGGAATGAAAATGGGAAGAAAAGATACTATTGTCTCTAATATGAAATAGAATAACATTGGTTTGATCTCACCAAATATAACCCGATGCCCAGCGAAAATTGTTGCCTTCATGCAACCAGTTGAGGACCAACTGCACACACCGAATGTGCAACATCAACTTGGAGTCTTCAGAGTTACTGGAGCTTCAAAACAGTGCTGATTTCAAAAGTACACGCAGGAGCAACTGAACCATTATTTTTCTCGTTCGGCCCCTCTCACTTGTCTTCACATTTTCCCGGCACTAAGGACTTGCCGAATTGCTCACCGATATGGCAGAACTAGGTGTTTTTTTCGACACGACCATCCACAATTATAAATCCACATTGCTCGTCGGGAAAAAAGTAATACGGAAACAACAAAATGAAGAATCACGGCAATACAAGGAAAACTGCAACACCCCGACACATTGTTCACATTTTTCAAAACGAAACTGCAAAATCTCAATCGGTTCAATCAAGATCGACTACAACGTCATCAGCCGAAACTTTGATTTTTCGCTGAAGGAAACTGAAAATTTTTTGACGCGGAAAAAATGCATCTGCATTGGGGCACGGCACACTTCGATTTCCCCGAAAAAAGCCAATAAATTAATTTCGATAAAGTCACGCGGTGATCAAAGCTTTCCTAATTATCATCTGTGTTAGCTTCACTATAGAGTAGTACATTCGAATTTTGGTGCGTAGATCAATACGGTTGGGTCTTCAAATATTTCGAAAACTCGCGAGCCCCTTAGCTTTCTGACTTATGGTTCCATGTCAATCCCAATTTCGTCATCTGGTTATATCAGGCTGTCAAGATATTGAGGTCCTCCAATCGTCCGGCTACTGCAAAGTTTGAGGGGATTTTCCCGTTGACACTCAACCACTTGGTCGTGCAGGCGTTGATGGTGGGCCCGCCACAAAGATGCATACGGTCAGCTCGTTAAGCATCGCAGTACTAATATATCGTTTCGTGTTCTGTTCATTAAATAAGAGTCGACTAGATGTACCACAACAATAAACTGCCAAAGCAGCTCAAGGTATGGCACATGCTCAATCGCGACCACCAAGATCTTTTCGATTACGCTGAGAAGTAACAATGCAGATGAAATGCATCTTTGCCTCACATCAGCGACTACCCGAATGAGGACAGACAAAGCTCTGACCCTATTTGAAAATCCCTTGCATCCCTGGGCGCCAAACATATTCTTGTGCTTCAGACAGACAAAACAGACAGCATAGGGTAACCTCCGCCGACTGCCGACGCCTTCTGGACGCTTTCGATTTTCTGCTTCGGATAGCTACTTTTTGAAGAACGCTGACTGAGACTTGAAGAAGCTGTTCGAAGTGATCGAACCAACATTTCAGCTTTCCAAGTCAGTTAGTTATTGAGGCGATAATCTTCGGTTTTGGTAGCCATCTTTTCTTCATCGGTCAGGATGTCCACCCACGCCAATTTATCCTGTCTGCAGCAACGCCCGACTCCCACTAAAAGAGATACATACCGTAGACGGGACTCGTAATCTATTCCGCTCATTGTTCCCATACCTCAGCCTTTGATTCTATACGCTTCTCAATTTCAAGTCGGGTTACATCAGTAATTCATTCTATTCGCTGAGTGCGCAGCTCATCCAAGTGAATCTCGCCGTTTTCGATAAAAGTATTCTTCTGCGCCCACTTTTATTCTACGATGCCGCCTTCCAGAACATCCGCTACCTGAGTTCCATATTCTTCAACGAACGATCTCTTCAAAGCTGGATCTTCTAGTCGGTCTATGGTGAATCGACGAGTGAATTTTCCCGCCGCTGAATTCAGGAAATACCAATTAAAAGATGATAGTCAAACGCGATGTCATCGCTGCGTTTATTACGGACTCAAGAAGGCACCGTCTCCATTTTCAGGTGATCCATTTCCAGAGGAGCCAAATACTAGTCCTGCCAACTAAAAGTGGCTCTGGAGAAGTAAATCAAACGTGATTGGCTGCAGACGGGAAAAGCGGGCGCGGGTGGACTCCCCGGTTAACGATGGTAGGAAAGCCGCAAAAATAATCGCCTCCTCTACGATATTCCACGACGCCTGATTGGAACAAGGACAAATTCGTGGGTGCCAGAGAAAGACGCGACATGTCAGTCACTCACTGACAGGCCTGGGAATTGTCGCGTTTGTCAGTGACACCTGACAAGATACATAAAAACATGGTCAGTCAAAACAAATTTGTCAACTTTCAGTTTTCCGTCGCACGACTGGATCCCCACGACCAGATGACAACTTTTTCCAATCGCGACAATTTGCTTTTGTTGTATGTCGTGTACTGCACACATCTGCGACAAAAGTGTGACAAGGCATACACTTTCGGCTCTGTGCACGACACAACATTGGTCCCGAAAGTAAGTTATGTCGCATCTTCTGGTTGTCTTCTCGTAGAGCAGCAATAGCAGCGGACAGATTTAAAATATCATTCCGAAAAGAGCACTTTATAATTAATCATTTATTTGTTCTCTTGACAGATTTTCTGTTGAGAAATAAGAAAATTTATTCAACTTTTTTTATTTTGCACAGAGAAGGATCGCCCAGTGCCGAATAGCTGAGCCATTTAACGCAACGCAAGTTTACTCGCTTTTAACGCAGGTTGTGGAATTTTCGCGCTTTCCAAGTTGGTTTTGGATTTATTTGTTCACGCGGTTTAAAAAAATTGGAGGATACGTGTAAACGAAACAGGGATTTTGTCGTTTTTACGGGTTTTTTGTGATTTGCGCGGTTTTGACTTGCGCAGTACAATCGTTCGGGTAAATATCGACTTCAGTGGATTATGACTGGTACACCGTTTGTAGCAATTGCCTGGTGGACGTTTTTTAACTGCAATACTTTATTTATAAGAGAAATACGGAATTTTCTTCATGCGTATAACCTATATTGGGGGCAATCAGGGAACATTCTTCGATAAATTTATGATTGATTGGAATTACTGCACGTTATTTTGGGCGGAGTATTAAATTTTATTCGTTCTGCACGGGCACTGTTGTGGGGGCCGTACACTAATTATGTAAGCATTTTTTCTGTGTTTTTCGAAACCCCCTCTGTTCCGGCCGGAGTCATCATATTGAACTGAAATAGAAACATAAACATGAATTGTAATAAGTAGAAATCAAATAACAAATTAATTACTTACCGAATCAATCTGCACCATCTGCAGCATTTTGTTTTGATCTCGTTAGACATACACGTACAGTAGTAGTAGTCAGTTATGAGTTACCACTCACTTATACACTATTGCGTACCGCTGTGAACAATCAAAAGTTGCATGCAAGAAATGAAACGGAGATAGGAATGTAGAAAGAAGAGTTAATATATACACAGATCGTACGCCTAAGAAGATGACTCGTCAACCTTTATAGTTCCTTATGTACAAAAATTCAAATAATTTAGGGACAAAACAATATTGAAAATCACCTCAAACTGAATACGACATGCAATGAAAAGAATCAATAGAGACAAAATGATGCCATATGAGTCCATCGGAAGGCAAACGGTCTAAATATTGTCCCAGATGCCAATGTAAAATCAGTTATCAAATCGTTATCAAAGTGAAATATACTCCATCCAAATCGTTATTCCAGTGTTCTTATTCGAAACCGTGATTCTGCAGCCGTGAACCATTGCCGGTAGTAAACCGTTGCCAGTACCAGTGACGAAAAGTAGTGCGAAAGGTGATACGCGAAATTAACCCTTAACGACCCGGGACCTAAAACTTTCATCGTTGAAAATTAGGTCGACGCGAAAACATTTGGCGCTGTAGACAGGATGCCTTCGACATTCACCATGGAACAGCTAGTGCTGCGACGCTCCGCAGTGGAAGGAAAGTTGAAGCGGTCCACGACACGAGTGAGCAAGCTCAAAACGGACACGGTTTCCATCGACGAACTCAACGCTGAGCTCGATAACTTGCATCTTCTTTGGCAAGACTTTCGAGACCTGCAAATTTCCATTATCGGCCTCTGTGAGGATGCCGAGGCCATCGAAAACCACCTGGATTCTGAAGCCGAGCTCGAAAAGCGGTATATCTCGCTAAAAGCCACCATCACGCAGTTTATACGAGTGACCGCTAATCGAGACAATCTGTCGGGATCATCGCCAGGAGTTTCAAATTCGGTTGCCAGCCCGGAATCGAATGCTACGCCCGAGCTACAGCTTCCGAAGGGAATCCTCCCTACCTTTTCGGGAGACTACGGAGAGTGGAATTCCTTCTACGACCTGTTCGTCAGCTCCGTGCACAACAATCCGCGACTGACGAACGCACAAAGGCTGTTCTACCTGAAAACGTACACTACGGGAAGAGCAGCCGCCCTCTTGAAGTACATCAAGGTCGAAGATAATGCCTACGCCGGAGCCTTGGACATTCTGAAAAGCGCTTCGATCGGAAAGACCAGATCGTTAATCATCATATTCAACGGTTCTGCGAAATTCCGAGCACCGTTATTCCTTCGGTGAACAGCCTACGCAAACTTCACGAAACGGCCGACGACGTCAAGCGGGCATTGCAAGCGATTGAACGTGAAGATCGAGACTGCTGGTTAATTTACCTTCTCTTGGCTAAGGTAGATTCCGAAACCCGACAGCAGTGGTCGGATAAGATCGCTTCAAAGCAGACGCCTCCTAAGCTGGAGGAATTTCTGGAGTTTCTCGAGCAACGAACCTATTCGTTGGAAACGGCTCAAACTCCGACCTCAAAGCCAACTCTGGAGCATTCCGCTAAGCCGCAACCGCGGAGTTCAAACTTCGTCAGCACCCACGAAGAACCGAAGACTCCAATAAAGTGCTCCGTCTGCAACGAAGGCCCGCACAGGTTGTACTATTGCAAACGTTTCCAAGAAATCCCGGTTGCTGAACGGATTCGTTTGGTCAACCAGCTAGGCCTGTGCAAGAATTGCCTCTGTGCGTCCCACGGCAAAAATTCCTGCACTGCTGGAGACTGCCGTAAGTGCAAGAAACGACATCACACTCTTCTCCATGAAGGACCGCCGCTAGTATCTATCCCGCCACAGGGCAGTCAGCTCTCATTCGGAGTCACCAGTCAACTCTCGTACAACGATTGTTTTACCTCAGTATTTCTCGCCACCGCCGTTGTCGTTCTTGTCGACGCAAATGGTCAACAGATCCCCGCCCGTGCTCTATTAGATTCTGCGTCGCAAGCAAACTTCGTCACGGCAAATCTCTTGAAGAAGCTGGGGTTGAAGACACACAGAATAAACTTGCCGCTTAAAGGAATTTCCGGATTAATGACCAAGATTACCGAAGCCGTCAGGGTAGACCTGAAATCACGAATTTCCGACTACAACATCCGAATCGACTGTGCAGTTTTATCCAAGATTGCGGATCCTATTCCGCACCAATTTGCCGACATTTCTGACTGGGAACTGCATCCTGGCAGACCGTTGGCGGACGAAAGGTTCAATATTCCCGGCGATATCGATTTGCTGATTGGAGCCAGCGTTTTCTACGACCTGCTTCGATCGGAACGCGTGTCACTAGGACCAAGCAAGCCAATCATTCAAGAGACCGCCCTAGGTTGGGTGGTAGCCGGATTCTTCGAGTCAACCATCTCCGCTCAGAAGGGACCAATGTGCTTTGTGTCCAGCATCGACTCTGAAGAACCATCGCTAAGCAAATTAGTCGCAAAATTCTGGGAGATCGAAGATTTCAAACCAAGCAAGCACCTGACGAAAGAGGAGAAGTTTTGCGAGGAACACTACACCCAAACTACAGTCCGTGATGCAACTGGACGCTATGTGGTGAAGCTTCCCTTCGTACTAAACCCAGCGGCAATCAGAAACCGGATACGCTGTATTCGCCCAATTCACTGCGATGCAAAGGCAGCTACAAAGAGATCCGGAGAAATACGGTCTTTACCATAAGTACATGGAAGCTTTCTTGGCAGCCAACCACATCTCAAGGATTCCCCCGGATCCAGATCATCCGAAGATCATCTGTGTGGCACACCACGGAGTCACCAAAGCAGACAGCAGCACAACGAAGCTTCGTGTAGTGGTCAACGCTGCACAAAATCATCAAACGGCCTGTCACTCAACGATTTGTTGGCAACCGGTCCCATCGTGCAGGACACGCTTTACAACCTGCTCATCAACTTCCGTTTGCACGCCGTTGTGATTACGGGAGACATTGAAAGATGTATCTGCAGATACGTGTAACCGAAGACGACAGCAAGCTCATCCGAATGCTGTGGCAGGAGCCAGGACAACCGCTGGCTGAATACGGAATCAACACCGTTACATTTGGCATGTCTTGTGCGCCGTATCTAGCCACCAGAACATTGAACCAGCTAGCAGAGGATGAAGGTCACGAGTTTCCGCTAGCAAAGGATGCGATTGAAGACTTTTACGTCGACGATCTACTATCCGGTGCTGCCACTCGCGAAGAAGCGATCGAGAAGCGCCGTCAAGTTTCCGCCATGCTGCAACGAGGAGGTTTTGTCATCCGAAAATGGGCTTCCAACGACAAGGAAGTGCTGGCAGAGATACCTCCAGAAGACCAGGCAGTGAATCCTGTCCACACAGTCGACTGTCAAGACACCATCAAGACCCTTGGCATTCAGTGGCAGTATCGGGAAGATCTCCTCACTTTTAAGGCAGCGTGCGACCCCATCAAGGAGTATTTCACAAAACGTGAGGTACTCTCCACTATTGCCAAAATTTTCGACCCACTTGGACTGATTGGTCCTGTAGTCGTCATAGCAAAAATGCTGATGCAGGAACTGTGGAAGATCCAAGTCGATTGGTCGGAGCCGTTGCCGAACCAGTTCAACCACCGGTGGCGAACGTATTTAATGCACCTACAAGACGTCTGGCGAATCAGGATACCTCGTCGCTGCATCGGCATCAGCGATCCAGTGCAGTATCAGCTTCATGGCTGCTGCGATGCTTCGCTTGAAGTCTACGGTGCAGCTGTCTATCTCATTGCCATTGACGTGAACGGCAACTACAGCTCGTGTCTGCTCGGCTCGAAGTCTCGGGTGGCACCAATAAACAAGCCGTCTCTTCCTCGATTGGAGCTTTGTGCAGCAGCGTTGTTGGCTGAATTAGTCAAGGCCATGAAAGCATCACTTCGAATTCCAATCCATCGAACAATAGGGCATAGCGACTCAACAACCACACTAGCATGGATCGCCGGCGACCCCGCTCGGTGGAAAATATTTGTAGCCAACCGGGTAGCTGCAATCAACTCCGTCATCCCAGCATCGGATTGGAGACATGTACCAACAAAGGTGAACCCAGCCGATCTTCTCACGCACGGAGTAGCACCATGCGTACTAGCAACGTCTAAACTTTGGTGGCATGGACCAGACTGGAAGGTTATCACCGACACTCTAATCTTGCCGAATATTACCGCAAAGGAACGAGAAATTGTTGACAACGAAGTTCGACGTCAGCAGCCGATCCTCGCATATATTATGACGACCAGTGACGTGATCGAGGATTTGGCTAACCGATTTTCGTCATACTACAAGCTAATCCGGGTGACAGCGTGGATAATCCGATTCGGAGAAAACTGTCAACTCGAACGCAGTCAACGGATTACTGGGCCTCTATCAGTAGCAGAAGTATTATCAGCGCGAAATCTCTTAGTCCGGTATACGCAGCACCAAGCCTATGCTGCAGAAATAACGGCACTGGAAAAGGGACTACAATTACCACACCGAAGCAAGATTCTTGCTTTAAGTCCATTTATCGAAAGCTCTCTCCTCAGGGTGGGCGGCCGACTCGCCAGATCTGATTTGGAACATAATGCGAAACATCCATTAATCATCCCGGCGGAAAGCAGACTAGCAACCTTAATATTCCAACATGAACACATCCGCAACCATCATTTAGGACCAACCTCGTTACTTGCTTCCGTCAGGTCTTTATACTGGGTTCCACAAGGCAGAAAGTTGGCGAGGAATACAGTTTGGAGGTGCATCCCATGTCACAGGAACAATCCAAATCGTGGAATGCTACAGCAGATCATGGGACAACTTCCACAACAACGGCTAACTCAAGCACCACCATTCTACCACTGTGGAGTGGACTATGCGGGACCAATCACGTTAGTTGAGAGAAGATGTAGAGGCTCACCAACAACGAAAGGCTACATTGCCATCTTTGTATGCTTTGTAACTAAGGCAGTCCACATTGAAGCGGTTTCAAAACTCTCCACCAGGGCTTTCTTAGCAGCTATGCGGCGATTTCTAGCTAGAAGAGGGCATTGCGGACACATGTACAGTGACAATGGCACCAATTTCACTGGCGCTGTCAACGAAATGCGCAACTGGTATCGGAAGATAAATTCATCCGAACACAACAATCGGGTGGCAAATTTGCTATCAACGGGTGGAACGCAATGGCACTTCAACCCACCTGGCTCGCCGCATATGGGAAGACTATAGGAAGCAGCAGTGAAATCAGAAAAACATCATCTCAACATCGTGTCACGAAATGCTCGTCTCACATTCGAAGAGTTTGCTACGTTGCTCACTGAGATTGAGGGAATTCTCAATTCACGTTCCATTTCAGCTTCAAACGACCCAAACGATTTGCAACCACTTACTCCGGGACATTTCTTGATTGGGAGACCCATAACAGCAATCAACGATCAAGATTACCAACCAAGCTCCGACGAACCGTACGATGTAAGATTTCGCTACATTCACGATCTGCGTCAACATTTCTGGGATCGCTGGAGCAAGGAATACATCCCAGAGCTTCAAATAAAAGGCAAATGGCATCGAATGACCAACCTGGTGCACGAAAATGATCTGGTGCTGGTGAAACATTCGAAATTACCAATAAATCAGTGGATCATCGGAAGAATTCTTCGTCTGCATCAAGCACCTGACGGAAACCCCAGATTAGCAACCATAAAAACATCAACCGGCGAGATTGTCCAGTCCATCCATAATCTGAGCAAGTTACCAGTAAGTCCTGAAAATTAAAACATAAATTTTGGTGGGCGGCATGTTCCGGCCGGAGTCATCATATTGAACTGAAATAGAAACATAAACATGAATTGTAATAAGTAGAAATCAAATAACAAATTAATTACTTACCGAATCAATCTGCACCATCTGCAGCATTTTGTTTTGATCTCGTTAGACATACACGTACAGTAGTAGTAGTCAGTTATGAGTTACCACTCACTTATACACTATTGCGTACCGCTGTGAACAATCAAAAGTTGCATGCAAGAAATGAAACGGAGATAGGAATGTAGAAAGAAGAGTTAATATATACACAGATCGTACGCCTAAGAAGATGACTCGTCAACCTTTATAGTTCCTTATGTACAAAAATTCAAATAATTTAGGGACAAAACAATATTGAAAATCACCTCAAACTGAATACGACATGCAATGAAAAGAATCAATAGAGACAAAATGATGCCATATGAGTCCATGGGAAGGAAACGGTATAAATATTGTCCCAGATGCCAATGTAAAATCAGTTATCAAATCGTTATCAAAGTGAAATATACTCCATCCAAATCGTTATTCCAGTGTTCTTATTCGAAACCGTGATTCTGCAGCCGTGAACCATTTCCGGTAGTAAACCGTTGCCAGTACCAGTGACGAAAAGTAGTGCGAAAGGTGATACGCGAAATTAACCCTTAACGACCCGGGACCTAAAACTTTCATCGTTGAAAATTAGGTCGACGCGAAAACACCCTCCTTCCATGTGAGATTTTTTTCACACATTCTTTTTTTATTTATATGGATCGTAAGAAAATAATAGTACTCCCCCCATAAGTGCCTACGTCATAAGTGTATGACTATGAAACGCTCATGCGGGCTTGTTCATGCTATGTATAGCGTGAAGTAAAATCCAGAAACCACACCGTTTCAGCGGTTTCCCAGCATATTGTCGTCAATTCATAATGACAACATTTTGCTGACAACGACAACAATTTTTGTCGCGACAGAATTCGAAGGTGACATGACGAACTTTTTTGTCAAAAACCATGACAACTAGTTTTGTCCGTATGGTATGAGCAAAACTTTTGTCGTGGTGCAAAGCGTCACGCGACAAATATATCGTAACAAAATAAGTATGTGACAAGTTTAAAAATGTCTTGTCGGAGAGGGAGACCAGTAGTGCGCTGTATCGGGTGTCGTTGGTTAGGTTGTGTTGTCAAGTTTGAGGTGACTGTTTTTTCTTTGGTTTTGTCGCATGGTTTTTCTGTGTGAAGGTGACAAATCCCAGGCCTGCTCACTGATCCAACTGATCAGCTGAAACGTTGGTTCGACCACTTAGAACAACTTCTTCGAGTTCCACGGTAGCCGGTTAAACAATGGAGAAGGTCGAAAACCAAACCCAGTCAATGTTGGGCGGCGGTCTAGACAATGCACCAAACCCAAAATACTCAACTCTAACGTGGAATCTGTGATGTTATACGCCAGTGATACTTGGTGCGTATTAGCAGAGATCACATAGATTTGCAAGTATTCATCATCCGATGTCAACGTTTTACAGCTCGGGCCTGGTGGCCTCACAACTGAATGTTGAATCCCATCGAAATCCGATATCAACAGCAACTCCGCAGTGTGAATGGACGTAGCCCTTCCATACACCACGTATGCACCAAGAGTGGAGACGAAATCTGCAAGCAGGCGCTGGAATCCGGTAGGACATCGCAGCAGAGGCAGACTTAGGCTCTCATGGTGACGAAACCCTAACAGAGAAATGAATGAAGTTGATAGGAATCAGGGCCCAATTCAAGGTGTCGTATTCCAGCCGAAAACGGCTGAATGGAATCCGCCGTTGAAGAGCGGTGCGACTGTTCGTTTTAAAATTCGACAACAAACTACCGGTGCAATCTTCGTCGTTGCTACTCAACCCGATGGCGCTACCAACACCATCTCACACTGTGGTGGCAGCAATGCGCTAGCATTGCCATACCCCGCCGCGCAACCTCTCCCAGCCCCTCACAAGCTACCGATTCATTGGCACACGCTTAAATGAAGCAAAGATCGTCAGAAAATTCAATATGTTGCTCTCCATACTCTCAAATACTCAATCATGCACAGATTCTTTCACGATAGAGATCAATCAAGTCTAATGTAAAACTTGCCACATTGTACGGTAAATTGGGGCACGCGAAATATGTGATTTCACGATTGGTATATTTGATTGCTTATGTTTAATGTACAATCCGCAATAGCAAATTCAATTCATAGTCTAGAATCACTTATACAAACTAAAATCATTAGCCGCTTGCTCTGAATACTACACAAGGGTGGAGATGTTTTACGTTCCCGGTCCCGGTCCCGGTCTAGGCAATTTTCGGATTGGAAATTGTCTCGACTTCCCTGAGCATAAAAGTATCATCGTGCTAGCCTCATGATATACAAATGCAGAAATGGTAACCTGGCTTAGAAACTTCGCAGTTAAAAACTGTGGAAGTGCTTAGTGAACAATAAGCTGCGAGGCGGCTCTGTCCCAGTGTGGGGATGTAATGCCAATAAGAAGAAGAAGATGTTTTACGTTGGCCATTTGTCCCCCAAAAAGTGCTTAGAACACAAGAGTGAGTGTGTGACGATTGGATCCCAGTTTATAAATACCACATGTACATGGGGCTGAGAAGGAAACCAATATGCCATATAACCTATGTATTGTATAACTTTGATTAGCTATTTTTACAAAAATAGAGATTTATTTTGAAAATGTTTGGAAGAATGTTTTATTTTTCATAAATCAATTGTAACTGTAACTCTCAAAAAGCCAGAGTATTTTCAGTGTAACGTACCTTTGACTGAAGTAAGGTAAACGAAAATCTGCAACCAGACGCCTGAGATGACATCTCAGATCGTGCGGAGGTCGGGAAGCGCCCAGATAGCAATCACTGTCCATGAGCCGATCATTTCGGCTATGCAGCTAATCCGGGCATGTTTCTTGTATGGGTGAGTTAAGCGTCCATTGCATCCTCTACAGTTTGTCCGAAATCGTATCTATGCAGCTAACAAGTAGCATGGCATTCCAATAATTTTAGGATCTTGGGCATGCTGATAAGTCGTGCTTCACCGATTCTACTTCAGATGTCACCTAAGTATTCCGTACAGTCCCTGAAGTCTGCAATTCCGAGTCTATGCAAGAACGTCATGAAAGCCATGTTCAAACAACACATTTGTGATTTCAGAAGTACATCTGACCATTGCCCCTATTGATTCAACCAGTTTGAGTTGCCAAAACCAGCCCTTTTCCAAAAAGAAAAACAAAAGTTTCTACAAAAAATAAGTTTCCAGTATTTTTTAATTATATAAAGTTTTTGCTAAATTCCCTACTGGATAAATATGCTACAAATATTTATATTCTTTGCTTTTTCTAAACATTCTTTGACCCCCCGCCCTCCTCGTACATTCCAAGAGCTGTCGGACATGAAATAAATTTAATATTTGTATCGGCCTAATAAATATAAAAATATTGATTAGGTTGATCACCTCTTAGTAATCAAATGATATTTTATTTCACAAGAGCATCCTCGATGGTTTTGAACACATTCTTCTCAGAATATATATCAAACATGATTACCGTGAATTTCATAGTGGCTACTCTGTGATAAACCAGAACAATCGCAATTGCACAAGGAATCAATTGTTGGAAGCATTAGATTTGCTTCCAACCTCAGCACAGTCCGATAGCTCTAGTATTTTGAATGGTCGATAACGGCGCTGGCCACGTCCTCACGGTCTATCTGGGATGGGAGGGAATTGATGATGCAATCACCCGCCCACTGCAAGCCGAGATCACCTCTGCACTCGCCACGAGTTCAAGCGAATTTTTTTTGGAATTTTGGAGTTAGGTACTATGACAGAGGTTCGTCTTGGTTAACGGGTTCCCAATGCGATAGTAACGAAAGGGTGGTGAATATTCTAATTGGTTGCCGAAACGAACTTTTTCGTTTATTTCGTTACCTGCTAGAGCTATTCAAGTTTGTAGGAATATGATAGAAGATAGAAATGGTATAAAAGCCCATTTCCAGTTCTAGCGATTGCTAGAACATGAGAAATATGTATGTGGAAAAATACAAAGTAGAAGGAATGGAACGGGCCTTGGATTGAACCACGACCTCCTGCATATAAGGTAGAAGTGGTTGCCATATGACTACCAAGCCCGTCGTATTTCCAAAATCATGTTTAACATGTTTAACAAAATCATGTCTACACCTAACAAAAATGGGAGTAATTAAAAGAAATTGTTTCAAATTAACAAACTTTTTATTAGGAAAATTATTTTTAGCTTTTACAGGAATGTCTTTACCTGTCATAAGACGAGTTTATACAATTCCACCACTTGATTGCACATTTGACAGATACGCATTTCGACCTCAACAGAAGACTTCAGTGTTTTATACTTGCCTCGACTAACTTATATATAAACTTATTAAAATTAAAACCAAAAAAGCCAAACATGAATAAAATTTAAATAGAACCAAAATTAAATCAATCTAAATATAATTCCATAGAGAATCAAATCAAAACCCTATCCGAACGAAATCCAATCCAAATCCAATCCAAATCCAATCCAAATCCAAATCCAATCCAAACCCAATCCAAATCCAATCCAAATCCAATCCAAATCCAATCCAAATCCAATCCAAATCCAATCCAAATCCAATCCAAATCCAATCCAAATCCAATCCAAATCCAATCCAAATCCAATCCAAATCCAATCCAAATCCAATCCAAATCCTAATCCAAATCCAATCCAATCAATCCAAATCAATCCAAATCAATCCAAACCAATCCAAATCCAATCCAAATCCAATCCAAACCAATCAAATCAATCCAAATCAATCCAAATCAATCAAACCAATCCAAATCCAATCCAAACCAATCCAAATCAATCCAAACCAATCCAAATCAATCCAAATCAATCCAAACCAATCCAAACCAATCAAATCAATCCAAATCCAATCAATCCAAATCCAATCCAAATCAATCAAACCAATCCAAATCAATCCAAACCAATCCAAATCCAATCAAACCAATCCAAATCAATCCAAACCAATCCAAACCAATCCAAATCAATCCAAATCAATCCAAATCCAATCCAAACCAATCCAAATCCAATCCAAACCAATCCAAACCAATCCAAACCAATCCAAACCAATCCAAACCAATCCAAACCAATCCAAACCAATCCAAACCAATCAAATCAATCCAAATCCAATCCAAACCAATCCAAACCAATCCAAACCAATCCAAATCCAATCAAATCAATCCAAATCAAATCCAGTCAACCAATCCAAACCAATCCAACCAATCCAAACCAATCAAATCAATCAAACCAATCCAAACCAATCCAAACCAATCCAAATCCAATCCAAACCAATCAAACCAATCCAAATCAATCCAAACCAATCCAAACCAATCCAAACCAATCCAAACCAATCCAATCCAAACCAATCCAAACCAATCCAAACCAATCCAAACCAATCCAAACCAATCCAAATCAATCCAATCCAAACCAATCAAATCCAATCAAATCAAATCAATCCAAATCAATCCAAATCAATCCAAATCAATCAAATCAATCCAAATCAATCCAAATCAATCCAAATCAATCAATCCAAATCAATCCAAACCAATCCAAATCCAAATCCAATCAATCAAATTCAATCCAAATCAATCCAAATCAATCCAAATCCATTCCAAATCCATTCCAAATCAATCCAAATCAATCCAAATCAATCCAAATCAATCCAAATCAATCCAAATCAATCCAAATCCAATCCAAATTCAATCCAAATCCAATCCAAATCCAATCCAAATCCAATCCAAATCCAATCCAAATCCAATCCAAATCCAATCCAAATCCAATCCAAATCTAATCCAAATCCCATCCAATTCCAAATCCAATCCATATCCAATCCATGTCCAATCCAAATCCAATCTAACAAGTGTAAATAACATCAATGAAAGCACTAAATAATTATGGCCAGGAATTTATTTCATTTACTCCTATGTTCGCTGTTCTCAAGTATCGGAATTCAGGAAGATAATCGCAGGATGTACAGTGAATTGATCAGGTGGTAGATGATTTGCAACTTTTGAAAAAACAATTTTGATTCTTTCAACAAAAGTGGAAAAGCTACAAATACTGGGCATGTTCAGGTGGCAATATAACGCCACGAAGAAGAATAGCTTTGTAAAGCAAAAAATGCTTTGAAATAAACAAATTTTCATCACACTTCAAATTTTCATTTTCTTTTTGAAGATTAGAAAAATAAACGAGCAACCTTTAGAATAACATCCTCTCCACAAAACAATATCAGTTATTGTTCTAATGCGTTTTAAATTGCTTTCACTCTATGCGTACGTCTATAAATTATGAACCTCGGCCATGTTAGTAATCAATCTGCTATATTCAGTGATCCCTCCAACTACCAAGTTTAGATAACTGAGAGAACAATGCAGCAATTCGTCATATCCCTTCTGCTCCTGATTTCCACAGTTTGCGCTGCTATGGCGGATAGTCCTCCGGTTGATGGCGTGCCGGCTAACTGCCTCAATAAAAACTTCAACGTCGATCCATTCGAGTGCTGCAAAACGCCAAAGCTCCTGGATGAGAATGTAGTCAAAGAATGCGTCAAATTATTCCCTTCACCGCAAAATGCTCAGGACGAACTAAAACCCGATGTAAGTATAACTATTTGATTGATCCTCGACCAAGCGTTTGATCGTTCCGATATTTCAGTGCATGTCGGAGTGTGTGATGAACAGCACGAGGATCTTCGATCGACGACAGAACGTGAACGATGCCAAAGCAATGGAGACCTTCCTTGAGAAAATAAACGTCAACTCGATCTGGGCGGATATCTCGGAAAAGGCCGTCAAACAGTGCCTGGATGATGCCGACAACCGTAAGGCAGAGTTTACAAAGGAAATGAATAGCTTGCAACAGAAGTTTCCTAAAGAGCGAATCTGCTCACCATCAGCCGGATTTATCATGGAATGCGTCCATGTTTTGGTTTACAAGGTGAGATTTTCATTAGTTTTCAGACAGGAAAACGTGTTGACGAAGCATAATAAATTTGTTTCCAGAACTGTCCGGCATCAATTTTCAAGGATAACTTGGCTGGTTGCCCTGCCATCAAAAAGCACCTGAATGTGGATAATTGCCCATTCTATACGATATTCCCGGAGAAAAAGGATACCAAGACGAAGAAGCGTAATTAGATTAAGTTCTATTATGATTGTTAAGCTATATTGGTGGTGGGACTCAATGTTAATAATTCCAAAGCGCATGCCTTTATAATAAACATAGACAAAACAAGCCAAGGTATAGAAGTCTTTTCCATTAAGGTAAATAATAATAATGAATAGAGACAGATAAATCTCACTAGTGTTGGATTGCTTGCTTTGAACAGTTAGGTCAATAGTGGCGATTTATGTATTCATATTATATCCAAACTGTTCTCAACAATCACTTCCTTCCGTTGTCACCTTCCGATAATTTTTGAGACTAATATAGATAAGATTGAAAGCAAAGCATTCATCAACAACCAAAACCTGTCGTGGCGAATCCGTCTAAAAGCTGAGTAATTTGGATATTATTCTAGAAGATGCAAACTGGTGTACAACCTTTCATACGAACTTTTCAATTTACATTATTTTGTTTCATGATTTTCGAAAAAATAAAAAGTACAAGAACTTCATACAGCTTATAGATAAGTTAATAAAATTTGTAGAATTTATTTCAACAGAAGTTAACAAATAGCAGAGATTTAGAATCCATCATAATCATCTAGGCATTGCTTTCCTAGGGAACAGCATCAGCACAGCTAAATACAAATATCCACAATTCCTGGAATATGAAGCATATTTAGAGGTTTTTACTATCCTAACAATTGATCTACTTGTTCATTCACCATTATGGAAAATTCCAACATCTAACAATATCCTTTCTTGTCCGAAAAATCAGCATTCGTTTCGTAAGCTCGCGCTGGAAATTTCGTTCCACTCCAACCACTTGGCCACCTCCGGTGACATTTCCGGTTTCAGCTTGTTACTGCCAACGTACTCAGTACCGCCGTTGCCTACGATGACCCCGCCTCCGCCGTTTTCCAACCGATCCAAGCACTCCGTCGAACTGGTCGCAGTGGCAACGCCTTTCAAGAGCGTCGCCATGACATCCTCGGCCGAGCACTCGATGACCCTTTGGCGACACAGCGCTATGCAATGAATGAACCCATCCCCCAGTCCGATGAATCGATGCTCCATAAAAATTGATTGATTATCCCAGTAAACAATCTACGGAGAGGAAGAAACCAAAATAAGTCACATTGCACCAATTAATTAAAACCCTAAAAGATTCGTCGCTTTGTTTCTCACCCTGGAACTTATCCTGAATCGGGTGAAGGGACGAATGAACCTTCTGTAGCGGATGGTTGTTGCCCCTTGGACCACGGAGCCTCCCTTGCTGCGGATGGTTCGGTAGAGGAGGGTACGCTCGTAAAAGTCCACCCGTGCAAAGTCCACCTCTCTGAGGTAGCGGGCATTGTTCATGTGGTAGAGCAGCGTGTCGATATCGTTGGTGAGGCAAAGACCTAGAATGGAAATGTCATTCAAATGTGAAATGTTGGAAGTGAACAAGGGGCAAGAAACTCATTGTCCCCCAATAGTATTTCATAATATTTCTTGTATCCATGATTTTTCTCAAACAAAGATACGGTTGCTGATTTGGTTGTTATAGCATTTGTCAGTTAGTTGTTAAAACACAGTGTTCCCTCGTTTTGGGAACACCTAATTTGTACTTTAACCAGATTCCAACAAACCAAAACGGGGGTCCCAAAGATTGTTATTTTATTTTTCAGGAAAATAAAGGAGACAGAAATCATGTGTTTCCATAAAACAGGGTGAACTGTATTTCATGTTTTTCGAGCGAGGACTTTTTGATCAATTTACAATAGATATGACGTAGTTTTTCGCTATGTAATTTGACTGAGCACAAGCAGTTTGAAGCTTGTATGAAAATTATGAAAACAGTAACTTTTGTGAAAAACCGTTCCCCATCATTGCCCATTAAACTCTAAAAATGTATGAATACGTTAGCAACATAGGAAATTTAACAAGGGAAAATATCGTCTTTGTTGCTAAACGATTTGATGCTGGCAACAAAAGTTATTAGGGAAATATTGAATTGTGGGAAATTCAATTTAACATGTAAAAAAATAACATTAATAACAATAATGAGCATTTCTGTTTTCTTTATAATTTGGTCACAAAAGTCAGATTGCTTCGCAACAACAACTGGCTTTCGGCTTAGGATCTATTCTATGATGGCGATGCGTTAAATATATACAAATAGATTCTGGGCAATATATACAAATAGGCACTGGGTCATTACCAAGATTTGGGAGGAGGAAGTTTTGCCGCAGGAGTGGATGGAAGGTGTCGTGTGTCCCATCTACAAAAAGGGCGATAAGCTGGATTGTAGCAACTACCGCGCAATCACATTGCTGAACGCCGCCTACAAGGTACTCTCTCAAATTTTATGCCGTCGACTAGCACCAACTGCAAGGGAGTTCGTGGGGCAGTACCAGGCGGGTTTTATGGGCGAACGCTCCACCACGGACCAGGTGTTCGCCATTCGCCAAGTACTGCAGAAATGCCGCGAATACAACGTGCCCACACATCATCTATTCATCGACTTCAAAGCCGCATATGATACAATCGATCGGGACCAGCTATGGCAGCTAATGCACGAACACGGTTTTCCGGATAAACCGACACGGTTGATCAAAGCGACGATGGATCGGGTGATGTGCGTAGTTCGAGTTTCAGGGGCATTCTCGAGTCCCTTCGAAACCCGCAGAGGGTTACGGCAAGGTGATGGTCTTTCGTGTTTGCTATTCAACATCGCATTGGAAGGGGTAATACGAAGAGCAGGGATTAACACGAGTGGTACAATTTTCAATAAGTCCGTCCAGCTATTTGGTTTCGCCGATGACATAGATATTATGGCACGTAACTTTGAGAAGATGGAGGAATCCTACATTAGACTGAAGAGGGAAGCTAAGCGGATCGGACTAGTCATCAACACGTCGAAGACGAAGTACATGATAGGAAGAGGTTCAAGAGAAGACAATGTGAGCCACCCACCGCGAGTTTGCATCGGTGGTGACGAAATCGAGGTGGTAGAAGAATTTGTGTACTTGGGCTCACTGGTGACTGCCGAAAATGACACCAGCAGAGAAATTCGGAGACGCATAGTGGCTGGAAATCGTACGTACTTTGGACTCCGCAAGACGCTCCGATCGAATAGAGTTCGCCGCCGTACCAAACTGACAATCTACAAAACGCTAATTAGACCGGTAGTCCTCTACGGACACGAGACCTGGACGATGCTCGTGGAGGACCAACGCGCACTTGGAGTTTTCGAAAGGAAAGTGCTGCGTACCATCTATGGTGGGGTGCAGATGGCGGACGGTACGTGGAGGAGGCGAATGAACCACGAATTGCATCAGCTGTTGGGAGAACCATCCATCGTTCACACCGCGAAAATCGGACGACTGCGATGGGCCGGGCACGTAGCCAGAATGTCGGACAGTAACCCGGTGAAAATGGTTCTCGACAACGATCCGACGGGCACAAGAAGGCGAGGTGCGCAGCGGGCAAGGTGGATCGATCAGGTGGAAGATGACTTGCGGACCCTCCGTAGACTGCGTGGTTGGCGACGTGTAGCCATGGACCGAGCCGAATGGAGAAGACTTTTATATACCGCACAGGCCACTTCGGCCTTAGTCTGATTAAATAATAATAAATAAATAATAATAATAGATTATAGGCTGCTTCATGAAACGATCCTTTACATAAGTGGCAATCCTCATAGTAATTTTCAAATAAGCTTCAAATGGCACATGCACAACCAAATTACATCCAAATCAGCTAAAAATTTGGGAGGACTATTAAACTAGCAAAAACAATCGTTTAAGCACAGGGGAGCGAAAAAGTCAAAATTTGAATCACTCTAGTACAACTAAATGAATCAGAGAATTTGATTCGAATTTGTGGCTCATTCCTCATTCCACTTGCAATACATTGGGGAACAAATCATAAATGTCACAGCCAAACCTACGAAAAATGAATTTAAAATTTGTCGTACACATTTTGAACACTAGAGTCATATGTTGCTCAATGTTCCCCAATCAATGTCAGCCATAATCGATTTGCGTTTGACACTCTCAACTAGAAGCAACGACTTGATCACTCAGCGCCCACGCGCCCACTTACTACCTATGGTGATATTTATAGAGTTAGATTCGTGATAGTCATTAAATGAAGATTAATGAAAACAATTCGTAGCTGTCGACGCTTAGCCACACGTCGGAGGAACTGCGTTGTATAGCACATCGATGAATGAAAACTGCGTATCTTTTCCAAACTTAATGGAAATGGAAAATAATGCAAAAAAAAAAAATTACATCGCTGATAAACTACTGTGCACACTCAAACTTCGGACGCATAAGCACTTTCTGATATACAATTATCGTCGTCGGAGGTGACAATGGGGCTGCGAAATGCCCCCGGGAAGGGGCGCCTAACATAGCTCTGGTCCTCATAAGTTCCAATACTCACGCTTCCACGGGTCTTCCGATGACAATTGACCGCCAGCTAAGGGTTGCGTACTTAGCTGGTAGTGCAGCCTGGGCACTGTTGTCCTTCTGACATCAGCTAGAGTGAGAGGGTGTGTCCTGTGGGGTCTGCCTAGGATGTGGTGTGCCGCTCAAAGCGCACTAGCCTAGTCCTGGTGTTGGGTGGGACTTTACACAAATTTGACCCGACTGACCGAGCGTCTGTTCACCAAGGAGGTGCGGCTCCAACAGCGTCTGTTCTGGCATCCAGCGGCTGAGTATGAAATGCTATTCCCCGGAAGCTATACCTAAGATGGCAGCCCCCGGTGGATAGAGAACCTTGGGCCAACAACCTACTGTTCCCGAAATATCAATTTGTTCGAGAATCCGATAATGAAAGAATACGGACTGATTTTACGGCGACGACTCTTAGCGCGAAACAACGTACACGAATAGGAACATGGAACGTTTTAACCCTAGCCCAGCAGGGTAAATTGGCACAACTTGCCAATGAGGCACGCCGCATGAAGCTTGAGATCCTGGGACTAAGTGAAGTCCGTTGGCCAAACTTTGGAGAACACAGAACACCGTCGGGACAAGTTCTGCTATACTCTGGTTTACGAGGTGAACACGCTCCCCGGCATCGCGGAGTTAGCTTCCTACTAAGCGCTCAGGCACACTCTGCGCTTATGAAGTGGGAACCTATAAGTGAAAGGATAATCGTTGCCAGATTTAGAACACGGGTCCGAAACCTTACTATAATCCAATGTTATGCGCCAACCGATGCTGCCGATCTGCAAGACAAAGAGAGATCCAGCTGCAAGACAGTCAACTTGTTGAGTACGGCCTTGCCGTACATGCGCACCTTCTCATCCAATATGCACCATTTGCTCACACCAACGTACGTAGGTATATTTCGTACCTCACGTCCGAGATCGTTGGATAGATGTCACAGGTTGGGGAGGTATTGTATAATTAAAAACATATCACTCGTCAATAGAAACGTCTCGTGGCATTTAATGTTAGCTCGAACTAAAAAGTGAAATCTACTTAATCTATATTCTACATCTTCGGTTGACTTACATAGCTCAAGTTAAAGGTAATAATAGTCTATTATGAATTAGTGCTAAATTGAAATTATTGAAAACTTTCTTCTCTTAAATAGTAAAAGTATACAGCTGAATTATCTCTAACCTTAAACCTACGCTATACTAGACCTACATGCAAAGGTAATTAAAAATAGTTGAATAATATGTACAAGTACTCCACGATGTTGTTTAGTACGGATATTATAGTTACAGATATTAATGCATAAGCATCATCAGTAGGAATTCCGTAACCGCCTAGCCTATTCGACACACTGTGACTGTACCTATTCCGTGAACCCTGCATGGTGGAACTAAACGTAAGTGATAATTGGCCAAAATAACTTAATGAACTGAAACTAATTGTAAAAGTAACTATCTTGGACCTAACTATACGTATATTGTAAAATGTTACAGGAATATAATAATACTCTGATCAATGAACGTAATACCCATTCATTCGGTTGTTCTCTTTGGTGTTATTATATCGGAAATCATCTCGTGCAATTAGTTGGCAAGGCCAACACAACTCAATGCCGTCGTAGATAGAATTCCGAAGGGTGATATCAAGATCTGTTTGGGCGACTTCAATGCGAAGATCGGATCCGACAACTCGAACCATGAGCGCATTATGGGACGCCATGGTCTCGGAGAAATGAGCGAAAACGGAGAGCTGTTCGCAGAATTTTGTGGAAATAACGACATGGTGATCGGGGGATCGCTCTTCCCTCATCGACCGGTTCACAAGGTCACGTGGGTCTCCCGTGACGGCTTTACAGAAAATCAAATCGACCACATCTGCATCAGCCGAAAATGGAAACGGAGCCTTCTTGATGTACGGAATAAACGTAGTGCCGATATCGCGTCTGATCATCACCTCCTCATCGGCGAAATACGCCTGCGCATTGCGCGGATTCGTCGGCAGGAGGAACTGGAAGATGCCACGGTGAAACGGTCCTTCGTTGAAGAACTGGAGACGCGTGCTGCAGATATTCCGGAAGGTGGCAGCGTGGAAGACCAATGGACCGCCATCAAGAATGCCTTCATCACCACCAGCGAGAACAATCTGGGCGAACTACGCACCCAGAGAAAACAATGGATCACCGATGAGACCTGGAGGAAGATAGAGGAGCGAAGAGGAGCCAAAGCCGCGATAGAGCGATCGAAAACCAGAGAAGCCAAAGTCTTAGCCCGTCATCGATACGCGGCTCTTGAGAAGGAAGTAAAACGCTCATGTCGACGGGACAAGCGAGCGTGGGCAGACTGTCTGGCCGACGAAGGAGAGAGAGCCGCCGCAACCGGGGACATTCGCCTCCTCTACGATATCTCACGACGCTTAAGCGGGGCGAAGATGAATGCAACGATGCCTGTGAAAGACGCGAATGGTCAGTTATTGACCGACCCAACTGACCAGCTGAAACGCTGGTTCGAGCACTTCGAACAACATTTTCAAGTGCCAGCCAGGCCATCACCACCTCGGCATGATCTGCCTAGGATCCGACGTATAACACGCGTCAATACCGAAGCTCCATCACTGCTAGAGATTCAAACAGCCATCCAAAGCATGAAATCGAATAAAGCCCCAGGGGTCGACCGCATATCAGCCGAGATGCTCAAAGCTGACCCCATGACATCCGCTCAACTACTGCATCGTTTATTTCGTAATATCTGGGACACCGCAACTTTCCCGGTCGACTGGATGCAAGGTATCTTAGTGAAGGTGCCCAAAAAGGTTGACCTGACTGTATGCGATAACTGGCGAGGCATTATGTTGCTGTGTACCGTTCTCAAAGTTCTGTGCAAAATTATCCTAGCCCGGATTCAGGAGAAGATCGATGCGACTCTCCAGCGGCAGCAAGCCGGATTTCGTGCCGGAAGATCCTGTGTGGACCATATTGTCACGCTCCGCATCATTCTGGAGCAGGTCAACGAATTCCAAGAGTCCCTTTACTTGGTATTCATTGACTACGAAAAAGCTTTCGACCGTCTCAATCACGAGAATATGTGGGGCGCCCTGAGACGCAAGGGAGTTCCTGAGAAAATCATCGGCCTCTTCGAGGCACACTACGAGGCCTTTTCGTGTAGAGTGCTGCACAATGGGGTCTTGTCCGACCCTATCCGGGTCGTAACTGGTGTGAGGCAAGGATGTATTCTATCACCGTTACTGTTCCTCATCGTAATCGACGAGAACCAAACCGTGAACCAAACCGCGGGCTGTTATGGCAGCCTATAACCATGGAGCACCTAAATGACTTCGAATTGGCGGATGATGTTGTACTCCTCGCGCAACGGCGCTCTGATATGCAGAGTAAGCTCAACGACCTTAAACCGTCTAAGACGAATTAAGTACTGTCCATTTAATTCCACCAGTTAATTTTCGTTATCTTTGCAGATACGTATTTCGACCACAACTGTGTGGTCGTCTTCAGTGTCTTGTACTTGACTCGACTCAACGACCTTGCCGAGCGCTCCTCTTCGGCAGGTTTAGTCATCAACGTCAACAAAACCAAATCGTTGGATGTAAACACGGTGACTCCTTCCAGTTTCACAGTAGCCGGGCAACCAGTGGAGAATGTTGAAAGCTTCCAATATCTTGGTAGCCAAATGGCGTTAGACGGCGGTACCAAGATCGACATAGGCGCACGGATAAAGAAAGCAAGGGCTGCCTTTGCGAGCTTGCGAAATATCTGGAAAAACAAGAAGATAAGTGAACGCTTCAAAATCCGAATTTCAAAATCTACGTTAAATCTGTGCTGTTATACGCTAGCGAAACATGATGTGTATCAGTGGAGAACACTCAACGGCTGCAGGTGTTCATTAATAGATGCCTGCGGTATATAATTCGGGCCTGGTGGCCTCACAACTGGATCTCAAACAACGAGCTCCATCGTCGTTGTCACCAGAGGCCGATAGCAACAGAAATTCGGCATCGGAAGTGAGGCTGGGTCGGCCACACTCTACTTAGGGGCGGAAACGAAATCTGTATACAATCATTAGACTGGAACCCAGCGGGACATCGCAGCAGAGGCAGATCCAAAGATTCATGGTGGCGAAGCCTCAACAAAGAAATAAAAGAAGTTGACCGAAATCTAACCTGGAAACAGGTTAAAACGATAGCTGGACATCGCCAAAAACGATTTCTATCGACAATGGTACTAATTTCGAGGGGCAGCCAGCAGAGCCAGCAGACGAGATCAAAAATATCATTTAGCAAGGTTGCATTCACCTTTATGAATGCAGAAACAAAGTGGAACTTTACTACCCTATCCGCCCCACATATGGATGTCTATGTCTATGAAGAAAACCTTCAAGACGTTATGTCACCGTGATAAACTTTTCTTTTGGAAGCAAAACTAATTGATAATTCTCACCCATTGTCAATCGTGCCACTCGATGAACTCCATCAAGAAGTACAGACGCCCAACAGATTCCTCTCAATTGATTTATGTGACGCGAAGAATGCTTCAAGGTAAAATGATTCCGTGTCACTGTACAAAAACTGGAAACATTTGATCCTCATGCTGGATCAATTCTTACGAACCTGAACCAAAGCCTATTTACCAACAATTGCTCAAAGGACTAGATGTGTGACTACATTTCAAGTGTTCTTCTTCTTCTTCTTCTTATTGGCATTACATCCCCTCACTGGGACAGAGCCGCCTCGCAGCTTAGTGTTCATTAAGCACTTCCACAGTTATTAACTGCGAGGTTTCTAAGCCAAGTTACCATTTTTGCATTCGTATATCATGAGGCTAGCACGATGATACTTTTATGCCCAAGGAAGTCGAGACAATTTCCAATCCGAAAATTGCCTAGACCAGTACCGGGAATCGAACCCAGCCACCCTCAGCATGGTCTTGCTTTGTAGCCGCGCGTCTTACCGCACGGCTAAGGAGGGCCATTTCAAGTGTGCGCCAGCTAAAAGTCGGCGACATGGTCATCATAGTGGATGAAAAAGTACGTAATGGATGGCTCCGAGGACGTGTGGTTAGGGCAGATGAACATGTTAGAAAAGTAGATATTTAGACAAATTCTGGAATACTTCAAATTCCAGCAACAAAAAAGGGGATTCTCGATGTAAAAGGTAGTAAGACTAATAGAAAATTATGTATTACGGGACAGGGTGTTGTGTGAATCACGTGATAGTCATTTTTGATTTAAAGAGTTTTTGTGTAAATGTCTGGTCCGTTATTTAATTAGGTATATTAGTGATAAGTCTGAGCCAGATCTGGTCGGAAACGTAAGTTCATTAAAAAAATCTTTGAACATTTTATGTTTGCGATTTTTTCAGTAATGAACACACATATGAAAATATTGTCTATTATCATAGGAGACTATTGTCACAATAACGAATCAATGTCAGTGTCAAACACCGGGACAGGGAGGATGTGTTTTTATCAAGAACGAATCTCTACAATGGCGACGAGGATGAGGCGGATCGGAAATATCTGGCATGAATTAGCTGAACGTTTTGATTTTTTTAAATAGTAGTAGAGCGGTGAAGAATAATTAATCTTTTGAGAATATAAGTTGGATGAATTGTTGAAAAGTCTCATGTCTAAAGTCTTGTAACTTTCTGTCAGTTACGCCCGCTCAGTACATTAGACTCTCGCTCAAACTCAGGGTCGGCTCTTTCATACCGGGATAAGCAAGATAAAGGAACAAGTATAAGTAGATGTTTCGACGGCAAATGATTTTATTGAAGAAAGTCCCTAACGGCCCTAACTGCCCTAGCTACAACCCTACCAAATACAATCTACTTACGCCGTGTGTGGTGGTCGTGTTTGGGCCCGTTGAACTGGCAGTCACTGGGAAGGAACGTCGTTGTCCGGATCACATCCACGTGGTATATACGAGTACCAGCGGCTTGCTGGATTCAATCGTCCTCGGGGTAGCGCTCGTTGATGAAGATTCGTTCCTGCTCCGTATAAAAAAGGGGGGGGGGTTCTTCTGACCGGGCCGTTGCCACGCGGTCGACTTGGATTGACTCGGTACGTTGAGGTTAGCCGGCTCACCGGTTGGCGTCAGCTTGATGCTACGATCGGGCACCTGGTTTGCTGTGCCCACGATATTTGCGTAGTCGCTGGTCCAACTTGGGTCTCCGGGAAATGCGGTTTGACTCGCGAACAATTGTTCCGTCGGTCGTGGGTTGGGTTTGCTTCTGACGTGGGTTCGAAGCTCCAAGACTCCGGAAGACACTTGGACACAAAACGGCGATTACGATGGTTACTGTCCAGAAACTTCAATGGGTTTCGTACTGACTTGCACTACACCTTGGATTATCACTTTTGGAAAAATAGCTGTGTTCGCTCATCTGGTGCTCGAGCAAGTGAACGAGATGAATCGGCAAAATCATCCAGGAACCAGTTAACAGGCTTTTTCCATCCCACTAGGTAGTGGTGTTGTCGGTCAAAACTGCTACCAAAACTGCCAGCATAGTGAATGTGGTAGTGTAGTGTTGTTTGAGTTGCTGAACAATTTGTATTCAGTGTACTGTGAGTTTGAAATAACTGTTTGCCGTCTTGCCTCCTATCTTATATTCTGCATGTTTTTTTATTTCATATTACTATAGGTTTTTTTAATAATTAATTATTTTAGAGCGTCTTAGGGGAAATGCTACAAGGTTAAAATACTATTATTCTTCCATTTACTTCCACTATTAACTTTTTTATGTATCAACAAGCAGATACGTATTTCGTTTCCTACTTGGAAACTTCTTCAGTGTCTTTCGACTTTCGAGTCAAGTACAAGACACTGAAGACGACCACACAGTTGTGGTCGAAATACGTATCTGCAAAGATAACGAAAATTAACTGGTGGAATTGAATGGACAGTACTTAATTCGTCTTAGACGGTTGAATACATTCCACTAAAAGAGCTATATATATATATATATATATTTTTCAACCAAGAGTACTCAACGTTTCAATTGTCTAAGGTAATATTTGATGACCAATATCAGTGAATGCGCATTGGAGAAAAAAATTCACACTGCACGCGAGAGATGTCAACAATAAATGAGAAACATAAAGGCATGAATGCATCAGATTTAATCAGTGATTGTTTATTTAGTTGATTAATAAGTATAAGATTGCTAGTGGCGCTCCTGTTCGCTTGATCAAAATCTAGTTTGCATTGACCTAACAGCCAAAGTTCCGGTGCTATAAATGTCTAATTCATGTTGTTGATGAAATGAAACATTTCCTACAACATAGTCCATCATAAATAGCCAAGTTCAGCTTGTAGAAGCAAAATTTGAAAAAAAAAAAATACTGCTCACTGACTACAGCCCCATTAACGTTCTAGTACTTATGCTTCTCCTGTTCCATAGTTGTAAAACTATTTATAAATAGTTTTTCTAACATGAAGGAGAGATGTAGTAGGCTGAAAATACTATAGACTATCATAGTAGACTATTGTCACAATAACGAATCACTTTGTAATATTACCCAGAATAGTGTATACCTTTAATTCTTCGCCAAACGACCATAATTGTATACATAGAAATATGCAGAATTTTACATTTACGATACCTTCTGAGGGTCAAGGCCAAATGAAAAGAGATTTTGCACTCACACTCTACAATTACAAAAAAAAAGCATATTAAACTCACCAGTGACAGTGGCCGTTTCCAGAATGTGCAACCGCTTCTTAACATAGCGGGCCGCTATCACACAAAGGCACATCCGCAGGAAATAATGCAACTCGAACAGGACATACAGAGCCACCATCACTCCCAGCACGATTGCTAACACGGTGCACAACATTTCTTCGGGTCTACTTTTCCTACCGCAGGACCAGCGCAAAAAATTACAATGAAAAATTGATTTTCCACCTGTGCTTTCGGACTGTCCCAATCCAAACGAAATTACCTTCGTTCACCTTAGGAGTTAAGTAATCACCACCAATCGATGATTATGGATCCATGGATTGGAACCACTAAAAAATTTCCATTATTTAAAATAGTATCGCCTTTTTTCCTCGACCGAAGAAAATCAATTCTAGGGCAAACGTAAAAAAAACAGCTGATAGTGTGGGCTCGACTTCCGTTTACTTTCGCCGAACCTTGGCTTTGCACTTGACTTGGTTGGCCATGTTTTCAAATTCCTTTTGTGATCAATTAGTAGGCTGCAACTTGGAACAATTTTAGCACGACCTATTTCTAACCATTGCGGTACGCGATTTATAACTGCATCAAAGTTCACTGCGGCAAATTTTGAACGGTCACTGATCAGGAACGGAAGAGAATGGACAGTTGTTCACAAAAATCGTGGAAAAAAGGATATCTAGCTGGTGACACCGAGTGGCTACTTGAAGACTCTACCAGTCGAGTGTGACAGTTCAGCTTCCTGCTCTCACTAACCATTATTCCTAGGAAAAACGAAGAAAAGCTGCTTTCCACTTGGTGAATTGTTTTGAGGATAAGTCCGCATGCGCTAAATTTTCTTAGGCACTCTCACGGGTGAATGGCCTACTTGAATGAACGCTGCTGCGGCTATGAACTTTACCTTTTAGTACTAAATTGTTATTGAACAAATGAGTACCGATATTAGCATGAAAATATAGTGAAGCAACAAGTGTCGAATACAAGTATGCGATGTGCGTTTATTCAATAAGATAGATAGGTAAATATTACAAGCGCAAAGACGCTGCGAATTAAACAGAAGATGCCGGATTCTATATCTTTTCTGTATAAAAACCTTACCAAATCAGTATAAAATCTTGACATACACAAATCTAAGTTCTTATACAGATATTGTGTACAAGTTATATAAAATCTAACAATTGTGTATGTTTGTCATGGTACAGAATTGTAAGAAAATCTAACATCCGCTGATTGGGTGAATGTAAATGATATTTCTCCCTGTTCATACGTCTTCTTGTGTGGCAAGTTCAATGGATGAACTATGCCCAGGGAGACGAGAATGTTTCCCACCCGAAAACATCCTAGACCGGGACCGAGAATCGAACTCGCCATCTCCAGATTGGCAATCCTACGCCTTTGCTCGCGGTACTAACTGGAGACCCCAGGATTTTTATATTATTTAAAAAAAATTAAAAGCCAAATTATCAAAACGCCTTATCCGATTTTTTACACAAAGATATAAAAATCGATTTGTTGAATCTAGTAAAACACCCATAGAGATGCTACCCTATTCTGTAGTCAGAGACTCAAATTTTATTTTAAATTAATGGACTTTTGAACTTATGTGTTAGTCAAATTAGTCAAATGGCATCCACATAACATTTTACAATCAGTTCAAAGTTTTCAATATCAATAAAGGGACCTTGAAATTTTGTTTTGTATTAAAATTTCATCGTAATTTACAACAAACCATGCCCCTTGAACTCAGCATAGGAACGGCCTATCAGGTATCACTGCTATTTCATAGCGCAAACATTAAGCATCAATCAAAAATAAACGGTTCTGAGATAATGAATCTGACTAGAAGTCGACGACAGATTATGGATTGCGTGACCAAATTCAATGAAGCCATGCGGCAATCTAAATCAATTCAATCGCGCCACTGCAAAGCGATCGCAATCATTTGCAATATTTGAATATCACTCGCACAATGACCGTCTCGTTACTTAATTATGCTTTAAAGTAGTTCCAGAAGCACGGTCTACTGAAACATTGAATTCGGCTTCACGCGATTTCGAATGATTTGACAACTTCTAACAATGCTACTACTCTCCCAGACGACAGGGCAGTGTTTCATCTGCAGATCGTGCATTACCTGGGTGGAAAAACACTCGATTTCATTTATTATTAGGTATCATCGCGAACAATAATAGCCACCCACTCATTTTCATTAACTAACTGATGCAGTGCAGTTTACATGCAACCCGATGATTATTAGCAGGAAAAATGCTAATAAATATGGGTTCGCCCCGTGCGGAAGAGTTCAGTGCATATTTTTTTAAGGTCGCGTGTGGAAGCTGTGTTCAATTTTGCTGAATTCGTTTCATCCCATAAGCACGATGAGGTTTGTTGTTTCGGTTGTAATCATAGCCGTCACCACGTTACAACTGGTCACGGTCCATGCTGCCGAAAATCCATGTACGAATGGACCACCCGTACAAAAGGTATGTTTAAGGGGACTTTTTCTATGGAATTCTGACAATTTCGGTATGTCATTTGCTTTGTGTGCTCTGCGAATCTCATGATAATGAGAATTTATTTGCCAGAAAAATGAGTTACATCGTAAAGGGGATTCTATTGAGAATTTAAAAAAATAACGAGATTTAGAAAGATAACGAATTTATCAAGATCCACGTTTTACTCGAGATTCGAATAACTTCGAAAACAATTTCTTTAGAAGTGCATCTTGAGTTTCGGTAATAACAGGAGGCTGGTGAATTCTTAAACGAAATTGTAACATTCTTATAAAGACATTGCATTATATAAAAAGCATGCAGAAGTTCTTTTTATAATTATTTTTTTAAAAGTCTTGAAATCCAGCTTTACTAAAATTGTATACAGATTTTTCAAGTACTAATATCACGCTAATCATATCCGCTGCTAATGTATATATACAGACCCCATTCGACCCCATGGCAACATTCGATTTCGGCAACTTTCTATTGTTGCAACATTCGATTTTGGCAACAAAACCATTCGATTTTAGAAACACAGTTTTTGTTATTTTTGACATTGCTTGTAAGCCGCGTAAAACTCATTCCATTTATTAAGCTTACATCTAAACAGATTACACTGAATCAATAATTTAACGCTACAATACATAAATCGAGGCCGCATCTCTCCATCCTCGAATGCGCCCCACGCTCGCCAAGTCGTTCTGCACCTGGACAGTCTACTTTGCTTGCTGCACTCCATGCTTTCTTGTACCAGCTGGGTCTGAAGCGAACACCATCTTTGCAGGATTGCTGTCCAGCATTCTTCCAACATGCTATGCCCATCGTATCCTTCCTGCGTTAGCTACCTTCTAGATACTGAGTTCGCCGTAGAGCTGAGCGAGCTCATGGTGCACACCGCCAAAGATGGTCCTAAGCACCCGTCTCTTGAATACTACGAGTGCTTGCAAGCTCTTCTCGAGCATTGTCCAAGTTTCATGTCCGTAGAGAATTACCGCTCTTATCAGCTTTTTGTATATGACACATTTGGTGTGGAAGTGATAAGTGAATCTTTTTTGACAGCAGTTTCTTCTGAAGCCCGTAGTAGGCCTGACTTCCACAGATGATGCGCCTTCGTATTTCACGACTAGCATTATTATCAACCGTTAGCAAGGATCCAAGGTAGACGAATTCCTCGACCACCTCGAAGGTATCCCCGTCTATCGTAACACTGCTTCCCAGGCGGGCCCTGTCACGCTTGGTTCCGCCTACAAGCATGTGCTTTGTCTTTGACGCATTCACCACCAGCCCAACTTTTGTTGCTTCACGTTTCAGGCGAGTGTACAGCTCTGCCACCTTTGCAAATGTTCGGCCGACAATGTCCATGTCATCCGCGAAACAAATAAATTGACTTCACCCGAAATCTTCACACAGTTTTGCACACCATCCACTGTTGCTTTGATCAGTCTGGTAAGCTTCCCCGGGAAGCTGTTCTCATCCATAATTTCCCAAAGCTGTTCCATAGCACATACCCGACGTTGTTCTCCGCTGCGTCGTTAATGGCTGCGTTGACTGTATTCCAGCAGTCCTCAAGAGGGGCCCCATCGAGCTCATCCTCTTCCGGCAACGCTGCCTCGAGATGCTGCGCGTATGCAGTGGCGACATCAGGTTGCTTCAGTCGCTCTAGGTCGTACCGCGGTGGTCGTCGGTACCGAACATTGTTCATGGCGGATAGTTTTGGGCGCAATTTAACCATCACCGGATAGTGGTTAGAGTCGATGTTAGCGCCACGATATGTCCTGACGGCGATAATATCGGAGAAGTGCCGTCTATCAATCAGAACGTGGTGAGGCCTTAAGATGTTCTTGGTGTTTAAAGAAGTCTTGAAAAAGTATTAAAGGTCTAGCAACTAAACAACTGGTATTTCAAGTGAATTAACAATGGCCTTGTAAATATATGAATAAATAATAAGCTAATCTTTTCTGTTTTTAAGCATTCTGAGTCAACCAAAAATCTATCATCTCGTTTCGAAAGCAAACCCTGGAGTAAGGCATTAGGGTCTACATGCGTAAGCAGAGTTTGTTTTAAATTTAGTATTTGTCCCTTGTGATGGATAGAAACGAATGCGTTCATGGCATACGCTAATGGTTATCCGAGAAATGTCTGGAATAAGACCTTTAGGTCAACACGAGTAACTAAATCTCTATAAGCCTATGTTAAATGTGGTATATGCGCTTTGCGATATTGACGGGATTTTGTCACTCCCCGATTTTATCTACCCCTCTATGTTTACACGTTCTCGGCTTGAAGTTATCTCGTACCAATTAACTCACATTTTTCTCGTACCAATTAACTCACATACTTTTAATGATATGGAAATGCTAATATCATCTTCCAAACTTAGACGTACATGTTCATGATAGAATTAGAGGCGAAAGTATAGAATTGATAGTTCCGTTAGGATACGGCAGGCATGAAGAATGTTTTTATAGTCGATTTGAAAGCGAGCGGAGGGCAATATTTGTGATGGCACATATCACACGACCTTCCTTCTGCCAAGCTCCCGTATGAAGGGGGAGGGAATTTTTAATGCAAATATTTACTGAGATGAGGTTACACAACTTGATATTGGTTCAATTACTGGCTCCATTACGGAGGTTGATCGTTAAACCTTATTGGCTCTATGGAGTTTGTAGACTACCTATAAACCCATGATAAAAGGTAATACCACTTCGCATGCAAGCAAAAATTCTGTTCCTGTAACATCCGATGTACTTAGATCATCTAAAAAACAATCTCTGAAACTAATCCAAATTTACCTCACATAAATGCTTGAAACTGTTTTTACGCTCCTATAGAGTGTAAAAAGAGGAAGCGCTATTTCAAATATGAAGCGTAAACAGAGGGAGTGCTATATGGAATTTTGAGCGTAAAAAGAGGGGCGTTAAAACAGGGAGCGTAAAAGAGAGGTTTATACCGTAAATATTTACAGTGCACCCATTTACATCCCCCCAGTGTAGAGAGATCCCCCAGTGCCAGACACTTTACTTAATATTCCATAAATCAAGCTCTATCTGGAATAAGGGTGAATGTTGCAAGAGAGGCTTCTCTTCGTCGATTCCCCCTCTTCTAAATAAAAGTGACAAGAAGCTGATTTCTTTGTGGTTCATCACCTCAGAACGATACACTCTAACTTTCACCTACTCAGTAACTGAGTATTGCCCTCTCTTTTCTTCCCATGGAAATTTTACTCAATTTCCGTCAAAAGCGGGACTACTCATAGTTTTGAGTTTTCGTGGGAATAAAAGAGAGTGCAATACAACTTTACTCAGTCACTGAGTAGGCGAAAGTTAGCGTGTAGAAAACAATGCGAACTTGCATTCTGAGGTGGTAAACTGCAAAGAAATCCTATGCTTGTCACTTTTATTCAGAAGAGGGGAAGTCGACGAAGAGAATTCTCTCTTGCGACATTCGCCCTTTTATCAGATAGAGCTTGAAATTTCGGGTTCTGCTACAGGTAACCTGTATACATAAAATATCTTTTGATCATGTTTTCCGATGATATTGTAATAAAGACTGTTGGTGATGAATATCACGATTTTCAAAAGTGTCTCCTAATATCGAGCACTTTTGCGGCATTTTAAAATAAGGCCGTGTTTCTAATCGCTTTAGATAACAAAACGTAGTGGAAGTAAATGGAGAGTACTAAACTATTCTTAGACGGTTGAACACATTCCACTAAAAAGAGCTAAAAATATTTTTTCTGATCATCTTTCTGCTTCATTACGCAACATCAAAGTGCCAATCTTTCAGCAATATGAAAGCACAGATAAACAGACGTCTCACTCAACACTTGTTCCATCGTTCACCTTATTAACGATTGATTTAATATGTTTGTAAGTGATCAATCGGCCTCCGATGGCGCCTACTTAGATTTTACTTGTGTTTGACATTTGCGCGCCATCTGGCTGTCGTTTGGCCACACATAGTGATTCTAGCATTGGGTGACAATGTTTTCGTGATGTGATGATTTTGATTGCTTGATTGCATTTTGTTCTAAGTGAGAAGTCTGTTTCTCTGTGATGAAAGAATTGAAAAAGAGCGAATTTAACAAAGTTTGAATGTGTAAAAATGACAGTTTGCAAAATCTTTCTGTTCGTCTCTAGGCGACAACTGTCCATAAACCAAAATTAGTTTCCCACTAAACATATATTAGGGTGCCAATAGAATGTATGGGAAAAAATTGACCATCGAATTTCAAAAACGGGTAGGGCTCAAAAGTTTTATTTCCTCGAAAAAAATCCCTATGCAAAATTTCAGCTCAATCGGACTTCGTTAAGTGTTTGTAAATTTTTTTTTATGACCAATCTCTTAGAAATGCATGAAACGTCAAGATCTGGTGTAACCTCGAAAAAAATGGCTTTTGGGATTGTCGAAACGTTTCATGCATTTCTGAAACATTTGGCATCAAAACACGAGACGTTTCATGAATTTCAAGTCCCAAAAATTATCCAAGTCTCTGAAAAAAAATTTTTCAAAATATTTTTTATCGAGGTAACGCCAGATCTCGATGTTTCATGCATTTCTAAGACATTTAGACAAATCGACAAATCTAAGACAAATCGATTTCGATTTTTTCCTGTACCGACCCACCCCACGCCCACCGCTTGGAAAATTTTCGTGTTTGAAAAAATATAGTCAAACTTTGACTATTTTTTCAAACACTTAACGAAGTCCAATTAGCTGAAATTTAGCATGGGGGAATTTTTCGAGGAGATGAAACTTTTGAGCCCTACCCGTTTTTGAAATTCGAAAAATCGATTTTCATTGGCACCCTAATATACAATATACAAGTACATACAATGTATATAAAATTCCACAAATAATTATGGTCATTTAAAATATGACTGAAACATACTATCTTCTGTAAATGTGAAGTACATTTATTTGCTATGATAAATTTTTAGTTATTAAAATCATTTCAATTTCCTTTGACAGTTAAGATTTTTCCTGGTTGAAATGAACCACGTAGGAAATACAATGTTTTTAACTTAAACTAAACCTAGCCTAATTTATATAAGGGTACAAGTAGCTAATCGTTGCAATAGAAGATTGCAACGATTTTTGTCTAATAGTGAAAATTATTTTAATGGACATTTTTTTTACAATGTCTCAATATTACAAATTAAGTTCATAGTTATTATACCAGGGAGGCAACTTCAGAATAATTTTCAAAGTTTTATTTTGATCCTCTGAAGTGCCTTCTTTCTGGCATTGCAGCAACTAGTCCATATTGGCACAGCATTCAACATGGCTGGTCTAAAAACTTGTTTGTTAATCAAAAGTTTCTTCTTAAGACAATGTTTTGATTACCTGTTTATAAGTGGATATAGACACTTAATATATTTGTTACATTTGGCTTGAAGGCCTTCAATGTGATTTTTAAAAGTTAATATTTGGTTTCGCTTAACCAATTAATTGGAACCCCATTCATAGTGACAATGGGCAGCAGGGACTATGTCCAAGGGCTTGACGATCCCTCCCCAGGCCATTTGCGAGTTATAAAAAGCTGCATGTATCCGCAAGTAGGCCCCACCAAAGCGACCGTGTGCCGCTCAAAGCGCACAAGCCCAAGCCCTGATGTTAAATGGGATGCTAAACAGCCCTGACACGACGGCCCTCCAACGAGACAGGAGGTTTGCGCAGGCCCAATAAGCCGCCTGGAAAACCAATCATTACGAACAATATAAGAGATAATACGACTCAATATAATCGGCAAAGACCTAGGCGGATTGGAAGCTTGGAACATGGAACTGCAAGTCGCTAGGTTTCGCAGGTTGCGACAGGATGATCTACGATGAATTACATCCCCGCAACCTCGACGTCGTGGCGCTGCAGGAGATTTGCTGGACAGAACAGAAAGTCTGAAAGAGCGGGCATCGAGCGGCTACCTTCTGAGCGATTCCAAGCAACAGCATCAAAATTTAAGAAAATTTTTAATTCATGATTTTCTATTGAGTTGAAACTTTGCACAGTTTTTCAATTTCATCTAAATCGTCATTTTTCGATATCAAATCTTCATATTGAGTCACGACTAACTTTTCAAAAGGGTGTATGTGAAAATGGTTCAACAATATTTAAAAAGCTGCACAGCAAAAACGAAATGTTCGATTGTTATGATTTTTTCAGCAAAGTTAGACAACTAAATGGATTTTCTTAAGAAAATGTACACAGTAAAAATTTTTTTTTGGCTTTTTACAATATCCCTTTTGTCACAAAAACTCATATATCTCAAAACCCTATCTTTTTTCGAACGTAATTTTTTAGGGAAAGCGGTCCATTATATTAGCTATCTACCATAAAAATTTGGTGATGGTAAACTAATAAACAAAAAGTTATGACATTTCAAACATTTCACAATTTTCACATATAGTAAACAAAAAAATTTCCGTGTATTTTTTGTTTCAAGAATCGCATTTGATGCTGATTTTATTGTTAAGGGCCTTGCGTGAGTTAAACAAGTTGTTTGTATGATATTCCATATTTATGTATTCATCGATATTATGTATATTATATGTATAAATATTATATGTATAAATAAATAAAAATGAATTAATATTATCCTAAGTATTAAATTAAATGTGGCAGTTACACAATGTTGTTATAGAAACTCGAAGAGTTTTGGGTTTGAATTTTGGTATGGGTTATGATATCATGAAAACAGTTTATTAATACTTATTTTTATTTATTTTTATTCAATTTTTTAAAATATCGAACACTTTTGAATTATTATCAGCACAGTTTGAGTATAGTTTTGCTTTAATTTTATTTTCCGACAATGGAATGAAACAGTGAAATTTTTGGGTTCCTTGGATCGTTTTCGCGTTATTAAATTGCTCGCTGAGCTCTGAAGCCTTTATTTCGTACTCTTCAGTAGTAGTAAAACAAAATGATAATTTGGTTAAATCTTTTCTTTTCTACGATTTGCTCAATCAAAAGTTCTTTCGCAGTTTTAATTGGATGCTCACGTTCTTTGGCTAAACTTGCTCTTGTGGCCATGCGCTTTATTGTTCCTCCAATAGCATCACAAGGACCTTTGCCATGTGATGTAGCAAAAATGCCATTCTGCATCAATTCCGTACATTGATTTAAATTGACATAGGCTCGAAAAATTCTTACGATTTTTGTACTGCGACGCTGCTCCATCAGACATGAAATATATCTTTTGACTTCTTTATGCTTATCAACGCGTAAAAGTTAATCATTTTTTCAATGAACAAGTTTACGGATACTGAATCGTGTCTTAAATCTTCGGAAATTATAATAAAACTTAAGTGTTCAATTTGCGTACTTCCATTAAAATAAATAACGAATGGATGAATTGTAGCTTGTTGTACGTTCCAGTGATGGGACTGCACTTCATCTTGCAATACAAAGCTGTAATTTTCAGAAAATCACAAATGACTAAAATTCACCATTTTGTAATGTATTTTTCGTATTTTTAAAAAGCTGGATTGTTCTGTTTTAATGAAATCGTGAGGGATTAAACTTTCTAATTTCAAGCAAAAATATGACACAAACTCATCTACAGGTTTTACAATAGTTTCTATGTCACAACTATCCGTGGTCACCCATTGCTCAAATGATAACTGATCAATATATTTTTCTTCAAACTCAGCGAATAAAGTATTTTCCAATGATGAAGAATCTGGACAATCCGAACAAGATCGTAGATAGCAATTTGATGTTGTTTTTTTTACACAAAAGACTACCAGTTAACATTTTAATATCCTTTGTTAAATTGATTCTTTTCAAACTATGTAAAATAAGATTAATATTCTCATGGGTTGTGCACACACACACATTATGTGTTCCTGAATTGGAAAGAAGCTTACATTGCCTTGGCCGAAGGCTTGCAAATGAGGAAAAACCTATTTTAATATTATCGTGAATTTCCTTGAAGCGTGTGTACGCTTCTTTCAAAGTCGTCATCATTAATCGTTTTTGGATTGCTTGACGCTTTCCATCTTTTTACTGATACATAATCTTTTTGACCAGGCATAGCTCGACTTACTTCATCATCTTCAAAATATTGAACTACTATTTCTTTTGTCTCATCTGTTAATGCAGTACTAGACCTAGTATTTTTGGTTGAAAGACAGTTATTCTTCAATTGTTTTGCCTCTTTTACTGTATTTCTATTGGTTTTGAACTCATCAATGGCATCCTGAATAGACCACGAACTTGGCAGCATCGACAAAATCAATAATTTTTCTTTCCTTGTCGTGGCTGCATTCGAGAACCTTTCCTTCATATTTATAATTACCTCATCGTAGTCTGTATTTTCCACATCATCAGGTCCTAATTTGAAGAGGTTTCTTCGTACAGCTTCGTTTATTTCACGGTATTTTTCTCCGGGTAATAAACGTAGTCCATCTTACTCCATTTAATCAGAGTCACTTTTATCCCAGCTATGTCCTCGTTAAAGCGTTCGATGTTGACCTTTTGGATACACTCATCTTCCGATTGATTTGTTGAAACAGATTTCGCTGATGGTACGGTGGCAAGGCTCTCAGCACTTAATACTTCTGGTAATTCCTCAGTTGTTGTCGATACATCTGGCAATTCCTCAGTTGCTGTCGTTTTCGAATTTCCTGCGCTCTGCTCAACCGATGATATACAGATTGCTCTTTTGTCAACGTTTAGACGGCAGGACGATGCAAATGCGTAAATTTGTATTCAATGTGGACATTGGAGCATAACCAGTCGCTTTCAGTTTATCTATGGTGCTTTCGGTGAGATTTCGTAACTCTTTTGAACACTTTTTCCATCAAACGGCCTACAACAGTTGAGAAAGCGGCTACTCATGTTGTTCGTAATATTTCAATAAACAAAATCACTTTTAAGTTTTTACTGTCTAGTTTGGTGTCATTTGCTTGACTGAAGAAAAAAATTACTATAAGATCTTTAACAACCTTAGTAGTAGTAATTTTTTTGCTTTTTCGTGAGCATTGTCATGGTATGAACCTATCATGCATTTGTTGTTGTTGAAGATACCCGTTTCCTCCCGATCATAAAGTCTATTCTCTAAGAGGTATATTTTTTGCAGGTAAACTATAGACGTACACGTGTATATAAATCTTTGATTTTGCAGCTTTTGTCTTAAAAATAACATTTCTGATATGTTTCTATCAACGTTATTATCAACAGGTTTCAACACTATTAAAAGAATTTTTCGCCAGTCACGTGCAATGAAAATTGTGACACTATCAATACTTTTGATCACAACACTGGATCGTGTCTAAGTTTCTTATAGATGCTATGAATAATTAAATCAAAATATCATGAAAACAACTTGTTTAAATCACGTCCCTTAACAATAAAATCTGCAACAAACTGCAATTCTCGAAATAACTTACACAGAAAAAATTTTTTTTTTACTAAATGTGAAAAATGTGAAATGTTTGAAATGTCATAACTTTTTTGTTTATTAGTTTACCATCTCCAAATTTTTATGGTAGATAGCTAATATAATGGACCGTTTTCCCTAAAAAAATTACGTTTGAAAAATGATAGGGTTTTGAGATATTTGAGTTTTTGTGACAAATGATATTTTTAAAGACACAAAAAAATTTTTTTTTACTGTGCACATTTTCTTAAGAATCACCATTTAGTTGTCTAACTTTGCTGAAAAAATCATAACAATCGAACATTCCGTTTTTGCTGTGCAGCTTTTTAAATATTTTTGAACCATTTTCACATACACCCTTTTGAAAAGTTAGTCGTGACTCAATATGAAGATTTGATATCGAAAAATGACGATTTAGATGAAATTGAAAAACTGTGCAGAGTTTCAAATATTTTCGAAATGGTCGCTCAGGATCGACTGACATGCCCCCGTGGAATGCCTCTTCTACCAAAGCTGTGGCACCACCAACGAGCTGGGAACCGGCTTCATAGTGCTGGGTAAGATGCGCCATCGTGTGATTGGGTGGCAGCCAATCAACGCAAGGATGTGCAAGCTGAGTATTAAAGGTCGTTTCTTCAACTATAGCATCATCAACGTGCACTGCCCACACGAAGAGAGACCCGACGACGAGAAAGAAGCGTTCTACGTACAGCTGGAGTAGACATACGATGGATGCCCACTGCGGGACGTCAAAATCGTCATCAGTGACATGAACGCACAAGTAGGAAGGGAGGGAGTGTATAGACCGGTCATCGGACAGGATAGTCTGCACACCGTATTGAATGACAACGGCCAACGATGCATAAACTTCGCAGCCTCCGGCGGAATGGTAGTCCGAAGCACCTTCTTTCCCCGCAAAAATATCCACAAGGCCACATGGAGATCACCTAACCAAGAAACGGAAAACCAAATCGACCACGTTCTAATCGACGGTAAATCTCCAACATCACGAACGTCTACACTTACCGCAGTGCGAATTTTGAATCCGACCACTACCTCGTTGCAGTATGCCTGCGCTTAAAACTCTCGACGGTGTACAACACGCGTTGAAGTCAGACGTCGCGGCTTAACATTGGGCGGCTACAAGACGGTAGACTAGCCCTAGAATACGCGCAGCAGCTGAAAGTGGCACTCCCAACGAAGGAGCAGCTAGGCGCAGCGTCTCTTGAAGATGGCTGGAGAGATATTCGATCCGCCATTGGTAGCACCGCAACCGCTGCACTTGGCACGGTGCCCCCGGATCAGAGAAACGACTGGTATGACGGCGAATGTGAGCAGTTAGTAGAAGAGAAGAATGCAGCATGGGCGAGATTGCAGCAACACCGCACGAGGGCGAACGAGGCACGATGTAAACGGACACGAAAGATACAAAACTCGATTTTTCGGAGGAAAAAGCGCCAGCAGGAAGATCGAGACCGTGAAGAGACGGAGCAACTGTACCGCGCTAATAACACACGAAAGTTCTATGAGAAGTTAAACCGTTCACGTAAGGGCCACGTGCCACAGCCTGATATACGTAAGAACATAAACGGGAACCTTCTTACGAACGAACGTGAGGTGATCCAAAGGTGGCGGCAGCACTACGATGAACACCTGAATGGCGATGTGGCAGACGAAGATGGCGGTATGGTGATGGACCTGGGAGAACGCACCCAGGACATAATTCTACCAGCTCCGGATTTCCAGGAAATCCAGGAGGAGATTGGCCGGCTGAAAAACAACAAAGGGGTTGACCAACTACCAGAAGAGTGATTTAAATACGGTGGTGATGCAGTGGCTAGAGCGCTGCACTGGGTCATTACCAAGATTTGGGAGGAGGAAGTTTTGCCGCAGGAGTGGATGGAAGGTGCCGTGTGTCCCATCTACAAAAAGGGCGATAAACTGGATTGTAGCAACTACCGCGCAATCACATTGCTGAACGCCGCCTACAAGGTACTCTCCCAAATTTTATGCCGTCGACTAGCACCAGAGCACTAGCAAGAGAGCTCGTGGGGCAGTACCAGGCGGGTTTTATGGGCGAACGCTCCACCACAGACCAGGTGTTCGCCATTCGACAAGTACTGCAGTAATGTCGCGAATACAACATGCCCACACATCATCTGTTCATCGACTTCAAAGCCGCATATGATACAATCGATCGAGACCAGCTATGGCAGCTAATGCACGAACACGGATTTCCGGATAAACTGACACGGTTGAAGGGGTAATACGAAGAGCAGGGATTAACACGAGTGATACAATTTTCAATAAGTCCGTCCAGCTATTTGGCTTCGCCGACGACATAGATATTATGGCACGTCACTTTGAGAAGATGGACATCAGACTGAAGAGGGAAGCCAAGCGGATCGGACTAGTAATTAACATGTCGAAGACAAAGTAAATGATAGGAAGAGGTTCAAGAGACGACAATGTGAGCCACCCACCGCGAGTTTGCATCGGTGGTGACGAAATCGAAGTGGTAGAAGAATTTGTGTACTTGGGCTCACTGGTGACTGCCGAAATGATACCAGCAGAGAAATTCGGAGACGCATAGTGGCTGGAAATTGTACGTACTTTGGACTCCGCAAGACGCTCCGATCGAATAGAGTTCTCCGCCGTACCAAACTGGCAATCTACAAAACGCTCATTAGACCGGTAGTCCTCTACAGACACGAGACCTGGACGATGATCGTAAAGGACCAACGCGCACTTGGAGTTTTCGAAAGGAAAGTGCTGCGTACCATCTATGGTGGGGTGTAGATGGCGGACGGTACGTGGAGGAGGCGAATGAACCACGAGTTGTATCAGCTGCTGGGAGAACCATCCATCGTTCACACCGCGAAAATCGGAAGACTGCGGTGGGCCGGGCACGTAGCCAGAATGTCGGACAATAACCCGGGAAAATGGTTCTCGACAACGATCCGACGGGCACAAGAAGGCGGGGTGTGCAGTGGGCAAGGTGGATCGATCAGGTGGATGATGACTTGCGGACCCTCCGTAGACTGCGTGGTTGGTGACGTGTAGCCATGGACTGAGCCGAATGGAGAAGACTTTTATATACCGCACAGGCCACTTGGGCCTTAGTCTGAATAAATAATAACTTGGGCTTTACATTTTGCAACAACAATTTCGATGCTTTGCTGAACAAATGGTCATTTTTTATTGTGGTCATATTTAATTCATAATCAAAATTAAGAAATATGTAGTAAATATGTAAATGAAATAAAAATTCACTAAGTTGGAATTATTTTTAAAAATTTACTGGGGGGGGGGGGCACACATAGGTCTGGAGGGGACCAGGCCCTCCCCCCCTTTATTTTTCTAATGATCGTCGTCCGACGGAAGCAGCGGGCGTTGCTGGACGATGGTGGGCAGGCGTCTTCCCTCGTAGGCGCGATCGGCCGACCGTGGCTTAGCCACCTTGGACGGCCGAGAGGGGAATTTCTCCTTGAAGGTTAGGGCCTACTGCCCGAGGAATCGTCCGACGACAGAGTCCTCTACGTTTTAGACGCGGAAGCCCGACGGCAATCCGAAAAAGAGGTTGGAAAAGACAAAAGAGGTCCTATTGGACACGAGAATTAAGTTAAACGTCTCACAGTGCAGGGATAGGAGTTACCTGAACACTTTTTCCCAATTCTCCAGAATAGGGGGGGGTCACTCTTTTTATTACACTGCACTAATTAAAAATTCACGTCTTCAGCACACGGACGCCTGGTTGGAAAAGAGGCCGAAACGGGCAATGGCTCTCTTTTAAAACAAATTTCCTCCATAATTCTCCCGCTATTTTGCATTTCACTTCACACATCCAACATGGCATTTATCCAAGCATGATGCCATGTTGGATATTTTATAGCACTCTTATATCATTACAGCGGTACCAAACCCTAACGCTTCTGTGGTACTTCTGCTGGTATTACACAAGAAACGTGAAGGATCCGACAAAACAACATAATTACAAAGCAAAAATCTACAATTTGTAACCAAACGGTTACAAAATATTTGTTTCCTCCTAATTTCCAGGCGTGGCCGTGCATTGTACACGTCCGATGACCCGAAGACAATTGGAGTAATAAGCACCTCCGGGGCAAAACGACCTTCACAATCCAGCAGTGAACATTCTTTAATATACAATTTGTATAATTTCTAGTAGAACTGTCAAATCGTGTTGAATTCAAATGTACAATTTTTATAAACGAAACCTGCGGGCATCATTGAAACGTGTAAAGCAACATCCATAAATTTATCTGTGCTATCATTCACACCAGGACTACCATTGTTGCATGTTCAGTAGTTACGCAAAAACTACGACATAGATTAACTTCGAGTACTGATTATTGGAACGATTGATCAAGATGTGGGTTCCGTTGAGTGAAGGCTCTGAAGTATTGCTTTTAACTATGTGGATTTTCTTTTCGGCAGCGCTTGGTAGTCAGTGTGATGAAAATTTTAGTTTTCCCATACTACACATTTCACACAAACTTTCAAATCGGCTCAAGTTTTCGCTGGAGCATGGGATGGAGTCGAGTAGGCGTGATGGCGCATGATTGATTTTTTTGGACCACCCTACTTATAATCCATGTTTTAAAAAATACGCCAACAATGCTACTTCAGTTTTTATTGCACCAATACTTTCAATATTTTGTATTGGGTACTCAACCAACCTTCACCTTCAAATTATTGTTGCAAATTGTTTGCGTTTATATGCCGTAATAAGGATATGTGTTTTCCACGACAATAGATGCATGTACGTCTTCCTTCCATCGACCAACTACGGTTACTCATTGAAAAACTGAAATAAAAAAAATCAAAATTCAAGTTAATAAAGACATAAGTGAGTGATTTCATGAGCCAATTTGGAAAATCTCCACTCTGGTCGATTGCCCTTTATCATCTCAACCTGTTACGCCGCCGAGTCTGCCTTTGCTGCGATGTCCTGTTGGGTTCCAATCTAACGCTTGTTTGCAGATTTCGTTTCCGCCCCTACGTAAGGACGTAAGGCAGCCCCACTTCTACACCAGAAGTTTAGATGCTATCGGCTTCTGGTGACACGAGACGATGGAACTTGGCGTTTGAGATCCAATTGTAAGGCCACAAAACTGGTGTGTTGACAGATCTCCCTGTTTTTGCCATTTTTATCCAACGATTTGGTATTGCTGGTGATTTGGATGATGGTGAGACTCTCCGCATTGAAGTCTTTGAACTTACTCTGCACATCAAAGCTCCGCCGTGGCGAGGCACCGTCGTTAGCGAACAAATCGCACTCGCTCAGTTGATCCATAATAATAGACTGCCAGAGTAGCCCACGTTTTGTTTACAGTCAATCGCGCCCTTCGTGATGTCGTCGATTATGACGAGGAATAGTAACAGTGATATTGTATACCGCTTTAGCGACTATCCGGATGGGGTTCCTTTATTATATATTTTTTTATATTTTCATCGAAAAAATTCTAATTGTTTATGGAGAGTAAAACTTTAATTAATAACATTTGCTGCTAAATTATTATACCAGTTGCATATTTAAATATTCTTTCATTATTTTCGTATTACCAGAATCCAATGGAATGTTGCAACACACCAATGCTTCTTGATAAAGATGTTATGATGGACTGTTACCAAAAGTATGGTGAACAAACTAAGAAGCAGCTGAAAATGGAGGGTGTCCCTCGTGGCTGTGTAAGTAATTCATATCGCTCATTAGAAATAATTACAATCATCTTCTATAATTTCGTTCACAACACAGTGCATCGCTGAATGTGGCCTGAACGCCACCGGCCTTTACTCTAATGGTATGATCAAACGGGATGACATGACCAAAATGTTCATGGACTCCGTCAAAGATATGCCCGAATGGCAGATGCTCGTCCGAGACACGTTGGACGAGTGCTTCAAGATGGCCGAATCGAAGATGGACGAAATCGAAGCCGGAGCCATGCTGGAACCAAGCTTCGAAGGAGAGAAAATTTGCCATCCGATCTCCGGCACCATACTGCGCTGCATGGGCATGAACTTGTTCGCCAAGTGCCCGGCTGGGGTGTACAACGAGAGCGACGAGTGCGATCAGCTGAAGGAATACTCCAAGATGTGCCCGATTATGTAAAATGGAAAACGAGTACGAATTGGTGGTGTATGTTGGAAAATGATAAGACATTTTTAGTCAATTAAAACATTATAGTTGCTGCAAAGCCAAGTATTCTTCTGATCGATTTAAGAAAAGAAAATTTAAAAATGGCACACCTGTTCGATTTGCATAATTCTAGTGGCAGATAAAGATCAGTGTCACTGTTGGGAAACGGGACAATTTTCGGCTTTTGCTATTCGAATGGCACTATTACCATAATGTTCTGTTTCGACAATCTGCATCGTAAATTCTCGAATGAGCATAATCGGCTACGACGCATCGGTATTTGTTCACATTCCGTGATTGGGACCCTTCCTGTCGTTAATTAATGAAAAAAAAAACTATTTAATAACACGCAAAAAATGTATTGGCTTTTCCAAAAAAATTGGATAATAAATAATGAATACATCCATGGTATAACCCATTGACAAAAATCACACGATCTGTCCTTCAATAGAATCCGCGTATTAACGTAGAGAGTAGAATTATAGGTAATTTAGTTGCGGCATCGCAGTCTGGGTACGATCGTAAAAATAACCATAATCATCTGTGTAGTGTTCTGGAAAGCTTCCTACACCGCTGATGACGATGTCATTCAATTGTCATGCAATTTCCATGCCTTATTCGTATTTGAAGATACTGCAATATAAACAACCGACATGGTGCCCGTTATCATACACATCATGCACATAAGGTTAGAGAGATGATGATCGCAGTCAACGAGGTTGATTATCGAGAACAAAATAGATTTTTTTGTGACCCAGTCTTGATTACACACTCATAGATCTTTCTCATTTGATCAGACAATGCAGCTGTTTATCTGAAAATTGCAAGTAATGAACAAATCCTCCAATCAAAAGGATAATTGCGTTTCCAGAATAAATAAAATAGGTCTCCCAGGAAGGTATCTGATCAGTTATACTGTGAAATGTGAATTGGAACGTAATAAACAAACATGAAAACTGTTATCGTGGTTGCTTTCATCTGTAAATTGCTTCAACAGTCCATAGTGACTGGCGAAGATAACGCTTGCAAAAATGGACCACCAGTCAACAAGGTACTGTTGCACTATTTTCTGTACTAGACACAATGTATAGAACATTTATTTTCGAATTCCACAACAGGGTTTATGGGATTGCTGCAATATGCCAAACTTAATCGATCAAGATATACGGACGGAATGCCAACAAAAGTACGGCGAACAGACTGTGAAACAAGCAAAATTGGAAGGAACACCCCGTGGATGCGTAAGTTCTTGTCAATTAGCTAAATAAGCATGACAGCACATCTGGTCATTAAATTTCTCGCAGTGCATTGCCGAATGCCAACTGAACGCAACCGGGCTCTACGCAGACGGAATGGTCGATCGGGAAGCGATGACGTCGATGTTCATGGATGCGGTCAAGGATGCGCCCGAGTGGCAACCGAAGGTTCGTGATCTGCTGGACGAATGCTTCCGACGGGCCGAAGCCAACAAGGACGTCATTGCAGCCGGTGCCATGCTGGAGCCGAGCTTCGAGGGGGAAAAGATCTGCCACCCAATTTCGGGTGCGATCATGCGGTGCATGAACAAGAACCTTTACGTCATGTGCCCGATGGAAAACTACTACGAAAGTCCGGAGTGTAATCAATTGATGGACTTCTATAGAATGTGCAATGGACAATGAAGATAATTCATAATAATTGATTAGTGGGACATAGAATTTTCTGGTAGAATAAAATCCTTTAACGATCGCAAAATAGCAAAGGATCCTTAATGCTATTTTTGATCTTAATTCTGAATAATTTTTGGGAAAGACTTATTTACTACTAGGTGGATTATGCTTGGGCACATAGTGGTTGGGAGAATACATGTTCCACTGATCATCATGTGAATTACTTGCTTTTGGTTGCCGTCAAACTTCCCACTAATTTAAAATACAATTACATAATTATGTAGCCAGACATCCAATAACGTGCACGGCTTTGAATACGCCGAAACATAATTGAAGGTTGCGCTCAATTTATCTCATCCGGCAAATCGGTAAAACGATGACGACAAAGTAAAACAGGAAACTACCTCTCGTCTGCATCCACTTCGCCGAAATGATAAGGAAATTCTTTTGAAATAATGCGTGAGCGGCGTAGCCCTGTGACGAAGTCTCAAACGGTTGCAGTTGTTGTTTCAATGAACATTCTTTTGCACAACTTATATTGAGCGCAGTTTCGCTTATCAGAACACCTGGCGCATGTTGACACGGTCCACGATGACCACTTGAGCTATGCTTGGATATTTGAAACGAACAGGTGTCCACTCATCCCCAACCATTCCGTTTGAAGGAGTGACAAACAAATCGATGCGATGAAACTCAGCCCATTAGTGGTTATCGGGGGCAAGATTTATACTTCTGATTGCGCAGATTTAGATCATTGTGTGGAAAATTTCATGCAACTTTGAATCGATGAATGTGAAAAATGAAATTTATTTTGCCATTATTCAAAATATATTTTTAACTAATTTTTCGCATTGTAACTTAAGTGGAAGACAATGCTTTTAACTTTAACCATCCTCACATTACATCTGGCATAGTGATATGTGCTTTTGTTCAATGCTGGTCCTACAAGATTTCCCGCAACAGTACTAAAACAACATGCAGGAATTCTAAGCCAACCATTAGCACTGCTATTTTTTTTTTTTTTTTTTTTTTTTTTTTTTTTTTTCGTGTAAAAATAAAAGCGTACAAATCGGACCACATACGGCTGAGTTGATTATGTGACATTATTTTGTTAGTTATCTGAAAATACACTTAAGATTCGTATTTCACGAATATCTCTGAAACTAATTATCCGATTGCAAAAAAAAATCAATGTGTTCAATGGCAAAGGCATAGCTTTCGTTAAAAGATAAAATCATGCAAATCGGTTCACAGACGGCTGGGATCTTGATGTGACATTATTTTGCACTTAATGTTTGTATTTCTCAAATATCTCGGAAATTAAATGTCCGATTGCAAAAAAATTTCAATGCGTTCAATGGCAAAAGCATAGCTTTCGTTTAAAGATAAAATCATGCAAATCGGTTCACCGACGGCTGAGATCTAGATGTGACATTTTTTGTAACGCACACACGCTCACACACACACATACATACATATGCTCAGTTCGTCGAGCTGAGTTGATTGGTATATATGACTTGGGTCTCCGAGTCTCGGATAAAAAGTCGATTTTTCAAGTGATTCTTAGGGTGTAAGAAGGGTAAAAATACATAAAAGCAATAAAATTGCTAAAAAATGTTCATGAGCTTTCAAAAGTCATCTATGAAAAAAATATTCCTTAATGGATTTTTCGTGGAAAGTTTATAATTTTTCGTGAAAAAAAAAATTGTGGAAAATTTCGTAATTGTTTATTGCTAATATTGTTAAAGTATATTAGTCCAATGAGCTTTCCGAAACCCATTTTTTGACTCTTATACCAGTAAGGATATTGATAAGGATATGATAAGGATATGGAGAATAAATCGGAGTCAGATTCATTTATTTGCTGATAATGAACAAATCTTGGTGGATGTATCTGGATTGACCAACGAAACCGCTGCTAGATTTATCAATGCGAATCTTGGAGGTGAGCCAGCCTAGGGCTGCAAACCTCTATAATAAAGATATAAAAAAAAAAAAAAAAAAATCAATGCGAATCTTTGAGGTGTTGCTTTGTGGGTCTCTGAAAATTCATTGATGCAAATCACAAGCTGGCTGCATCGCTGGCCAAAATTGGAACTATAGTAAGCCAGAAATATTTCTCAATAACGCTCCTACTTTTTTTCTGATACAGTTGTTAGTCTTGGTGCAACTGTTAAACATTATTTCATTTTGAAACAAAGCGGAAAAATTAATTCGGTACTATGAACTTTGCGTAATAACTGTGTTCGCACTACGGCCTGAATAACATGTTATTCAAATTATCGACAAAAGAAAGCTTATCAAGATAGCCGAATAACATGTTACAAGGCCCTAGTGCGAACATAGTATAACAATGCTTATTTTTTTCGAAAAGATACAAGAATGAAGTTATTCAAGAGCTTGATTTACCCTCACTTCCTATTTTGTGATTTTACAACCTCTTGGCACGGCAAATGCTGGATAAAGCGTACCATTGATACTTCGCGTACCTGAAGTAACAAAATAGACCCCATTTCGCGGTCCTAAGCCTCTTATCCAGCGACGACTCCTATCCCTACCTCCTCCACTCCAGGAAATACGGTGGTCCAAAACTGGAGAACGTGAATTCCGGGCGGTGGATCCCATAGCGAACACTTCATTCAAGTACCACATCTACTATAGCGGCGGTGACAGAGCAGAACGAAGAGTTGGCTTCATGGTGATCGGGAAGCAGATGAAGCGTGTTATCCGGTGGAACGAACGATAAACCTGATGACGTGAAGGATGAGTTCTATGAGAGCCTTGGTAAGGCCTACGGAGAGTACCCAACACACGATGTAAAGATTGTCATCGGGGATGCAAATGCGCAGATCGGAAGAGAAATTTTCTTTCACTTTCACAGATAATGGTCTGCGGCTTGTAACAGTTGCTGCTGCTAGAGGGATGGCAATCTGCAGTGCCTACTTCGCACGTAAGAATATCCGCAAACACACCTGGCAACATCCGAGTGGAGACACTTGCTCACAGATAGACCACGTGCTGATCAACGGACGACATTTCTTGTATGTTATGGATGCAAGGTCCTTCAGAGGTCCGAACATTGACTTGGATCACTACCTCGTAGTTGCAAAAATGCGGGCACGACTTTTCAGCGTCACGAATTCACGAAACAACAGAATGATGCGTTTCAATATCCAATACTTTTCAGTTGAAAAAATTTCTTAACAGTACCACCAGAAGCTGGACGAGCGAATAGGAGATGCCACCGAATCTGGCGACGTCAACAGATTGTGGGAAAATATCCACGAAACTGTGACAACAACAGCGCAAGAAGTGTTATGCACTGCACAATGACGCCAACGAAATTGTGACGAAATTGCGAGTGACGGACGAGAAAAATGTCACTAGAAGTCGAATGCTAGTGGCTCGTACCCGTTCCAACAGAGAGCGGTACAGTGTAGCAAGGGCAGAAGAGAAACGAATCCACCGCAGAAAAAAGGCAACATGAAGAGAGTGTGATAGCTGAAGCGCAGGAGAACATGGATAGAAACGATATGCGGAGGTTTTACGCAACTGTCAATGGCGCGCGGCATAAAACTACGCCAGTGCCCGCCATGTGCAATGACCGAGAGGGGAATTTGCTGACAGACAAGACTATGGTGGCAGCCAGATGGAAGGAGCACTTGGAGGATTTGTTGAACGGTGAAAATAAAGGTGTATTAAGGAGCAAGATGGACATAGTCGGCGATGCTCATGCAGTGAAACCACCAACGCTGGACGAGGTTAAGAAAGCTCTAAACGAGCTGAAAAACAGTAAAGCTACTGGGAAGGACGAGATCCCGGTCGAGCTTCTCAAACACGGAAGTGAGCAGCTGCATCAATCAATCCACCACATTATCCAGAAAATATGGGAGGATGAAGAACTGCCTGCCGGCTGGTTGGATGGCCTCATATGCCCAATCTATAAGAAAGGGCACAGACTAGAGAGTGCCAATTACAGAAGGATTTCCCTTCTGAACTCAGCGTACAAAATCCTGTCACGTATCCTGTTTAACAGACTGAGACCGTTTGAGGAGATCTTCGATGGCGAATACCAGGCAGATTTTCGAGAAGGCCGATCAACGATGGATCAGATGTTTAGCCTGCGGATGATCCTTGATAAATTCCAGGAGTACAACTTGCAGACGCACCATCATTCATTGAATTTAAAACAGCGTACGATTCATTAAAAAGAAATGAGCTGTAGCAGATAATATCCGAACATGGTTTTCCGTCGAAACTGATAAGACTGATACGTGCAACGCTGGATGGCTTGAAAACAAGTATTCGGATTGCAGATGAAGTGTCAACCTCGTTTGTGACCTTAGCCGGATTGAGGCAGGGTGATGCACTTTCGAATTTATTGTTCAACATTGCACTCGACTGCGCTATTAGGAGATCTGGCGTGCAAAGGAACGGCACTATCATCACACGGTCGCATATGCTTCAGGGCTTTCGGATGACATCGACCTCATTTGAATCGATCATAGTGCAGTAGTGGAGGCTCCCACTGAAGAGGGAGATGGCGAGGATAGGCTTGAACATTAACACTACCAAGACAAAGTACATGGTGGCAGGTACAGACAGAGGAAGGCCTAGTTGAGTAGTGCATGATGGGGATGTGTTGATGAAGTTGTTGAAGTTTTTTGCCTTTCTCGTACAACTAAGTTGTACCGAAAGGCTATCATTTCACTCCGAAAACGAACTTTTTATAGAAGCCTCTGAGACCCATAGTGTTATATACCAATCGACTCAGCTCGACGAGCTGAGCACATGTCTGTCTGTCCGTGTGTATGTGTGTGTATGTGTGTGTGTATGTGTGTGTATGTGTGTGCACAAAAGCTATGAAAAACATTAGACAACTTTTCGTATAGAAATCCTTAACCGATTTTCTCGCAACAAGTTTCATTCGACAGGGGACAAAGCCTTGTTGATCACTATTGAATTTTATAACGATCGGCCATTGCGTTTTAAAGTTATGAAGAAAATGGTACATCGAACCATATAAACCCCATATAAGGTTGGTGTCTTAACTAAATGCGAGAAAGGCACCATCAACGCTAGGTGGATTAATCTGGGTTTTTTTTTAACTTGGAACGCTTGTGACAATGACGTTTCCCGTTAAGTGAAAAGACGTATTGGAGCTGCGAATAGGGCCTTTTACGGATTACGTAACCAGCTTAGGTCCCGCAACATGCAGACAAAAACAAAATTTGCTCTATACAAAACTCGGATTCTACCAGTGGCTCTTTATAGACATGAAGCATTAACGTTAAAAGAGCTCTAGGCGGACCGGAGAGCTTTCGGGGTTTCAAAATACATGGGGACCAAAATAGTGGCGGCAATAATAATAAGAGGCAAAATCTCAGAAGAGGCAAAGAAAGATTAAGAATAATAAAAATGGATAAGATATAAAAAATGGAGTGAAAAAAAAGAACTGCGACTGTTCGTTTTCGGACTAGGGTGGTCCAACCAATTCTAAAAGCAATGCTCAACAATTTAAAACAGCTTGGAACTATCTAATATATTTTTTTTGCCTTTCTCGTATACTAAGTATACGGTAAAGGCTATATGATCACTCCAAAAACAAACTTTTTATAGGAGACTCGGAGACCCATAGTGTTATATACCGATCGACTCAGTTCGACGAATCGAGGTGATGTCTGTGTGTGTGTGTGTGTGTGTGTGTGTGTGTGTGTGTGTGTGTGTGTGTGTGTGTGTGTGTGTGTGTGTGTGTGTGTGTGTGTGTGTGTGTGTGTGTGTGTGTGTGTATGTGTGTGTGTGCGCAAAACTACTCAACAAAATGTCACTCATTTTTCGGGCACTTATCCTCAACCGATTTGCTCGCAACAAATTGCACTCGACGCAGAATCCTTTCCCATTGTTTCCTATTGAAAATTGGACAGGTCGGACTATGGGATCTGAAGTTATGGCCGAAACACCATTTTAGCCTTTTTATACGAAAAGGCTGTATGTTCGCTCCAAAAACCAAACTTTTATAGAAGGCCTGGAGACCCATAGTGTTATATACCAATCGATTCAGCTCGACGAACTGAAATGATGTCTCTGTCTCTCCCACTTCATACGGGAGTTTGGCAGAAAGACGGTCATGAGATTTATATCATTACAAATATTGCCCTCCGCTCGCGTGATGGGAATGACATTTTCGTTTTCTTTTTGTGTAGTCGGAGCTTCAGTTCAACCAACATCCAAAAGTGATATCCTTAAAATATATGACTGGGTGAAATAAAACAGGGTTATGTACGTCAAAAAGATTGGAAAAGGAAACAAAAATGTCGAAATTCTTATTAACATATTGTAGATCAAGCTGAAAACCGAACCGAGGTCCCGCGAAATCGCATTTTCTCGCATTTCCGGATGTTGCAACTGCATCGCGAGTAGTGCGCAACTGTGCCATAGTCGGGCACCACTCGCGATGCAGTTGCGACATCCGGAAATGGGACAAAATATGGTTTTCGGTTTTCAACTGGATCTACAATATCTTTGCCATAAATAATCTGATTTTCATAGAACGGGCAAAGAAATTTGTCTTTTTTACTCTTAGCCACTAGCTCATCTTTTTTCAAGCACACACATTTTACGAAGGTCGAGAAAGGCACCATCACCGCTAGGTGGATTAATCTGGTTTTTTTTTAAAGTGTTAATTAAATATTTTGCATCATTAACATTCTTATCATTTTTTATACAATCAACCTATCTTGCCCCACTATCTATAGCAATATTTATATAACTAATAAATAAAGTACAATACAATATCTTTTAACAGTTTATAGATCCTCTACTTTCAATTCTTAAGCTTTGGTAAACTATATATTTTTTTTTTTTTCATTTTCCTCATCATACCTCACCATTTTTCTAGCTGTTTATCATTTCGTATATTTGTACGTCATTTATTTATTTACCTTCTCGATCTCTTGCTCCCAACATATTCAATTCATGCATACTATCGTCCGCGCTGTTGCCGATGAACGATCTCGTTCATGTTGCTCGTTCATCGTTCCGACGCCTTGGACGAAATGGTTTTGCGTAAACGCGTCTCCTGCTTCTGATTTCATGGCAACATATGTCAGTGGCCAGGGGTCTTTGGTTTCCGCAATCGCTGCCTGAAGAACTTCGTCGGTAATAGACCGCCCATCGTTAAAGACCGTCGACGCCTAACTGAGCGGGTCAACCTCCCCCATATTCAAACCCATGTGCATAGCACTCTGCGAACTGAAATTCAGGCGGGTTCTGCAATTTTTATTGCATTCTACGTCAATCTGTAAAGTCAAGAACCGAAGATGACTGTAGTGAATCCACGATAGTAAATTGTAATTCATGTCGGATCACATGAATCGTTCCTCGGGGCTCCTAACGATGCCCCGAACTCGCTTGGATCCGGACGTCTTATCTTCGCGTGCACTATACGCACTTATCCTCTTTTCGTTCTCACATGGAGCTGGAGACCCAATTGCGGAGCTCAAAACCTCTTCTGGACTGTACGTATCGTAACTCATGTAGAGAATTGATGATTGTGTCTGCGCTAATGAAGTAGTCGTCGATGTAGTCCAGGCGCCTCGCATACACCGAGTTTTTTTTACACGGTTTGGTTTTAGTCGATTAAGACCTTCAGCGTCTCATTCAGGTGGAATGTTAAAAGCTGCGGAAGTTCAGGTTAACCGAGAAGTTGATGAGTTCTAATCACGTAAAAAACCCGGATGTATTAAATCTTTTCCTTCTACATTACTCGATTCTTCTACGTGGTAGCTTCGAAGTGTGAGAACTCAGAAAAGAGACGTGGTAACTATAAAGCAAAAAGTGAGAAGCCAAAAGAGAGTCATATGTGTGAAGTGAGAAATGAGAGGTTAGAGATAAGAAATGAGATACAGGATGTGAAATGAGAGAAGTGAAAAACATTTCTTACATTTTGCTTTTCTCCTTACACCTCTTTTTTTTTTAACTAATTTTATTTGCTAATTATCTAATACATGCATTCATCTCTTAGACTAGGTGTTCCGTGTTTTCTTAACACTATCATCCTTATTTGCTATGTTACGCTTTTAGTTATTATTAATACATTTCAATTGCCTCTGGCAGTTAGAATTTTTCCTCTGGTTGAATTGAACCATGTAGGAATTACAATGTTTTCAACTTAAACTAAACTTAACCTATTTTATACTAAAGGGTACAAGGAGTTAATCGTTGCAATAGGAGATTGCAACGATTTTTATCTAAAATTGAAATTATTTTGTTGGACATTTGTTGCAATGTCTCAATATTAGAAATTCTATGAAGTTCATTGGTACTATACCACGGAGGCAACTTCAGAATCATTTTCAGAATTTTATTTTGAATCCTCTGAAGTGCTTTCTTTCTGGTATTGCAGCAACTAGTCCATATTGGCACAGCATACAACATGGCAGGTCTAAAAATTTGTTTGTAAATCAAAAGTTTGTTCTTAAGACAAAGTTTTGATTTTCTGTTTATAAGTGGATATAGGCACTTAATATATTTGTTACATTTGGCTTGAAGGCCTTCAATGTGATTTTTAAAAGTTAATTTTTGATCTAGCAGAAGTCCTAAATATTTAGCTTCGCTAGACCAATTAATTGGTGACCCATTCATAGTGACAATATGTCTGCTAGAAGGTTTCAAATAAGAAGCTCTCGGCTTATGTGGGAAAATTATAAGCTGAGTTTTGGAAGCATTCGGGAAATTTTCCATTTTGCAAGTAAGTGGAGAAAATATCCAAACTTTTTTGCAATCTACTACAAATGACACGAAGGCTTCGCCCTTTGGCTGAAAGGCCCGTGTCATCTGCAAACAAAGATTTTTGACACCCTAGTGGTAAATCAGGTAAGTCAGAAGTAAAAATGTTATACAAAATGGGCCCCAGTATGCTGCCTTGGGGGACACCAGCCCTTACAGGTAAACTATCAGATTTAGAATTCTGATAGTTTACCTGCAATGAGCGATCTGATAAATAATTTTGGATCAGTTTAATAATGTACAGAGGAAAATTAAAATTCATCAATTTTACAATCAAACCTTCATGCCAAACACTGTCAAATGCTTTCTCTATATCAAGAAGAGCAACTCCAGTCGAATATCCTTCAGATTTGTTGAGCCGAATTAAGTTCGTAACTCTTAATAACTGATGAGTGGTTGAATGCCCATGGCGAAAACCAAATTGCTCATCAGCGAAAATAGAATTGTCATTAATAAGAATCATCATTCTATTTAAAGTAATCTTTTCAAACAGTTTGCTTATTGAACAAGTAAACTGTTTAGGCGATAACTAAAAGCCTCAGCTGAATTTTTGTCCGGCTTCAAAATTGGAACAACTTTGGCGTTTTTCCATTTACCTGGAAAGTATGCCAATTGAAAACATTTGTTAAATAAATTAACCAAAAAAGATAAAGAGCTCTCTGGAAGTTTTTTGATAATTATGTAGAAAATACCATCATCACCCGGTGCTTTCATACTTTTAAATTTTCTAGTAATAGATCTCACTTCATCCAAATTGGTTCCCAACGAAGGGTCAAAAACATTCTCTTGATTGAGAATGTCTTCGAAGCTCCGTGTAACCAAAGTCAGCATGAGTTACCAATTGGCCACACAGCTGACTTGAATCCGTTAAAACCAAATCAATTGTAGAAGGATTTCGACTGGAAGAAAAACAAGTTGGTCCATTGGGATATTGAATAGTATAATATCCCGCAGAACAATCTTCAAATAAAATTTTACCATTGGAATTGCTTTGAGCATTATTCCATGAACGGTGTTTGGCATTGAAGTCACCAATTACGAAGAATTTTGATTTGTTGCGAGTCAGAATTTGAAGATCAGCTTTCAACAAATTCTTTTGCTGCCCATTGCATTGAAAAGGCAAGTAGGCTGCAATGAAGGAAAATTGTCCAAAATTTGTTTCAACAGAAACTCCCAAGGTTTCAAAAACTATGACAATGGCGAACCCACCACAGGCGCTGTCAAGACGATCATTTCTGTAGATGAAATAATTTGGATCTCGTTTAATGGAGAGTCCTGGTTTTAAATAGGTTTCAGTTATAATGGCAATATGCACATTATGAACTGTTAGGAAGTTGAATAATTCATCTTCCTTACCCTTTAGAGAGCGGGCATTCCAATTTAGAACTTTCACACAATTATTTGGATCCATTGAAACGGAGTCCGATAACATTTTTTGTGTGTACTTTATACCAACCTGAACAGCTTCAGGAATGGTATTTGCTTTGAACATTGCATCAATCATGTGATGCAATTGCTCAGATAAAAATCAAAGTCGGAAGCAGTCATGCTACCTGAATCGACAACATGACCGTTATTTTCCTTTGGGACATGGGTATAAACCTCATTTTGAGAAGGGAAATTTTGTCTACCAGCAGCGATGTTTGCATACGTAGGTACATTGCAAAAATTGGAATTTACTGAAGTGCTTGCTACCCGTTGACGAGCGGCAAAATTTGTTTGTGAATTGTGGTGGGTATGAATTGCTCGACCGGTAACCGGTTTCGAAATTTGAGCGTTTGAAAAATTTCTACCCGTCGAATCTGGGATCCGATTGGAATTTCCGTCATCAATTTTGCACGGGAATTCAAAACTTTTGCGTGAAGGGCATTCCCAGAAATTGGATTTATGATTGCCCCACAGTTTGCGCACTTAAATTTATTGGAATCTTCTCTCACAGGACATGCGTCCTTGGCGTGAGAGGTTCCACCACAAATCATGCATTTAGCATCCATGTGACAATGTTTGGTTCCATGACCCCACTTTTGGCACTTACGGCACAAGGTAGGGTTTTGGAAATTTCCCCCAGGCCTGCGGAAATGTTCCCATGTAACACGGACATGAGACATAATACAGGCCTTTTCCAAACTTTTCATATTATTTAGTTCACTTTTGTTAAAATGAACTAAATAAAATTCTTGAGAAATGCCCCTCTGGGAAGTACCAGAATGGGATTTCTTTTTCATCTTTATTACTTGGACTGGTGAAAATCCAAGTAATTGAGAAATTTCAATTTTAATCTCATCCAGTGATTTGTCATCACTGGGGAGACCTTTCAAGACGACTTTGAACAATCGCTCAGTTTTGTCGTCGTATGTGAAGAATTTATGGCGCTTCTCAGTTAAATAGTGAAGAAGACGTTTGCGATCGTCAAAGGATCCCGGCAAAACGCGGCAGTCACCCTTCTTAGCAATCTGAAATGAAACCTTGATCCCCTGAAGGTTACTCAAAATCTCATTCCGGAAGCCAGAAAACTCGGCAACAGATACCACAATTGGCGGAATCCTTTGCTTTTTCGCATGAATCGAATCACCTGGGCTAGAGGTAGATTCGATTTGCTCAATTTCATCATTAATCAAATCGAACTGATTGCTCAGTTCGATTGGAGAAGAATTATTTCCGATATTAGAGTTAGAAGGAATATCTGAATTCTCCAGCTTCCTTCTATTTTTTCCGCGCTTGGGCAGGACGGTCTTGAAACCTTGTTTCTTTGAAGGAAGTGGAGAATTCAGAGACTCTTCCTCTTGTTTTTGTTAATACTCATTGCTGAGCGTGGAGACGTGACCTTCTAAGAGGTTTTTTCCCAGAACGGTGTCCCTGCAGGATTACCACCGCTTGTCGGAATTTTACTTCCGCAAACGGGTCCAACGTAAAACGAAGGCACGGGTCCTTGCAAAGATCGTAACGGGATCAGTGGGTACAAATAGCGCTAAGAAGCACCGTTGAAATTTAAATACCTTCGGGTAGTATTAAAAACTTCCTTCCGCAAAGAGAGAAAGAACCGCACAGCACGAAAGCACGATGCGGTCTGGCTCCTTACACCTCTCATTTCTCGCATTTCACTTCTTACGTTTCACATTAAGGGCAATCCTCACGGAATCCAAAACTGAAAATATCCTTCATGCTACGACGCATGCTGCGAAGGGGTCCCTTCTTTAGCCTAGCGGTAAGATGCGCGGCGATAAAGCAAGACTATGCTTAGGGTGGCTGTGTTCGATTCCCGGTGCCGGTCTAGACAATTTTTGGAAATTGTCTCGACTTCCCCGGGCATAAATGTGTCATCGTGTTAGCCTCATGATATACGAATGCATAAATGGTAGCTTGGCTTAGAAACCTCGCGGTTAATAACTGTGGAGAATGAACACTAAGCAGCAAGGCACAGTGGAGGATGTAATGCCAATAAAAAGAAGAAGAAGAAGAAAAAAAATAATAGGATTGTCCTTAAACTCTATACCAATCATCTCTCACTTTTCACTTCTTGTTTTTCACTTTCAGCTTATCAATCTTGTCAATGCGAAGTACCAACAAGTTTATCTAAATGTTTTTTTTTTGACAAAGGCATACAACGGGGTCGCTTTTACGCGATTTGTTTTTCCTTATTGCTGGACTTTTCAAAAAATTTAGTTTATTTCTCGAAACAATCCTCCCAAAAAGTTAAAAATATCAGGTGATTACAAAGATGTGGAAACTGTGGAAGACCGTGAAATTGATAAATTCCATCCACATAAAAAACGACCCCAGTGTACAAAGTCGAACGTCTATTAGGTCTACGGGACTATAAAAAAGCAAGGAAATAATGGATGAAATTAAAATATTCAACAAATTACAAATTATTTTTTATAAACTAGTTTTTAACTTTTGTCAACTAGATTTTAAGATTATTGAATACAATAATAAAATTATTATACTAATGCTACCTATTTGTTCTTTATAAACGCAAATAACAATTAAGTGAAATCGTGAAATGTGAAATCGACTGCTACACAGCAAATAATTTTGAAAATTCAACGACGTGTAAAATTGCCGCTAGTCCCAACAAACTAATAAGCACTTGATGTTCAATTAAATTTGATTGAATTTTACAAGCAAGCACGGTTTAAGTTTATTTCGATTTGAAAGAAAGGTAAGAGCAATTGAATGTTACGTTTATTTGCATGCTCCAAATATGTGCATGAAAATACATTTAAAATCACAACATATTTTTATCTGTGTAGACTCCTTCATCTTCTAGTCATTGAAACCCAAAGTACATGGCTTTGTCAGAGTGAAATAAATTATAACAACTTTACAAAACACTCCACTCTATATTCTTTTTTTAATATTACTTCCGGAAAATATTCAAAAGAACTATTTGTATTGTTATGTTAGAAGCAAAGTAATTAGATATTTATGTCATTTAAAATTGATAAAATCTTTAATCAACTATTATTTTAAGTAACAAGGTAAGTATATATAATCCGCGTATCATCTAATACTCTTCTTTCAAGAATAATATTTTCCACCATAATCAACAAATGTTCTTCAATTGAAGTTCATCATCTTGATCCGACACCATAATCCACAAAATTATCACACGCACACACCGCATCACAGGCAGACGACGCTCTCGACTCGTAGATATGACGCTCCGCGTCTCGCGTGCCAAAAAATGCATTTATCAGACCGCCAACTGACCATTCTGGTTGCCGGTTCGCTAATCTTACTCAGTTGTTCCGCGGAGCTTGAACCCACAAGACGTTTTGAATTGGAACGGAACTTTCTTCAAACATGAGTTCCAATTGTAAGTTTTTCATTACCGGGTTATTATTCGTGATTGGTGTTGTTAACGTGCGCTGTGATACGTGTCCCGTTTATTTGACATTATCTTCACTTGCGAGGCATATCGAGGAAGCATCGGTGGTAGTCAACTGGGGTCCAGATTGTGAGACACCACCCGATTGGATAGGACTGTACACGGAGAATCCTGCTTTATCAGATGCCCCTCCGGTTGTCAAAATTATAGTAGACGGACAGAAATCCGGTGAAGTTATAACAGAACTCAAATTTGGTAAGCCACGCCTTCCGGGAGGATGGAGCTATGTTGAAGTTTTGCGACACATCCCGAAACGTCGGGCTCAACCACTTTGCTTCGACTTTTACTTGGTCGGTCACAACAAAAATAATGAACTCCTGACTTACGACTGCCTCAAAATACAGCCGAACTGGATGTTCACAGAACGCGACATCGGCAATGTTTCTCTGAAAGACCTATTCCTCCCTGGAACCCACTGTTCAGGTTGCTACCAAACCAAGGCCAATGTCAATCCCATTTTCTTGAAACATGTCGGTTACCGGCAAGATCTGGACATATGGACGCAGCTTGTATTCGGAATTCGCTACCTTGACTTCTCCGTTGGATATCAATCTTCCCACAATGGAACACGCAACTTTTGGATCATGAACGAAAGCTACCGCGTCGGTTGGATCGTACCGATTCTGCACGACATCCGCCGCTTCGCCATCCTTTCAGAAGAAACCGTTGTGTTGGACTTCCGACGATTCCCGCTAGGTTTTCACAACCACCCGGAACAGCACAACGAGTTCCTGCGGATTTTAGAGCAGGAGCTGGGCGATCTGGTGTTCCGCCGACCGCGCTTCGGAGACGAAGAAAACGACGATACCAACTCCTACCATCTGACGATCGACCAAATGCGACGGGAAGGGAAATACATCCTCGTCACGTACAATCATGCACCCAGTTGGAATGGTGAGTAGTGTAGGACCGGGTCAACATTAGAAACTGGTTATCACTGAGCTTTATCATCATGTTGTCTCCGGATTTGCAACCCTACAAGGCTAACCGTTCAAAAGTCTAAGCATGAAACAAAGTTGGCACAAACAAAGTTTCATCTTGGCCTTGTAATATTACCATTTATGGACCCCCCAAAAGTCAAAACTTTTCATTTTTTTATTTTATCCATCATAAATTGAAGGAACTAATGTCAAGGTGAAAAACGTTTGAATAAGCGTTTCTCCTCAATGAATATGAACAAAAGGCACAAGAAACTAAAAAAGTTAAAGTTTTGCTTTTGACTCGTTGCACGATATTACTTGTGTTCAAATTCAGTTCGACTAACAATCTTTGGCAAAGCTCTTAATATTACCTTCAAAAACTTTTGTTTCAGTTAATATACCATTTTACATACATTTAAATTTAACAGACTTTTTTTTACTATTTCACTTGTGCTCAATTCGAACAGCGAGGATGACAACAAATACGTTATTACAATTTGAAATTTTCTCTTTCCAATTAATTTAGACGCAACAACAAAACATTGGGCTCCTCAATATTCTACATTTCATAAACCTATATATAAAAAAGTCATAATACGAAACGTCTATGAAGCTTCCATCGAAAATAAATAAAATTGTGATAATTTTTTATACAATTCATTTATTCAGCTACATATTTTATATGTCCTGAATCGATGTCATTGATGAACTAACAACATCAAATGCACAGTAACGGACAAAAAATGGGGTTTACATTTGTTTACAAAAAGGTTGTTCAAAAATGCTTTTAATAATTTAAAATAGCGAGGTGCACTTGCCACTTTGCTACACTACACACTACAGCACAATAGACAAAGTTTGATATCAACATCGATCAAAATGTATCTTATTATGTTGGAGGAATCCTAAGTTGCTAAATACATTTCTCCTCATGCTCACCCCTATTTGACCTTTTTGTACCCCCGATGACGCAAGATGGATTTACTTGCGTTTTTCTACAGAAACTTGATTTGTTTAATTTTTTTTTAAATTAGGAAAACAGCATATTTCAAATTTTAAAGACAAGAGAAAAAAACAAGTCATTCTTTTACCAAATTTACTCAAAACACCCCACAACCATTAAAACAAGTATTAAAATAAAACGTTCATCGTGTTTCTGGAATTTACATGTGCGAATTTTTCTTTCTTCACCATTTTGATCAACAGCATACAAAAATCATCTAAATCAGAAATCAAAATTAGAAAACTCAGCATGAGAATCCGTATACAAAAATGGATCCGATGCAGTTTTATTGTGCGCTACTGTGTGCAACCATTAACTCTATAAATTAAAGTAAGTGGGACTGAATCGAGCGTCATCGTTACTGTTCGCGCTCTGCTGTAGCCGGCATTGTTGACGGGTCATTATCTAATTTATTACAAACCGTAGTTGCTGGCCGGTATGTACGCGAAGTAAGAAAATAAAACCGTGACATTTTGCAACATAATTTCTTTATTTTCCTCCATGGCACTACGTTCATACCGGAGTCTGGCATGAATTTCAATATAATGCTTATAGGCATTTACAGTGTTTATTTGATTGCTTTGTAGGGCAAATAATATATTTTGGACTTTTGGCTGTATTTGCATGTTTTTCCAATTAGCTTTCTTCTAAAAAATATAAAAATATAAGAATCATATTTATGTAACAAAATAAACAAAATATAGCCAAAAGTCCAAAATATATTCAAATGTCCAAAATACCATCATTACCCTTTGCTTACTAATAAACAGGTTATAAACTATTGCTTCTTTTTATGCATTACGTCTAGGTATGCATTCATGAGTTCACTTATTTATACTTCTTCTTCATTTGGAGCTAGATGGCACCATTTACGATGAAGAAATATGATACTCGTTTAGTTCTTGTAGAACTAAATACAGTATGTTATGCTGGAAGCCGCGAATAGATTAGAGATAATCAGGCCAAGTTTTTAGCATTTTACTGAAGTGTTGTATGGGTGATTTTGATTAGATTTCTAGTGTAAAATAAACAAAATTTGCTTAAACCACACTTCAGAGATATATTAATAACTTTGCCGAGTGAACTCTAATATTTCGTTTTTTTATAATGGTGATATCTAGCTCCAAATTACTGTTTTTCGATAAAATATTTTAAGCTCTTTTTAGTGGAATGTATTCAACCGTCTAAGACGAGTTTAGTACTCTTCATTTAATTCCACCAATTATTTTGATATCTTTGCAGATACGTATTTCGACCACAACTGTGTGGTCGTCTTCAGTGTCTCGTACTTGACTCGACTTAGACGAGTCAAGTACGAGACACTGAAGACGATCACACAGTTGTGGTCGAAATACGTATCTGCAAAGATATCAAAATAATTGGTGGAATTAAATGGAGAGTTCTAAACTCGTCTTAGACGGTTGTTTTTCGATATTTTACCAAATATTTGTCTATATAAACTTCCAATGAGTTTAACACCACTAAAACGCTGACCGATTTGACTCAATTTTTGTCTAGAGAATCAGGGCATCAGGGAACGGAATAAGCGGGCGGCCTATCAAACAATTTATTTAGTTTTCTCCCAGAACTAATACCTACCGATTACAGCAAAAATCTAGGATTTTCATTGAATGGAAAAAATCAACTTTTCAAAGTTTATGTTTATTCTACGAGTAAGGTCACGTGAGTCGATTTCGACTATTTTCACGAGATTCAACCATTCAATTAAAATACAAACTTCATTCGAGCAATCTCACGTAACTCTACTCGTAAATTAAGCCCGATTTTATGCAACTTCCAGATATCCGTGATACAACAAGTGCAAAAAACCTAGTGAGAAAATGCCTTTGTAAGGCTAATTTGAAACCTCGCTATACAACTTATGTTCGGCCATCCTCCTAGAAATCCTTTCAATCTAAAATTGACTCCGAATTTTATTCGAAACTTGTTTGTAAATTCGACAAAAAAATATTTAGAAATTCGTTATAAACTTTATTTGATATTATTATTATTTATTCAGACTAAGGCCGAAGTGGCCTGTGCGGTATATAAGAGTCTTCTCCATTCGGCTCGGTCCATGGCTACACGTCGCCAACCACGCAGTCTACGGAGGGTCCGCAAGTCATCTTCCACCTGATTGATCCACCTTGCCCGCTGCGCACCTCGCCTTCCTGTGCCCGTCGGATCATTGTCGAGAATCATTTTCACCGGGTTACTGTCCGACACTCTGGCTACGTGCCCGGCCCACCGCAGTCGTCCAATTTTCGCGGTGTGAACGATGGATGGTTCTCCCAACAGCTGATGCAACTCGTGGTTCATTCGCCTCCTCCACGTACCGTCCGCCATCTGCACCCCACCATAGATGGTACGCAGCACTTTCCTTTCGAAAACTCCAAGTGCACGTTGGTCCTCCACGAGCATCGTCCAGGTCTCGTGTCCGTAGAGGACTACCGGTCTAATGAGCGTTTTGTAGATTGTCAGTTTGGTACGGCGGCGAACTCTATTCGATCGGAGCGTCCTGCAGAGTCCAAAGTACGTACGATTTCCAGTCACTATGCGTCTCCGAATTTCTCTGCTGGTGTCATTTTCGGCAGTCACCAGTGAGCCCAAGTACACAAATTCTTCTACCACCTCGATTTCGTCACCACCGATGCAAACTCGCGGTGGGTGGCTCACATTGTCTTCTCTTGAACCTCTTCCTATCAAGTACTTCGTCTTCGACGTGTTGATGACTAGTCCGATCCGCTTAGCTTCCCTCTTCAGTCTGATGTAGGTTTCCTCCATCTTCTCAAAGTTACGTGCCATAATATCTATGTCGTCGGCGAAGCCAAATAGCTGGACGGACTTATTGAAAATTGTACCACTCGTGTTAATCCCTGCTCTTCGTATTACCCCTTCCAAAGCTATGTTGAATAGCAGACACGAAAGACCATCACCTTGCCGTAACCCTCTGCGGGTTTCGAAGGGACTTGAGAATGCCCCTGAAACTCGAACTACGCACATCACCCGATCCATCGTCGCTTTGATCAACCGTGTCAGTTTATCCGGAAATCCGTGTTCGTGCATTAGCTGCCATAGCTGGTCCCGATCGATTGTATCATATGCGGCTTTGAAGTCGATGAATAGATGATGTGTGGGCACGTTGTATTCGCTGCATTTCTGCAGTACTTGGCGAATGGCGAACACCTGATCCGTGGTGGAGCGTTCGCCCATACAACCCGCCTGGTACTGCCCCACGAACTCCCTTGCAGTTGGTGCTAGTCGGCGGCATAAAATTTGGGAGAGTACCTTGTAGGCGGCGTTCAGCAATGTGATTGCGCGGTAGTTGCTACAATCCAGCTTATCACCCTTTTTGTAGATGGGACATACGACACCTTCCATCCACTCCTGCGGCAAAACTTCCTCCTCCCAAATCTTGGTAATGACCCAGTGCAGCGCTCTAGCCAGTGCCTCACCACCGTGTTTAAATAGCTCTCCTGGTAGTTGGTCAACCCCAGGGGCTTTGTTGTTCTTCAGCCGGCCGATCTCCTCCTGGATTTCCTGGAGATTCGGAGCCGGTAAGATTATGTTCTGCGCGCGTTCTCCCAGGTCCATTACCATACCGCCATCTTCGTCTGCTACATCGCCATTCTGCTGTTCTTCGTAGTGCTGCCGCCACCTCTGGATCACCTCACGCTCGTTCGTAAGAAGGTTCCCGTTTATGTCCTTACACATATCAGGCTGTGGCACGTGGCCCTTACGTGAACGGTTTATCTTCTCATAGAACTTTCGTGTGTTATTAGCGCGGTACAGTTGCTCCGTCTCTTCACGGTCTCGATCTTCCTGCTGGCGCTTTTTCCTCCGGAAAATCGAGTTTTGTCTGTTCCGCGCCTGTTTATATTGTGCCTCTTTCGCCCTCGTGCGGTGTTGCAGCAATCTCGCCCATGCTGCATTCTTCTCTTCCACTAACTGCTCACATTCGCCGTCATACCAGTCGTTTCTCTGATCCGGGGGCACCGTGCCAAGTGCAGCGGTTGCGGTACTACCAATGGCGGATCGAATATCTCTCCAGCCATCTTCAAGAGACGCTGCGCCTAGCTGCTCTTCCGTTGGGAGTGCCACTTCCAGCTGCTGCGCGTATTCTTGGGCTAGTCTAGCGTCTTGTAGCCGCCCAATGTTAAGCCGCGGCGTCCGACTTCGACGCGTGTTGTACACCGTCGAGAGTTTTGAGCGCAGGCATACTGCAACGAGGTAGTGATCGGATTCAATATTCGCACTGCGGTAAGTGCGGACGTTCTTGATGTCGGAGAAGAATTTACCGTCGATTAGAACGTGGTCGATTTGGTTTTCCGTTTCTTGGTTAAGTGATCTCCATGTGGCCTTGTGGATATTTTTGCGGGGAAAGAAGGTGCTTCGGACTACCATTCCGCGGGAGGCTGCGAAGTTTATGCACCGTTGGCCGTTGTCATCCGATACGGTGTGCAGACTATCCGGTCCGATGACCGGTCTATACATTCCTCCCTTCCTACCTGTGCGTTCATGTCACCGATGACGATTTTGACGTCCCGCAGTGGGCATCCATCGTATGTCTGCTCCAGTTGTGCGTAGAACGCTTCTTTCTCGTCGTCGGGTCTCCCTTCGTGTGGGCAGTGCACGTTGATAATGCTATAGTTCAAGAAACGGTTAAAGGCCGCTTGCTCAGCTTGCACATCCTTGCGTTGATTGTCTGCCACTCAATCACGCGTTGGCGCATCTTACCCAGCACTATGAAGCCGGTTCCCAGCTCGTTGGTGGTGCCACAGCTTTGGTAGAAGGTAGCCGCTCGATGCCCGCTTTTCCACACTTTCTGTCCTGTCCAGCGAATCTCCTGCAGCGCCACGACGTCGAAGTTGCGGGGATGTAATTCATCGTAGATCATCCTGTCGCAACCTGCGAAACCTAGCGACTTGCAATTCCATGTTCCAAGCTTCCAATCGTGATCCTGTATTCGTCGCCTAGGTCCTTGCCGATTATATCGAGTCGCATTATCTCTTATATTGTTCGTAATGATTGGTTTTCCAGGCGGCTTATTGGGCCTGCGCAAACCTCCTGTCTCGTCGGAGGGCCGTCGTGTCAGGGCTTTATTTGAGAATAGTCCAAATTTTCATTTGACACACTTCTAAAAACATCTTCAAAAACTCCTCCTGGAAGTCAGGGGAAATCTATCCACAATTCATTCAAGAATTCATCCATTCTATTGAAATCTCACCTATCTCAATTTTCCATTCCTCGATCTTGATATCATGAAGTAGAGAGGCATCTGTATTACAAAACCACAAAGAAACCTACAGAACCCATTTTCATATTTTTCACAACCTTCAATCCATTAACGCTCAATATAATGTGGGTTGAGGAAACAGCATCAGGGCAGAAATGTAATGGGTTAGCAAGGTTTCGTACATATTTCCTGGATGTCTTACAAATACTCAAGGATCATAACAAACTTTCAACGATTTCCAGTGATTTCTTCCAGTTCCAGGGATTTTTCTTCTACACAGACTAGACACTGCTCCTGGTCAATTCGGACGTATGTATTGTTCAGATTCCGGAGCACCTAATAGGTTTATGTTGGTTCTTTGTGTGGAGGCTCGAGCTTCATGATTTTGCTAATTAAAAATAGAAGTGGGGTATTGACGGTTTCAAGGCCACTCCGCATGAATCCGGTTATTTAGACAGTGATTTTATGGAGTGAAGTCTTATGATTTTTTTCATGATTTTACGAATTATTTATATTCTTAACGATTTCACAATAGGATAAAATAAAAGCAATTTTTACCAATAAGACGACGTATAAAAATGATACTTTTGAGCTAAGAATATAGCGAAGTTACAAAACAAAAATGCAAAAATGGCATTCTTAAGAGAAGCTATATTGAACAACGAATGAGTTTGATCAGTATCCCATTGAAGGCATACTGAAGTACTAGGTTAATGGGAGGAAGGGCAGTTTATGGGCCGCTGAATAAATTTGGCCCAGAAGGTCATTTGGGGGCCCTCCTCAGCCTAGCGGTAAGACGCGCGGTTACAAAGCAAGACCATGTGAGGGTGACTGGGTTCGATTCCCGGTGCCGGTCTAAACAATTCACGGTTTGAAAATTGTCTCGACTTCCCTGGGCATAAAAAGTATCATCGTGTTAGCCTCATGATATTCAAATGCAAAAAATTGTAACTTGGCTTAGGAACCCCGCGATTAATAACTGTGGAAGTGCTGAATGAACACTAAGCAGCGAGGCAGCAACACAAGAGGCGGATGGAATGCTAAGAAGAAGAAGGTCATTTGGCCAAATAGGTCATTTGGCCGAATAGGTCATTGATTGAATAGGACATTTGGTCGAACAGGAAATTTGGCCGAATAGGACATTTGGCCGAACAGGAAATTTGGCCGAATAGGACATTTGGCCGAACAGGAAATTTGGCCGAATAGGACATTTGGCAAAATAGGACATTTGGCCGAATAGGTCATTTGGTCGAACTGGTCATTCGGCCGAATATGTTATTTGACGTCTCACATCTCACTTCTCACCGTGAAAAGTGATAGATAAAAAGTAAGAAGTGATGAGTAAGAAGAGAGGCGTCTTCCTTCTCACTTTGCTATTCCCACTTTACGCAGTGAGCTTCTGCTTCTGCAACTGTCACAATCAAGTTGCTGTAACCATTTTTGACTTACTTGTGCTGTTCGGGCATTGGCTTATTGGTGAACTGTTCTCGATAGCAACTAACATTATTACAGGAGGAGTTCCAAAGTATGCCGAAACCATTCCCCAGCAGTTCAGTCACAAACACCCAGGAGTTAACCCAGAAGCTATTGGAATCAGGACACATAAAAGAAGAGGACATAATGGTATCTTTTGACGTAACGGCATTGTTTCCAAGCGTTCCAGTGAAAGACGCTCTGAATCTTCTGGAGGATTGGCTGCTTACACAAAGGACAGAAACAGCATGGCGAGGAAAGGTGAAGATGTACCTAAATCTGGCAAGGCTATGCATGACGGAGAACTACTTCACATTCCGAGAAAACTACTGCAAACAGACGAAAGAAGCACAAATTGGAAATCCGATATTACCGTTTTTGTGCGAACTTTTCATGGCGAACTTGGAGAACAACCTGCAGGTACCAGGAGTACTACCCGAGAAATGGTGGTGATACGTCGACGACATTTTCAGCATCATCAATCAAATAATCTACCCAGGATTTTGGAAGCGATAAACAACGTGCATAAGGACATCAAGTTTACCCGTAAGGAGGGAAAGTAAGGTAAATTACCTTTCTTGGATCTACTGATCATCAGGGAAGCAAGTACGACATTGAGCCTCGAAATCTACAGGAAGCCCACGAACACCATGAGAGTCATCCCATATATATCGAATCATTCGTATCAGCATAAAATGGCAACATTTCATCACATGATCCACAGGATGCAGACGATACCCTTGAGCGAAGAAGGAAAAGCGAATGAAGTACAACATATTTTGGAAACAGCGAGGATCAACGGATACCAGGAGAGGACAATAGAGCAATCATCAACAAAAAGGAAAGGACCCTACGCCGAAACGGACTAACAACACTGTTAACGATCGATGAGCCACTGAAAAGAGTTTCGGTCCCATATGATCAACATATCACCAACCAGCTACGCCCTCGACTAAGGAAATTCGGCATCGATCTAGTATTCTCCAGCAGAAGTAACCAACTCAAGTCTTTACTGGGGTCAACGAAGGATAAAGTAGAAATGTTGAATAAGGCGGGCGTTTATAAAATAAGTTGCTCTCAATGTGAAAAAATCTATGTAGGTCAAACGTAAAGATCATTAGATGTAAGGTTCAAGGAGCATATGACGGAAGTAAGCAAGGCGAAAAGGGAAAATAATAAGGGATTACATTACGAATTTAGATCTAAGGTAGCAGAACATGTATATAAAGAAAATCACCCAATTACGACATCAAATATTAGAATTTTAAGAAACGTCTCTTCACCGTGGAAACTTGATGTGGCTGAGAGCTTGGAAATCTACCGACAGGTACAAACCTCGCTGTTGAATAAAGATCAAGGAAACGGCAGCTCTTGGCTCTTCAAGTTTCTACCTAAGCAATAAGATAATTTGTTAGTGTAGGTATATAAAACAATTAGATTAGGTACCTAGCGTAGTATAAATAGCATAAGCTGTGATTGTTTTCTTCAAGTCGAGTCAAGTACGAGACACTGAAGATGACCTTACAGTTGAGGTCGAAATACGTATACGTAAAAGTAATTCGAGGCGGTGGAATTGTACTAAACTCGTCTTATGACAGTGATGGAGCTGATTTCTTGCTAAAAGTGCGAAAAACCTAGTGAGAAAATGCCTTTGTAAGGCAAATTTGAAACTTCGCTATGAAACTTATGTTCAGCATAAAAAATCCTACTAGAACTTCTTTCAATCTGAAGTAGACTCAGAATTTTATTAGAAACTTGTTTGTAAAGTCAACAAAAAAATATTTTGAAATTCCTTATGAACTTTCTTTGAAAATACTCCAAAATTTCTTCCGCCACACTTTTAAAAAAATCTTCAGAAATTCCTCCTGGAAGTCCAAATAAATAAGGTTTCAAACCAGGAATTCCTTAGGCGAGCTTCTCTTGAGATTTCTTCGGAAATTTCTTCAGGAAGTTCATGGGGAAATCCATCCGAAAAAATATTCAGAAGTTTAAAATCCACCAGTCATACAAACAAGGAAACAAGCGGTGGAAACCATCGTAAACACCTCATTCAAGTACCTAATCTACTATAGCGTCGGCGGTAGAGCAGAACGCAGAGTTGGCTTCATGATGATCGGAAAGCAAATGAGCGTGTTGAGACTGAGAGGCAAACTCTTCAGCTAAAGCCTGATCGGCATCTATGCCCCAAAGAACGATAAGCCTGATGACGTGAAGGATGCCGTCAACAGAGTGTGAGATTATCCACGAAACTGTGACTACAACAGAGTAGGAACTGTTTGGCACTGCACAGCGACGCCAACGAACTTGTTGGTTTCATGAGAAGTGCCAGCGAGTGATAGACGAGGTTAGAGGCTGGAACCCGATATAATGGAGATCGGTACAGTGTTGCAAGGGCAAAAGAGAAACGAATCCACCAAAGAAAAGGCGAAGAGAGTGGGATAGCTGATGCACTGGAGAACATGGATAGAAACGATATGCGGAGATTTTACGCAACTGTCAGTGGCACGTGGTATAAGGCTGCGCCAGTACCCGCCATGTGCAATTATCGAGAGCGGAATTTGTTGACAGACAAAACTATGACGGCATCCAGGTGGAGGAGCACTCCGAAGATTTGTTGAACGGGGAAAACGAATGTGTATTAGGAACCAGGGTGGGTAAAGTCGACGACGATCAATCTGTGGAACCATCAATACTGGATGAGGTTAAGAAGACTTTAAATATGCTGAAAATGAGAAGCGTCAATCGATTCTCCACATTATTCATAAAATATGGGAGGATAAAGAACTGCCTACCGGCTGGTTGGGTTACATCATATGTCCAATCTATACGAAAGGGCATACACTAGATGTGTCACCTACAGATAGATCAATCTTGAAAACTCGGCGTACGCAATTCTATAAGTGTACAAAGTTCAAAGTTTTGTTGAGATTGATTTGCAAGTTCTCTCTATTCTATTTGAAACGAAGAGGCATAAAAAACAAAGGTTTCCAGTTTTCTGGACAAATATTTGGAAAAAAAATCGCAAAAGCGTTTTATGTATTGACATTGAGTATTAAAAATTACTTCCTAAATGAAATAAAATCTGGAGAGGAAAATGAAGTTAGTCAATTTCTTTATTACGGAGAAAGCACAATTTTCAGCGTCCACGCATGACGAAGTTGCAGACGATCAATTTCGTTCTTAGATGGGAATTCGATACGAATTCCATTCTGCAACGGCTTCCACTAAAATTAGAATATATTTCAGACCAACAATAATTAATTCAAATCGCAAGTAACAAACCTTAAGACTAGCATTGAATCCAAGCATGGAAATTTGTACAATCTTCCTGGAAAACTTATCCAGAGCGCCCAGGTCCACACTGTTGGTTTTAAACGGATAGTTGAGCACGATAGCATACACATTGGTGAAACTCACGCCTTCGTCCACCGTTTTTATCGATTTTGAGGTATACCATACATCGGGAGTAATGGTATCGTTCTGATATTTCCACGGTCTACTTTTATAGATGGCATCTCCATTAGTTTTCAACCATCGACCCATATGAGTTAAACGTTCTTCGAATATGGGATCAATTGTGCCATACTTCGTAGGACCAACATTGATCAAAATGTTACCGCCACAGCTCACCGTGGTCGCAATCTGTCCAATCAACTCGTCCGAAGTGAGAAAATCCTCCAGCTTGGCATTCTGACGATGACCCCAGCTTTTCTTATCAATTGTCATCGCATTCTCCCACTTGTGCGGCTGGAGGACACCTATCAATGTGATTGACGAGACATAAATTCATCTTTCGAGATAAGATGTCTTTGAAAAGTGGTAAACACTCACCTGGATTATAGCGATCAGAGCAAGTATGGAAGTCTCCATGAAGGCAGAGGGTGCCGATGCCCCAGCGATCGTTCGTTACAATAGTGTCCCTTACAGGTGATTCGTTGTATAACCAAGTGAAGAACTCCTTGGCCTTCCAATAGCCATCGGGAGCTTCCCAGTCGCCGTCACTCCAAAGGACCTCCGGCTTGTACTTGGTTATCATTTCCTTCAGCTCTGGCCACACCTTCAAATCAACATAGTCGTGTTTTAGGAAAACGTGCAGCTTGTCTTCGTTGTATAGACGATTGAACCATTCAAACAGCGAATAGTAGACTCCGAACGTAAGCTTGGTATTATTCCTTATGGCTGTTGAAAGTTCATCCAGTATGTCACGATGAGGTCCCACATCCTGTGAATTCCAACTGAAAGTATATTTCGAGGGCCACAAGGTGAATCCTTCATGATGCTTGCTGGTCAGAACTACGTAACGAGCGCCGGATTTGGCAAAAAGCAAGGCCCATTCGGTCGCATTGAACAACTCAGCTGTGAAATCACTCGCAAAATCTTGATATGTGAAGTCCGGTTTGTAGTTCTTGGACATAAAGTCTACATAATTTTCCAGTTTGCTTCCTACAAAAAGAGTTAGTGAAACTTTTGATGGGACTATCATTCAATTTGATAACCTTGCCAATTGATCCAGAACCACTCCGATCCAAAACTGGGTACGGCGTAGACACCCCAGTGCAAGAATATTCCAACTTTCGCATCGTCGTACCATTGCGGAAGTGGGCGTGAATCCAGACTGGCCCAGGTCGGCTCGTACTTTTCAACTTCATTCTCCTGTACGTCAGCAGCCGTGATGGAATGAATCCATATCACCAAGCAGAACAACAAACAGCGTAAACTCATCGCGCCACTAATGGACTTGATGCTCAATCAGCGATAATAGAACCGGCGCGACGAGAGTATCATGCCGTACTAAAGATCCGCGCATCGCTGCACCAGCTTTCTATCAACTTTCAACGGAGACCCTTACTTAGAGCGTTAATATTTAAATCTTCCTTCTCGTATACACTTGCCGTAGAATTATGGATCAGCTGTGTGCATTTATTATTCAATTCTAATATGAATCTGCTTTCGGTGTTGCAATTTTACATCTTCAGTTATTCGTTAAACGCTCGACTGATAAAAGCTACCCAACGTGATCTCACAGCCCATAATAAAAAAATACTTAGGGTAAACTGGGGTAATAAGCACCCCCGGGGCAAAACGACCTTTTGGCATTTTTAGCGCTGTTCCAGGAATACTTAAAAATAATGTTTATTACGAAGTTGTTAGTTTAAGATCCGAACTACATGCTCTGCAGTAAATACTTCCGAAAAACTGTCGAAAATATACTCAAAAATGCCAAACGGTCCTTTTTCCCCGGGGGTGCATATTACCCCAGTTTTAAAATAAAACCCAAATTAATCCACCTAGCGGTGATGGTGCCTTTCTCGTTCGTTCAAAAGGTTTGGAAAAATCTCAAATAACACCAATATGTGGATTGGTCTTATTTTTCATATTTGTTTATATGCATAAAAAAAATTCTCGCCAAACGCAATTTGTTGCAAACAAATCGGATGAGCATAAGAGCAAAAAATGGCATTTTATTTTGTAGTTTTAAAATTTAAAATCGCCATAACTTTTGACTCAATTGTACGATCCGGCCAAGTTTCTATAGGAAACAATGGGACAAGATTCTGCGTCGAATGCAATCTGTTGCGAGCGACCTGAGAAGCACACATATTGCACATCAATCACAGTATCTTATATATGACCGGATTCAGTCACAATATGGTTACTGCAACCAGATTTGTTGAACTTGTGTTGATGAAGGAATAAATAAAGTCTAAGTGCTAAAAAAGTGAGCTAGACTTTTTTGAACTCTTTTTCACAATAAATAGTAATTTGACCATAACATCTAAGCCCATAGTCCGATCTGGACACTTTTCAATAAGAAAATATGAGACATTCTGCGTCGAATGCAATTTAATGCGAGCAAATCGGTTGAGTAAAAGTGCCTGAAAAATGAGTGAGTTTTTTTAGCGATTTTTCCATAAAAAAATAGGAATCCAACAAGGATTCCACGTCGAATGCAACTTGTTGTGAGCAAATCGATTAAGGATATGTGCCCGAAAAATGAGTGACATTTTTCACGCGATTTTTTTCGTATGAATTTGTATTTTGGCCTTAACTCTCGATCCCATTGTCCGATCTGGCCAATTTCAAATAGGAAACAATGGGACAGGATTCTGCGTCGAATGCAACTTGTTGCGAGCAAATCGGTTGAGGATAAGTGCCCGAAAAATGAGTGACATTTTTCACGCGATTTTTTCGTATGATTTTGTATTTTGACCATAACTTTCGATCCCATAGTTCGATCTGGCCAATTTCAAATAGGAAACAATGGGACAGGATTCTGCGTCGAATGCAACTTGTTGCGAGCAAATCGGTTGAGGATAAGTGCCCGAAAAATGAGTGACATTTTTCACGCGATTTTTTCGTATGATTTTGTATTTTGACCATAACTTTCGATCCCATAGTTCGATCTGGCCAATTTCAAATAGGAAACAATGGGACAGGATTCTGCGTCGAATGCAACTTGTTGCGAGCAAATCGGTTGAGGATAAGTGCCCGAAAAATGAGTGACATTTTTCACGCGATTTTTTCGTATGATTTTGTATTTTGACCATAACTTTCGAGATCATAGTTCGATCTGGCCAATTTCAAATAGGAAACAATGGGACAGGCTTCTGCGTCGAATGCAACTTGTTGCGAGCAAATAGGTTGAGAGTAAGTGCCCGAAAAATGAGTGACATTTTTCACGCGATTTTTTCGTATGATTTTGTATTTTGACCATAACTTTCGATCCCATAGTTCGATCTGGCCAATTTCAAATAGGAAACAATGGGACAGGATTCTGCGTCGAATGCAACTTGTTGCGAGCAAATCGGTTGAGGATAAGTGCCCGAAAAATGAGTGACATTTTTTGAGTAGTTTTGCGCACACACACACACACACATACACACACACATACACACACACACACACACACAGACATCACCTCAATTCGTCGAACTGAGTCGATTGGTATATAACACTATGGGTCTCCGGGCCTTCTATAAAAAGTTTGTTTTTGGAGCGATCATATAGCCTTTACCGTATACTTAGTATACGAGAAAGGCAAAACGAAATATGTACTAGTAAATATGCATGTTGAAAATGACATGAGTTATATACACAGGATTATTTTTACACGATTTTTTTTTCCCTCATATTTTTGATCGTATGACTTCAATTTGCCACCAAAATATTTTCATCATGTTTCAAAAAATCCTTAATAATTCAAAAAACACATGGTAATTAATATGCGTTAAACATTTAGGATGGGTGCAAAATTGAGAAAGTGTAAAAGTGTATAATGAGTTCCTTACTGAAAAAATATTTTCATTGAATTCGTATTATTGAGAAAACCAATTATGTGACACAAAAAGCATTCAGACCTGCAGTACAAGAATAAATATATTAACTGATTCAAGCCTATCTATCTATTAGTTGAGGTTTTGCTGTTGAGATGAAAGCCTCATTCGTTCTCAGCGTGCATCGTTGACAAGTTCACATTTCATAGATGGGTTCACAAAAATAATTACATGGAATTAAATGAAATTAAATACATCACAATGAGAAACCCATACGAATAAACTTGGAGTCCATCATGATAATAAAAGCTTCAACCCTGACAACTTGAAAAGCTCACCTCATGGCGAATGTTGTACGCAAGTCGCATTCAGTACTAAAGCTCATTCTACCTTCTCTCCCATAGCTTCCGATCTGATATGGGCACCATGGAAAAAGCACTCCAGTTCGTTCCTCAAGCACACGGAGCTGGGCGAGTTCATGAAAAATCTTTTCTCGCAAAAGCACCAAGATGCGCCGAAAGATATCGGCTGGAGCTTCTACGGCGTACAGGGACTGCACAGTAGCTACGTAAGTATTCCATTTTGTACTGAGAGGGTTCTCTTCTCTAGTGCGTAACGTGAGGTCCATTTTAGACCCCCGACGAAGCCTACATGATGCCGAAGGAGCGTGCCAACCTGATCAATCCGAAGCTGATGACGATGCTCGGTGGACCGTGGAGTTTGAGGGCCAACGCTGTGCTCTTGGACTATTTCACCAACACCAATCTGATCGACATGGCAGTGCACACCAATCGTTACAAGACGTTGAAAAGTTTTAGCGAACAGGTTGTCGTTTTGGACATTCAGTGAGGGAGAATCTGATATGGTGGGATACATTGAACTAGAGATTTAAGAAGAGATTTTTGATTCTGAGTATTATGGAGTGAAATTTCATTCTCAGAGATTTAACAATTAACATGTGATTCGAATTCATACAAAAGTAATTCATATTATAACTAGGTTGTAAGCTTGAATAAGTTTAAAATCAATAATAAAGGCATGAAAACCTTATCCAAAACGTAATAATTAATTTGAGAAGAAATGTTTGTTGGTCCTTTGTAACCAAGACACATAAGTGAATGTGTGAGAACAGCGCCGACCACGTCCTTACAGTCATACAGGAAGAGAAGGATTGTTAATTCGACTCTCGTTGCTATTAGAGACCGAGAACTCCTCTGCATCTGCCCAAATGACTTGGGATAGGATATTGTGTTAGAAAAAAAACTACACACTTCCACAAAACTTTATTTCCGACAAAAAAAATAACGGAACATTTTTTTCTTGATTGATGACTTCAGATTTTTACTTTTTTTGGAAAAGATGTTTAATTTTGAGACACATTGAATGACGGCTTTGGCAGGTTTTGTTCTATTATTGTCAGGAGGTTTTTATGACTGATTATGCTCAAAATTGGCCTAAACATTCTTTGCATATCGGCTGCCAGTGGGACTTGAACCCACACTATTCCATTAAGTACAGGGACGTATTACCAAGCAGCTGTTGTAGTCCTTGCGAGAAGTTGTTCCATATCCAGCTAATTACGATCCCAAGTAACATTTTGAGTTTTATCATACTCTATTAGCAGTTTTGGAGAGCAAATTTTCAAGACTAGCAATAAAACTCAAATCTACATGACAACCTCTTGATGACCGCTACAAGATTATGTTATGACTAAGTGGACCACTCTTGAGATCGTCTTCAAAGCAAGTTTAAGGTTATACATAAGACTTCCATAAAACCGATGTCAAAAAAAGGAATTTCTTTTCCTTGGAGCTTTTTGTTATTGTTTTGAAGAAAAAGGATAATCATAGAAATGGAAGAATGAAGTTGAAAACAACATCACGAACATGGATGAAAAATAATGTTTAATCATTGGAAATGGGATGCCCAGAATTCGTTCGCGTGCTTGCACATTTTTCTGCGCGTTCGAATTTCTGGTGAAAACAGGTAAGAAAATCTATGTAATACTATGATTTACGGTCAATTAATTAGTGTAGATAATAAATCGATATGCTGCCTTTTCCTCTGGTGGCATTCTGATTTGCAAGGAATATTTCTCGTGCTTCAAACTTTGAAAATCATCTTGAAATGCAGCGATTTTTACTCACCCAACCGGCGGATGTTAGATTTTCTAACAATTCTGTATAAGAATCTACCAAAACCTGTATAAAAACTGGGCATATGCGAAATTGTTAGATTCTTATACAAGTATTGTATAAGAATCTAACAATTTTGTAAGCTTTTCTAACAATATTTGTTTGAGAGCTTACATTTTTTGTATAAGAATCTAACATTTTCGCATATGCCCAATTCTTATACAGGTTTTGTTAGATTCTTATACAGAATTGTTAGAAAATCTAACAATCGCCGGTTGGGTGTAATGACAATGGATTTTTCAAAAGATTTACGCCGATATAAAATTATTCTTTTTCTACCAGCATGGCTGCTACTACACTGCGGGCAATTTTGACGGCAAAAAAACATTTTGCATAAGTTTCAAATATAATAAGTATTTTGCTGAAAGTTGGTGCAATCGGTTCCTAACGATCAGTTCTTTTCATGATCGTACTATATTCAACTGGAACTTGGCTTGCTTTTCAACTTTGTGGTCAATTAGCATTCATTGCACCATTCGTTGTGTATTCGCATTTATATCATTTTAATTTACCGGAAGTAGAAGGATATAGATTGCTTGATTTTTATTATCTGTTTCATTTTCAGAAGTGGAATTTGACCAATAAACAACAAAATCTTAAATATGCGAATGCTCAGTTAGGAAAATTTTTGTGTTTATTGTTTTCTTTGTTTAAAATATTTGGGGAACATGGAACAGAAACATCTGTTTTTAGCCATTCGATTGACCATAGTTCACGAAGTTCAACATAAACATTGTGTTCTTGTACAATACCATTATAAACCTAATTAAAACTACTAAGTTTTATTAACCCTTTTGTTACCGACAAAAAAACACCCTTACGTTACCGACAGGATACCCGGGTACCCACGGACTTTAAATGATCATAACATTGTCAGTTTTTCACCGATTTTGACGATTTTGGTTGCTACGGATACAGAAGTTGCATCGGAGAACCGATTCGGATTATCTGGTAACCGGAATTCCGGATTAACTGGGCCAAGTCCCAAAGTATGTGTAAATTGAAGATATATATTCAACCAAATGAAGATTTCTTGCGTTATGACTAATAAACTTCGTTGGAAATTTGAAGAATATAACTTAGCTACGTTACAGGACCATCTTATGAATTAATCCCGGAACGGTTATTCTGGAAACAGGTTCCCGTGGGGCCTAAAGTGGCCACAAACTTATTCTGAAGAAACCCTGGCAATATGGGTATCAAAATTCATGAAATTGTTTCGGAAGCATGATCTGATAAGTGATTGGGCCATTGGATGGTTTGACAACAGACCGGTCATCCTGAAACAGGTTCCCGTGGGGCCTAAAGTGGCCACAAACTTATTCTGAAGAAACCCTGACAATATGGGTATCAAAATTCATGAAATTGTTTCGGAAGCATGATCGGATAAGTAATTGGACCATTGGATGGTTTGACAACGGACCGGTCATCCTGGAACAGGTTCCCGTGGGGCCTAAAGTGGCCAGAAACTCATTTTGAAGAAACCCTGGCAATATGGGTATCAAAACTCATGAAATTGTTTCGGAAGCATGATCTGATAAGTAATTGGACCATTGGATGGTTTGACAACGGATCGATCATCCTGAAACAGGTTCCCGTGGAGCCTGAAGTGGCCACAAACTTATCCTGAAGAAACCCTAGCAATATGGGTATCAAAATTCATGAAATTGTTTCGGAAGCATGATCTGATAAGTAATTGGACCATTGGATGGTTTGACAACGGACTGGTCATCCTGAAACAGGTTCCCGTGGGGCCTAAAGTGGCCAGAAACTCATTTTGAATTTTGATACCAGGGTGTCTTCTAAATGAGTTTGTGGCCATTCAAGGCCTTTCGGGAACTTGTTCTAGGATGACTGTTCTGGCTGATATCCATTCTATGGTTTCAACTTTATGGATAACATATTTCCGAAACAATTCCAAGAGTTTTAATACCCAGATTGCCAGGGTTTATTTTAAATGAGTTTTTGGCCCCTACGAGCCCTCCGGGAACCTGTTCCAGAATGACCGTTCCGGTTGATATCCATCCTTTGGTCCCAACTACATGGAAAACATGTTTCCGGACGAAATCGTCTTAGACGGTTTAATACATTCCACTAAAAGAGCTTAATATATTTTTCTGATGTTTCCGGAACAGTTCCAAGAATTTTGATACCCATATTGCCAGGGATTCTCCCAAACGAATTTATGGTCACTGTAGGCCCTCCGGGAACCTGTTCCAGAATGATCGTTCCGGTTCATATCCATCCTATGGTTTCAACTATATGAATAACATGTTCCCGGAAAAATTTCAAGAATTTTGAAACCCATATTGCCAGGAATGAATTTGCGGACACTATAGGGCCCACGGGAACCTATTCCGGGATGTCCGTTCCGAGTCCATATGATCACGTAATACGTTGGGAAGTCATAATCCTCGAATTTTCTGCGAAACTAGTAACTCAGGATACAAGAAATCATCATTTGGATTCTATAAGATCAACTTCTGCATTTTTGAGACATGGTCTAGCAAATCCGGAACTCCGGTAACCAGGTATTCCGAATCGGTCCTATGTGACATGGATCGGATAGAGGATGAATTTCTTAATCCATAGCAAACGGAATCGTCCAAATCGGTTGAAAACTGACGAAGTTATGGTTATATCAAAACGTGGGTACCCGGGTACCCTGTCGGTACGTTACGGGGTAAAAATATTCAGAAGCCCCTCCCCAAGCCCCCCCTTACTGGATTTTCATTTTAGTACCACCCAAACCTTAATTTTGCCGAGTTTGAAGATGTCACGGAGTTTCAATTTCCTGCGATGTTTAGAACCCTAAAAATATTCACTTGAAAACGAAAAAGGTACCCGGGTACCCTGTCGGTAACAAAAGGGTTAAGGTTATGCGTAAGACAAGTCTTAGACCAATATATTCGGCTTTATGACAGTTTTCAAAATTGGTTTTATTAGAGTCCTCAAGATAATCATTAGGCCCCTAATAAGTTCATAAAGCATTTGACATTTGTGGTTTTTTTGAACGTTTTATTATGATTTTGAAGATAGCTACAAGTCTTCCAATAAGGCGAATCTCGCGGCATTGAGCAAAGCAGTGATAAAGCCGTTAAAAAACTTGAATAAATCTATGAAGCCTTGAAATTGTTACTTGGGGATGTGACATCAGTCAATTCCCCGTATCTATCGAATCAGCTTTGGCAACATTTCACACAACATTTTGTTCAATTCTGATACACATAGTTGAGTAGAGAGAAAAGGTGTGAAAATGTTCTCAAAAAAATATCTATAAATGACAAACTTAACTATGTGTATCAAAATTAAACATGTTTTCCAAAAAAACTACTGTACAATAACTCGGATCTATCGCATACTTATTGTCTGCTCTTCAAAGTAGATTTTTTTTCTTTTTTGCGTTCTTTCTGGCCAACCCAATATACTGAAGGATAACATTCTCGATAACACACTAATTAACTAACTTCGAGCAGATGTTTCACCTTCGCGTTCCTCCAGGCCAAACTGGCGTGTTGATCCATAATTATTGACCTGGTAGACTAATTGATATGAACTCCAGAACAAATAAGAGAGTCTAGAACAACTACTTCGATCCCAATTGAACTACATATAATACGGGAGGGCACTGGAGGGCAGGTCGATTTCGACTGGATACCAGGCGTAGTTTACCTTTTAGACCATTGATCTAATCTCCAGAACAATTTGGTGGACCTAGAACATCTGCATCAAACCAATATAATAAACAAAGGCTTTAGAAGCTTGCATGGACAAGTTGGTTGATTTCCATTATGAAGTTCTTCTGAATCGAGATATTTTACTCATATTGATTTTGTTTGTTATGTTTCTAGATTAGCTAAAATACGGTTGCTGTCATTTAGAATACGGACTGATTTTACGGCGACGACTCTTAACGCGAAACAACGGACACCAATAGGAACATGGAACGTTTTAACCCTAGCCCAGCAGGGTAAATTGGCACAACTTGCCAATGAGGCACGCCGCATGAAGCTTGAGTTCCTGGGACTGAGTGAAGTCCGTTGGCCAAACTTTGGAGAACACAGAACGCCGTCGGGACAAGTTCTGCTATACTCTGGTTTACGAGGTGAACACGCTCCCCGGCATCGCGGAGTTGGCTTCCTACTAAGCGCTCAGCCACACTCTGCGCTTATGAAGTGGGAACCTATAAGTGAAAGGATAATCGTTGCCAGATTTAGAACACGGGTCCGAAACCTTACTATAATCCAATGTTATGCGCCAACCGATGCTGCCGATCTGCAAGACAAAGAGAACTTCTACAGTCAACTCAATGCCGTCGTAGATAGAATTCCGAAGGGTGATATCAAGATCTGTTTGGGCGACTTCAATGCGAAGATCGGATCCGACAACTCGAACCATGAGCGCATTATGGGACGCCATGGTCTCGGAGAAATGAGCGAAAACGGAGAGCTGTTCGCAGAATTTTGTGGTAATAACGACATGGTGATCGGGGGATCGCTCTTCCCTCATCGACCGGTTCACAAGGTCACGTAGGTCTCACGTGACGGCTTTACAGAAAATCAAATCGACCACATCTGCATCAGCCGAAAATGGAAACGGAGCCTTCTTGATGTACGGAATAAACGTAGTGCCGATATCGCGTCTGATCATCACCTCCTCATCGGCGAAATACGCCTGCGCATTGCGCGGATTCGTCGGCAGCAGGAAAGAGTTGGACGACGATTCAACACACGCCGACTGGAAGATGCCACGGTGAAACGGTCCTTCGTTGAAGAACTGGAGACGCGTGCTGCAGATGTTCCAGAAGGTGGCAGCGTGGAAGACCAATGGACCGCTATCAAGAATGCCTTCATCGCCACCAGTGAGAACAATCTGGGCGAACTACGCACCCAGAGAAAACAATGGATCACCGATGAGACCTGGAGAATGATAGAGGAGCGAAGAGAAGCCAAAGCCGCGATAGAGCGATCGAGAACCAGAGGAGCCAAAGTCTTAGCCCGTCAACGATACGCTCATGTCGACGGGACAAGCGAGCGTGGGCAGACTATCTGGCCGACGAAGGAGAGAGAGCCGCCGCAACCGGGGACATTCGCCTCCTCTACGATATCTCACGACGCTTAAGCGGGACGAAGATGAATGCAACGATGCCTGTGAAGGACACGAATGATCAGTTATTGACCGACCCAACTGACCAGCTGAAACGCTGGTTCGAGCACTTCGAACAACTTTTTCAAGTGCCAGCCAGGCCATCACCACCTCGGCATGATCTGCCTAGGATCCGACGTATAACACGCGTCAATACCGAAGATTCAAACAGCCATCCAAAGCATGAAATCGAATAAAGCCCCAGGGGTCGACCGCATATCAGCCGAGATGCTCAAAGCTGACCCCATGACATCGTTTATTTCGTAAAATCTGGGACACCGCAACTTTCCCGGTCGACTGGATGCAAGGTATCTTAGTGAAGGTGCCCAAAAAGGGTGACCTGACTGTATGCGATAACTGGCGAGGCATTATGTTGCTGTGTACCGTTCTCAAAGTTCTGTGCAAAATTATCCTAGCCCGGATTCAGGAGAAGATCGATGCGACTCTCCGGCGGCAGCAAGCCGGAAGATCCTGTGTGGACCATATTGTCAGAAAATGTCCATTCTAAATGACAGCAACCGTATTCTAACTAATCCAGAAATATAACAAACAAGTAAACTACAGGAACTAGATGAGGTCTGTAAGACAACCCTGAAAGGATTGAGAAAATCGTTTATAAGACGCCCGGGAACCTGCCGTTTGAAATCATGATTCTAATGATTTTTTTGATCGAAGTATTCGACATGTTAACCAAGAACTAATTTCCTTTTACTCTAGGTCTATACAAATGCTTGCTCACTTGTTCATTTATCCGTTTACGTAATGAAATGTGTACCATGCGTCTCCATATGCTTTATGCAGAAATGCTGCTGAACAGTTTCCAAAATCCCTACCTATCGCCTCCCCCTGGGAGGCCTTTTTGTGCCTGAAAACCGCTCATGGGGACATTCAGATCATGCAAACATGCAAGTAACTTCAACGCCGTTAAAGCGAAACCCTTTCCTACTTAGTGACCAAATAATCTCGGAATTTTCTCAATCAAACAACAAAAGCCAGTTACTAGTCGATTTTAAAGGTCGAAAACTCAGACCGCATTGTGCTTTCGTGCTGTGCGGTTCTATTTTCTATTTGCTCAAGGTAGTTTTTAATACTACCAGAAGCTATTTCAATTTCAACAATGCTTCCCAGCATTGTACCTACTGATCCCGTTACGATCTTGGACCTTGGACCTGTTTGCGGAAGTAAAATTCCGACAAGCGGTGGTAATCCTGCAAGGACATCGTTCTGGAAAAAACCATCTTAGATGGTCACGTCTTTACGCTCAGCAATGAGCATTAACAAAAACAAGAGGAATGTTTTGAATTCCCGTGCAAAATTGATGACGGGAAATTCTAATAGTATCGGAAAATTCTAATGATATCAAATTTACTCAAAAAATTGTTATTGGACTTCGTTTTAATGGATCCAAATATTTTTTTTGTAGATTTTAAATTGGATTGCCCGCTCTTTAAAGGGTAAGGAAGATGAATTATTCAACTTCTTTAAAGTTCATAATGTGCACATTGCCATCATAACTGACACTTATTTAAAACCTGGACTCTTCATTAAAAGAGATCCAAATTATTTTATTTACAGAAATGATCGTCTTGACAGTGCCTGCGGTGGGGTCACCATTATCATCAATAGACGTATCAAACATATATTATATTCTTCATTTGGAACCAAAATTTTTGAAACCTTGGGAGTTTCTGTTGACACAAATTTTGGACAATTACCTTTTACTGTTGCCTACTTGCCTTTCCAGGGCAATAGTATGTACTTAAGCCCCATAACATATCTTTATAGCGTCCCCTTTACATACTCTACTAACTAACGAAGGTCATCGTCGTTACCGTGGACACTTCAGCCTTTGGGTGCTCAAACAGCTTTTGCAGAGCATATGTACAGAACAAACTATAATTACATACAATTAGTGACTAAGTAAGCGCTAGGTTCAATATTTGATAAATATTTGCATGCAATATATCCTCGGTGCAATGCAAATCGTCGCAGCCCTTGATGCCGAACCAACCGCGACTCGCCAAGCCGCAACTTCTAACATTCTCCGCCAAAAGGCTTCTAGGTGAGTGTCTTGCCACGTTCCACGCCACTACTATCAGAAAGTAAACCAAGCCTGCAGTCGAGGTCCGACTGACTAATGCCGTCGATCGCCGAACCGGCACATGCAAGTAGGTATATAACCTAGACGACCTCGGATGGAATGTGGTTCTCCATTCGTTTATGACTTTATCGTTTGTATACAGAAGGGATTGCGCTTAGGATAGAAACAGACGATCTGATCGACCGTCGCTGGCAGTGGCAGTTGGCGACGACCTAAACGGGGTACATATCACAGTAGGCTCATACTTGATTCTGAACGGGCTGCTTTGATGGGATTAAACATGGGTGTCGGGCCCTTTGCGAGCGGACCTATGGGTAGGGTTGAAGGTGCGACTGGTCAACCCGCGGTTTTGTTTATGATTGCTACACAATGGCAACCATACCTAACTGTGTTGTCCACTAGTAATAGTTGTTTACTGATTCAGTCCCGGTAATTAAAATGCACAAGCCTTTGTGAGTCAATCATTGAAAGTTTATACAAAGCACAGTCTATTGTGCTTTGTTGAATTGTCATGAAATTTCTTTCAAACGGTGCCAGAATTGATTTTTCTAAAACCATAGTTTTAATGACATATGCTTTTGCATAAGGCACAACAATCACTTTAGCGTTGATACGTGAATTGAAATCTGCACAATCCGGCAAAATTAAAAGACTGAATGAGCGAACGTATGCATGATATATCACTGCCAGTATCATTAATAACTGCAGTAAGAGAAGTGAACGCAGCGCTCGTGTTTTTGTCTTTCATAGATGAGTGATATTAGGGTGGCTTATTTTAAAATGTGTTGCTCGGATGAGCCAATTGCCCTGATGTCAAAGTTTTCCTGATGACAATGATTGTAGGAAGTAATTGATAAATTTGATTGGATTTATTAATTCGATATCCAAATTTCATTAAAACATTTCCACTGGTTCTGAGACTACGACACTACGACCATTATTCATTGGTATCATATTTTAGAATAGGTATCTCTGAATTGATTTTTACCCAAAATTTAAAGCAATTTTAAACTAAAAAGAATATCAATATTGTATGAACGTCTGAATTGTGAAAATTACTAACTACTGTAAATTGTTGATTGATTTGAAAAATTAAGCTTAGGTTAAGTGATATCACTTTTGCTTTATAAAATACTCCTGTGGACATTAAACATATCGGAATATCAAAAAATGACTTCAACGTTATTCAAAGAAAATCACACTTTTGGGATCAAATACTTGCAAGATGGAGACGCATGGCGCATTATCTCATTGTTACTAAAGCAAATTTATAACACGTTTTCTACACAGGATGCATCTTGTGCACATTTCATCAAATCTCTTAAGGTCCAACTACAAATACACTCCAAGCTTTCAGAGGTAAAAATCTTAAAAAGCATACCATGCCTATAGAAATTTTGTGATCGGTTGTACTGATTCATGGGAACCTCATTAGAGGTGTTTTTAGGATCACGCCGCCGTCGACATTTTTGCATCGTCATTTCCCGTTGAAATTTCCGTATACGTTATGCCGAATAATTTTCCGCTCAAACCGATAGATTTTTTTTTAGAAACTTCAACTCCGTTGAAATCCGAATAAATTTCAAACCATTAGGCTGAAAGTCAATGGGTCGAAATTGCATTTGGCTGAAATGGACATACGGCCGAAAGTGTTGTTTGCCTAAACTGATTATTTTGCCGAAAAAGTCATTTGTCCGGATAGGTCAAACGGGTCGACCTTTTTTCCCATATGACCTATTTGGCAATGGCATTTTCGGCATTATGTCGCTTTCCACCAAATGACATTTTTAGCCAAACTATTTTCGACCTAATAATTGTTTAGGTCGGTCCAATTCAGTCAAATTGAATTCGGCTAAATAACAATCGACCAAGTGGCTTCCGTGGCCTTCGCCGAATGACTTCCTGTCAAACTACGGGAAGACCCACATGTCCAAAAGTTGTTTAGCCGAATATGTCATTTGGCCGGACAAACCATTAGACCGAAACTCATTTCATAGATCATTTGGCTCAAAATGCCGTTTGGCAGAAAGGGACATTTGGCTGAAATGGACATATTTACCACCGGAAATGTCATTCAGTCGAAATGGTCCTCTGGCCGAAAAAGTAGTTTTATACTGTCGTAACTGATTAGAAAGGACCATTTGACTGAAAATGTGTGCCAAACGGGTCGACATTTTTGGCCATATTATCCGCACAGCAATTAACATTTTTTTCCGTAGACCAAATGAACATTTCGGCCAAACGCCATTTCCGACTACATGACCTGTTCGGCCAAATGACCTGTTAAGGCAAATTGCTTTTTCGGCCAAATTATAACTGGTATATCAGTTCGGCCGTATGTCGCTTCTGGCTAAATGACACTTTCAGTCAAACCGTTATCGACCTATTAACCATTTCGGCCTAACGTTCAATTTGCCGAATAACTTTCAGCAATATGATTCTTCCTCTTTTTGAATAATTTCCCGTTGAATTTACGAAAAAAAATTTAATGAACAATATAAATAATTTTCCGTAGTTCCTAACACTTTCCCTTGAACATTAAAAACAATCCCTTAAAAGATAATAATTGAGTAATTTTAATTTTATTCAGTTCAGTGGAAGATTTTACAATTTTGTCATCAGCTGCTACTGCACAGCTAATTGTTGAGGTCCTTTGGTGTGGTGTCGATGTAATGAGGTGAAAACACATACCATATTTTGCACGTGATGTATAGAAAAAAAATCAGAAGGGTTGTGTACAAGACACGACCGCAAGGTAGACGTTGGACAACGTAAGGTATATTACCGATTTGATTTTTATTATTCATTGTTCGAATTGATTGAAAAGAATCTATTCTAGTAAAAAGAATTATTGCCGACCATCATCACTCGATTCACATGTTTTATTTCCATCTATGCGAATAAATTTTAGCAGCTTCCCCTTCTGACACGGGCTCGTGGTTTTACTATCAACGGCAACATTCTGCTGCCAAGCGATTATAATTTGCACTTTAAACAAAATTCGTCTCGGCTAAACCTTCGCTTTCACAAAATTGTGATTCTGAGATTTTTTTCAGTTTTTTTTCTCTTCAATATCTATCCAAGGGGCCCTCCTTAGCCGTGCGGTAAGACGCGCGGCTACAAAGCAAGACCATGCTGAGGGTGGCTGGGTTCGATTCCCGGTGCCGGCCTAGGCAATTTTCGGATTGGAAATTGTCTCGACTTCCCTGGGCATAAAAGTATCATCGTGCTAGCCTCATGATATACGAATGCAAAAATGGTAATCTGGCTTAGAAACCTCGCAGTTAATAACTGTGGAAGTGCTTAATGAACACTAAGCTGCGAGGCGGCTCTGTCCCAGTGTGGGGATGTAATGCCAATAAGAAGAAGAAAAATATCTATCCAATCGCAAACTGCAACAACACTAAATAAATATCTTGAGAAAATTTCACTTGGCTGCCACTGAAGCTACCATGCCTCTCTCGTGATTCTGCTACGGACGGCAACTTTCTTGCGTCGCAAAGCGGTTAATTTGAACTTTGAATAAAATTCTTCACACAACAACCTTTCCTTGTATCAAATGATGGTCCTGAAACGAACCAATTTATTGGTCCTGCAACAAAACTAGATCCAGAACCATGCAAGAAAATTTCACTGCAGTGCCGCTGATGCCGACGATAGCCACTCGATAGTTTGCCCCTTAACTGCTACAGATGCAGAAATCACCGCCTTCGATGCAAGGACCAACGCCATAGTTCTGTGCGCTTTCCGCTTCCTATCTCCGTGACCACTCATCGTGGACCATCGTACAGAAATGACCCCGAGCGAGAATCATAGGCCTTTTTATACCCGGAGAAAATGAAACGGTAGGTTATAAGGCCCGTAACTTACATGATTCTGATGTCCGTGTTAGGAATGCATGAATGGGATTGGTTGGTTCTGATATTTTTACTGGGTAGGTCAAGAATTGAAATTTTCAATAGTTTATCGTAAATAATCAAAAGTTTTAATGAAATCGACAAATTGCTGGATTGTTGCGGAGTCGATTGATATATAAATCTCGAAAATCCATCAAAAGATAAAGACTCTATTAGCGTTCAAAATCATACATAATTTCGAGACGGGCTCCAATTTTAGATTCTGATTTGACACCCAGTACCTTTGGTTAAGACGTTGTCCAACGTCAAAACCGGGGATAGTTGGCCGAGTGGATTTTGCGAAAACATTTTCTGGCGCAGTGGCGACATCTATAGTGAACTTGCTGGGAATTGGGTCACCCATGTATCGACGTAATTTCAGATGTGTTTGTATTGCCGTTTGCATAGGTGCACGTTTCTTGTGTTTTCTGCGCTAGTGAGTAAATATATGTTATTGTAATGTAATATAATTAACACGAATCAATTTGCATTTGATTTCCAAAAACGTAATGCGCTGGAAAGATAACTTTAAAATGGTACAACGATTTCCAGGATAGTCTTACTTTTGAGTTTGTACATCGTGATTGTTCTCGAAAACATCCATTGCGGAAGTTTGGACGAATTTTCAGTGGGGCTTGTTGACCGTGTCGAAAATTTAGTAAACGCCAATTATACCAATTTTGATCAATTCCCTAATAAAAAAAATCATTCAAGGAAGAGAAGATGAATGCAATTGCATGCGCTCGCTGGCAGAGGAAACTATAGAAGCGAGAGCTTAAAAAAAAGTTCACTAAAGCTACCGAAACTAAGTCTAAAAATGTTAAAATGATGATGATGATGCGATGATGATACTTCGGGATCATCCACAAAGTACGTCACGCTTTTAGGGGGAAAGCGCGGCTCCGATTAACGTGATGATTCACACCAAAATTTTAAAAGTACAAAAAGTGTGACGAACGGGGAGGGGGATTGAAAATCACCATTTTTTTCGTGACGTACTTTATGGATCTTCCCTACCGTCTATTGTAGCAAGGCAGCTGCCTATAGCACTGGTCATATCTAACAAACGCGTTGATCCTATTTACATTATTGTTTACATTTCATCAAACTCCTGTATGAAGGGCCAAAAATACGTGGAGTGGTTACATAAGCAGAAACATTCATGTAAAATCTACGGGATGAAGAATGAATCTCCTTCCAGAAGAAAGTCCATAATCTAAAGATTTGGAAGCCTCCAGTTCAGAAACATAGAGACTTTTTTCCCGTAAAGCTCTGTAGCTTCGTTACAGGAAGCTTGGAAGCCTCCTTCCAAGAGACTCGGAAATCTCCTTTTCGGAGGATCGGAAGCCCTCTCTTTCAAGAGGTTACGAAGCCTCTTTTCGACAAGGAAGGAAACATCGTTTCAAGAGGTAATGAAATCTCTTTTTAAGAGTTTCCAAAGCCTCCTTCAAAGATTGGAAGATAGTTGGAGGGTTAGAGGTTAGAAGCTTCCTTTCAACAGGCTCGGAAGCCTCCTCCCAAGAGATTCCGAAACCCTCTTCCAAAAAGCTCTGAAGCCTCCTTTCAAGTGGCTCGGCAGTCTTCTTACAAGTGCCTTTGGAAGCTTTCTTTCAAGAGGCTCGGCAGTCTCCTTTTAAGAGGCTCGGAAGCCTCTTTTCAAGAGGCTCGGAAGTCTCATTTCAAGAGACTCGGAAGTCTTCTTTCAACAGGCTTGGGAGCCTCCTTCAAAAGGCTTGGAAACCTCCTTTTTTAAGGGGCTCGGAAATCTCCTTTTAAGAGGCTTAGAAGCTTCCTTTCTAGAGATTTTGAAGTTCCCTATCAAGAGGATAGGAATCCTACTTTCAGAAAGCTTTTTCAGTTTTTCAAGACATTTGTAACATGGACAGGATGAAATATAATAGCAACAATGTCTAGCTATTTGTTACTCATAAGTTCAATTGGTGCTGCTCAAGTGCTGTTGGGTGTTACGGAGCAAATTTTTTTTAAGCTTTTGATTACAATTTTCTAACTTAAGGCTTATACAATAATGTTAGTTTGGGGCACCCACTACTTAAACACACCCTAATCTCTACAATAGGCCGACGGCCGCCACTTAAACTGATACTGACGCCATGATTACGTTACCGACGCCAAGCGATTATGTTTGAAGATAGTTCATCTCGGGACAACCTTTTCTTGGATCAACTTCCCCCTTCTAAATATTGCGCTTTCCAAATCACTAACAGTACATAACCAAACTCAGAATCTCGCACAAAAGCTCCACAGGATATCATGACTTTGTTAGTCACTAGAGGTTGCACTTTGGAAAAGTTCTGGTAAGAACCGATTTATTTTCAATAATCTCCTATCACTATCAGCAACCACTCAATGATTTCAATCTTTCTTAGGAAATTTTCCTTAAGGACAATCCTCAGGGAGTCCAAATTCAAAAGTACTCGCGTTTTCAAGGGACACCATTCAATACGGAAGCAACGTGATTTTTATTATATCAGCTTTGTTGCGTCGCAGCATGCAAGAAATAATAAAAATGAGAGCTGAGCATTGCCTCCGTATTGAGTGGTGTGATAACAGTATCTGCAATAATTTTGTTATAGATTCTCTGTCTTAGATGAAGAAAAGAAAAATTCATGTTCGTCATAACAAAATTAAAACAAAATATCATTTGTTTCCATTGAAAACATATTTAGTAATGTTTATGTTAGAAATAGAAGAACTTTTGTTACAATTTTTGTTATTTTAACTACTAATGGTACACGTTTAATAACAACCTCTGTAAAAAAAGCTATAACAGAATAACAAGTTCTGATATAAATATGTAAACCATCTACTGGTCTGGGGTGCTGGAAACTTTTTTATTTGTTCAATCTTATCCAACATATAGTGAACGTTTTTTATGATTTTAAAACTTGATTGATGTTCTTGAGTCTGGGAAATTCAATACTGATAGCGAGAGAAATATGTGGTAGTCGAGTAAAAATTCGATTAATGTATGGATTACTATGTTTCACCTCGAATTCTGCAATTGCACAACATGTGAAAGATTTATCTTGAAAAATGTATCGGAGGTACCCATTTTCTTCGGTGAGATTCGAACCTATGACACAGTATGCTTGCAGGGGCTTTCCATACTAAGTTACGAAGGAACTCCGTCAACCTCCGCCGTTTAGCGGTTACTGATGAATCTAAATTACCAATCGAACGCATGGTCGTTTGATATTGAGTTTATAAACTACAGAGAAAGATTGTCGCTGTCGACAGTGGTCGAAACATCTTTCATCATGTAGTTAGGATAGGCTGGAGACTTTAAACAGTTGTATACCCAACATGTTTGGGTAAAAAAAAAAACAAAAATAAACGCAGCTACAAATTTTCTGTGTCTCTGAGTTCTTGTGCTTGTAATGAATTTATATTAACAGTCACGGTTAAAGATATATGAACCACGATCGTATGAATCTAACATAATAGCTACGATATGTTTGCCAAACGTTTTTAGACCACCCTAGGAATCTTGTAGGCACCACTTTGACGGCTGGTTACCGATCACTTGGCATATTGTGTCTAACTCTAAGCGTTGCATACATGCGACGGGATAAAAAAGGAACCTAACTGTAAATCGTAATTATGAACCACCCACCCTCCATCGACACAGGTTAGACTGGTTCAGATTGGAGTTGTGGTACCTGTAGTATCGGTATCGAAAATTCCGGAAATACTGGCGAGTTCCGATACTGAAAATACCGGTACTGGACACCAATGAAAAGCGATACTGACGGTAGACAAACAGAAAAAAAATGTGATTTGATTTTGCATAAAATTGAAATATAGGTACAAGAAGTAGGAAGTAAATGATTGAGATAAACTACATATTACAAATAATAACAATTTTTGACTTATGTTTTCACTTATCGAACCCAGGAGTATTCAGGCATATCACAAAATTAGAGTATCATAATTCAAGAGCAAGCAAATGCATCACTAATGAATGTTTTTGTTTTCAAAAAGTATCTCTTCAATAATTGCGAATACCTGTGATGAACGCCAAAATAGATGATTAGAAGCTACTCTGTGGGATACAAGTGTTTGAGAATAGTTAAGGAAAATGATAATGTTTAAATGATGCTGTGCTGGAACCATAAGTCAAAGAGAAGCTCTTCTTTTGTGATTATTTCCATACTCCATATTTAAAAATCCGAAAGCAATGAAAATTGTCTTGTACCGGTATTTTTCCGGTACTGGACTTTTTAGTACCATAGTACAGGTACTACACAAAAGTCAGTAATAATCAGTAATAAGAACCTTTGTTCAGATACTGATGACAACCACTGGTATTTCACTGGTTCATGTCCATTCAATTTAATTCCTGTGTGCAATTCTTACATCTAATATTAATAAACTTCATTGATATGGAAATGCTAATATCATCTTCCAAACTTGGACGTACATGTTCATGATAGCATTAGAGGCGAAAGTATAGAATTGATAGTTCCGTTAGGGTACGGCAGGCATGAAGAATGTTTTTATAGAAGTCGATTTGAAAGCGAGCGGAGGGCAATATTTGTGATGGCACATATCGCACGACCTTCCTTCTGCCAAGCTCCCGTATGAAGGGGGAGGGAAGAATATCAGTGTGGAAGCTGATATATCTCCACTGGCAAAAGGAAGGTGGTTTGACTTGCTCATATGCCATCGCGTGCGGAAGGATTTGCTATCGACGAGTACTGTCTCCAAATTTCTAATATGACATCAGTATTTAGTCGAATAGGATTTTTATTGCACAGTTCTGTTTTCTCATTGCGTCCGTCTCGTCGCAATCAACTTGGCTGCCTCGGAGAGAACAAAGCAGAGAAAGGCACTGCTGCTGTACCGTCGACCAATAACAGCTGAATTGATGGATGCCCCCACCAAGGGTAGTACACTAAATTAATGATTTCGTGTGTGTTACTTCTACGTGAAGTTAAACGATTTACAATGATATGGAAATGCTAATATCATCTTCCAAACTTGAACGTACATGTTCATGATAGCATTAGAGGCGAAAGTATAGAATTGATAGTTCCGTTAGGAACGGCAGGCATGAAGAATGTTTTTATAGAAGTCGATTTGAAAGCGAGCGGAGGGCAATATTTGTGATGGCACATATCGCACGACCTTCCGGAACTATCAATTCTATACTTTCGCCTCTAATGCTATCATGAACATGTACGTCCAAGTTTGGAAGATGATATTAGCATTTCCATATCATTGTAAATCGTTTAACTTCACGTAGAAGTAACACACACGAAATCATTAATTTAGAATAAACTTCATGATTATTTACGTTAAAAGTATGTTTCTGGATTTCTAGAAAAAATCGCTCTGAGTCATTACTACTTGATTAGGGTGTATTTAGGCAGCAAGCCGGATTTTGGACCAGTCCAACGCAAAACATGCAATCGCAGTATAGACCTCTTAGCATAGAAAAACATTCTTGGATACCTACTTGAAGGAGAGAGTGTTTCAAAATATAGTTCACAGAAATAAATAATTTAAAACAAAATGTGTTGAAATACATAATTGCTTCTTCTTCTTCTGTTTGCGTTTCTCTATGCTAATTACTTGCATGGCCATTTGATATCACATCCCTTTTCACATTTTCACAGTTTTTTCTTTTTTTTTTTTTTTTTTTTTTAACTAACTTTATTTGCTAATTATCTAATACATGCATTCATCTCTTAGACTAGGTGTTCCGTGTTTGCTTAACACTATCATCCTTATTTGCTATGTTACTTTTTAGTTATTATTAATAAGGTACACTGGGGGAAGTGGAAAAAGGGGGTAAGTGTAAAAATCGACTCGAAAAATTGGTATTGTACATACTTCACAGTTTTCACCACATCATAGCATCATGCAATGTTATACTTTGATGCTCACACTAATACTATGTTGAAATTTGTATAACACATACACTAACACGGTTAACGCTTGAACTGTAATTTTAGATTTCGCGAAAAATTGATATTTGCATTCATAAAATTAATTCTTATTTGCACCAATTGTTCTTTTTTCAAGTGAACTTATATCACAGGTGACCATTACAATACATTTAAACTAATCCCATTCAATTGGTAGTGGTTTGTACCAAGAAAGCAAATAATTCAAAGATTTTACGCTTACCCCAGGTATCAAACACTGCGGGGGAAGTGGATAATGTTCTAATTACGCAATTTTTTTCTTCCTTCCAGGGTTTATTTCGATAGCTGTGAATCTTAATATGTTCCTTCTTTGTTATCATGGTGATTCCAGTGGTGATTGGACTCATATAAATGAGAAAATGCCTGATTAATCCACCTATCGGTACTGATGCCTTTCACATGTTTTCCATATGAAAAAAATATATAAAAAAGATAAAAATAGCACTGATAGGTAAATATATTGTACAATTCACATTAATTTTTATTCCTAACAAGTTTCGCCGTTGAATGCATTTTTTGCGAACAAATCGGATAAGGACAAGTGCTTAAGAATAGCTGATAATTTTGTACGTGCTTTGCGAACACACATACATACAAATACGCACATACAGACATCATCTCAATTCGTTAAACTAAGTTAATTAGTTTATAACCCTGTAAGTCCCATTTTTCCTTTAAAATGTTCATCTTTGGGGCGAACATATAGACTTTACGTACACTTAGTGTTCGAGAAGGCAAAACCAGCCCTCCCCTAGCTATTACGAGAATTCCTTGAGGATCTAGTCCGTTAAGGTAATGAAATTATTCCACAAAAGATACTCAGAGTTATTATCGTATTGATTTTAGTTATATGTAACTACTCATCACTATTGAAGGTCAAGGCAACATGGGTTTTCCACTTACCCCATCCCACTAGGGAAAGTGGAAAAAGAACTCCTAATTTTAAAATCTATTTCCATAAATTTCAAGCGACCAAAATGGTATGAAATACCGCACAGTTGGTGCAAAATTGACTGTTTTTGATAGCCCATTTTGATTGAACGCATTTAAATCATTTAAACTGGTTTTACACTAATTCAAACATGCACTATCGATTTTTCCTTTCCACTTCCCCAGTGTACCTTACATTTCAATTGCCTCTGGCAGTTAGAATTTTTCCTCTGGTTGAATTGAACCATGTAGGAATTACAATGTTTTCAACTTAAACTAAACTTAACCTATTTTATACTAAGGGTACAAGGTTAATCGTTGCAATAGAAGATTGCAACGATTTTTGTCTAAAATTGGAAATTATATTGTTGGACATTTGTTGCAATGTCTCAATATTAGAAATTCTATGAAGTTCATTGGTACTATACCACGGAGGCAACTTCAGAATCATTTTCAAAATTTTATTTTGAATCCTCTGAAGTGCCTTCTTTCTGGTATTGCAGCAACTAGTCCATATTGGCACAGCATACAACATGGCAGGTCTAAAAATTTGTTTGTAAATCAAAAGTTTGTTCTTAAGACAAAGTTTTGATTTTCTGTTTATAAGTGGATATAGACACTTAATATATTTGTTACATTTGGCTTGAAGGCCTTCAATGTGATTTTTAAAAGTTAATTTTTGATCTAGCAGAAGTCCTTAGCCGTGCGGTAAGACGCACGGCTACAAAGCAAGACCATGCTGAGGGTGGCTGGGTTCGATTCCCAGTGCCGGTCTAGGCAATTTTCGGATTGGAAATTGTCTCGACTTCCCTGGGCATAAAAGTATCATCGTGTTAGCCTCATGATATACGAATGCAAAAATGGTAACTTGGCTTAGAAACCTCGCAGTTAATAACTGTGGAAGTGCTTAATGAACACTAAGCTGCGAGGCGGCTCTGTCCCAGTGTGGGGATGTAATGCCAATAAGAAGAAGAAGAAGAAGTCCTAAATATTTAGCTTCGCTAGACCAATTAATTGGAACCCCATTCATAGTGACAATATGTCTGCTAGAAGGTTTCAAATAAGAAGCTCTCGGCTTATGTGGGAAAATTATAAGCTGAGTTTTGGAAGCATTCGGTGAAATTTTCCATTTCTGCAAGTAAGTGGAGAAAATATCCAAACTTTTTTGCAATCTACTACAAATGACACGAAGGCTTCGCCCTTTGGCTGAAAGGCCCGTGTCATCTGCAAACAACGATTTTTGACACCCTGGTGGTAAATCAGGTAAGTCAGAAGTATAAATGTTATACAATATGGGCCCCAGTATGCTGCCTTGGGGGACACCAGCCCTTACAGGTAATCTATCAGATTTAGAATTCTGATAGTTTACCTGCAGTGAGCGATCTGATAAATAATTTTGGATCAGCTTAATGATGTACAGAGGAAAATTAAAATTCATCAGTTTCACAATCAAACCTTCATGCCAAACACTGTCAAATGCTTTCTCTATATCAAGAAGAGCAACTCCAGTCGAATATCCTTCAGATTTGTTGAGCCGAATTAAATTCGTTACTCTTAATAACTGATGGGTGGTTGAATGCCCATGGCGAAAACCAAATTGTTCATCAGCAAAAATAGAATTGTCATTAATATGAACCATCATTCTATTTAAAATAATCTTTTTAAACAGTTTGCTTATTGAAGAAAGTAAACTGATTGGGCGATAACTAGAAGCATCAGCTGGATTTTTGTCCGGCTTCAAAATTGGAACAACTTTGGCGTTTTTCCATTTATCTGGGAAGTATGCCAATTGAAAACATTTGTTAAATAAATTAACCAAAAAGGATAAAGAGCTCTCAGGAAGTTTTTTGATAAGTATGTAGAAAATACCATCATCACCCGGTGCTTTCATATTTTTAAATTTTCTAGTAATAGATCTCACTTCATCCAAATTAGTTCCCAACGAAGGATCAAAAACATTATCTTGGTTGAGAATGTCTTCGAAGCTCCGTGTAACCTGATCCTCAATTGGACTAGTGAGACCTAGACTAAAATTATGGGCACTCTCGAACTGCTGAGCAAGTTTTTGAGCCTTTTCGCCATTTGTTAATAAAATTTTATTTCCCTCTTTAAGCGCTGGAATTGGCTTTTGAGGTTTTTTAAGAATTTTTGTTAATTTCCAAAAGGGTTTCGAACTGGGATCCAACTTCGAGACATTATTCTCAAAGTTGGTATTTCTCAGAATAGCGAAACGTTTTTTAATTTCATTTTGCAAATCTCGCCAAATAACTTTCAACGCAGGATCACGAGTTCTTTGGTATTGCCTTCTTCTCACATTTTTAAGACGGATCAGTAGCTGAAGATCGTCGTCAATAATAATGGAGTTGAATTTAATTTCACATTTAGGAATTGCAATGCCTCTGGCTTCGACAATTAAATTTGTCAAAGATACGAGAGCATTATCAATATCACTTTTGGTATCGAGAGGAATATCAACATCAAAATTCCTATCGATATACGTTTTGAGAGAATCCCAATCAGCTCTATGATAATTAAAAGTAGAGCTGATTGGATTATAAATGGCTTCTTGTGAGATTTCAAATGTCACAGGAAGATGATCAGAGTCAAAGTCAGCATGAGTTACCAATTGGCCATACAGCTGACTTGAATCCGTTAAAACTAAATCAATTGTAGAAGGATTTCGACTGGAAGAAAAACAAGTTGGTCCATTGGGATATTGAATAGTATAATATCCCGCAGAACAATCTTCAAATAAAATTTTACCATTGGAATTGCTTTGAGCATTATTCCATGAACGGTGTTTGGCATTGAAGTCACCAATTACGAAGAATTTTGATTTGTTGCGAGTCAGAATTTGAAGATCAGCTTTCAACAAATTCTTTTGCTGCCCATTGCATTGAAAAGGCAAGTAGGCTGCAATGAAGGAAAATTGTCCAAAATTTGTTTCAACAGAAACTCCCAAGGTTTCAAAACTTTGGTTTCAAACGAAGAAAATAATTTATGTTTGATACGTCTATTAATGACAATGGCGACCCCACCACAGGCGCTGTCAAGACGATCATTTCTGTAGATAAAATAGTTTGGATCTCTTTTAATGGAGAGTCCTGGTTTTAAATACGTTTCAGTTATAATGGCAATATGCACATTATGAACTGAAAGGAAGTTGAATAATTCATCTTCCTTACCCTTTAGAGAGCGGGCATTCCAATTTAGAACTTTCACACAATTATTTGGATCCATTGAAACGGAGTCCGATAACAATTTTTGTGTGTACTTTAAACCAACCTGAACAGCTTCAGGAATGGTATTTGCTTTGAACATTGCATCAATCATGTGATGCAATTGTTCAGTTAAAAATCAAAATCGGAAGCAGTCATGCTACCTGAATCGGCAACATGACCGTTATTTTCCGTTGGGACATGGGTATAAACCTCATTTTGAGAAGAGAAATTTGGTCTACCAGCAGCGATGTTTGCATACGTAGGTACATTGGAAAAATTGGAATTTACTGAAGTGCTTGCTACCCGTTGACGAGCGGCAAAATTTGTTTGTGAATTGTGGTGGGTATGAATTGCTCGACCGGTAACCGGTTTCGAAATTTGAGCGTTTGAAAAATTTCTACCCGTCGAATCTGGGATCCGATTGGAATTTCCGTCATCAATTTTGCACGGGAATTCAAAATTTTTTGCGTGAAGGTCATTTCCAGAAATTGGATTTATGATTGCCCCCACAATTAGCACATTTAAATTTATTGGAATCTTCTCTCACAGGACATGCGTCCTTGGCGTGAGAGGTTCCACCACAAATCATGCATTTAGCATCCATGTGACAATGTTTGGTTCCATGACCCCACTTTTGGCACTTACGGCACTGGGTGGGGTTTTGGAAATTTCCCCCAGGCCTGCGGAAATGTTCCCATGAAACACGGACATGAGACATAATACAGGCCTTTTCCAAACTTTTCATATTATTTAGTTCACTTTTGTTAAAATGAACTAAATAAAATTCTTGAGAAATGCCCCTCTGGGAAGTACCAGAATGGGATTTCTTTTTCATCTTAATTACTTGGACTGGTGAAAATCCAAGTAATTGAGAAATTTCAATTTAATCGCATCCAGTGATTTATCATCAATGGGAGACCTTTCAAGACGACTTTGAACAATCGCTCAGTTTTGTCGTCGTATGTGAAGAATTTATGGCGCTTCTCAGTTAAATACTGAAGAAGACGTTTGCGATCGTCAAAGGATCCCGGCAAAACGCGGCAGTCACCCTTCCTAGCAATCTGAAATGAAACCTTGATCCCCTGAAGGTTACTCAAAATCTCATTCCTAAAGCCAGAAAACTCGGCAACAGATACCACAATCGGCGGAATCCTTTGCTTTTTCGCATGAATCGAATCACCTGGGCTAGATTCGATTTGCTCAATATCATCATTAATCAAATCGAACTGATTGCTCAGTTCGATAGGAGAAAAATTATTTCCGACATTAGAGTTTGAAGGAATATCTGAATTCTCCAGCTTCCTTCTAAGAAACAAGGTTTCAAGACCGTCCTGCCAAAGCGCGGAAAAAATAGTTTTTTCTGGGAATGCCCTTCACGCAAAAAAGTTTTGAATTCCCGTGCAAAATTGATGACGGGAAATTCCAATCGGATCCCAGATTCGACGGGTAGAAATTTTTCAAACGCTCAAATTTCGAAACCGGTTACCGGTCGAGCAATTCATACCCACCACAATTCACAAACAAATTTTGCCGCTCGTCAACGGGTAGCAAGCACTTCAGTAAATTCCAATTTTTCCAATGTACCTACGTATGCAAACATCGCTGCTGGTAGACCAAATTTCTCTTCTCAAAATGAGGTTTATACCCATGTCCCAACGGAAAATAACGGTCATGTTGCCGATTCAGGTAGCATGACTGCTTCCGATTTTGATTTTTAACTGAACAATTGCATCACATGATTGATGCAATGTTCAAAGCAAATACCATTCCTGAAGCTGTTCAGGTTGGTTTAAAGTACACACAAAAATTGTTATCGGACTCCGTTTCAATGGATCCAAATAATTGTGTGAAAGTTCTAAATTGGAATGCCCGCTCTCTAAAGGGTAAGGAAGATGAATTATTCAACTTCCTTTCAGTTCATAATGTGCATATTGCCATTATAACTGAAACGTATTTAAAACCAGGACTCTCCATTAAAAGAGATCCAAACTATTTTATCTACAGAAATGATCGTCTTGACAGCGCCTGTGGTGGGGTCGCCATTGTCATTAATAGACGTATCAAACATAAATTATTTTCTTCGTTTGAAACCAAAGTTTTGAAACCTTGGGAGTTTCTGTTGAAACAAATTTTGACAATTTTCCTTCATTGCAGCCTACTTGCCTTTTCAATGCAATGGGCAGCAAAAGAATTTGTTGAAAGCTGATCTTCAAATTCTGACTCGCAACAAATCAAAATTCTTCGTAATTGGTGACTTCAATGCTAAACACCGTTCATGGAATAATGCTCAAAGCAATTCCAATGGTAAAATTTTATTTGAAGATTGTTCTGCGGGATATTATACTATTCAATATCCCAATGGACCAACTTGTTTTTCTTCCAGTCGAAATCCTTCTACAATTGATTTAGTTTTAACGGATTCAAGTCAGCTGTATGGCCAATTGGTAACTCATGCTGACTTTGACTCTGATCATCTTCCTGTGACATTTGAAATCTCACAAGAAGCCATTTATAATCCAATCAGCTCTACTTTTAATTATCATAGAGCTGATTGGGATTTATATAAAACGTATATCGATAGGAATTTTGATGTTGATATTCCTCTCGATACCAAAAGTGATATTGATAATGCTCTCGTATCTTTGACAAATTTAATTGTCGAAGCCAGAGGCATTGCAATTCCTAAATGTGAAATTAAATTCAACTCCATTATTATTGACGACGATCTTCAGCTACTGATCCGTCTTAAAAATGTGAGAAGAAGGCAATACCAAAGAACTCGTGATCCTGCGTTGAAAGTTATTTGGCGAGATTTGCAAAATGAAATTAAAAAACGTTTCGCTATTCTGAGAAATACCAACTTTGAGAATAATGTCTCGAAGTTGATCCCAGTTCGAAACCCTTTTGGAAATTAACAAAATTCTTAAAAACATCAAAAGCCAATTCCAGCGCTTAAAGAGGGAAATAAAATTTTATTAACAAATGGCGAAAAGGCTCAAAAACTTGCTCAGCAGTTCGAGAGTGCCCATAATTTTAGTCTAGGTCTCACTAGTCCAATTGAGGATCAGGTTACACGGAGCTTCGAAGACATTCTCAACCAAGATAATGTTTTTGATCCTTCGTTGGGAACTAATTTGGATGAAGTGAGATCTATTACTAGAAAATTTAAAAATATGAAAGCCCCGGGTGATGATGGTATTTTCTACATACTTATAAAAAAAACTTCCTGAGAGCTCTTTATCCTTTTTGGTTAATTTATTTAACAAATGTTTTCAATTGGCATACTTCCCAGATAAATGGAAAAACGCCAAAGTTGTTCCAATTTTGAAGCCGGACAAAAATCCAGCTGATGCTTCTAGTTATCGCCCAATCAGTTTACTTTCTTCAATAAGCAAACTGTTTAAAAAGATTATTTTAAATAGAATGATGGTTCATATTAATGACAATTCTATTTTTGCTGATGAACAATTTGGTTTTCGCCATGGGCATTCAACCACCCATCAGTTATTAAGAGTAACGAATTTAATTCGGCTCAACAAATCTGAAGGATATTCGACTGGAGTTGCTCTTCTTGATATAGAGAAAGCATTTGACAGTGTTTGGCATGAAGGTTTGATTGTGAAACTGATGAATTTTAATTTTCCTCTGTACATCATTAAGCTGATCCAAAATTATTTATCAGATCGCTCACTGCAGGTAAACTATCAGAATTCTAAATCTGATAGATTACCTGTAAGGGCTGGTGTCCCCCAAGGCAGCATACTGGGGCCCATATTGTATAACATTTATACTTCTGACTTACCTGATTTACCACCAGGGTGTCAAAAATCGTTGTTTGCAGATGACACGGGCCTTTCAGCCAAAGGGCGAAGCCTTCGTGTCATTTGTAGTAGATTGCAAAAAAGTTTGGATATTTTCTCCACTTACTTGCAAAAATGGAAAATTTCCCCGAATGCTTCCAAAACTCAGCTTATAATTTTCCCACATAAGCCGAGAGCTTCTTATTTGAAACCTTCTAGCAGACATATTGTCACTATGAATGGGGTTCCAATTAATTGGTCTAGCGAAGCTAAATATTTAGGACTTCTTCTTCTTCTTCTTATTGGCATTACATCCCCACACTGGGACAGAGCCGCCTCGCAGCTTAGTGTTCATTAAGCACTTCCACAGTTATTAACTGCGAGGTTTCTAAGCCAAGTTACCATTTTTGCATTCGTATATCATGAGGCTAACACGATGATACTTTTATGCCCAGGAAGTCGAGACAATTTCAATCCGAAAATTGCCTAGACCGGCACTGGGAATCGAACCCAGCCACCCTCAGCATGGTTCTTGCTTTGTAGCCGTGCGTCTTACCGCACGGCTAAGGACTTCTGCTAGATGAAAAACTAACTTTTACAAATCACATTGAAGGCCCACAAGCCAAATGTAACAAATATATTAAGTGTCTATATCCATTTATAACAGAAAATCAAAACTTTGTCTTAAGAACAAACTTTTGATTTACAAACAAATTTTTAGACCTGCCATGTTGTATGCTGTGCCAATATGGACTAGTTGCTGCAATACCAGAAAGAAGGCACTTCAGAGGATTCAAAATAAAATTTTGAAAATGATTCTGAAGTTGCCTCCGTGGTATAGTACCAATGAACTTCATAGAATTTCTAATATTGAGACATTGCAACAAATGTCCAACAAAATAATTTCCAATTTTAGACAAAAATCGTTGCAATCTTCTATTGCAACGATTAACTCCTTGTACCCTTAGTATAAAATAGGTTAAGTTTAGTTTAAGTTGAAAACATTGTAATTCCTACATGGTTCAATTCAACCAGAGGAAAAATTCTAACTGCCAGAGGCAATTGAAATGTAAGGTACACTGGGGGAAGTGGAAAAGGAAAAATCGATAGTGCATGTTTGAATTAGTGTAAAACCAGTTTAAATGATTTAAATGCGTTCAATCAAAATGGGCTATCAAAAACAGTCAATTTTGCACCAACTGTGCGGTATTTCATACCATTTTGGTCGCTTGAAATTTATGGAAATAGATTTTAAAATTAGGAGTTCTTTTTCCACTTTCCCTAGTGGGATGGGGTAAGTGGAAAACCCATGTTGCCTTGACCTTCAATAGTGATGAGTAGTTACATATAACTAAAATCAATACGATAATAACTCTGAGTATCTTTTGTGGAATAATTTCATTACCTTAACGGACTAGATCCTCAAGGAATTCTCGTAATAGCTAGGGGAGGGCTGGTTTTGCCTTCTCGAACACTAAGTGTACGTAAAGTCTATATGTTCGCCCCAAAGATGAACATTTTAAAGGAAAAATGGGACTTACAGGGTTATAAACTAATTAACTTAGTTTAACGAATTGAGATGATGTCTGTATGTGCGTATTTGTATGTATGTGTGTTCGCAAAGCACGTACAAAATTATCAGCTATTCTTAAGCACTTGTCCTTAACCAATTTGTTCGCAAAAAAATGCATTCAACGGCGAAACTTGTTAGGAATAAAAATTAATGTGAATTATACAATATATTTACCTATCAGTGCTATTTTTAACTTTCTTATATATTTTTTTCATATGGAAAACATGTAAAAGGCATCAGTACCGATAGTGTTTTGCGTTGGACTGGTCCAAAATCCGGCTTGCTGCCTAAATACACCCTAATCAAGTAGTAATGACTCAGAGCGATTTTTTCTAGAAATCCAGAAACATACTTTTAACGTAAATAATCATGAAGTTTATTCTAAATTAATGATTTCGTGTGTGTTACTTCTACGTGAAGTTAAACGATTTACAATGATATGGAAATGCTAATATCATCTTCCAAACTTGGACGTACATGTTCATGATAGCATTAGAGGCGAAAGTATAGAATTGATAGTTCCGGAAGGAAGGTCGTGCGATATGTGCCATCACAAATATTGCCCTCCGCTCGCTTTCAAATCGACTTCTATAAAAACATTCTTCATGCCTGCCGTATCCTAACGGAACTATCAATTCTATACTTTCGCCTCTAATGCTATCATGAACATGTACGTTCAAGTTTGGAAGATGATATTAGCATTTCCATATCATTGTAAATCGTTTAACTTCACGTAGAAGTAACGCACACGAAATCATTAATTTAGTGTACTACCCTTGGTAAAGGGCATCCATCAATTCAGCTGTTATTGGTCGACGGTACAGCAGCAGTGCCTTTCTCTGCTTTGTTCTCTCCGAGGCAGCCAAGTTGATTGCGACGAGACGGACGCAATGAGAAAACAGAACTGTGCAATAAAAATCCTATTCGACTAAATACTGATGTCATATTAGAAATTTGGAGACAGTACTCGTCGATAGCAAATCCTTCCGCACGCGATGGCATATGAGCAAGTCAAACCACCTTCCTTTTGCCAGTGGAGATATATCAGCTTCCACACTGATATTCTTCCCTCCCCCTTCATACGGGAGCTTGGCAGAAGGAAGGTCGTGCGATATGTTTTTTTTTTTCTTGAGCAAGGGTAAACGGAAATCTGCAACCAGACACCTGAGGAGGTACTCAGGTAGTGTGGGGATGGGTATGTCATGTAACTCTTACCCGACCCACTAAAACCAAAACCCTTTCGCCAGTCCGTACCCCCGGCCCGCAATTAAGCAATACATCAGGGGGGGACTATACCGCCGGAAATAAGTATAAAGACAAGCATGATTTTCATACATTTTCATCATGATTGAGGATCGATATCTCGATTCGTAGCGATTCGATTTGGCTGAAATTTTACTAGGCACCTGTTTTTAACTTGAACTTTCGATCTTTGAGCAAATTTCATACATCTCTGTTGATTTTGACCTCAAAATCTGGAAATAATTATAAAGACACCACTTTTTTATATGGAGCTCCATACAACGGAACTGTCTTTATAATTATTTCCAACAGAAACGCGTATAACCAGAATGTATGCATAAATGTAACTATCATTGAATAAAAATTCAAGTCATTTTAGGCTTGTTGGCAAAAAATCAGCCCAATCGAATCGCTAAGAATCGAGATATTGACTTCCCAATATGGCCATTTTGTATGGAAACCGAGCTTGTCTTTATACTTATTTCCACCAGTGTATTGAGAACGCTCACGCCTATGCTAACGCACTTGACGTCAATACACACAACATCGACTTCAAGGGTGGCTACCTCACCACCCGTCGATCGCAAGCTATGATAGTAACCTAACGGTCCGTATCATAATCTCACGTTGGAGACGAGCACCCCGACAACAACCACCGCGCGTGAACCGCAATGACCTCTATATCTACATACTGAGGTCCCCGCAGCCCACCCGCGACATGTTGGTTGTCGGGGTGAGCAAGGTGTTCACTGCATCACAGGTGCCCTTACTGCACTCGTTGGTTTTGTTCAAGACGCCACCACCGCTGCAGTTTCGACATGATCTGTTGAGATGCTGTGTTCACCGCATTCCATATAGCTTCTTCCCGGCACATCCTCTCGACGAGGTTGTCCGGGGTTGTATCCATACCACTAATAAGCAGCATGGTATTGCGTTCTACCTCGAATCGCGGGCATGCGAACATCACATGCTCTGCCGATTCTACCTCACCTACACATTCAGGACACTCCGCAGAATCTGCGAAGCCAAACCTGTGTAGGAATTTCTTAAAGCAGCCATGTTCAGACAACACCTGTGTTAGGTGGAAGTTGACTTGACCATGCTTCCTATCAACCCAGTTGGACACATCTGGAATCAGTCTGTGGGTCCAACGACCTTTGACTGCGGTGTCCCATGCTCTTTGCCATTTGAGCAACGAAGCTGCTCTCTTGACACGTCGCACTTGCACCGAGTCCCTTTCGTTGTAGCACTCCACATCCTCCTCTAGGAGTGTGTCTATCGGCATCATTCCAGCTATAACGCACACCGCCTCATATGATATGGTGCGATATGCGCTCGCGACACGTAAGCACATCAGCCGGTGTACTCTGATCAATTTCTTTACATTGTACTCGGCTTTTAGTGCTACGGCCCATGCCGGCACGCCATAACGGATGATAGACAATGCTACGCCAGCTATCAGCCTACGCACTTGACTATGCACCGCCGATCTGTTGGACATCATTCGTGATAAAGATTTTATCGCCAATGAAGCCCGCTGACATGCATAATCGACGTGGCTCGTAAAATTGAGCTTATCATCGATCATCACGCCCAGATGCTTGAGAGACCTCACGGAGTTAACTGTGCAGGTCCCTACTCTTATCCTCGCCTGTTGCAGCCCATGACGGTTATGCACTACCACAACTTCTGTCTTGTGATGTGCAAGGGACAACCGCCTCGAGTTGAGCCATTCCTCCACTCTGCCAATCGCGTATGAAGCCTTCAGTTCGACTTCGACGAGAGTGTCACCTGCTACTTCTAGCATTACGTCATCCGCGAAGCCTTCTATCTTCACTCCGGCCGGAGGACTTAGGCGTAATACTCCATCGTACATAATATTCCACAGAACCGGTCCGAGGATCGATCCTGTGGAACACCCGCGGACACTACGATCGACTTTTGACCGGCATCAGTGTTGTATAACAGCACCCTATTCTGAAAATAGCTTTTCAGTATCCTGCACAGGTAATCCGGAACTCTCAATCGGTGCAGGAGTCAGCAATTGCTGCCCAGCTAGCATTGTTGAACGCGTTTTTTACATCGAGTGTAATCAACGCGCAGTACCTAATACCTCTTCTGTTTAGACCTCTCGCTATCTTGGCCGTATCCGTTACCGCTCGAATTGCTTCGATGGTAGAACGGCCCTTACGGAAGCCATACTGGTTGCTAGATAAGCCACCAGCACACTCTGTATAGGCCGACAATCTATTCAGAATGACCTCTCTAGCAGCTTTCCAGCTGTGTCGAGTAGGCAATTGGTCTGTATGCCGAAGGATCCCCGGCTGTTTGCCAGGCTTCGGTAATAGCACCAATTTCTGCCGTTTCCATCGATCTGGGAAGTTTCCTTCGTCCATGCATCTCTGGAGGCAGCTCCTGAACATATCTGGATTGGCAAGAATGGCGTGTTTAAGGGCCAGGTTTGGAATACCATCCGGGCCTGGCGCCTTATTGAGCTTAAGTTTTCTTGCGGCTACGATAAGCTCTTCGTTAGTCACTAGCGGTACCACGTCGACTGACTCGTACGGTGTAGCGGGCCAGTCCGATGGTTCATGTGTCGGAAACAGTCCCTCTACTATACTGGCTAACAGCTCTGGGGATCTTTCAGGAGGTGTGCTCTTGGTCCCAGACATCACTATCCTGTATGCATCGCCCCACGGGGTGTCATTCGCCATCCTGCACAGCTGTTCGAAGCAGGCTCGCTTGCTACATTTAATCTCGTAGTTCAGGGCTCTGCTCGCTGTCCGGAATACCCCTCGTCTATCGAGTCGCTCAGCGTCTGTTCTAGCACGTCGCAACCTTCTTTTAGCTTTAAGACAGGTTCTACGAAGATCTGCAATCGTGTCAGACCACCAGTACACTGGTTGTCGATTTCCTGGGGCTGGGTCTTCCTTGGCATCGCCACGTCGCAAGCACGTGTAAGTACTTCCGTCAGGTCGTTACCGCTTAGTCCTGTAGTCCTACTCTCCCAGCGCAGTGCCTCCACCAACAGCTCTTGATTGAACTGTGACGTGCGCCATCCGGGATCCGTTGCACCACCTCTTCTCGTCGTAGTTCTCCGGGTATACTCGACCATAAAACGTACTTCCTGATGGTCGCTAGAAGTATGACCCTCGTGGACCATCCATCTCGGTTCTTCAGTCCATCCTGCGCTGCAGAAGGTGACATCGATACATGAATCACCGCTCGGTCCTCTGAACGTTGGCACTTGACCTTCGTTCAGCAGAACTACGTTCAATACCGCTAGTGACTCTAACAGGATATGACCTCTAGCGTTAGTAAACCGGGAACCCCAGTCCACTGCCCACGCATTGAAGTCACCTGCTACAACTACTGGTTTAAGGCCAGTTAGCTTCGCCGCAAGAGTATCAACTACCCTAGTGTACTGCTCTATACTCCATCTAGGAGGACAGTAGCAGCTACAAAAGTAAACATCGTTTACCTTTGCTATGACGAAACCCTCATCGTTAGGCGAAGATATTATCTTCTGGATGGGGTAGCGCCCACAAGTCCAGATTCCCACCATACCGGACTTGTCCGCAATCCAGCTGCCGTTTCCAGCAGGGATGCGGTATGGGTCGGACAGCAAGGCAACATCAGCTTTACACTCGATAACCGACTGTTGTAGCAGCAGCTGGGCCGCCTCGCAGTGGTTCAAGTTTAGCTGTGTTACTTGCATGTCTGAACCCTTCTAGAGGCCGGACAGGCCTGCGCACCGGTGAGATGCCTGTTGTCTGCCCCCGTAGGACAGATCAGGCATCTCGGTGCAGCCTGGCAGGTGCGAGCCTGGTGGTTTTCGGCTCCGCACCTACGGCACAGCTTACTACGGTCAGGTCCCTTACAGTCATAGGACTTATGACCGTGGCCAAGGCACCTGTAGTAGGCCTGATTGGTTGGCTTGTGCTCAGCGAGCACACCGACCAACCCACCTTCAGTTTTCCCTTATCCAGCACCTTCTTCGTCTCAGCCAAAGATACTTGGAATGAAGCAACCTGCATTCCCGCAAAGTTTTGCGTAACCGAATCGCGGATTCCTGGATCTCGACATTACACTGATCCTTCAGTGCGTCTACCAGGTCTCCGGCTTCGGTTATTTCATCCATGCCCTTGCACTGGATGTTCAGGACTGGGCACAGGGCTCTAACCTGGACCCTGTCACCCAGGACCTCTTCCGTCAACTTTTTTACTCGGAACTCTTCCGAGTAGCATCCCGCTTCAAGACGAGAATCATCTCGCCTTTGCGCGTTCTTCGGATGCAGTTGACATCCCCTCCTAGACTAGAGAGCTTCTCAGTGCCTCTCATAGTCTTTAGGACTTCGGCGTAGCTTTTATCGTCAGCCTTGACAATGATCGCTTCACCTCTATCCTTCCGCTTGCCACTCCCACTAGAAGGCGCACCCTTTTCCTCACGGGCTCTACCCTTCTTGGCGGTGGCTGGATCCTTTCCCTTGGTCGCACTCCTTGCGACCTGCTGGCGGCTTCTTTTCTCCTTTTTAGGATTCACTACCTTTGTCCATGGTAGATCTTCCTCCCGGCGGTCCTCTGGTATCTTCCTAGGTGGAGGTACCATTTTCCTCTCGGTCTCCACTCGGACCTTTTCTGCGGTCCGTGCCGAGGCTTTATTAGCTACTTTCAGGTCCGCCTCCTGCGTGACCCTACTAAGCTTAGGAGTTGCTCCGCTGTTAGCCATACGCCGTTTAAGTTCTGCAGTCTGGCTCTCCGCCAGCTGCTTCCCTTCTGCAAGGAGCCGAATCTTCGATTCGGCCTCCTTCGAGGCCTTCTTGGCTTGGCTAACCGCCAATTCCTTTTCTTCAGTAAGAAGACGGATCTTGTGCTCTGCCTCCTTACTGGCTTCCAGCAAGGACTTCCACTCCGACTTCGCCTCCACGACTAGAGCGCAGAGGGTTAGTACGGCCTGTTTTAAGTCCTTACTATAATTCACTCGGTTGTCCAGGAAGGACATGATTACGTCCGAAACGTCCGTAATCACCTCCATCGTCTGGACTCCATCCTCACCGTGGTTAGTCATCACCGAGTTAATGACTTTGGTCAGAGTGGGGCCTTCCATCTTAACATCCACCGGCACCTCTTCCGACCCACCACGTGCTCCGCCATCGCCTCCCCGGCGATCTTTGGGGTGACCGATCAAGGCCACTGCGCCTGGCGAAAGGGTTCTCCTTGTCGCCATTCGCCTCACCTCCTTCCTTCGTCGTTTTTGAAATTTTTAGTGGAAACTCATGTTTGTTGGGTCCCTCCTTGCGGCTGCTGTCGAATCCTGTTGGTGTAGTCGCCTTCGCGATCCCATGGTTATCTATACATACCTCGCGGCATGCAGGAGGCCATGCGAGGGTTGACACTTTCGTGTTCAGAGCCAGATCAGCGCTAGTCAGGAAGGAGCATCTGAGTTTACTCCCACTCAGCTACCAGCTGAGCCACAGGATTGTACCGCGTGCCACAAGGCCTGCCACGGTTTTAGGGGACGGAAGACAGCCTGGCCATTAGCCCATTCGCCGTTTCAGGTCGGTGTCACCCGGCCTTACTAAGAGAATAGAATAACCAGACTACCAGCCCTTGCGTTCACAATATCTCAATATCCAAAAACAAGACCAATAACATGCAACCAGTATACCATAATCAGGATCTTACTGGGATCAATCCTGATGTGCCAATGGCACTCCCTGCGATATGTGCCATCACAAATATTGCCCTCCGCTCGCTTTCAAATCGACTTCTTAGAAGGAAGTGGAGAATTCAAAGACTCCCCCTTCCTCTTGTTTTTATTAATACTCATTGCTGAGCGTGGAGACGTGACCTTCTAAGAGGTTTTTTCCCAGAACGGTGTCCCTGCAGGATTACCACCGCATGTCGGAATTTTACTTCCGCAAACGGGTCCAACGTAAAACGAAGGCACTGGTCCTTGCAAAGATCGTAACGGGATCAGTGGGTACAAATAGCGCTGAGAAGCACTGTTGAAATTAAAATAGCTTCGGGTAGTATTAAAAACTTCCTTCCGCAAAGAGAGAAAGAACCGCACAGCACGAAAGCACGATGCGGTCTGAAACATTTTCACAGTTACTTCTTGAACGCATTCTGTGTCTGCTATCGCATCGCTTCAATTTGTATCATGTGTGATGAAAAATAACTTTACAAAACTAACTAGAAATCCAATGACACACTCGGGGCATAATTTAAAACTATGTTTTGTAGATTTGAATCATTGAAAAAATATAATGATCTTATTTAAATAGCGTTCGTAAACCAAAATTGATCATTAGCATGGTTGATGCTCTCTCATAATATAGCCAATCTGCCCAACCCATATTTTAAACAGAATTTAAATTTTATTTTAAAGCGCGTATTGAAAACAGCTTGTTTGCAATTCGATCAATATAATGCTGGAATATCTTCGAAGATTTGAAAAACTAGTTTGTCACCTGTCATAAGATGAGATTAGTACTGTTCGATTTAATTCTAAAACGTTGTAATCTTTACAAATATGAATTTCAACATTCCACTAAAAGAGCTCAATAATTTTTTTAAGACTAGTTTGTACGTTTCCCTACCACTAGATTCGAATTTTGACTAATCTTCAGCGTTTCATTGACTAAAATTAAAACTCCCTTTAAAAAATTAGAAATTTTACGTAAAAAATTAGGAAATTGCCAATGAAGAAATCAGGATACGAGCAATAAATAAATATAAAATTTCTAAAAATGATGCAAAATTTCCGCAAACAAATGAGAATTTTCCACAAAAAAAATATTACTTTAAAAACCAAAAATTGGAATTATAAAGAAGAATTTTCCATAAAGAAATAAATTTGGTCCATTGATAAAAATTTAAAAAATCCCTAAATAAATCAATATTAGCAATAAACAGTTATAAAATTTTCCACAGATTTTTTTTTGTCACGATGAATTAAAAACTATCCACGAAAAAATCAATAAAGAGCAGTAAAAAAATATGTAAATTTCCATAAAGAAATATAAAAAAAACTGAGCATATTTCCATAGATGCCACTTTGTTAAAAGCGTTTAAAGTTCATGGAAATTTTGTTAAGAAAATTATTTTGAGCTTTTTAGTGGAATGTCTCCACTTGTCATAAGGCGAGTTTGTACAATCCCATTTAATTCCACCACTTAGTTGTACCTTGACAGATACGTATTTCGACCTCAACAGTAAGGTCGTCTTCAGTGTCTCGTAAGTAAGTTAACGATGAAGGATTATTTTCATACTAAAAAAGGCTTCTGGCTTTTTGGCAGCACGGTGCAGCTAAAACTTCTTGGGCCGAGGTAATTTTTTGTTCGGTTTAAGGATACGTTTTTAAATGTTTTCTAGTATGTTTATGTAAGTTCTAGTGATATAAACAAATATAAAAGATTAATGTGCGGGAGTTTAGCATTATTGTGTGGTAAGTATAAGCTTCAAGCAATGGTTGTATCGAGCACTGTGACGATTTTCAGGTAGGTGCTTATTCGATGATACCGTTTTGTAAAAGTGGAAAGAATCACTCCGGCTCAGTGGTGTTGCAACGAAGAGCTAAAGTTTGAAATCTGCATTTTTGTTTTCTATTATTGGGTCAATTGGGAGTAAAACAAAAGGTTGAAAAATATTGAGTATTGTGTGAGATAAATAGGAGACTTTTTTAAAATTATCAATCATAAACCTACGGCTTTCAAACAGTATAAATCTTAAGTTTTATGTGCAGTGAGCCGGGACTCGGGTCCATAGACCCAAGTAGTAGTTACCTTATTTGTAGAAATTTAATACTTATTTGTTGCTCATACTCTGATGATACTTTATTGGCAATTTCCTATTTTTTATGAAAAATTTTGTAATTCTTCATGAGAATTTTATTTTGCAGCCCTTTGCCATCATGCACCATCCTCTCGAACTTATGGCTTACACATACAACATCGTACGGCATTTTCCCCCTGGCACTGCCTGCTAGACTTCTCGGATCAAGTCCCACTCCCACCTGGAAAGTCAAGGGGCACTCATTAAATGGATACCCGGATAGATGAATAATGAATTGTTATGGCTATCGTTAGCACTATTCGCTAGCTTGGTGATAGAGGGTAGGGGATTTTAATCCTGGAGATTAGAACAACTGACACCAGTCGGTGTAGTGTGGCGCTTTGCATCGAGCATTGAGCCGTAAGCCCGCAAATATAGGGAAGAGACGTATAGAGGAGTGCAGTGATTAGTAACAGCTTTACTATCGATCATTTCTATAAGCAGCATCTACTAGAGCGCGTATCTACATGTGCGCAAAAAACATGATTAGTGGAGAATTGCCGGACCTATCTAGTGCTAGGCCGGATAGCAGTAAGATCATGAGAAAATATTGCGGCATTGCGGCTGACATTCCGCCTGCTTTCAATAAATGGAAAATGTGTTCAATGTTCGAGCGCTGAAAACGAGCCGATAGATGATGGATTGGCGTTTCCTGCTGGGTTGGTAAAACGACTGGCAACAGATAGGCAATAAATTACGACAAATAACATTGTAAGAAAAAGTTTAGCAATATGAAAGACTTACCATATCCATCGATGTTACTTTGCTGTATAATTCATGGATATAGCAAGACAAGAGGATCCTAAACTGTAAAATTATTCCATCAAAATCCCCCAGCACCGGACACTTCTCAAAACGACACTTGCAGAGGTCCTTCCATCATTATATGTAGTACAAAAGAAAGCTATTGAAAAGCCCTTTTCTGTATGGAATATCAGATCCTCATATTGTAAACTTTGTACAAAATTTGAGATTGAAAAAAATATCTAAGTTTTGATGTTTCACCTCACTTTAGAAGGCTTAAATCAATAATATAAAAATCTGAAACATTTTGATTATGTGGAGATGGAATTTGGAGTAGGGTATAAGAAATTTAACTGGAGAGTCAAGTAAGCTCTACTAATGCATATGAGAGAGTTAGTCCTGAATGTATTGCAAATGTATTGCGAGAGTTTGGCTACGTGCCCTGTGCTGGGAATTTGGTTTCATCAGTACCCGGTAAGCTGCGGAGGACGATGGAGGTCCTTCGTAGCTTAGTAGGTGAAGCACCTGTCTGGCGTACTGGTCAATAGGGAGTGAGAAGTGAGACTTCTCATTCATCTTTTCTAACTTTTCATATCTCACTTCTTACTTTCGCAATGGGGTTTCTCAATTCTCATATATCACTCATATCATTATGCATTTCTTGTTTCTCACTTCTCATTATTTATTTTACACTTCTTAATTACCATACAAACGACATTGTAGGCCATATTACCCGTTTTACAAACGAAGTTCACGGTCATATGATCCGTTTGGCTAAAGAACATTTTCGGCCATATTGTCACAGGCGGGTAACATTCGTATATTTGTTTTGTTGACTCGAGCGTAAAATTTAAAGTTGTATTGTTAAAAAAATGTTAAAAAAAGTTTATCAAACGGTGATTTCAAAGCTTGCGGTTGGTAGTCGAAACGCAAGCCACAGAATGAGCTACACCGACCAGTATGCGATACTATAAAAAGAGAGAAGGGCGGAAACATTGGACGCTTGTTTTCTGTAGGAAGATGAGTGCAAAATACTGAGAGATATAGCGTCAAAGAAATTACAACAGTCAGCGTTGTGGCTTCAAAGAGATGATTTGATTTTCTTTTATGTCTAAAAATGAGTTATTTCTCGAGTTATGAAGAAATTGGTGTTTCATTTGTATGGCAGCCCCCCTTTTCAAAGGTGGGAGGGGTCTCGAACCATCTTAAGAACCTTCCCCGGCCCCGAAAACCTCTGCATACAAATTTTCACGCCGATCGGTTCAGTAGCTTCGGAGTCTATAAGGTTCAGACAGACAGAAATTCATTTTTATGTATATAGAAGAAGAAGAAGAAGAATATTAAGATTACAAGTGCCAGAGTTTTTATTAGAAGCAACGTGAGTTGGTGCAACAGGTACCCCACAATAAGGACGGCATTCGAGGCGCACCGTTCGACCGATCTGGTAGACAGCCTCCATACTTGGCCTCCCGCTAGTTATAGGCTTTCCGAAGTAACCTATAACGACCGGCCACTTGCTGCCCGTATCGCCATCTGAGTTAACGTCTGTAACCGCATCATCCAAGCCCCGGCCGACCGATTTGTCACCTGGCCACTTGTCGACGGCATCTTCGCTCGGCTGTCCATCAGCTACGTAGCTGTCGGACCCGGCCGAGAGCCAACCGCTTTTCAGGCCGGCCGTCAGCCCGTTTAATTATCCGGCTTCGAGTCGACGTTCTTTGGCGGAAACACCGCCCTGCCACAATTGACACCAAAAACCGATCCCCTATGCATCCTGCAGTCTTCAATACCATCCGCCCTACACCGTCGGCTGCATCGTTGAGCGAATCCCATCTGGCACCATTTTCGTTCGGCAGCCCGCCGGCTGCCTCACCGCTTGCTCTCTGGTGGGCAGCGCAAACGCCCGACCACCCTTCTTGTCGCCACCCACTCGTAGCGTTTGTTTTGTAATAAAAGCGTTGAAATCCATTTTTCAGTTTTTTGGTCAAGACTCGAAGCTAAGAGAAGCCTTCTGTGTCCGCCCTAGAGGACTGTCGTGGCTAAACCAGCAGCTACGGGCTTAGGCCAGTTCCTTTCAGGAACTGAGCGGTTCCGGGGCCATAAAATAAGAGTCTTATAATATCATTTGTTCGGCCAAACAAAAATTCCAGCCGCATGCCAGACCCGTTGAGTCAAATTGAGGAAGAAGTAAGAAGGAAGAAGGAAGACGGAAGAAAGAAGAAGGAATAAAGAAGAAGAAAGAAGCAAGACGAGAGAAAGAAGGTAGAAAACGGAAGAAAGAAGATAAAAGAAGGAAGAAGAAAGAAGGTAGAAGGAAGAGGAAAGAAGAAAGAAGGAAGACAGGAGAAGGAAAAAGGAAGATAGAAGAAGGAAGAAAGAAAAAGCAAAAAGGAAAAGAAGAAAGAAAAAGGACAAAGAAAAAGGGAAGAAGGAAGAAGGAAAAAGGATGAAGGAAGAATAAAGAAGGGAGTATGAAGAAGGAAAAAGGAATAAGGAAGAAGGAAGAAAGAAGAAGGAAGAAGGAAGAAATAAGAAGGAAGAAGGATGAGGCAAGGAGGAAGAAGGAAGGAGGAAGAAGTAACAGGAAAGAAGAAAGAAGGAAGAAAGAAGAAGGAAGAAAAAAGAAGGAAAAAGAAAGCAGGAAAAAGGAAGAAGCGAAGAAAAAAGAGGAAGAAGGAAGATGAAAGAAGGTAGAAGGAAGAGGGAAGAAGAAAGAAGAAAGATAGAAGAAGGAAGGAGGAAAAAGGAAGATAGAAGAAGTAAGAAGGAAAAAGGAAGAAGAAAGAAGGAAAAAGGAAAAAGGAAGAAGGAAGAAGGATGAGGGAAGGAAGAAGAAGGAAGATGGATGAAGGAGGAAGGAAGGAGAAAGAAGGAAGAAGGAAGGAAGAAGATGGAAGAGAACAGATAGAAGAAGGGAGAAGGCAGAAGAGGTAAGGTGAAGAAAGAACTTCTCATTTTTTACTTTTTGTTTCTTTTTGCTAATTCGTCCTAATGACTATTCGGACTAATGACCATTCGGCTTAATGACCTTCGGCCTAATGGCCTCACACCGAGTATTCTGGTGCTTTCATAAGTATGTGGCCAACTAACTATCCCTCCAGTTCCTCAGCGTTTGCAAGGATGCGGTCAGGACAAATCCAGACGATTTTTCAAATGTCTTGCCTCCAGGTAGTAGTACGCCTCATCATTATCTATGGTAATGGAAGAAAGTGATGCTACTCTCGCACAATAGTCAAACCTTTACCACCTACAAGTTTGCGAGAATCTCTTAACGCTCTTGCTATTGGATTGACGTGATGAACAAATTGCAATTTTCATCCAATCTTAATGAAATGTTGAGGAAATACATTTTAAATACCATAGAAAATTATGAAAATACTTTCAATGCTTAACACTCAACTTATTTTTTCACTTCTCTTCGTCTTGGCATCACTGTGCTGCGACGTGAGAAGCTCTTGTTTACAAAAGCAGTTTCGCCCTCTTGAAATGTTGGTGCCGATTTGATCAAACAGAACACTGTTCACTCACTCGGTTGATGTACACGGAAGAAAAAAAGTACCAAAAATTGAGTGTTTTTTACTTTCTTACTTTTGAGTTATTTTTTCTCTTCTCTTTCATCCACTCTTTCTTTTGTTGTCAAAAACAAAAGAGCCAAACAATCCAACGACGCCAGTTCAATACGAAAAGCCAATTTTCAGTTTTATTACCTGAGGTCGAAATTGAGTGAATAAACTTACATTTGGGTAAATAAATTTTCCGTTGGGTACTTTTTTAACATGGGAGTAAAGGCAAACTACTTCGACCCCACTTACTCATTTTTTTCATCCCGTACGGATGTTCAAGGTTGGGTGAATTAAACTCACTATTGGGAAGTTTATTTCTTCTGTGTCTTTTTCTTCAGTTAAAATGTCAAGGTCGACAATTTTTTATATCTATGTATGTGCATAAAATCGTTTATGAGCGCAAAAGTCTCATTCCAATGTTTAAAATCCTAATATGCTAATAATTCTAATTGGCTTTTGTTTCTGTCAGATATGTCCGAAATACTAATTTTTAGACGCGTGATAAAAATCAAATTTTGCTCGCATCAAATTGTGTTTGATGGCGAATAAACAATGAATATGAATGAATATTATTTATCTATACATAAAAATAAATGTCTGCCTGTCTTACCCTTCTAGATATGGAAACTACTGAACCGATCGGCGTTAAAATTTGTATGCAAGGGTTTTGGGGCCGAGAAAGGTTCTTCAGAGGATTTGAGACCCCTCCTCGCTCTTGAAACAGAAATTTCTGCATAACATCAAGAAAATGGACCCAAATTTGGCATTTGGAGGTTTTTGAAGACTAGAAATATTTCTAAAATGTTTCGAGACCCCTCCCCGCCCTAGAAGGGGACATTTGACGTTTGGCAACCAAAAACTTGAAATGTGAATGCAAAATAAATGTTTGTGCTAACTAAGTAATTAATTTCGAGCGAGACAAAGCTCGACGGGTCAGCTAGTACCTAATCTACTTTTTGCCATAGACACCAGAAAGACACCAACAAATAGCAAAGAGTAGAAATAATATTGTCTAAAGCGAAAGTATCACATACACCATTCCTCGAAGCCTTCTACCGTAATGTCAAGTCCGCATTTGCTCCCATTTTTCTTCCTCAATACCAAGCTGTAGATTAAACTTTTATTAAGCGCCATAAATCTCTCTGCCCTCTTGGACCTCAAATGTCTCGTACCCAGCATGCTTGTGCTTAGAAGCCGACATAACTTCAACAGACTCGAAACGCGCGCCATAAGCCACATTCTCCGGAGCTCGGCCGGTTCGCTAATGCTAAATCCACCTTTCGGGTAATTGCATACTGCTGCCATTTGCAACTCACGATCGCACACTGGGTGCAATAAATGCAGCGCCAGTTCTACCTCCAACTGACTGGCCGTGCGGTGGGAGAAACCGTGGGAAACAGTTATTCTGATCGTGGAATTTTGCACCACCTCCTAAACGTTCCCAGAAGGGCTTAGAACGGGGGTCATTAGCAAAGCCAGCGGCGCACAATTTAAATATAAATATCTATGTTTCTAGACCGGATCTGATTGCGCGATCGAACCAAGCCGATAGTATTAAAGTATTCGAAAAGTTGTAAGCCGATTTGTACGTAACAAAGGTGCCATAAGTGGCCATTGATTGGGCTTAATACTGGCTGGGAGACAGCATTATTATCAGTCAAGCAATGAGGAAATCGAAAATTTATACACCAGCTCAGTGTGGCGAAGAATGTTTCTTTATTTCTCCATCTCGCTAAACAATAATTATCTTCGCGAGGAGCATTGATTATAGCACGCGTCCTGTGTTCCGAGACTCTGAATGAAACTTCCAAGACGACTTTGAGGCGGCTGACGATGACTCATGACTGGTGCGCGCGAACGTTGGCGTCGTCGCCTTCGTTGACGTTGTAATAGCACAAAGTCAAACGAATCAAAGACGACAGTACTGGTAGTAGTAACATGAAATACTATCCGCACAAATAACACAACTTGATATACTAATGGCGGGCGTTGCAAAGTACACTTCAGAACTAACGTCGTGATTGCTGATGGCAGTGCAAACTGCATTCCTGGCATAGTTTCTTTCCGTAGGTAGCGGCGACGGCGACGATGACGCCGGTTCTGACAATAATGACACGTCCGTCGCGATCGCGGACCGAAAATTACGGTCCGGACAACGCATCGTATTGGAAGTTGGTACTTGCGATGGAATTTTTGCTGAGAGGCCACTATCATTAGCAGGTCGCATGTAGGTCGATTGGCTTATCGTTTGAAGATTGCACGTTAGTCCACAGCTTTGCAAATAACAACAGAAAATGTACAAATGAAATATATTTCATGATTCGCGAATGTAAATTCACTTCAAATCGGTGTACCAATTTCTTTATAACTTTTAAACGCAACGGTCGATCGTTATCAAATTCAATAGTGATCAATTAAGCTTTGCCCTCTGTCTTAGCTTTTGTGCACACATATACACACACATACACACACATACATCCTCACGGACAGACAGACATGTGTTCAGTTTGTTGAGCTGAGTCGATTGGTATATAACACTCTGGGTCTCCGGGCCGGTTTAGTCTGTAAGAAGACCATTGTTGCACCGAGAACGCATATGTTATACGACTCCTTCCACATGAAGAATGGCTTGCAGAAGTTTCTAGAAGCCATGATGAAAATATAAAAAGAGATTTTCTAAAGGCAATGGGGCTCCCTCAGATATTAGAAGTTTGGTCCGGAGTGGTGAAGAAAGACGGTCCGGTTTCGTTCGTTGCATAAACGAACCGGGGAAATTCGCGTGAAAGCGTTAACTTTGTGAAAACTAGTCCTAAAAAACTTTATAAACAGCTAAAACTGGGAAGCTTACCAGACTGATCAAAGCAACGGTGGATGGTGTGCAAAACTGTGTGAAGATTTCGGGCGAACACTCCAGTTCGTTCGAATTACGCCGGGGACTAAGACAAGGTGATGGACTTTCGTGCCTGTTGTTCAACATTGCGCTAGAAGGTGTCATGCGGAGAGCCGGGTGTAACAGCCGGGGTACGATTTTCAACAGATCCAGTCAATTTATTTCTCTACGGCGAACCCAGTATCCAGAAGGTAGCTAAAGCCGGAAGGGTATGATGGGCAGGACATGTTGCAAGAATGCCGAACAGCAACCCTGCAAAGATGGTGTTCGCTTCCGATCCGGCAGGTACGAGACGGCGTGGAGCGCAGCGAGCGAGATGGGCAGACCAGGTGCAAAACGACTTGGCGAGCGTGGGGCGTATCCGAGGATGGAGAGATGCGGCCTCGAACCGTGTATTGTGGCGTCAAATTGTTGATTCAGTGTTATCTGTTTAGATATAAACTAAATAATGAAAATGAATGAAACAGCTAAAACGTCACGATCAGTTTTAAAATAAATACAGTCAAACCTCCATGAGTCGATGTTCCATGACTCGATATCGACTCATGGAAGCAAATTATGCCATATTAAAAAATATTTTCTGGGCTACTCTGATGGTCCCTTCAAACAGTTTCCCAAGGATATCCGATTCCACATCTCGATATTTCCATGAGTCGATGGTCCCTTCAATATCGACTCATGGAGGTTTGACTGTAGTACGGATCAAAGCGTAGCAAACCACATGAACGGTTGGCAAGCGACACCGTTTTGCAAAAGTTAGTGCCATCCGAGCCAAGCTTGCTTTGATCGGAACGTACGAAACAATTCGAGCGAGTGAAGTGGCAATGGTGTTACTACAGTGACGTTTCGTAAAGTCTGTACCTTGCCAATTAATTATGGAGCTCGCTCGAATCCCGACCAGAACAGTGCGCGCTACGGTACCACTGTCCGGAATCGCGAAACAATGGCCGTTCGTCACATCAGAAGCCTCAAAATAACATCGATCATCAGTAACAGCAACGGCCGCAACGAATCGGTGAGCTCACCAATTGACCCCCCCCTCTCGTTTCAGTCTTCTTCAAATAAAACATTAAAAACAGTTATTTCCTTAAATTTGTATGGCCCTCCGAACCACAGCTGTCCGTTTAGTCTTAAGTCCAAAAATCTTGTTTTCCGATGTTTCACTAAATATTAAAACGACCCTGAGGACCAGAAAGAATCACAAAATTGAGTGCCCACCCCGGAAGCTGCCGTGGCTCTAGACCAACAGCTTGGGGCTTTGCTGGTCGTCGTCTAGGACCTAAATTCTACTTCCTGGGTCTCTAACGATTTCACCGCGTTCGACCGTTATTATTTATTTATTTATAATCAGACTAAGGGAGGGTCCGCAAATCGTCCTCCATCTGATCGATCAACCTTGTTCGCTGTGCATCTCGTCTTCTTGTTCCCGTCGGATCGTTGTCGAGAGCCATTTCACCGGAATAATGTCCGACATTCTGTCTACGTGCACGACCCACTGCCACTCCTCCCACTCACACAGTCTTCCGATTTTCACGGTATGAACGATGGGTGGTTCTCCCAACAGCTGTTGCAACTTGTGGATCATTCGCCAACATCAATGTCAACGAATCAACGAAACCAAATAACTGGATGGACTTCGTGAAAATCGTATACCTCGTGTCAATCCCTGCCCTTCGTAATAATCCTTCCAAAGCGATTAGTTTAATTTATCAGGAATTTCTTTTTTTCTGCATTAGCTGTCATAGCTGGTCTCGATCGATTGTATCATATGCGGCTTTAAAGTCGATGAATAGATGATGTGTTGACACGTTGTATTCGCGGCATTTCTGCAATACCTGACGTACGGCGACCACCTGGTCTGTGGTAGAGCGTTCACTCATAAATCCCACCTGGTACTGAGCTTGAGCTTGATTGACTGCTCGTAGTTCCTACTCCATTATGACCAGATCAGCTGTTCTTGCACAGGGAACCAACAGATGTTTGCTTGGGACTAGCACACATCTTAAATGTACAAGTACTGGTTATCTAATTTGTTAGGTCATACTGGCGCCTGCCACGTCAGAATGCAAGTCAATGTAGGGAAGGGGAGGAAATGATGATGCAATCACTGCCCACTGCAAGCCGAATATACCTCTGCACTTGCCACGAGTTCATGCGGAATTTGTTAGAATTTCTGGGTTAGGTTGGAGAGGCAGAGGTTCGTCTTGGTTAACGAGCTGCTAATGTGATAGATAGGAGAAGGTAACTGGTGGAATTTCTAATTGGATGTAGGAAACGAGCTCTCTAAGTTCATTTCCAATTCTAGCAGATTACTGTTAGAATACTCAAATTGAAGGTATAGGAATAGTAATGGAAACGGTATGGAAGTCCAGTTATAGCGTTTGCTAGAACATGAGAAATAAAGAGAAAGATACAAAGTAGGAGAATGGAACGGACCTGGGATTGAACCCACGACCTCCTGCGTATGAGGCAGAAGCAGTAGCCATTTGACTACCAAGCCCGCTATCATAAATCCCACCTGGTACTGCCCCACAAACTCTCTTGCAATTGGTGTTAGTCGGCAGCACAAAATCTGGGAGAGTACCTTGTGTCGCCTACAAGGTGATTGGTGATTGCGCGGTAGTTGCTACAATCCAGCTTATCGCCCTTTTGGGTGATGGTAAACACGACACCTTCCATACAGTCCTGCGGCAGGACCTCATCCTCCCAAACCTTGGTAATTACCCAGTGCAGCGCTCTAGCCAGCGCCTCACCATCGTGTTTAAACGTTTAAACAGTTCGTCAACATCGCCATTTAGGTGCTCTTCGTAGTGCTGCCGCCACCTTTGGACCACCTCACGCTCGTTCGTAAGAAGGTTACCGTTTATGTCCTTACACATATCGGGCTGTGACACGTGGCCCTTACGTGAACGCACGTGAACGGTTTAACTTCTCATAGAACTTGGCGTTATTGGCGCGGTACAGATGCTCCATCTCTTCACGGCCTCGATCTTCCTGCTGGCGCCTTTTCCTCCGAGAAATCGAGTTTTGTCTGTTCCGCGATCGTTTGTATCGTGCCTCGTTCGCTCTCGTGCAGTGTTGTAGCAATCTTTGCCATGCTGCATTCTTCTCTTCTACTAACTGCTCACATTCGGCTTCATATCAGTCGTTTCTTTGATCCGGTGGCACTGTGCCTAGTGCAGCGGTTGCGGTGCTTCCAATGGCGGATCGAATATCTCTCCAGCAGTGGTGGAAATATTCGCTTCACGAGTAAGAAAATAATGTAATTGGGCCTACCAAAAATGCCACACTCGCGCAAACCTACTGCCTGCATTTTTCTGGCGCTTGCTTAGTTCGCGAGTACGGGCAGAGCAAAGACAAAAAGCAGGGCAGTATTTTGTTCGGGAGTAAAAATCACGGTCGCGAGTATTTGTGGTTACTTCAAATACAATGGATTGTGTTCGTGCTCGAACATCCGTGAGAAACATGTTCCGAGGTTGTTTTATGACTTTTTGCAAATTAACCCGAATGATTCGCGAAGCTTCACGAACATTTTTTGGGCTCTTTTTTTTTGTTTTCTCTGCGAGTAGTAGGTAGGCAAGAAAAAGGCAAAACAAATGTTCGCGAGTATTTTGTATTGCCTCATAGTTTTCCACCACTGCTCTCCAGCCATCTTCAAGAGACGCTGCGCCTAGCTGCTCTTCCGTTGACGTGTTGTACACCGTCGAGAGTTTTGAGCGCAGGCATACTGCAACGAGGTAGTGGTCGGATTCAATATTCGCACTGCGGTAAGTGCGGACGTTCGTGATGTCGGAGAAGAATTTACCGTCGATTAGAACGTGGTCGATTTGGTTTTCCGTTTCTTGGTTAGGTGACCTCCATGTGGCCTTGCGGATATTTTTGCGAGGAAAGGTGCTTCGGACTACCATTCCGCGGGAGGCTGCGAAGTTAATGCATCGTTGGCCGTTGTCATTCGATACGGTGTGCAGACTATCCGGTCCGAAGACCGGTCTGTACCTTTCCTTCCTTCCTACCTGTGCGTTCATGTTGCCGATGACGATTCTGACGTCCCGTAGTGGGCATCCATCGTATGCCTGCTACAGCTGTGCATAAAAAGCTTCTTTCTCGTCATTGAGTCTCCTTTTGTGTGGGCAGTGCACGTTGACGTTGCTATAGTTGAAGAAACGGCATTTCATCCTTAGCTTGCACATCCTTGCGTTGATTCACGCGTAAGCGCATCTTGCCCAACACTATGAAGCCGGTTCCCAGCTCGTTGTTAGTGCCACAGCTTTGATAGAAGGTAGCCGCACGATACCCGCTTTTCCACACTTTCTGTCCTGTTCAGCAGATTTCTTGCAGCGCTACGGCGAGAACGTCATAGTTGCGAGGATGTAATTCATCGTAAATTATCCTGTCGCAGCTTGCGAAACCTAGCGGCTTGCAGCTCCATGTTCCAAGCTTCCAATCGTGACTTTTTTGAGAGTTTTGAGATGAGAAATCGTTTTTTGTTTCTTCCTCGTATTGTTTTTCTTTTCAGGTTTAGAGAAAACAAAAGATAAAAAGGTTTTTTTCCCTTATCGAGATTCATTTAAATTCACTCAAAGAGGTTTTCTTCTTTTCCAAATTTAAAAACCCGATTAATCCACCTAGCACTGCTAATTCCTCTTATGCAGAATATTTTTAAATATGAATGAGTGTTTTTGGCGTGTTCGCATAAAATATATTGTGTTGGCCATAAATTCCGATCCCAATTTTCAATAGCAAACAATGGGACAGGAACATCTTGCGAGTAATTAGACCAATGCTAAGTTCCAAAAGTTCCAAAAGCCTATACCTATACGTTTACTTAGTGTAAGCGAAAGGCAAAAAGTTCAATAAATAAATAAAAACTAGGGATCCTATCTAGACCAACATTTGAAAAGGGCGTAACAGCCAAAATTTATTCTTTCTGATTCTTCGTCTACATATAAAGCTTCATATGTGGACGAAGATTCAGAAGTAATAAATTTTGGCTGTTACGCCCTTTTCACATGTTGGTCTAGCTATAAAGATAGATATGCGAAAGACGCCATTGTGATCCGATCGAGCATTGAGAACTGTCAAAACGTGAGCCAAATGAACGTTGTTATTGTTGCAGATTGAGAGGTATTGAGATTGTTTTGAAATAGGTTTTAAGAAAAGTTTCATCGAATTTGTTTTACTTTCGCGAGTAAAAGTAATCTAGTTTATGTATCGTGTTTTGCTCATTTGTATTTCACTTTTATTTTATTGACAATGCTTATTTACACACTGTTAGTGGACAGACAAACACATTCCAGATTGTTATCAAATGCAAAGTCATATACAAGCTTCAACATTTTTGGCTGCGGCAAGTGCTAGGAGCGTTAGCTAACAAAAGTAACAGCGTTGCTAAATCGTCTGGAAAAGTATTTGCATATCTCTCATTATAGGATCCCTAATGAAAACCATTCATATCATTAGGAATTTATATTCCAAAACTAAGGAAACACTTCCGTCAAGAGCGCTGGTAATGTGACAAGTACCCAAGTACCTGGTACCACGTTACAGGGGAAGTGTACCGGATTTGGCCACCTTAGTGCCTAATTTGGCCAACCCTGAAAAATGCATATTTTCCACAAAATGTCGATCAGTTTCAACAGCAAAGAAAGATAAGAGATATATCTCCTGTTAAAAGGGGATAAAACCCTCGAAAATTGCTTTACTTTTGGAGTTATGTGAGAAACTGGGCAAATTAGGAACATGGCCAAAACTGGTACAGTTACCCTATTTCGATTTGTTCTCTTGAAAACTAAAAAGACCATGTTTCCGCATTTACATGACGATGACGGAAATTACGCAGTATTGAATCACACAAATGCAGTCAGCACTTGAAATCACTCAGCAAACATGCTACTCCACCAAGAAGTTAGTAATAACTGCTTCAGTCGTGCGCACCTACAATAGACAACACGTCTTCATGACTCAATTTAAACTCACCGTCAGACAAACGATACGATCGAAGTTCATAGCTGATTAGTTATTCTAATTTCTTCGTTCTGCAATGGAAATGCAACAAAGAGGACATGAACTTTGGCTTCACCATCGAACCCATTATTTTCCAAACAGTCGGATCGATTAAACATGCAGGCAGGCACCAATAGCACAGAAGCAAATAGGAGTTTTATTTACGTTCAAGTGACAGCAAAGAGTGAATCTTTATTCTTCAGAACACGCGGCAGGCGGTCACGCTCGAAATTCAAATGAACCATTTATTACATCCATCAGACATGCCGTCGTCGTTCCCGACTTGGTTCGTCATCGTCACGATCGCTGACTTGATCGAGTCTATTTCTGTCCCGGCCAGACCAGCCAGCAGCAGATGGCATCAGCCTAAAATATAATGCCCCCCCAAACGACGACAATGCATATATTGCAAACGGGTCGTACAACTAACCACACGGGCCTCAGCTGGAACACAAATGAGATTGAGCGATTCAAATTAAACTTAATTTAGTGGATTATTGCTCCGGACCTTGGCTTCGCATCGTCAAACTACGCCGAGAACAGCTGTCTGTTTGGTTGCAACGCTGGAGTGTGTAGTGCCGGGCATTTTGGCCGTAGACGAATCAAATCGAGTGCATAATAACGATGTCTGAGACTCTTGTTTGGTTCGCACGGACCTTTACAAATTCATATTAATAAAATTTATTTCTGTGAAAATCACAATCATTTTTTTCATGTAAATAATAGAGGCCGTGGGTAAACTAAACTTCATTACAAGAATAGAGTGTATTAATAAATGCAACAAAATGTTGAATATGAGTTTGTCAAAAGCATGGATATTATTCGATTGCTTTTATTACGATATTAACTTAACTTTGAAATTATTTTTATCATTCATTTGTAAAATGCAATCTTCTTGTTCTTAGTCAATATTTTGGTAGTTACAATGATGTTCTAAAATAATGATTATCTATATTTACGAAGATGCTAAAATTAAAACTTCGAGGAATGAAACCCCCCAATTTGTGAGTACAATCAGCTTTAAGTAGATTCGTGACGAATTTCCACAATTGCGCCACAAACCCACGATCATCTCACTCACTGATCGATTGTCTATTGGTCGAAGGGATTTGAGAACGCGATTCGTGACTTCCATCCTGCAACAAAGCATCACCCCGGATCGATAGACTTTGTAATAAGGAAAGATACTCGCATACTTCATCATCACCACCAATGACCTAGATTCTTGAGATTCCATAATTGAAATCGCTGCTGGCGATCGCCAGAACAATGAAGCTCTTTTATTAGCCCTTTCCAAGTGTGTTTGCGATCGTTAATTAGTTGTTCTATCGAGGGCTAAATATTATTATAGAGGGACAATGCGGTAATAGATTTACGCTGAAAGTAGCCAACAGTGTTTGTAAGCTCAGATAATCTTTTTCACATCTGATGAGTGCATAACTATAATGAAGAATGACAGCCGCTACCTGTCTTCACAATGAATACGCAATTCCATAATTGTAAAGATAATCTGTTAAATTAATTAACCGCCGCATGCATCATTTACGATTGGGTCGTTGCCAATCGTTGACTTTATCACATCTAGGACTAATGCAGAAATAATAGAAATATCCATGAACTGCACTTCAACGGACGGCAATGGCAGACACACAGTTGAATATATTGATATGACCGGGCATTTCCGAATCATTGTTGTAGCAACACGAGGAAGTTACTTTTAGCGAGGTCGATCTGATCTTATCCTTATCACAACACGAATATGTACAAGATATTGGCTATTTGCGACGTAGAAAGTAAGAAAAAAAGAAACAGATTTGCCAAAAACGTTACAAGAAAAAAAACTTTAAAAAAAGATATAAAAGAATAGTACGCAAAAAGTTCATTTGAATTTGGTATTCTGCACTTGTATTATCAATTGTTAATTATATTCTTGTAAGTAAATATACTTGATCTGATTTATCTTTTTACAACTCAAACCAAAATCAAACCGTTTTACTTTTTTCCAACTGTCAAATAATTGTTCGAACAACTTCACACACGTTCAAACAAAGCAGCAACCGAAGCGTTTTCTTGGGGGCGGAGTCAATATTCGTCCAACTGCTTGACTGGTGTGTACGTTGCATTATGGAGCGTACACACGGTCAAGCAGTTTGACCAACATTGACTCCACCTCTCGTTTATTCAAACATCCATCAAGTTTTACCAACAACGGCACGAACAATCAATTCATTCGACCAACAATATCACACACGAACGACCGAAGCGCCAACTTGAGCACCAACCATCAACAAATCTATGGAGAATTGTGCAACTTCACTACAAATGCTCAAACATGTTCGGCGAACCTTGACTCCACCCGCGACAACTCAAACCAAAATCAAACCGTTTTAATTTTTTCCAACCGAGCCGCCAACTGTCAAATGGTTGTTCGAACAACTTCACACACGTTCCAACAAAGCAGCAACCGAAGCGTTTTCTTGGGGGTGGAGTCAATGTTCGTCGAATTGCTTGACTGGTGTGTACGTTACATTACGGAAAGCGGGGACGCAACCAACCGATCCCATTCTATACACAATTCATTGGGGTCCCAAAACGATCAGAAAACCTTGATTTCACTTGATTGGATGAAGTAACTCAAACTTGACGAAAACTCAAATGGGACTGCTACGCGAGTACCGGCGGATACATACCGCGTAGATCACATCAACTTCGACTTCAACGACTTCAGCGAAAACCGCGTAAAAAAACCAGAATAATCCACCTAGCGGTGATGGTGTCTTTCTCGTGTATTGTAAAATGTAACAAGAAAAGCACATAACAGAGGTTAAAATTGCACTTTACGGAGATAGATTCAGTTGTTTCCATCAATTCACATTTATTTGCATTTCATTTGAATGCATTGCAGCAGCTTTCGAATGGAACTGCAAGTCGCTAGGTTTCGGAGATTGCGACAGGATGATCTATGATGAATTACATCCCCGCAACCTCGACGTCGTGGTGGAAACCTCGACAGAACAGAAAGTGTGGAAAAGCGGGCATCGAGCGGCTACCTTCTACCAAAGCTGTGCCACCACCAACGAGCTGGGAACCGGCTTCATAGTGTTGGGTAAGATGCGCCAACGTGTGATTGGGTTGCAGCCAATCAACGCAAGAATGTGCAAGCTGAGAATAAAAGGCCGTTTCTTCAATTATAGCATCATCAACGTGCACTGCCCACGAAGGAAGACGCGACGACGAGGAAGAAGCGTTCTACGCACAGCTGGAAAAGATATACGATGGATGCCCACGGCGAGACGTCAAAATCGTCATCGGCGACATGAATGCACAGGTAGGAAGGGAGGAAATGTATAGACTAGTCATCGAACCGGATAGTCTGCACACCGCATCGAATGACAACGGCCAACGATGCATTAACTTCGCAGCCCCCCGGGGTAGTGCGAAGCACCTTCTTTCCCCGCAAAAATTTCCACAAGGCCACATGGAGATTACCTAGCCAAGAAACGGAAAACCAAATCGACCACGTTCTAATCGACGGTAAATTCTTCTCTGACATCACGAACGTCCGCACTTACCGTAGTGCGAATATTGAATCCGACCACTACCTCGTTGCAGTATGCCTGCGCTCAAAACTCTCGACTCGCTCTCGACGGTGTACAACACGCGCCGAAGTCGAACGCCGCGGCTAAACATTGGGCGGCTACAAGACGGTAGACTAGCCCAAGGATACGCGCAGCAGCTGGAAGTGGCACTCCAAACGGAAGAGCAGCTAGGAGAGAGACCTAGGAGAACGTGCGAAGGACATAATTTTACCAGCTCCGGATCTCCAGGAAACCCAGGAGGAGATTGGCCGGCTGAAGAACAACAAACCCGGGCAGAAGCCATGATAAAAGAACAGGCAACAAAATCAAAAATTTGCACCGAAATATCATTTGAACATCAAGATATGCTATGGATAAGAACAAACTAATGGCACATGATATTGATCACTTCTTACAAATAGCATAACTTGATCTCCTCATGATATTTTAGTGCAAAATATTGATATTGTCGTCTGATCTTTTATCTCTTATATCAGCGGTTCTCAACCTGGGGTACATGTACCCCTGGGGGTACCTTTGCTAGCCCCAGGGGGTACCTCGGTCAAAAATGCGTAATGGCGGACTTAGTACATTCCAATCAAAATATTGATAATGTTTTGATAATTGTGTATTTTTTTATTTCAAAACATTGTCTTGTACATAATATGCATAGCGAAGCCGATTGAATCCTGACCTCCACAACCAACACTCCGGAAAATCGACACATACTTTATGGCAGCAGTTCTCAACCTGGGGTACATTTACCCCTGGGGGTACCTTCGTTGGTCCCAGGGGGTACCTCGGTCACAAAGGCTTAATGGCGGATGTATACTTAACAGTTCCAATAAACATTTATTGATAAAGTTTTTATAATTTTTATTCTATAAACGATGTACGATCAGAAAATCAAATACTTCTGAATCCTGCCTACTCCGACCAGCATTGTGTATGAAGGGATGGCACATTGTATGGGACAAAAGATCAAAAGGGTAGGACGTAGAATCAATTGATAATTTTCAATGTGATCTACCTGATCGGGATAAAATGATGAATAATACGGTAAGAATATGCTTCTGTACTGAAATTTTGAATTTTAAGGTTCGAAAGTCTATATTTTGGAGACATGAAAGCAACGAAAAGCTCAGTATCTTCGTCGGAAGAGCTTTGGAAGCCTCGGAAGCCTCCTTTCAAAATGCTTGGAAGCCTTCTTTCAAGAGGCTAGGAAGCCTCCTTTCAAGAGACTCGGAAGTCTCCTTTCAAGAGGCTCGGAAGCCTCCTTTCTAGAGGCTCGCCCAAGAAATATTTTAAGTTTTATAAAGCTCTTGAAAACCATAATTTTCTCTACAAGAGTGTTATAAAACCCGTATAAAGCCAAGATGTTACTAGGGCGGAACCCAGTCAACATTTTGGTACCTATAACTCTTGATATAGGTTATTATATAAGAACTAACTTAATCGTATATAATGCACAGATTGGCTATATACGTACCAAAGTGGAGGCGATATAGGTACATACGAGTTTTATTTTACGATTTTTCCCGACATCAAAAGAACATTATTACGATTAAACATAGAATATAGAAAATAAAAAAAAATCCTATCATCACCAAGTATCGAACATGCGATCTTTAGATTTGCAGGCGGATACTCCACCACTGCACCATACTGCACATCTTGAAATGAGATGGATTTTTGTTCAACATAAACTACACAATTTATATCTTTATAACTGCTTGAAACGTCTACAATCCATTTGGACTGAAATGGTTTCGATTGTATTACGATTCATGTAGGCATGCATTTGCACTGATATAGGATATTGCAAGGAATATAAGTCATTACGAGTTTTTATTTACACAATTACGATTGATTTTCACTGCGATAAAAATGATCGTATACGATGCATTCAATACAACATTGTTCGACAATAATCTGACAAAGTTTGATATGGAATGCGATTTATATTTTTGATGGATGCAAATGCGACTTTATTTGCTGTTTGTTATACGATATGTGGTTTACTGGGAAGCCTCCTTTCAAGAGGCTCAGAACGGAAGCCTCCTTTCAAGAGGCTCGGAAGCCTCCGTTCAAGAGGCTCGGAAGCCTCCGTTCAAGAGGCTCGGAAGCCTCCTTTTAAGAGACTTGGAAGCCTCCTTCAAGAGGGTCGGAAGCCTCCTTTCAAGAGGCTCGGAAGCCTCCTTTCAAGAGGCTCGGACGGCTCCTTTCAAGAGGCTCGGACGGCTCCTTTCAAGAGGCTCGGAAGCCTCCTTTCAAGAGGCTCGGAAGCCTCCTTTCAAGAGGCTCGGAAGCCTCCTTTTAAGAGGCTTGGAAGCCTCCTTTCAAGAGGGTCGGAAGCCTCCTTTCAAGAAGTTCGGAAGCCTCCTTTCAAGAGGTTCGGAAGCCTCCGAAATTTCTTCTTTATTGTAGGAAGCTTGATGTATAAACTTAATTAGAATTGGAAAGTTTCACGTCCGTTTTTCATATATCTTATAAGGTACCCCGGGGCAAGTGAAAATACGGGGTAAGTGGGTACTATGGCTGCCGATGAATCGATGAACGTTTTTAATGGTAACAATGTTCTAGAAAGTCGAAGCAGGACTATCAACGAATCCACCCGACACAAAAATATTTGGAATTAAAACCATTTGAGGCACCATGCTAATGCTATTGTTTGATCATGACTTAAAACTCCCGGGAAAAGCTATTACTTTTATTTTGACTCAATGGATCTCCAACAGAATAGTCGTTCCTAAATGTTTCATTGATGTGGAAGGCGAATAGTTTGAGCAAATTAATAATTGTGTGGCATCAAAAATGATTCAAAAATTTAAATTAAAGCCAAAACTAGCAGTTTTCACTTGACTTTGATTCTTAACATACATGGGGCAAGTGGGACATACTTGAACAACATTTTCGATAGAACAATTTTAACTGCTTTTAGATATTTGTCTAGTGCAAAATAACTTTGCCATTCATATATCATATGGATCTGAATCAGATGTGGTTTGATATCATTGGTTTCGTTGTTAAAAAGTATTTTACAGTTCATTAACAGATGTTTATTTTTTATTTTTTAAATTATCTCCCGAACGAAAAAGAGCAATGGTTATAACTATACGATATATTTCCGTTTACAGTGCAAATAGTTTATTTATTATGCAATAGGTCAGCAGGTTTTGTTTCGTGTTTTGTTATTTTTAAACTTGCATCAGATTTACAGATTTTCAGATAAACAAAGTGCTTAACATATAAATTGGAAATTTCGTTGAAAATGAATGAAAACTTTTCTTTTGAAGTATCTTGATTTATGTAATAATTCGTGTTCTTAACAGGGAAATATGAATTCGAATGGTGAATAAAGATTTACTTATCCTTTCCACTTTAAACATTTGGTACAAAAGTAAGCTAATAGAAAGCAAGACAAGAGACAATTAAACAGTGAGTCGGCTGTTGTCTTGTTTTCATTATAACATTATAATCCCTTTCTTGTTGCTAAAACACAAGTCCGACAAACAACCAACCTCCATCCATGATCTGAAAATACTACGACTCAGAAATAATATTAACATTATAAACTCCTTTAATTAGTTTCATTTGATAGTATAAAGCAGAATATGTCCCACTTGCCCCGTTTGAAGGGGTAAGTGGGTCCTACAGGTGAATTTATTTCTTTCACTACCAATATTTTTTGCAATTACGTCTACACTTCAACAACGGAAGCATATAATGATGTATTCATGGTTAATGTTCTGAAATACTCTGTTTTCGAAGTATGCGTTAACAATTTCGCTAAACTAGCGTTTTTTTAGGTCCCACTTGCCCCGGGGTACCTTAAGTTAAACTTATTAAGAGGGGCTACATCAAAGAATGCAAAAGTTCGAAGGGGTACCTCTCAGAGAAAAGGTTGAGAACCGCTGTTTTAGAGGTACATCGATCCTAAAAAAAAATAGTTTAAAAAAATTAGGCCCTCATGTCAAAGCACACGCCTGCCTGCATAATCTTTTTGAAAAGCTTCTCAAAATGGGTAGGATTATCAGATAAAAACAAAATAAGCATAAATAATCACTGTTTTTGTACCCTTTTTCATGAAAACCCCTCCCCACGAGGACCTATGATCAATCTTAGGGAACGCCCTGAAAGATGAATAAATTATCTTTCATAACTGCCCAAAAAATCCACAATTGCCCTAACAATAAGAAAGTTATAATGATTTCAATTTGGGGTCAATATAACCCCAAAGATTTTTGATAAAAGCACATGTTGGTCCACATTAATGTAAGAATATGCTAAAATGCTTCCTAAACAAATTTTTATACGTCCAAAATGTGTCGTTGGTTGATGATAGGCTACTGAACCTATATTTGGCGCTGTATGCATAAAACACACTAAAAGTTAGGATAATCGGTTGGAAACTAAAAAATTGGCAGCCTTCCAATGTGGCCTGGTTTCATATTGATTCCAGTGCACAGACAAAAGTTTAGAAACGACTTCAGCGAAAACCGCGTAAAAAAAACTCGAAGAAAAATCCACGTAAAAATAGTTTACATAGAGTAAAAAATAACTTTATATAATAACTGTTTACGGGAAAAGTGGGTAAAACCGACACCCTAAGCTTTTTTACAGTTCGCCAATCTATGAAGCAATTTTCGTTCTAGAAATTTCATACAAGCATATTTTAGCCCTTTATGCATCTGTCCATGAGTCTGGTCACTACTACTATGAGTTTTTTTAGATCCCCCCTCTGTCACGTTTTTTTGTATACCTAGTATATGTACTGTCACAACATCTTGGACCCCCTCCCCTTCCCTTAAACCTGGGACATCATTATTGAACGACTCCTGACAATATTTCTCGATAGAATTTGATTTCTGATGAAAACGCGAAATCAAATAAAAATCAACAAATTATTGTTATTGAATAAGCTCATACACGGTGTTCGAGCTTATTATGATACACCCACACCAAAATTTTAGATAACTCATTTCGTCAATGGTGATAAATGTTATTTTTGGTTTATTTCTACTGTAACGCATCTCCGCTAGTTACAAAATGGCTAGAAATACATGAAATCGAAAGTTTATTCAAAGTGAGTCAACATTCTATCAGATAATCACCTGAAATCAGATATTTGAAGTGGAGTCGGTTTTACCCACAATTCCCCATTTTTGATTTTTTTTTTTTTGAATTGTATTGCAAATTCCGCCATTATGCATTATGGTCCGCGGTACCCCCTGAAGCCAGCGAAAAGTACCCTCAGCCACCAGGGGTACATGTCCCCAGGTTGAGAACCGCTGTTTTAGATGGAAGCAAAGCAACCTTCAACAGTCGAAATCTGGTCACGTGAAACACTGAAAGAACTAAGATTAAGATACAAAAAAAGAAAGGGACAAATGTGGGATTGATCCCACAACCTCCCGCTTATAAGAAAGAAGCGTTAGCCACAGAACGCCGAGCTTTTGGAGTCTATGTGAACGAGTTGATATTTGTCGTAAAATATCGGTAATATCTTGCCTACATTCTACGGTTCAAAATCAGATCGCGATGAACACATATGTATGTACAATGCATCCAATAAGTGTTGATTTTCCCAATTAAAACCATTCGTCAGTCGAAGACGCCGAAACGACGCCACCATAGACGCCAGCAGACAGTCAATCGCATCAAATATGGAAAACGATCTTGATTCGCAATGAGTAACCCAGTAAGTGGACGCACCTAACTAGAACACTTATAGAATACACAACCCCTTCGCGCCAAACAACTCGGCCACCATCTCTCCAGGCGGCAACTGGTTCTCATTTTAGCAATCTCGGCACGGCGAACTGCAGCACAAAAGTGTGCCAACTGGTTGTTTTTCGGTTGACAAACGCACATGCTAATAAATTTGCAACATGAAAAATTATCAATATGCTAACCAGTAATCACACCGGTGCACCTTGTGCTTATCTTCTCGTTCAGAGAGGGTCTCAGCTTGACAGCCGTACACGCATATGGCCAGCATGGCGACAGCTGCAAATTCTTGTCTAGCAGATCGCATTGGCTGTGCAAACTATTATCGATCGTATAGCCAATAATGGAAATCGTGCAGATTCGCAAATACCCTAATGCAAGAGAGCAAGTCGCGCCAAATGGTGCTCGTTATTGCACTGAAGCGTCAGCATGCAGCAGACAACTGAGCTGCGGTGGCGTCTCAAGCTCATAAAAGCTGTTTACTTTTCTCAACGATTATTGGGTAAGGATATAGAAGAGAATGTTTGCCGATTGAAAGTGAAAATCGATGCTGGCGCCGTTGCTTCATCAAACTCGGTGCAAAAGGGACAGGCCAAGGTCCGCTAATTTGTAAGCAAAGAACATTCTGCTCTGCATCCTGCTGATGCGAGCGAGATGTGGGAGGAAATCAACCGCAAGTGATTCTGTAGAAACCGGTTACGTCATTTGTTGATACCAACCGCAGATGATTGCAAAGTCGAATTGATGTGGCATGACACATCTGTTTGGTCTATCAAGCTGTGCGAGTTAACTTTTAACTTCTGAGAAGCGCGAGTGACAATATGCAGTTACGCATATGTAGTGAGGACAGCCGGTATGTGCCCTTGGTTGATGACAGCCGGAAATTGGTGACTCGTAAACGAATTCTAAGATTGTACAGGGGCATAAGAAAATGAAAAAGACTAAATAATTCTCCCAGTAGTGCCAACATTTTCGGGTACCGAAACAATTTTCTACATAACTTTTGAACACAATGCACAATGGGAAAAAAATGTCCATGACGCGAATAAATTCAATATCTCAGTACGGGCGGATGGCGCTGAAATTATGACACAAATCGTGCAAAGGTGGTTAAGATCCCTGCACCTTCGTGTAAGACCTAGTTCTCCTTATTTGTTATGCTGTCCGGAATATCTTGGCCTTTTGAGTAAGAATTAGACAATAATAGAACGTGGGGTAAAATGTGCAATATTTTAGCTTCTTTAGTCGTGCGGTGGACAAAAATTACTCCACTCGATTACCTGGAAAATTCAAGATAAGACTAGTAATGCGAGGTTATTACTAAGCAATTTGAAGAATATGAGAACAGGGGGTTAAATCATCAAGAACTCAATTCCCAACATCTTGCAGTAAACAAAGCTCACATAACATGATTTTAGCAAAATTTCAGGTCAAATGTGTTATGTTTTGTCGATTATTTCTTACTCCGAACATGAAGAATGACATACCAAATATGGGACATTGGGGTAAAACGAAGTCTGGCAGCTTCGTGCAGTGAACTTAACCACCTTTGCACTATTCCCCAGAAAGTTCAAGGATTTGTGTCAAAATTTCAGCGCAATCCGTCCATACCGAACCGAGATATTGAATTTATTCGTGTTATAAACATTTTTTTTCCATTGTGCAATGGCTGATCGTAAACAAATTCTGTTAAGGATTATTGTATGAAAAGTTTGTTACAATTTTTCTTATCTTTGAGCACATACACACGGACGGACAGACATTTGCTCAGTTCATCGAGCTGAGTCGATTGCTATATAACACTATGAGTCTTCAAACCTTCTAAAAAGAAAAAGTTCGGTTTCTACAAGGGTTTTAGAATGAAATAATAGCCTTTCGGCAACCCTTTGTAGTACGAGAAAGCCAAAAATGCGGTGGCGAATTCTACCAACAGAGCAGGTGCATTTCATCCAGAACGAAAGCGAATTTTAGATTAAAATCAACACTAGCCGAAAATTATTTCGAATATGTCTCAAAACTAGTCAATATTTACATTCAAACATTCCAATGAGTAACGCAACTCTTCATAATTGACAGAGTAATTGTCATTCTAATTCCCACATAACGCTTAGGCTTCCCCATTATCTTATTGCCGGCACTGCCAGCCGAAGGTGACACATCAGCACGTGCTAAATTTAGATTTTTCTCACGTTTGCATGGCGGAAATTCTCCACAATTGTACAGCTGTGAAGTAATGGCCAGTACCTAGGCACAACAAACGTCTGGAATGCACGGGGTTTACGATTTTAACCGCACGAAGACGCCACCTTTGGCTAAGCAGTTTGTAATACCTAATTAGTTAGCTATTTGTCAGCTTATAGGGATTAAAAACGATGCACAACAACAATGCATGTTTTGTTTGGCATCATCCCAATAGGCGTGGCATACTGCGATGATTAACAATCGGGAATTTCCAATCGATCTTGGTATTGTTTTTATTGAAGACGACAGAGCTACGGTGATGGTATTTTGAAGCACCGCACATGCTACCCATTTAATTGTATGCTTTGAATTAAGTCCCACTATCGATTGGAAGCACGCGTAGGAGTTGAGTGAAGAAAAGTGATACCACTTAATTAGTAAGGCAAGCAACTTTCCTCATATGGAATTTGCTAAGACGCAGAGGCGGCAGTTTCGACTTACTTTTGATGCTTGAAGCAAAACAGCAATCTATAGTGTGAAACAGTTTCCAGTGTGATTGGAGATGTGTATATCTGTTTATAATGAAATGCAACACGAGAAATCACTTGATTTGTTGTTGAGGGATAAATATTCCAGAACAATTCAGTGATCAATTATCGACGAGCGAGCTACTTCGGTAATGTACAAACGCCCCCACATGTGTACCTTATAGTTGGTAGATGATATAAATTGCGTCTTATCGGCAGGAATGAATTAATGTACACGGAATATGGAAAGAATGTTTTACTACCTTCAAGTACGATGTTGATTTTAAAAATTGAATGGAAATGGAAAACGTACCAAAACCAGTAAAAAAATTCATTCAATACTATTTACGAGGAATGTCCGAAGAGATTCCTGGATGAAGATTTAAAGGACTTCATAAGGATTTCCAAAAATTCTACCATCTTCTTGGAGGGATCTCTTAAGGAATTACTGTGTATTTTTTTAAAGAAATTCCTGAAATAATTGGAAAAACAATTTCTTCAAAAAGTTCGAAGGAACTCCTTACCCAATTTCCGCAGGAATTTCTAAAACAATTTGCAAAAAAAAAAAACCAAAGAAATTCTCCTAAGAGAATTTTGGGAGGTATCACTGATACAATTTCTGAAGGTATTTTCGTAGAATTTGTATAGGAATTCCGACCAAATTTCAAAAGGAGCTTCCAAAGAATTTTTTTAAAAAAATCGGTAAAAAAATTTCTAAGGAATCCCTTGAGGTATTTCCGCAGGAATTTTCAAGATGCAAGTGTTCTCTATGCGTTATGCGAGTTAACATCGTTGCCGACCGGACTTTGTGGAATTCCATCGACGGTCCCATCGGTGTCAGCATTTTTGGAGTTGGCAACATCGGGGCGCATCAGCAGAACCAGGCGAACGATATCGAGGGCGATCATCGAACTTGTAGACTCAGCATACTTGTAATGTAGTTAAGTTGAGGAGAATCTGTGTCAAAAGGTCGAAGGTCAAAAGGTCGAAGGTCATAAGGTCGAAGGACAAAAGGTCGAAAGGACAAAAGGTCGAAAGGTCAAAAGGTCGAAAGGTCAAAAGGTCGAAAGGACAAAAGGTCGAAAGGACAAAAGGTCGAAAGGACAAAATGTCGAGAGGACAAAAGGTCGAAAGGACAAAAGGTCGAAAGGACAAAAGGTCGAAAGGATAAATGGTCGAAAGGACAAAAAATCGAAAGGACAAAAGGTTGAAAGGACAAATAGTCGAAAGGACAAAAGGTCGAAAGGACAAAAGGTCGAAAGGATAAAAGGCCGAAAGGATAGAAGGTCGAAAGGATAAAAGTTCGAAAGGACAAAACACCGAAAGGATAAAAGGTCGAAAACAAAAGGTCGAAAGGATAAAATGTCGAAAAGTCAAAAGGTCGAAAGTCAAAAAATGTCGAAGAAAAGGGGGTCGAAAAAATAACAGAAGGTTGAATGAAAAACAGGTCAAAAAATATTAAAGTTTCTCGTCTGAAGGCGGTCTTGGACGTTATAGGGTTACTAGTTGACTTCCAAATGAAACACAAACATTCACAAATCACGTAAGGGAGGGGGTTGAGCGAAGTGTGACGATCTATATAAAATTTTCAGATGTTTCTTACAAAAATTCAGACATAGGGGGAGCGGGAGAAAGGTTGAAAATTCCCTATTTTTGCGTTACGTAATTAATGGATCTTCCCTAATGTAACTCCCAACTTTGCAGCGTAACGTAAGGATTTCTTATAATAAAAATAAATGTATTTTGTACATTCGTGCATAGTTACTTAAAAACAAATTTTGTGAACAAAAACGTATCATCTTTTGAGCACATAAAAATAAAATTACTGTCATTAGAAGATGGTATGTTAAGCTAAAATTATATATTTTGAATCAATTGAATGAATTGATTTATATTTAATATTTTGAATATCATTTTGATGAAAATGAGTGAAGAACTATTTTCATGAATTACAATTGAAGTTATTAAAGCCTAGCAATACAAAAAACAAAAAATGCGAAACTCGAAAGAAAAGGTTATGAATAAAAGAATGAAAAGAATCAACAATGAAAATAAGGTTGAACACAAATAAATATAAATGTGCGTAACTCGAAAGAAAAGCCTTTGATTGAAAGAAGGAAAAATTCAGCAATAAAATATAATCAGGCGAAACACAAATAAATATAAATATGTGAATAAAAAGAACGGCCTATGACTAAAAAAAGGAAAAATTCAACAATGAAATATCAGGTAAAACATAAATGTGCAAAGGAATGGTTGATCAACACTCGACGTTTTGCCCAATTTTTTCGACCTTCGAACTTTTGTCCAACAACTGCAATTTTTATCATTTGTTCTTTCAACTTTTTTTCCTTTCGACCTTTTCACTTTCGACCCTTTGTCTTTCGACCTTTTTTTCTTTCGACCTTTTGTCCTTCGACGTTTTTACTTTCAACCTTTTGACCTTTCGACCTATTGACATTCGACCTTTTGACTCAGATTTTTTTTGTTTAGACATTTGACCTTTCGACCTTTCAACCTTTTGACCTCTTGGCTCAGATTTTTTTGTTTCGACTTTTTGACCTTTCGACATTTTGACTTTTCGACCTTTTGTCCTTTCGACTTTTTGACCTTCGACCGTTTGACCTTCGACCTTCGACCTTTTGTCCTTCGACATTTTGGCTCAGATTTTTTTGTTTCGACCTTTTGACCCTTCGACCTTTTGACCCTTCGACCTTTTGTTCTTTCGACCTTTTGTCCTTTCGACCTTTTGACCCTTCGACCTTTTGACTCAGATTTTTTGTTTCGACCTTTTGTCCCTTCGACCTTTTGACCCTTCGACCTTTTGTCCTTTCGACCTTTTGTCCTTCGACCTTTTGACCTTCGACCTTTTGTCCTACAACCGTTGAGGAAAATAAATCAGTTGATTGTGAACAGTGAAGGTTTTTTAAAGAAATCCGTGTTGTAGAATTATTAACAGGCGCCCGAATAGAGACCCGACGCGAGTGGAAACAGTATAATCCGGTGAAAAGTGAAAAAGTCTGGAAAAATCTCAATATTGTTAAAATCTTGAAAGTGTTGAATGAAACCAACTACGATAGAAAGTGCCGTACAGTTTGAGTAGTGAAGGTCACAAAAATAGTGCTGCAAAAATCTTAATACGAAATTAAAATTTCATTACGGTACCAAGAGCCAAGTAGTTAAAGTGAATTCACAACTGGTCACTAGAGCTTGCACCGAAACCGGAAAAGAAGTGCAGGAGACACAGTGGTTCACCCCCAATCGGCACCAAGGCCCTTAATAGTGCAAACAAAAAGGATCAGTTCTTGAAGTGCCTGCTCCCGCTTTCCCCATCGTCGAGGGATCTAAAACAAAAAATCCAAGGCAAATGCTGGCGTTGGTACTAATGTAAGTAACCATTTTATATTCTATTTTACAAAAAATACCCTAAAAAAAAAAGTTACTAATTTTAATCAAAGTCTAACCAATCAGTTTTAATCAAAGTGTCGAAAAAATCTAGAGTCGAATTTTATTACCAACATCTAATCATGAATCCAGCAGTTCCAATGACTACCCAACAATTCATGGACCTAGGAAAGGTCCCAGATTTCGTAAGAGATCTCCGTCCCTTTAGAGGAGATCCAACAAAACTAATTGACTGGTTATCTGACGTAGATGCGATTTTCCGCAGCTCCAACTCCTTCACCCAGGTTACCACAAAACAACCCATTCCGACCAAATCCAAACCCATTCCAGCAAAATGCTTTCAAAAATAATCAATTTAGCAATAATCCATTTCAGCAAAACGCTTTCCAAGCTAATCCATTTAGACAAAATTCATTCTCACAAAATCCATTCAGACCTCAAAAAACAGAACCTATGGAAGTCGATACTAGCCAACAATCAAGATTGATAAACTATGGCAATCGGCCTATGATGAATCTCAAACGCCCCCATCCACCATCCCAACAACAAAATTTCAAGCGACAAGCACATCCGCTTGAAAATGCTTACTCAAGCTACCCATACCCAGAGTACTATGATTATGGCTACGACGGTTATGATTACAGTTACTGTGGAGAACTTTATTGGGATGATACTCTGTACGACGGATTGAATGCACAACATGACCAACCGGTTAATGAAATCGAAGAAGCCTCTGGTGTCAACTGTCCAGAGCCCAGTACTTCGCAACAAGAGACACATTTTTTAGAGTGGCTCCCTCGTTGGTAACACCAACGATGCCCTATATAAATTTAAAAACAACTATAGGTGATTTCCCCTTTTTAATAGATACAGGTGCCAACGTAAATCTAATTCATCCTACGCTAGCTTATAATTATTCGTCATCCAAGCCTTATCATTTCTATGCAAACGGCATTGCGAGTGCCAATGGGAAGTTCAATGCTAATACAGCTATTGACATTAACTTTTTTAAACCATTATTGTGCTCCTTATTGATTATTGTGCCCAATTCCTCCTACATGACTTTCATCCATTTTTCCACGGAATTATTGGAACCGGTATTTTAAAAGCGCTGAGTGCAAAAATTGATCTAGCCAACAATAGTCTACACTTGTCGAAAGGCAATGAAAACATCAACATTCCACTGCTTCAATACTCCCCAGATTCAAAAGTAAAATCATCAAATAACATATCATATCAGGTTACACCACAGCCTAGCTCCGACGAACAATTGTTTAGAACGTCTAATCTCTCCCCGAATGAAAAAGCTAGTCTACTTGAAGTACTCAAACGGCATGAGCAAGTGTTCCATAAACCGGATGAAAATTTGACTTGTAGCACTGTAGTAGAATGTGCTATAAACACGGTTAACGAAATCCCTATTCACCAAAGAGTTTACCCATATCCAGCTGCATATGCAGAAGAGGTAAACAAACAAGTTGATAAACTTATTCAAGATGGTATTATAAGACCATCACGATCAGCATGGACATCTCCTGTATGGATTGTCCCGAAAAAATCAGATGCTTCAGGGGAAAAGAAATTTCGGATGGTAATTGACTACCGAAAGTTAAATGAAAGAACTATTTCAGACAAGTATCCGATGCCTGAAATAAATTATGTGATTGATCAATTGAAAGGTCAAGAATATTTTGTCACCCTCGATCTAGCCTCTGGTTTTCACCAGATCAAGATGAAAGATAGTGATATCGAGAAAAGCGCATTCTCGATCAATAATGGCAAATACGAATTCACTCGTATGCCATTCGGTTTGAAAAATGCTCCCGCAATATTTCAACGAGCCATCGATGATGTATTGAGGAAGTACATAGGAAAAATTTGTTACGTCTACATTGACGACGTAATAATTTTCGGAAAAACGCTAGAGGAAGTTTTATTAAACTTAGAATTAATTTTGGAAGCTTTGGACGATGCTAACTTAAAGGTCCAACTCGATAAATCCGAATTTCTACATAAGGAAATCGAGTTTCTAGGATATATTATTACGTCGGACGGCATTAAACCAAATTCGAAAAAAATCGAGGTGATCGAGAACTACCCTGAACCTGCAACAATCAAAGAAATAAGATCATTTTTAGGGATGATGGGCTACTACAGACGGTTTGTAAAAGACTTTGCGAAAATCGCAAAACCCCTTACAAACCTTCTAAGAGGGGAGGTATGTACGTCGAACAAGAAAATAAAGCTAAATGAAAATGAGAAAGCTTGCTTTAGGAAGATGAGAAGTATTTTATCCTCCTCAGACGTACTGATTTACCCCGACTACAAAAAACCGTTTTTGCTTACGACAGACGCATCCGACTATGTCATCGGAGCCGTACTGTCCCAAGGCGAAACAGGTAAAGCCAACCCATTCACTTTGCCTCTAGAACTCTTTCTAAGTCCGAAGAAGGATTCTCGGTACCGGAGAAAGAGATGTTGGCAATTTACTGGGCGTTACAAACTTTCCGAAACTATCTGTATGGAGCGAAGTTTAAGATACTAACAGATCATCAACCGCTAACATTCGCTTTGTCAGCTAAGAATACTAATGCGAAATTAAAGCGCTGGAAAGCATATTTTAATGAACATGACTATAGTATCGAATATAAACCCGGTAAGACTAATGTTGTTGCTGATGCACTCAGCAGGATTGTTTGTTCTATGTCAGGAACCCAGCACTCTGCATCTAGTTCGGACCACTTCTTTATCATATCAACAGAAACGGCTCTTAACGTATATAAACACCAAATAATTATTAAACAAGGTCCCGATAAAACTGAAACTAAAAAAATATTCGGGTCTCATACTAGAATAACTATCTCCATCAACAATATTAATGAAGCTTCTATTTTGCAGGTACTTAAAGAAAAATTCGATCCTTCCGTAATAAATGGCTTATTAACAACTGAACCAATCATGGGTCAGATACAAGAAGTTTATCGCAAACATTTCGGCAACCAAAAAATACTAAAAATTCGATATACACAGAAATTATTACAGGACATCGAAAACGAAGATGAGTAATGGAACATCATTCAACAAGAACATAAGCGTTCCCATAGATGTTCGGAGGAGAACGCCAACCAGATTTTCCGAAAATATTATTTTCCAAAACTAAGGCAAAAAACTAATGATCTTGTGACCAACTGTCAAGTTTGTCACGTCACGAGAACAAATATGACAGGAAACCAATCAAATATCCACTTCAAAAAACCCCTATACCAAGTGCACCTTTCGAGATAGCACACATAGACATTTTATTTCTGGAAAACCACCATTTCCTAACATACATTGACAAATTTTCAAAATTTGCCCAAATTAAACTAATTCAATCACGAGCAGCCGTTGATATAGTCCCAGCAGTGAAAGAGAGTATTAACAAAGTATCAACCACCCAAAACACTAGTTATGGATGGAGAAAAATCATTCGGCACTTATGGTTTAACTAATAATAGCATACACTCCTCAACCAAACACACCCCTACAGAAGTAATACTTCCTTCTTCAAGATCCACAAAAATAATTGAAGACGTTCATAAAAATTTAAAAAAGAAACAAACCAAAGACTTGACTTTCCACAACAAAACGAAGAAACATGTCGACCTGCAGGAAAATGAAGACATTTATGAAACAACAAGAGCCAGACTGAAACACAAACCACGATTTAAAAAGACAAAAATAATTAAAGTTAACAACAGCACTGTAAACGTTGAAGGAAACAGAAAAGATCACAAAAACGACTTGAAAATACGTAAGATTTAATTACCCCTCTTTCTCTCTATCTTTTAACCACAGACTCACTATACTACGACATATATCGACCCAGACGCTATCACTTCAAAAAATAGACAGTCCAGCTTTAGCATTCAACCATGGCATCGGGAGAGTTAGAATTCAATTTTCATATTACATACATCATTTTAATTTATCTTCGGTCAAAATGTACATTCAGAAATTACAAGCAGATTATCATGAAGAAGATACAAACCAGTTTTCCGATCTAATTTTAGATAAATTTGAAAAGATCAATGTTTGTCTCGAGAATTTAACCCCAGGTAGAAGGTTTAGACGATGGAATGCTTTAGGAACAGGATGGAAATTCATTGCAGGTAGCCCAGATGCAAACGACTTAAAGATTATAAATTCTTCCATTAATATGCTCATACAAGACAATAATGAACAGATCAGAATCAATAGAGAGATAAATTTACAGATGAAGGAAACAGTTAGCAAAGTAAATGATGCCATTAGATTATATAACATTCATGCCTCCGAAACACATACAATAAATATCCTCTTCAACTTAAATATTTTACATGAGAAATTAGAACAAGTCCAAGATAGTATATCTTTTGCAAAATTAGGTGTATTAAATGCTAACATACTAAGTGATCAGGAATTAAAACTTCTAGCAGAAGACATAACTAGACAAAATGTAACCATCAATTCACCAATAGTCGCCACCAGTACCCAAGAGATCGCCATTCTTATCAAAATGCCTCAACTCGCCTCCAGCATGTACAACAAAATCCACATCTTCCCAATACTACTCAAAGACGAGCAGATATATCTGCCACATCAGAAGTATTTGGTACACAAAACAGAAATCTATGTAGTAGATAAACTAGACACGAATATTTACGATATCAATGATCTACGGCAAGACACTTCGACATGTATCCCAAATCTGCTAAACGGGATTACTGCAACTTGCAATTATACAGAAAATACAACCCCAGGAAACATTATTCCCATAGACGATCATCACTTGTTGATACACTCATCAGCCGCATTCACCTTAAATGCCACATGTCAGACAACTAGAAGAAATCTATCCGGATCATTCCTAATTTACTATGAGAATTGCGAAATACAGATCAATAACAGCAGATTCTCCAACACCGCTAAAAACATAACAGCGACACCTATCAATCTGTCTTTGGATGGCATCTAAGTCTAGAGCATTTACTCAGCCTACATTTAGAAATGCGAAAAGCGATGGAATACATTCATCTCAACAATAGCAGCCTACAATGGCACTGGCCTGATTGAACTTTATACGGAGGAGTCTCCCTCCCCCTTACAATAATTGGTATTATTCTGTTCTATCTCTTCTTCTCTTCTTCTTCTTATTGACATTACATCCCCTACTGGGACATTGCCGCCTCGCAGCTTAGTGTTCATTAAGCACTTCCACAGTTATTAACTGCGAGGTTTCTAAGCCAAGTTACCATTTTCGCATTCGTATATCATGAGGCTAACACGATGATACTTTTATGCCCAGGGAAGTCGAGGCAATTTCCAAACCGAAAATTGCCTAGACCGGCACCGGGAATCGAACCCAGCCACTTTGTAGCCGCGCATCCTACCGCACGGCTAAGGAGGGCCCCTTTCTGTTCTATCTAGTTATCTCTAATAGATTCTCCAAAATCAACATTCAACATGAGTCATCACCCATTGACGTTAGTACATCTACCCAAAGCCATGATCAGCAACTCCACCAACAGGATACAACAATATTCGATGTTCTTCGGACGGAACCTCAAATCTAAGGAAGGGCGAGTTAACGTCTTTGCCGACCGGACTTTGTGGAATTCCATCGACGGTCCCATCGGTGTCATTTGGTAGTACCCACCCCTCCCTCACCTTTTATTGTAACAAAGTATAACACAAGTTGGACCTCCCCCTCCCCCCAAAAGCGTTACGTATTTTGTGAACAGACCCTTATTCTTCTACCCGAAGGTGACAAACGCTGTTCAGGCTACCCTAAAGCAGCATGGTTTCCAGGCAGTCTATAAAAGTGGGAACACTTTGAAGGATCGTTTATGTACTTTAAAAGATACGATTCCGAGAGAAGAATTGTCTGGCATATACGCAGCGCCATAGCGTGTGGTTGGCCAGGTTGGCCCCCGCCAAGGGCGCCAAGTCTTAGGGGACGCCAAAATCCAGAACTATGGGAAATGATGACAAATCTTTTTACTTGGTTGGATACTACTTGAAATGGAACTTGAATTGAACAGGAAACACAATTGAAAAGAAAAATGGAACAAGTTTCTGAGGAAGAAGTTCTAGATGAGGACTTCAATGCAAACACAGAGTTGACTGTAAAAACCGTGTCAACCAATGCCACCAAACTACCCACTTCAGGAGTTGATATATCTTGATCCGAACTAGCGTTGATTTTTTCTTGATTCGTCTTGGTCCAATCAATATTTCTGCTGCCAGCTGATCAAGGTTTCCTGACGAACAAAAAGGAAAAAAAAAATCGTCGAAGGTGATTTTCCGATCGTAAACACCACCTTCCATAGCGCCTATCTTATCCATGACATTCCGTGACATTTTTTTAATTTCGCTCTCATGGCTTAGACTTTGTATTTAGAACAATGATCTGTTTGACAAAGTTCTAGAATCTTTTAAGCATTATATGTTAATCAAAAAATCCGAATTGTTAATAACTTCTGAAAAAAGTCCCACGACATTTTTTTTACATTTCCCGTCACTTATCTCCAAAGTAATTTCCTGAGTTTTTTTTTCAAAAGAATCCTGTAGGGTAGAGGATACGCGTATAGAGATTATTATCATGGGAGAAAAAAACATTGGATAGGAGAGCGGAGACTGGTTGAGAGGCAGAAGAAGGACGTCAGTTTTGTGACTGATGTGGTAGAATGTGGATCGGTTGAAAAAGTGTAAAAAAAGAAAATAGTTTGAAAAAAATATAGGTATTGAATATTGATTTTGATGTGATTTGTGTTTTAGTGACTTTATTGGTGACTGAAGAAAACCCGATAATGGCGCAGTCGACAGGATACAACACACATGTTCTAACTCTATTTTTGAGTCAACCACTGATATTTGTCATGCAATCATGGATAGAGCTTACCAGGCTTTAAAAAAATAATTCTGCAGCAAAATCAGTAAAAACTTTCTTCTATTTACAAGTTGTAACCGCAGAAGAACCAACTCACTCTAAGATCCTAATCACTCGAAGATTCTATTGACTTTAGACTGATTTATCTGGATCAAACGACATGTAGAAAATACCAGAGACGTTCCAACGCGCTCGAAACTTAGGTTCGCTTTCAATTGTTTCGCATCGTAACAACCCACTCGAAGATTGGATTTACTTTCAACTGATCCACCCGGATCAAACGTCTGCTCTCACGTAGAAGACATCAGAGACGTACCAACACTCTCAAAGATTGGATTTAATTTTAACTGATCCACCCGGATCAAACGTCTGCTCTCATGTAGAAGACATCAGAGACGTACCAACCCCCTCGAAGATTGGATTTACTTTTAACTGATCCACCCGGATCAAACGTCTGCTCTCATGTAGAAGACATCAGAGACGTACCAACTCGCTCGAAAGTTGGGTTTGCCAAGTGGCTGAATTTCAAACCATACCATTTTCTGATACAACGTTCTCGATCTTCCGAACAACTTTGTTGTGTACGTCAACTTCCAAAATATCATGTCAACTACCAAAATCTCATAAATTTCGAGATATCTTACCCAAATTGTATTTCAATACAAACTAGCGCCACCAAGTGGCTGAATTTCAAACCATACTAATCTCCGATCAAACGTTTTCGACCATCCGAACAACTTTGTTGTAAATGTCCACTACCAAAATCACATAAATTGTGAGATATCTTACCAAATGGTATTTTCATACAAACTAGCGCCGCCAAATGGCTGAATTTCAAACCAAACTTATCTCCGATACAACGTTTTCGACCATCCGAAAAACTTTATTGTATATGTCAACTACCAAAATCTCATAAATTGCGAGGTATCTTACCCAAATGGAATTCCAACACAAACTAGCGCCGCCAAGTGGCTGAATTTCAAATCATACCAATATCCGATTCAACGTTTTCGACCTTCCGAACAACTTTGTTGTACATGTCCACTACCAAAACCTCATAATTTGCGAGAAATCTTAGCAAATGGTATTTTCATACAAACTAGCGCCGCCAACGATGCAACGTTTCCGACCATCCGAATAACTTTGTTGTATATGTCAACTTCCAAAATCTCATAAATAGCAAGATATCTTACTCAAATGGTATTTCCATACAAACTATAGCGCCGCCAAGTGACTGAATTCTAAACTTCACTAATCTCCGATACAACGTTTTCAACCATCCGAACAACTTTGTTGTATTGTCAATTTCCAAAAACTAATAAATTGCGAGATATCTTACCCAGATTCACTTGTCATAAGACGAGTTTATACAATCCCATTGAATTCCACCACTTAATTGTATCTTGACAGATACGTATTTCGACCTCAACAGTAGGGCCGTCTTCAGTGTCTCGTACTTGACTCGACTTTCCATACAAACTAGTGGCTGAATTCCAAACTATACTAATCTCCGATACAACGTTTTCAACCATCCGAACAACTTTGTTGTATATGTCAACTTCCAAAAACTCATAAATTGCGAGATAACTAACTAGCATGCATTTTCCATACAAACTAGCGCCGCCAAGTGGCCAAACCATACTAATCTCCAACACAACATTTTCTTTACAAAAAAAATATTTTCATAACAATAACATTCTTCAACAGCCCTGTACTGTTGTCATATTGCAGGAATCTTCAACAACCCTGTAGGCATATTTTAAAGTCCCACGTCACCAACTCAAGCACAAACCGGTACAAAATAATACAAAGAAACTTACTTGAAAAATGCGGGAACAGGAAGCCACATTTGCCGGAGCGTCAGCCGAAAAAAATAAACCAAACGATGGTCGTCAGACAAAATCACTATAGTACTAAAAATAATACACAAATGGGAGCACAGATTCAATCCGCTCGGCAGCCCTTACTTTGCACCGTTCAATGTGGAAAAACGATCCATAAAAAAATGAAAAACGATCCATAAATAACATCTGAATGTTCCATAAAACCATAAAATAGTTCGAGAGATTCCATAAAGAATATTTTTATGATCCATAAAACTTTAAAAAATGATCCATAAAAATATATTGATACATAAAATTTCAAATTTGCGCAATTTATATCCTGATGATGATCCATAATTTTGGTCATATGATCCATAATTTTGATAATGTGATCCATAATGCTTAGAAAGAAGGCCAATGAAACTATATTAATTGATAAGAAAATTATTTTGAGCTTTTTAGTGGAATGTTTTTCACCTGTCATAAGACGAGTTTAAACAATCCCATTGAATTCCACCACTTAATTGTAGCCTGACAGATACGTATTTCGACCTCAACAGTAAGGCCGTCTTCAGTGTCTTGTACTTGACTCGACTTCGAGTCAAGTACAAGACACTGAAGACGGCCTTACTGTTGAGGTCGAAATACGTATCTGTCAGGATACAATTAAGTGGTGGAATTCAATGGGATTGTTTAAACTCGTCTTATGACAGGTGTATATTAATTGATCCACATATTTTATAAAATCTATGGATCATTTATCAAAATTTATGGATCATATCACCAAAACTATGGATCATTTGAACAAAGTTATGGATCAAATGGCCAGAATTATGGATCATATTACTGAAATTATGGATCATCATCACGATAAAAAATACGCAAATTTGAAGTTTTATGGATCAAAATATAGTTTTTTATGGATAATTTTCCAAAGATTTATAGATCATTTGTCATATTTTCATGGGAAAATAGCAAGAATTGTATTGTTTTTCTTGACCATGTTAATGGAACATATTTCCCAATTAATTGCTAAATTTTAGCTTAGTTATGGATCGAAAAATTATTCTTTATGGAATCTCCTTAACTATTTTATGGATTTATGGTAGCATTTTAAGGAACATTCAGATGTTATTTATGGATCGTTTTCCAGTTTTTTATGGATCCGTCTTTATCGTTTATATGCAAAAGTATGTTTTGCCGTATCCGCTCTCCTATCCAACGTTTTTTTTTTCTCACATGATAATAATCTCTATACGCGTATCCTGTACCCTACAAATCCCTGCAAAAAATTCTAAAAAAGTTTTTTTTTAATTTCTTTGGGAATTTGTTTGATATTTCCTGAAAATAATTCCGGAGGATTTTCCAAAAAAAAATCTTTGACAAATTTTGGAAGAAATTTTCAAAAGAACTCCTAATAGAACTTCAGAAGGTGTTTCTAGATTTATTGAATAATGAATCACTGGAGGAACTAGCGATGGATCAATTATAGTAATTTACGATGGGATTCTTGGATGATTTTTTGAAGGTATGCATGAAAGATCTTCTGGATAACTAATCGAATTAATTCCTTGGGGTATCTTTTTACGAAAAAAAATACCTGTATTATATCCCCAACGAACTTTTGGATAAATTCATGAAATTTCACCTGAATCAATACTCTAAGAAATTTCTGGAGAAATTTCCGAAGCAACTCCTAAAGCAAATTCCTAAGGAGTATATGAGAATATCCGAAGAAGTATGATGATGCATCGACTGCTATCCAGATATTTTTGGGTTTGTATTTTTGTCATACAGTTTTAATTCCAGATTCAAAACAGGATTTTGTTTTACTACTGTCCGGATTTGCGCAAGGTTTTTCGAAGGAATTTCTCCCCTTACGGAATTCTTGTGAAAGTTTCTTAAATAATTTCCGAATGAATTCCTGTATTATAAGTTTATATAAAAAATCCAGTAGGTATTTCTTTGAAAATGTTCGCGGATGACTTTAATAGTTCTTCAGCAAACTCTTTCAGAAATTCGTTAGGAAAATATTTTCGAAAATTTATTTGGTTGGTTCTTTGTAAATTTATTCAAGAATACATTGAAATTCCTCCTGAAACACATTTGGAAACTTTTGCCGGAATTTCTTCCAAAATTTCTCCAGAAAATCATTCAGAAATTCCTTCGGGTACTCCAGGAATAATTCATAAAATTCCCACCGAAGTTCATTTGAATATTCCTCCAAGGATTCTTCCGAAGAACCTCCCGAAAGCCTTCATAAATTTATCCAAAAATGCTTTTAGTAAAACAATGTAATATCTCTTTCAAAATTTCTGCAGGGATTATTCCGGAAAATTTGTTGAAAGAATTTTTCGGGAAAGTTAAGGGGGATACGTTGATAATAATAGAATAACAGAAATCTTCCGGAAAATTACTGGAAAATGAAATAGAAAATTCTAAAGGAGTTTTCATAGGAGTTTCTTACGGAAATTCGAAAGGATTCTCTAAGTAATTGCCAAAAGAACTTGCACATGAAATTTCCCAAGGATTTATTAGAGATTCCCGAATGAATTTTTCAAGGAAATTTGGAAGGAATCTCCGAAGATCTAAAGGAGTCTCTAGAAGATTTGCTAAAAAAATGGAGGAATGACCGAAGGAATTCCTATAAGAATTTCCGAAAGAATTCCTGGAGATCTGTAGAAATTCCTGAGGGAAATTACGAATCATTCTAAGAAGTTCTTTGTAGAGTTTCCGGAGGGATTAATTGAGAAAATACTAGCAGAAATCCTAGAATATATTCCAAAAAATTCCTAAATCAATTTCCGAAGAAACTCCTGAAGAAATTTCCAAAGGCATTCCTAAAGAAACATCGCAAGGACTAAAGGAATTTCCGAAGGTATTCCTAAAACAATTTGCGTAGGTATTCCTGAAGGAACTTCGGATGGATTTTCCAAAAGAAATTCTGAAGAAATTCCTAAAAGAATCCCGAAAGACTTTCGATATTTCTTTTAATTCCTTCTTTGAATTTTCGAGGAAACTTCCAAATTATTTTCGGAATTACAATTTATTTTTGGAAACACCTTCCTAAATTTCAGAAACACTTCGGAATTCCTTATTAGAAATCCATTTAGAAATTCCTTCGAAAAAAACTTTAGGAATACCACAGACAAACAGACGTGACACTAGAGAAATTACTATCGACCATGACTTCAACGATCAATTTGAAATTGAATGATTGTTTCACAACTAGAGACGCTAGCGTCGTAATCCTACGAGTTTGACATTTCACTCCAGCGCCTTCTGGTGACGAAACATTGGTTCGTGTAACATGCTCGCAAGATGGTGGTAGAGAAGTTGGACGATATATTTTTCATAAAAATGTTCAAGCTGTTACGTCTGTTTGTATGTGGGAATACTTTTATGAGTCCATTAGATTTTTAGGAATTCCTACGGAAAAACCCTTCAGAAACTTCTTTGACAATACCACGGAAATTGTTTCAGGAATACCTTCCGAAATTTCCCCCCCTCGGATATGTTATCTTGACGCGATGGGTGGGCTTACGCCATTAGCACTGTGATGGCAACCAAAGACATATCCTGTCGTGGTGGTATCACATGCTGACTAGTTTTGTTTGGTGATGTGATCCAACGGATACCATGTCTTGGTGCCTTGAATGGTAGTGCAGTCAGGCAGAGGCCTTTTTCATCAATGATAATGATGTGAGTTCTCTTCTTTCGGAAATACTTTTCTGATGCGTTGCCTGATTGTGATGAGTCGTAGCTACGCTTAAAACGAGCTAGATAGGTTGATTAAAAATGTGTTCAAGTTTATCGACATTTGTAAGGAATGGAGCGTTGGATGCACTGAGTAGAAGTTTTATAAAAACTAGGAAGGTGGCGCCAGTCTTATTTGGTTAAGTTTAAATTTAAAGAAACATAATAAAAATACCGTATATGTTAATGGTATATAAACAATCTTATGACGGCTTCATTCTTGATAATGTTTACTAATAGATAGGGAATAGGCGTGACCGAAAAGTGAATGCTTTAGCTGACTCATAACTAATCATTAGTTGATTATAGATAAAAACAGTTAGTTTGAAAGCAATTATGCTACTTGTTAGAATACAATAATAGTTTTAGGCTACCTTGACAAAGAAATCACAATAAAATAGACCAAATGCGTTGAGTTTGATAGTATTGGCACAGCACACAAAAAACAATGAAGAATCAATAACTTAAGCAAACAAAGTAATTCAACGAACGCATGCCATACCAAGGACAAGGAAGAAATAGTACAGATGAATCTATATGATTAATGACTTCGTCGAGTCAAGTACGAGACACTGAAGACGACCTCAGTGGTCGAAATACGTATCTGCAAAGATATCGAAAATAATTGGTGGAATTAAATGGAGAGTACTTAACTCGTCTTAGACGGTTGAATACATTCCACTAAAAGAGCTTTATATATTTTTCTGAGAAAATATCTATCAAAATTGTAAATATAATGCCTTTTGAGCCAGTCCAGAAAAATAAAGGCGCAATATTCCGATTGCCTCGGAAACTACATCCGTAATCGTTCGTTTCCCTGATTTCCGAAAGGTCCTTTTCCATCAATAACTGATACAGGAATAAGAACGTCGCGTCGGCTCGGTGAGCCACTTCCCTGACTTTGTTTTATCCCTGATGGAAAAGGAAGTGAAAAATAGACAGGAACGCGCATCTTAACGCACGGCTAAGGAGGACCCCCTTTTTTATACGTCTTGGTCAAATCGCTATCCCTACCTTCTACCAATTCTCTCCAAAGTTGAAATTCATTTAAAGTCCAGTAGTTCTTTCGGTGGTCTGACCAAGATCTAAGGGCAGTTCCGAAGGCCAGAGCAGGATTTTTTCTTATGCGACCACGTTCAAAAATGATCCAACCACTAACCGGCACACTTGAGAGATGGATTTTATTGGCCTAGCTTGATCCACTAGTGCGTGAATTCACAATAAGGAAGTTTGGAGTTTTTGTCGGTAACACACGCACTACTGGATCTAGTTTTTTTTGTTTTATTATTTATTCATTTAATCTCTCAAAATTGTAAAAAAAATCTAGAAAAGGGATTTTTAATAATATTTTGGCTTTTTTTAATAATTCAATTAATTGGAACATATGCAGGTTATAGAGGCTTAAGGAATTCATAAAGCAAACATTTATTAAATCCACCACGCAAAAAAGGTTGATTTAAAAATATCTCAGCTCTTATCATGCTATTTGTTTTGAACAAGCATGGAAGTAAGTAAGCGTCCAATATCGGTTTTGCCAAGGACGCTGGGAGTCCACGCTACGGCTCTAGGGATACTACAAACTCGTCTTATGACAAGTGAAGACATCCGACTAAAAGCTCAAAATAATCTTCTTATCAGATATGATTAAATTTCAGTGAAATGTTCGAATAGGTGGGTCTCGTGCCCCATCGTGCTCCAGCTTTTGGTTACTTGGGTTAACTCCACCAGTAAGCACTATAACACTCATTCAGTGCTTGCAGAATTTAATACAGAATGTTATGTTGAAGATTAGAGTTTACCCGGCGATATTATTAGCATTTCTCAGAAGTATTGTTCGAGCAAATTTCGTTTCTTGTACACAAGAAAAATAATTTAATCAACTAGGGTAACCTTAATGCTTCTATTCAGGTTTTTACGCAGACCATAAATTATATCAAAAGTGATAGCCACATCCATAGGCGTAACTAGAGTCTCGGTCTAGGGGGGGCCATGGCACCAGCTGGTGGGATGTAATTTTCAAAGTCGATTTAAAGCACTGTGCGCATGGATTGCAATCAAGGAATGTAATTGTCGCTGAAAAATGCAAAAAACAAGCGACAAAAGAGAATAGCGATAACTCTTTGTCCTCATCTGCAGAGGATAAAGACATTGTTGCGTTCCGTTTTATTTGCAACAAACATGGAGAGGTAATTGTTGTGAACTTTTCAAATTGCGATAACTTGTGTATTTCAGAAGTAAAACACAAATCATGTCAACAGATGGTTAAGTTAATGTCTAAACTATGATAACTGATACTTATTTAACCAAAAACATCATCGGAAACCGACTGCTTCTCAAAATGCACGGCAGGCGATCATTGTCCTATTCTGTTGCAGTTTGGGACAAACGCTTATTGCGAGTTGAGTTTGTCTCAACATTTACAAGAGAGGACAATGTTGTTGTCATTGGCAATGTTGTTATTTTACATTCCTTGATTGCAATAGAAATTGTTTGACTAAGTTTATCGCTCATTCGTCCTAGAACTAACATAAAAAAAATCGCGAATAATACAATTGATTTCCAATGATTCTGTGATTGCTTCAAAACTTGTCTTCTCCATGTTACTAAATGTGGATAAGTGTGTAATCTAAGATTCAAGAATCTTCTTTGAATTATCTATAAATGAAATTCGATATGAGTATATTTCTGAAAGATTTCAAGCATTTCCATGATTACTTAATGCATAAAGATCTCGATTTTTTTGAAACTTGAAATTTTTGAAATTCTTGAGATGTGGAATAAATTTCACGAAATTTTATCATAATCAATATAAGTATTCATGCAATTCCAAAATGTATGCTATATGCTGAAATAGTTAAGTACCGATGAACACAAATTTGGAATCCTTAAGTGTTTTTTATGAGTCACAAATTCCATGAGTCATAAAATTATGAGTCATAAATCAAATTCCAGAGTAACATAGGGTTTTTGTAGTTACTGAGGTTAGGAAGATGCTTTATTATGGTTTTCTGAATAGGTGAGAGATTTCTCTGCAAAAATCAAAGAGTCTTGAGAAGCAACCAAATCGATCTGAATTATGCTGCAAAAGAAATGTTTTCTGATGTGAACTGGTTTCTAAATCAATTTTTTTTTATCCTAAAAAACAAATTCTAACTAAAGCAGGCACAAAAGAGTTTTCCGATGATCCTTGTAATATCGCCAAAAGTAAATGGAACAAGATCTTTTGAGGATTATAAAAATATTTCTTTAATGCAATCTCTGTTGTGAGTGCGAAGGTTGCCTAACTTTTGTCCTAATACTTTCAATGGAATGCGTTGGAAAAGTAGGTCTGGAGGGGGCCAGCCCCCCCTTATTTACGCCAATGGCCACATCGTAGTATTTTAACTCTTATGTGGCTGACAGGTCCTTTTGCAACTTCGATACTTTCCGAGTTCATCAAAAAATTCATAACCATTCCCGTTCTTACACACTTAGAATCGATTTTGCTGTTCGGTAAAAAAATTGACGAAATACTTCGGTAAACATAAAATATTACCGGTTATTCGGCAAACATGATTAGCTTTACCGCAGTTTTATACCGTTTGACGTCTAGAATGCGTTGCAGTTATCGAACGGCATTCGTTAACTGCAAAGTAAACATTTTGCAGTTATCGAACGACTACTGTACTTGGAATTTTAATGTAAAACTATTGATCGAACAAACCTGTATAAAAAAAATCCTGTAGGGCCCCACAGATATATTACATAACTAATTTTTAAATAGAATGATACTTGATCATCATGTTACGATACTCTGTTGTTGATTTATTAAATTATATTGATATTTCATGAAGTGGTTCTGTTTTTTCGTATCAACGTGCAACTCTAAAAGGGGGTAAGATTGGGCCAGACGTAATAATGTGTGCACACATCCAAAAGCAACGAATATGAAAAAGTGTATATACACATACGTTTCAATTGTAAATGAACATCAGATTTGATAGCTGTGCTCTTCACAAACCTTTTTTCCGAAAGCATCATTTTCAGAATCAAAATCCATTCAATACTTCACACCTCTTTCAGTTACGGTTTTTGCATTAAATCAATATTGTTCATTAATCATCATGTTTCTCAAAAGACTTGTAATCCTTTCAGTCCAATAAGCGTGACATATTCCATGGACGACTTCTTACAATGATGTAGTGAATAAGAGGACAACATAATTATACGTATGTAATGAATGAATCTTTCATAGTAGTGCTGGTTTGGTGCGTTAATTAAAGGGTTCGTTCATAAATTACGTGACACTAAATTTGGCAATTTTGAACCCTCGCTTTCCCTTCGTAACCCATTTTGTAAAAACCCAGATTAATCCACCTAGCAGTGATGATGCCTTTCTCGTGCATTATAAAATATATTGAAAAAATCACATTAGAAAGGTCAAAAAAGCTCTTTGGGGGAATAGATCACATTTTTTCGATCATTTTTAATATTTTTGCCTTGCCAAATTAAAAAAAAAAATGTTCTTTGAATTTTCAAGGGGGACCTTTGGGGAAAAACAATGTTTTTTCAATAATTCCGAAAAGCAATGATCGGGCCCATTTCCAATAGCAAACAATTCCCCGTCGAATGCAACTTGTTGCGAGTAAATCGGATAATTCTAAGTTCTAAAAAGTGTGCCTACAAAATTTGTACACATACACAAAAAAACAGACGTCACCTCAGTTTGTCGAGCTGAGTCGATCAGTATATAACACTATGGGTCTCCGGCCCTTCTATCAAGTTTTTTTAGCAATCATATAGCCTTTCGGTACAACTTTGTTGTACGAGAAAGGAAAAAAATGCATATGTTACAAATATGCGATCGTGCGGTAGTACAATGATTAGCGATAGTAAATACAATGATTAGCGCAACGGCGCGTTTTGAAAAATACATATGGATTAAAATTCGATATGTTTCCAACTTTCCTGATTCCCACGTAGTGTTTTTTCACCAATGTAATATTAAAGTTCAATAATACTACATAGTTGTATGTCATACATTGATTTTGCATCCCTTTGTGTAATAATTGTACAAGTACATTTGTGAAAATGAAACCAACAATTCACATAAATATAAATGAAAAATAAAGCCGCTTAATATGGAAATAAGGAGGTGTATGAAAACGAACGTTAAGTTCAAATCACCCATATGCCCAAACTACACCATCATTCCACCCAAACAAAAGATATTTTAGTTACTAGATAAATATTGTCGCTGTCGTCGCTGTCCGGAACATCTTTTGCTGGCGAGGATAGGGGAGCTAAATGTCAAAGAAGGAAAATCCATACGATTTGACAGGTATGTACCACACATGTTTCGGACAGCAGAACAAAGGGAACCGAAGCGACAATCTTTATCTAGTAACTAAAATATCTTTTACCCAAACCAACCAAACCACCCAAACCAAAAAGCAGTTAGCCTTAATGACACGCCTCTTCTTTCCTTCCAAAGCATGAAACAAAATGGCAGCAAACGTAACGAGCGCACGAGAAAGCATGTACGTAGGTATGCGATTTTTATTTCCAACGACGAAACTTTTACAGCTGTGTTGAGGCGAGTGGATGAAGTCATCGGCTTCGGGTCTCTAGCGCGTGTGTGTTCGTCCATTAGTTTTCGTGTTCCACATTTGAAGCTTTGGAAAACTTTGCTTGAGAGGTTAGCATCATCAATAAAGCACGAAAGAAGCAACACAAACATTCATGCTGTCAGTTATATACACGGTGCGAAATTTATTCACCGCATGCAGAAATGCTACACCCTTAATTTGTTTTACTCAATATTGTGCGGTTACTTGCTAAGTTTTTTTAAAACTTTATTAAGTGTTATTTTAATCTCCAGATTATGTTCAACACCGTACTTGCTAAATGGACACGGTCGGTTAAAGTAGCTGTTCCTTAAATAGTTCGTTAAAGTAGTCGCTAGATTATTCGCTGTTGGTTTGAGCGAGACAGAGTATATGTCAAAAAAAAATTAACCAGCAATCTGCGGTGTATTGTTCGAAATGAACGTTTATCAGCAATGGACTTTCTGCTGTACTATAGATCTCGCATAATTTATCAAAAGGACCTAAGTACAAGGGGTGGGTCGCTGAGCACAGTTCAATTTGTGTTCATCACATTTCTTGTGACTCTGTGTGCCACAGTGTGCCATAAATTGTGCCTCACCTTAAGTATGACACATTGTCATGATGACAGTCAGAAATATCTGGCAACACTAGCGACTAGACATCAGCAGAGTGAAACGGCTGTCATACGACGTGATACCACGCGATACAACGGCACTCCTCCCAACATCGTTTTTGCCGATGTTTTTGCTTAGCATCAAGCTGACTCTTGCCGTGATGGGAAAAATCGGAGTGCAATGCAGTTCATTAGCATCGGGTGCAGTATATCCGCAGACAAAGTAAATCCGCATGATTCGGTGGTAACAAAAATAGAGTAGATTGTTCAAAAGAAGACAATAGAGGTTGCTGGCGTTTGATCATCCCTCTCTTCCAAGCGCAAAGGAAAGATAGGATTTGTTTTCATCGGGAAACGTTTCCCGATGAAAACAAATCCTATCCTTGCCACGCGCTTGAAAGAGAAAGATGATCAAACGTCAGCAACCCTTATGGGCCAAACACAATTGATACGTTTGCGTGCGTTTTGACAGTTTTCCCATGGAAAAACTGTCAAAACGCACGCAAACGTACCAATTGTGTTTGACCCATTATTATTAAATCAAGGGCTACTTCACACATTTTGCTTCCTATTGGGGAAGATCCACAAAGTACGTCACGTGATCGGCGATTTTCAACGCCCCCATCGTCTTTCTTCACACTTTTTGTATTGAACCTCTAAATTTTTTGAATGAATCATCACGCTGCTCGGAGCCCTTCCTCCTGAAACCGTGACGTACTTTGGGGATGGCCGTTTGTTCAGCAAAAGCAAAGAAATTTAGACAAACAACCATTTTCTTTTAAAAAAAATCAATGATTTGCATGATCGACTAGCTATAACGCTATAACTGCCTCTCCGAGAAACACATAAAGATCTGCACTATCTTTTACTTCTTTATTTCTTTAATTATTTTGTTCCCAAAACTCCATAGAAAAATATAAACATTGCCCCCACGTAAATCCACTCGGATTCATACGCGGTCGGAAACATGTAAATATTGTCCTAATATGATGTCAGATGACGTCACGCTGCATTCGTTCATAAGTCGAAACAAAATTTAGCAAGGTTGCCGGTATTTTTTATTCTGATCACTAAAATGTCAAAAGTGTGCCGCAGAGTGTGCCACCACGTGCCACACTTGTGAATAAAATCCTTAAAATGTGTGCTTGGAACATTGTGCTCAGCGTCCCACCCCTTGCCTAAGTAACATTTTTTTCATGAATTAATTTGAGTACTGCAATCAACAGAACAACATGAAAGCTATTGCGATTCTTTTCTAAAATTAGCATACTGGCTCACCAGTTACGCGCCGGGTCCCATGCGCCGAGTTGTGCGCCATGCAAAAAGTAAATAAACCAATGTCAAATAGACGTGAGCTTTCGGTAAGCTTTTCCACATTCGCTTGTAAGGTATGTAGCATATTGTCGTCCCTTTACGAAAAGATATTTTTAAGTGAAATTGTTCGAGGTTTAGTAGTTGTTTGCTTTTCTTTCGCCTGTGTTGCGTTCGGGATATTGTTTAAGTGGATATTAGTAGTGCAATTATGTTTAATTTGTGATGTAATATTCTACACTTAAATTGAGTAAAGTACCATAATATGACACAATACCTTAGCGGCGCACAACTAAGCGAGGCAGAGGTGAATGAGCAAAATGCTATAATATCTCGAGAATCACAATATTGATTGCAGTATTCAAATTAATTCATGAAAAAAATGTTACTTAAGTCCTTTTGAAAATTTAAGCGAGAATTCATGAAAAAATTTACTTAGGTCCTTTTGAAAAGTTATGCGGGAAATGTAATAAAATGCGTAAAGCCAAAATAGAACTTTTTGGGACTTGCAAGTGTTCTGATTGTTTAAGTTGACTTTTGTAAATTTATTGGTCAATATTTAAGAAGTGCAGTTAAAGAAAAGTACATACTTAGTTTATTCAAATTTGATTCAGACTATCTTTTGAAAAGGGTCAAACTTGTTTTTACTGATTTTTTCAAATGGATATAATCGAAAACGACCCTTCCTACAAAAAAGTGTTGTATGGGTGACTATCGCAAAATCAGTCAAACTTTCTAATAAAACTTTTGAAAAACTCAAAATTGAACCCTACACTAAAAAATCGATTTAAAAATTAAAAGTCGATTTGCAAAAAACGCCCTTTTCGATTTGGACGAAATTTTGTCTCAAGATAGGTGATTATGTTCCCTACCAACCGTCCATACATCGCAAGCTGGGCACTTTGAAGGGAAAAAAATTTTCTAACAAAAACTTTTTCTTGACGGAATTGATTTTTTCAGTGTCTTTAAGGGGTGGATTTAACATATGTATACATAATATACTCATATTAAGTATTCCTGTACAGTCAGGCAGAGTACAATGTTTTGGTCGTAACTGGTCGCAACTAAAGAAGCTAATAATGGAATATAATTTTTTTGAAGATATAAACCCTTCTTAATATTACTCTTAATTTAAAACAAACTATATTTAGTGACTAAATTAGACAATGTATCATAAAAATAGATTTGCTTGGGGTTCTATAACGATGGCTTTCATTGGTTTAATTTCAGATGAAAATACACTGAAAATAATTTCGACAAGAAAATTTTTTGTTAGCAAATTTGTTTTCCTCAAAAGAGCCTACCTTCCAATGTAGGGACGGTTGGTAGAGAACATAATCACCTATCTTGAGACAAAATTTCATTTAAATAAAAAGGGCGTTTTTCGCAAATCGACTTTAAAATTTTTAAACTGATTTTTTTCAGTGTAGGGCTCAATTTGGATTGTTTCCGATATTTTCACTAGAAAGGTTGACTGATTTTGCGATGGTCACCCATACAACACTTTTTTGTGGGATGCGTCGTTTTTCTATTATATCCATTTGAAAATATTAGCAAAAAAATTTCAGCTCTTTTCAAAGGATAGTCTAGATTAAATTTGGAAAAACATTTTTGTTTTCATTTCGGATCATCTGGTGATTTTTCATTTCTCATTTTTCATTTCTTACTTCTTACTTTTCACTCCTCACTTCGCACTTCTCACGTCTCACTTTTCACTTCTCACTGCTCACATCGGCCCATACACTGTTAGATGACTTTACCCATTAATGGGTACTATGTTATTGTTGATATTATTCCCACCGTGAAAAATTCACCCATTTTCTTTAAAAAGCGCCACTACCCATTAAAATGAGTAGTGGCACTTTTTCAAGAAAATGGGTGAATTTTTCACGGTGGGAATAATATCAACAATAACATAGTACCCATTAATGGGTAAAGTCATCTAACCGTGTAGGGGAAAGAAATGGCAGAAATGACGCTTAACTTTTAAAAAGAACATATGTCACCTTTTTTTCATGAATTAATTTGTGTACTGCAATCAAAAGCTATCATATTGGTCTGTTGATCGCAATATTAAAATTCATTCATGAAAATATGTTTCTTAGGTCATTTTGAAAAAATAAACGAGAATTTTCAGTGTATACATGAAATCTTAAAATAGGTACTTTTTAACTCATTAATGGGTTTCTATGTTTCTTTGTGAAGTTTTTTCTTCCGTGTAAGCTGTGTATTCTATGCTGTCAGTGTGCCGGTTTCGAATAAATTGCACGGTAGCTTCCATTTACCCATTAATGGGTACTTTCGTACCCATTTCGAAGAAAAGCGGCATAACTCATTTAATGGGTAAACCGCATTTACTCATTAATGGGTACTCCCATTGAACTTCAAAAAATGGGGAAATTTTACACCTTGTTTCGCTGCAGAAAATGTATGAAATTTACCCACTTTTTTCAAAACAATCCTTCTGAAATTTCAATTTATTGTTAATTGAAGGAGGGAATTTGAAGAAATACGAAACATTAAAATTTGTCAGAATATGGCTGTTTATTTAACAGAAATATTATTGATTTATTACCGCGGCATCCGGATCAAAATCCTTCAACTATTCATCATAGAATGTTGGATTTATTTGTCTCTCAAGTAACTGAGATCAAGCTGAAAGCGTTGTACCAAACACTATATCGATAGTTCATCAATGGTTCATCTCTCCGTTCCCAACATGTTTGCAGCAGGGGAGCTGTTCTAATCCGCCACTTCTTGCGCCATCCGAATATTGAATGTCTGTAATAGAAACATATGCCAATTTATTTTCTACAGCTTTTTCAGTTGCCACTTGCCAGTAATCACCACTTACCTTGTCCTGATAGTCCAGCGTTGCAGCTGCTTCATAATTTTGCATGAAATTATTTTTTTCATGCGATTTTTTTAAAGTTTTTCCTTCTGCTGCAGAAGACAGGTAAAATGACTGCTTTTCTTTTCAAACTTCTGGGAGGGTACGATTTACCCATTATTTTTTACCAGAAGTCATTCTCTATAATGGGGTGAAAATACTCTTTTCGTGTTGATAAAAATTTACCCATTATTTGACATATTGGTATTGATGCCAAAAATGGGTACATAAAATCCATTAAATGGGTATTTGCCAGCTTCCGTGTGGGTCTTGGGAGAACATAACCTAGAAAATCGATACCTTATTTGTTACGAAATAATGATGTCTCATAACTCTTTGAATATTTACTATTTTTTGAGAAGTGCCATCATTATGAAACTCAATAGTGAACAAGAAGAAAACATTCCCCATCGAATGCAACTTGTTGTAGCAAAATCGATTCAGGTTTAGTACTAGAAAAATTGGCTAATGTTTCAATGTGCACATACGCACACACACACACACACGGACACACACACGGACAGACAGACATTTGCTCAGTTTGTCGAGCTGAATCGAATGGTATATAATACTATGGGTCTACAAGCGCTCTATAAAAAGTACGTTTTGGGAGTGAAATGAAAGCCTTTCTGGTACAACTTTGTTGTACGAGAAAGGCAAAAAGTATTTAATTTTTATTTTTGTATGAACCGTAACGCACGGCTTAATCCCCTCCTTCTCCTACAGCGTTACGTTATTTGTAAACTGCCCCTAATAGTGATGATCCCTACAAAATCCTCAAAGATAGTATAGAAAACCAAAAAAAAAGATATAGGACAGTTAAAAATAACGAAGTTATATAATAGACTGTTGCTGTAGATAATTTGCATATTTTTTCCGGAAAGTTGACAATTTAAAGATAACAAGATAATAAAATAAACCATATATAATTTAAAGATCTACTGAAAACATTTTAATATAAACATAAATATTATTCAGATAATGTCTCAAATCCTATTTGAAATAGAAAACTTAATGTGAGATGCTTTTTTCTCAGTTATGTTCTAGAAAAGCAATTTATTTTGTTTGGCCCAATGTCACCCCTTCTAGGGCTGAGAATGGGCCAATTTTGAACATCGCATAATTTTGAAGATTTGCTTCAGCTATTATTTTTTCTCCCCACAGTGGTAAACTTATTAATCAAGATCATACCAAACTAATACAAACTTGATTACAAGGTTATTTACCCAATTGTTATAACATTTTCTTAGAATAGGGGAACTGTACCGGTTTTGGCCATGTTCCTAATTTGGCCAATTTTGCGAATAACTCCAAAAATAAAGCACTTCGCAAAGGTTTTATTAGTTCCAACAAGAGATGTGTTTTTTATTGTTTTACAATGTGTTTAAATACTTTTGCCTATCTGTCTACATGACATAAAATTTCTGTCAAGGCTAAAAATCCATGTTCTGTTTTGAGCCAGTTTTGATAATTTATAAAGTTTGTTCCAAATTTGAGTGAAGCGAGATGAGCGTGCGGCCGATTAATATGAATGAATTTTACTACTGGAGGATACAAATAACCAGCATTTGGCACTAATACATCAACAGTTTTCTACTTCCATGTCTATTTACTGAATGGAACAAACTCATTGCTGATGATAGAAATTGCTATACTGATAAAAGAAAGGCTGACCTGTTACTTTAATATTAAATTTTCTGAGTTTGTGGTATAAGCTGTAATATTAAGTGAACACCAATCATCAGTTGGTAAGAAGGGATGCTTGAAAGCAATTGTTAATCCACCGAAGGATATCTTGTGCGGAGCATCCGATGAGGAAGAAAGATGAAAGATCGTGAGTGAAGGATGGCTGCTGACAACGGTTACTATTGAACGTTCCATTTCCTCGAATTGCTTGCGAAAGAAAAATAAAAACAAAATGTTGAATTTTAAAAACAAATTTGTTTGTTCTATTATTTAATTGTAATCGACCATTTGTACAATTAACAATGCTAATTTGAAATGAAAGCCCATGCATAATGTTGTTATAAAAGCGTAACTGTTGATGCAAATAGAAATCTACATTTCATTTTGAGAAGAAAACTTTTGTTTTAACAAGCAATTGATTCTTGTTAAAGGACAGTTTATGCATCTGTAATTTTAACAATTCTCTACTTTCTACTGAAAATCACCAACTCATTTTCATAATTTTACCAACGATTCTTAGAGCCTCTAATTATTTTCAAAATAATTCGAAAAGAAAAATCGAAAAAGTGCTGTTTTTTATTTAAATTGGCCCGATTTTGAACGAACATCGGGTGAATATTTCAGGCCAGTTCACAAGTTCACTGTAATATAGATGAAGCATAAAGAAAAATAACATCAAATTCCAAATTAAGGAAAATTATATCGAACGGTAAAAAATATATCTTCAACATCTCTTATAACAAGACAGAATGACAGCATCCCTATAGCAAGAAAATGTTTACTTATTGCATTTCCCCTCCGATCGTTCTAATTGGTTGGAACATTTCTTGGCCGCCTGTCGGCAATAGTTATCGACCGTTATACTCGCCCGCCGCCATCGCCGTCCAGTACATGTCAACCGCATTCGACCGCCGCAATGACAGGCCTTGTTTATCCGGATCCTAATCATTAACCGTAATCATTATTAATTTCCGACTAATAGGATTCAAACGCTCCGAAAGCTCCTTTTCGCCAAATCGCCCTGAGACCCGGAGCTAAAAGAGGCCTTCGGTGCCCACCCCCGCTAAGCTGCCGTGGCTAGACCAGCGGCACTGAGTAGTTCCGGGGTCAAAGAATTGAGTCTTATAAGTCTGACGTAAAACACATTTTGAAATTAGGTCTCTAGAATTACTACATGATCACAAACATCTTTGCGGTCTAGGATGATAACGCGAGGGAAACTATCCGGACACCCTGGGCATAATGAACCCATGTGCTTGCCACACAAGATACCTACTGTGTGACATTCGACAGCCCTATAAACATGTTTTCCTCAGTGTCGTGACCCGGACGAGATTTCTAGTCTCGACCGTTCGTCGCAACAATACTCAGCAAACTGATCCGCTCTTCGCTTTTGACACGATCATTCGACATGTTTCAAAATAAGGTAGCTTGCTACCCATTCGAAAGAAGTACATACCAAAGAGCGTATTCAAATTACAAAAATCAATATCACTATATCAATATCAAATCACTTTTTTTCAATACTTTATAGACCTGATCTTATCTACTACAGAACACACGCTGTCTCACCTATAAAAGAAGGTGCATTGCACTGGTTAGGCCATTCTTCACTCGGACGCGATAGACGGAGCATCGAATCGGAGCAGAAGCGGCTTGGGTCGATTGAGCGAATAAAAATTATTGACAGGAAAGGTCAATTCAAAGAAATTTCACGCACACCTCTATACTTCAGATTTCCCTTGAAAATAAGAAAAAAAAGGAAACTTTTCCCACGAAAATGAGAAAATTTTCCCAAGGAAATTCAAAAGAATTTGTTTTACGTCGATCAGCAAAAAAGCAGTTTAAAATTCATACTATTTAATCCTTCGGAAAATCTATAACCGCCCACCACCTGTCCATGCAAATGCTAAACGTAAATTGATCTGGAATTTAACACATTTCTTCCTTAACTGTAAGCACAGAGTAAGTAAGTAAGTCTGTGCTGTAAGGTTTCGAACTTGACTCGACTTGACAAAATTAAATGGAACAGTGCGAACTCAAGATTTTTTTTACAATCTTTATTTAAGTGATTTTTCTTAACTAGCTATAGGGTTCATCACTGTAAAGCGAACTCTAGGCTTGTACAACCGATTGCTGCAAACCATACTTATCAAAAATTACGGAATGTTAAATTAGTACCCAGGTGATTTATAAATGATACGCTTATCTTGCCATGACGGATGCATTTGTCAAAAACACATTTGTATACTTTTTACAGCCTTTGATAACACTGCAGATGTTCGTTCCAATTTCAAACTGTCACATTTATAATGGAAATTTAATCAGATCTCCGTCACAATTCCGTGTAGATAAATTTGAAATACTGATTGGTTAGTATTCTTACTTCAAAACACCTACATTTTTTTCAATTATTCAAACCACACCCGTCTGGAAGACGGTTTTACGATTCTAATAAATGTCATTATTTCATCATATTATCAGTTTCCCACCTTATCGGCCGCAACGATTTGAAATCGTCGTCAGCAAGAATGGCCATAAGATCTGTCAGATCAACTGTGAACAAAATTGTTTGATTTCGATAATCATTTCAATAATTAATTATTTCCCGAAAGTTAGTACTATTTTTCATGCATATTTTCATGGTTTGGCTTTGAATTAACACAGATTCAAATAAAATATATTGGCGACGATTTTTAAGGTGATTAAAAAGTGATCGGCGCCTTTTGTTACCAGCAAAACTGACAATATATACATTCTATAGAGTAGGGGACTATGTAGTGATTAATCATAGATTTAATCATGATTAATGAATAATTGGTTATTTAATCATTATTCATTAATCATAATCATACGAAAAATACGATTTAATCATTATTCACTAATCATATTCATAATTGCTTTGAGTTTATTCATTAATCATCAATTTAAATTGTGGCATACATCGCTTTTATTCATTAATCTTTAATCATAATCATACAATTTTTATGCCACTTAATAACTCAATTGGGTAGGAAGGTCACTGGATTATTGATTACTATGCAAATCATTCAATTTGATTAATCATAATCATTAATCAAATCGATCGTTAATCATTAATCATACATATATTGCTTCAACATTTAATCACGATCGGTAATCGTTAATCATACTCCAAATGTTTTATTCATAAGACATAATCGTTAATCATTGTCAAAAATGAATTTGATCGTTAATCATAATCATTAATTCTTGTCAAAAATAAATAAATCAATAATCATAATCTTTAATCATAGAATTGAATAATTTAATCATAACAAATTTAATCATTCATTGGAAGCCTTATTCATTTACGCTCTGGTACCTAGTGAATTTTATCCAGTTTTCCGCGAGCGGTAATGGCCGCCAGAAAGGGTTGAATTCACTTAATCAGCACTTTCTTTTATGCCACAGAATGCTCGGAGCGGTGGGTGCAATTGACCTCCAGAAATGTCGAATCAGAGACTAACCCGCAGGCATGCTGGCGGCCATTACTGCTCGCGGAAAACTGGTTAGTGTATGGGGCCCTCCTTAGCCGTGCGGTAAGGCGCGCAGCTACAAAGCAAGACCATGCTGAGGGTGGCTGGGTTCGATTCCCGGTGCCGGTCTAGGCAATTTTCGGATTGGAAATTGTATCGACTTCCCTGGGCATTAAAGTATCATCGTGTTAGCCTCATGATATACGAATGCAAAAATGGTAACCTGGCTAAGAAACCTCGCAGTTAATAACTGTGGAAGTGCTTAATGAACACTAAGCTGCGAGGCGGCTCTGTCCCAGTATAGGGGGATGTAATGCCAATAAGAAGAAGAAGTGTAGTGAATATAATGAATACGAGAAATAAATTTGATATATAAGAAAATCTTTGTGAAATAATATTAAAATAAATGGTTTGGAAATTAATGCTTTATTTAGAGAAAGAATAAGCGCCCAATTCTTTTGAACCGGTAATGACTGCAGTCATGTCAATTGTAGCTGGCACTGGACGATCCCTTAATAAATGTGCGGCTTAAGCGCCACTCCAATACAGGAGACCGCACATCAAGTCTGTTTGCTTGGCGAGTCCAAGTACTATCTTCATGAAAGACTGAAATCGATCCAGTGCGACTACTTCCCAAAATACAGGCAGAAACCCTAACGACACATCAGCATAATTCTGCGCAACATCGAACAAATCTCAAAGCACACGGTTAGAAGTCACACATAACTATGTTGACACAACATTACGTCCATTGGAATATCATAGATTGTAAACAATACAATCTACTGTTCATTGAATGTAGATTATTTACGTTTGAAAATCATCTATATTGTACTTACCTCAAAGGAACAATACGCTCAAATGTCCCCAATGCGTTTAATAATATTTGTATTGTTCGCTAATGTTAATTAACAAATTGACCGAATTTTGAAAATAAAAGTCTATTTAGTTGCTCAGATAATTATTTTTAAAGATGAGAATCTGAAAAAATAATAAATTTTTAAGTTTTTAGCGACAAATGAAAACCATAAAACCACAATAGTTTCCATTGTTGAGCAAAACATTTTTTTTCTAATTTTTATATGTAATTTATTACTGCATATTTTGAAATGTTGAAATGATTGTATAACTATAACAATTAAAAATAATGAAAAAAAGTTTTTTTGCTCCGTGGAAAAAAACTAATTTCATTTGAGCGTGTAATGTTTTGTTTGCGGTTAGGGAAAAATAAACAAATCAAATGGGCAAAGTGTAGGACGCTTCCTTTCGTTGTTTTCCGCTCTGTAAAGTAATTAAATGTTTGATCATTGGCTGCTGTGCCGTGTAATGGTGGTAAGTACCTAGTGTTGTTATCATAGCACCGGAAGATTTCGATTTACTAACCATGGGGAGATATCTTTAAAGGACTTTCCGGGGGGTTAGCGTCGGAATAGTTCTGACTAAAGTTGGGCCTTCAAATCAGGAACCCTTCAAATGATCGGGATCTTCGATGTGAGTGAATGATTAGTATCTAATTTGACCGTTCTAGTAAAAATATTGACAACACTTTTCATAAATATGAAACTAATGAATCGCCTGCTTTGAGCGTGCTTACAGCGGCACACTTGGAGTTAACTTTCTGAATTCAGTATGGCGAAAGGCATCTAAGGTTCGATTTCTCAAAATTAAGCAACTTCATTGAAAAAATATTTGGTAGGCGTAGTAGCGGACACCTTCCTACATAACAGGTACCAAATAGTTTTTCATGAAAAGTTCCTAATATTGAGAAAACCCGCGTTAGATGTCTTTCGCCATACAAATTTCTGGCGGTTAACTCATGCTGGCTATTTTGCGCATATACTATAGCGCCTGGATGTGATAGCGGCTGGTCGAAAATCAGCCACTGCCAATAATTCATTGAAAACCGCTGCTTGTCGTTAACATCAACCGAATATAATAAGAGCTGAAACAGGTAACTTTTCTTCATATTTTCAGCACGGACAAACAGACGTAAGAACTAGAAAAATTTCCTGAATAATTCATCGCCCAGTTACTTTACCATTATTTCGCGTGCATATTGCTCAAAAAGTTGTATAGTACGACTATGTCAACAGGCGGCCCTAATGTGATATGTCAAATCTAAAGGTAAACGCGCGCCTGTGTGAAAAGTAATCAGTGTAATTTAGAATGACCGTTCAGGGCGTGAACGATGGTAATTTCATCAGTGTTACGTCTGTTTGTCCGTGTTTTCAGTGTGCTCTCGAAGAACATTGACATTCTAATGTTCATCTTCCACAGGTGCATACTTTCGGAAGTTCCTGATAATGGTTATTTTAAATCAACTCAAGTCCCAAAACGGATGTCGGAAGATAGCAATAGCAACAGGGCCGCCATTATTATAGTTGAACCACGAACTCCACTACTCCTCATCAACAGCAACATGATTGGCAAGTGGCTTTGAAAACAAACAAGTACCCAACATCAGAAATAAATTAAATCTAAAATAAAATTAAAATCAAATCAAAGTCAGTCAAATTGTATTAGTAAAATAAATTGTAAAAAATTAAATGTATTGTATTTATATTGCAATGTTTGAGTAAAATGTATTCCAAATCCTATTATATTTCTACTGTAAAACAATAAAAAAGTAAGAGAAAACATTTAATACATATTGTTTTCTATTTTTTGTCCCTCGAAATCATCCCATTGAAGAACCGTAAAATCAATTGTTTTGCTCTGAATTTTGTATGAAATTTTTTCGATTTTTTTATTGTAAAGATACATAACAACCCCCCTTTTTTGTTGTAAAAGTCCCATTTACCATTCGTTTTATCATGGAAAACCATTATTTCTCATGTGATTTAATCGACCCTGTGACAAGCGCGGTGCCATCATAATCAATAGACATAGACCGCTGTCATCATTGAAAAGCAGTATGAAAAAAAAATTGTGCCCGGGACATCCTGGCTACGATTTGGCGATGGGCTAAACAATAGCATGACAGCAGCCTGTATTTAATTGTTCAAATTCCATTATATTCAATGGTAATTACTATATTATAAATGGTGTTGTAGCAGTAAAATTTATGATATTTCAATGATATTTTTTATCCGGGGGTTTTCATCCTATATTGGGCTATTTCTGCAGCTCGTTTTATTTTTTATATATTTTTTTGTTTAAATTTTAAATATATTTAGAGGCATCAAATAATATGATTCTTTGGGAAATTTGACAATAAATTAGTCAAAGAATCGACTGAGACAAAAAAAAACAAGGTTATACTTTTGGGAAGTATCTTTTTGAAAAAGATATACACATATCGTACAAGAGTTCATGCATTTTACTATATATATAAACTAGCTATTCAGTTTGCAATCAACCAAATTGATCACATGGTTTAAACATATACGAACGTTGTACGAAAATCAGGGATTGAATCTTAAAGAGAAAGAGCAAGTCTCTCACTTATCATCTCGGTATACATATACGATATGTAGCATACCGCGAGAAACTTTTTTCGCCAGCTGTCATGATAGAGAACTGTTTCGGGATGCTATACCCCATGATAAATTTCTTTTAGAAAGCTCCAAATGCGGGGAGGACTGGCTCTGATGATGCATTTCAACTTGTTCTACATACCTGTGCAGTAACCAACACGAAAGGAGCAAAAACAAAGCGAGAATCACCATTTTTCTGTGGGGGCTGCCTATCCGATTCTGTTTTTTCGCACTTGTATACAAGTTTGATAAATTTGCTATCATGGCTTGTTATAATTCGGAACAGTTTTTGCTTCTCTTTTATCGTTGTTCGTTATCTATTGAGAGCGATTTCTGCAAACCCTGACGAAAATACTTCAAGCACTTCTGGGGGAATACGTGAATGAATCAAATCGATTTTTGATATACCTACAGGGGTTGAACAGAATGATCGGGAATCAACCGATTTCTTTGGTTCTTACAGTGTTTAACGGAAAAATTAATCAAGTTTTGGAAAACTGGTACAAATTCGTGTTCAGCTGGATACCGGAGATTATTCGGTTTATTTGATAACATGTCAAAAATACCATTTTTTGAGTGCTTGTATTTTTAGCTTTGCTGAAATGTTGACTCTTTTTATATTTTTTACATAAACTAGAGCTCTTTCTGAGTTGATTAATATATTGATGTCACAGATCGGACAACAAAAACCTGAGATATGGCCGTTTCCGTAAAATCCGTGAAACCGGTTCCACCAATTGTTGCATGCACGCACGCAATTGTTCTAGTAGGCAGCATTCTTGCACCAAGTGGTATCCTGTGTTTCTGAGTAAATATTTAAATCACAATTCTCCTAGACTCCCGTCAAACACATATCTGTCCCATATTTGCTGAGATTTCGTATGTACAAGGGACAGTTTAGCGTAGAACGGCAGTAGAGGTGAGCGCCGATCCGAAAATCGTCGGTAGCGACAGCGCACAATGGTAGAATTCGTCAAATTTCACGACATAATTCGATAACTCGAAAACCATCTGCGCTAAAGTTTTTACGTTGTCAGACGAAATTATCTACAAGAAAAGATCTATTTTTGGTGTAAGCTGTCATTAGAGTGGCCCTTTTGTGACAAATTTTGTAAAATGTATTTTTTAATCTTTCAAATTAGGGGGTCATACTGTTCTACAAAGTAGTAGAAAATTTAATTCTAAGCATTTTTGCTAAAATAATATTAATTTTATCTCATATTGGTAATGTTTTACGATGAAGACGATTGATTTGTTTCCTAATATTTGCTACTAACTGCAATATAAAGCTAAGAAAAATGACATTTTTCGTGAAAAAACGCTCATAACATGCTTAGCTTACCATATGTTATAATTAAAAGACACGCAATCCAAAGACCGTGAAGCGATGCTTTGACAGTTTTTGAAAACAATTTGAATTGAAAAAAGTAGAAGCTAAAAATTGTTTTTTTTTTTCTCGGGACCACCCTATCTAAATTTAGTAATTTTGCCGTAAAACATTACCTGTATGAGATAAAATTAATAGGGGAAACCGCCAAATGTTGAACGGCTAATTTCGTCGCCTATTGTTGAACTCCCATAAGAAATGCACGTGCGTTCAACAATAGGCGACAAAATTAGCCGTTCAACATTTAGCGAATTACCCTATTACTCGGCAAAAATGCTTAGAATTAAATTTTCTACAACTTTGTAGAACAGTACGACCCTCTAATTTGAAAAATTAAGAAAATACATTTTAAAAAATTTGTCACAAAAGGGCCACCAAAAATAGATCTTTTCTTGTAGATAATTTCGTCTGAAGACGTAAAAACTCTGGCACTGATGGTTTTCGTGTTATCGAATTATGTCGTGAAATTTGACGAATCCGACTATTGTGCGCCGTCGCCACCGACGATTTTCGGACCGGCACACACCTCTACTGTCGTTCTACGCATAATTGTCCCATGTACATAGGAAATCTTATTAAACATGGGACAAATATGCGTATGATGATAGTCTAGGAGAATTGTGATTTAAATATTTGTCCAGAGCCACAGGATACCACTTGGTGCAAGAACGCTGCCTACTAGAACAATAGCGTGCATGCGACAATGGGTGGACCCTCAGGTTTTTGTTGTCCGATCTGTGACATCAATATATCAATCAACTCAGGAAGAGCTCTAGTTTATGTACAAAATATGAAAAGAGTCAACGTTTCGCCCAAGCAAAAAATACAAGCGCTCAAAAAATAGCATTTTTGACATGCCCTCAAATAATCCGGATTATCTCCGGTGTCCAGTGGTCTGAACATGGATTTGAACCAGTTTTCCAAAACTTGATTATTTTCCAATCGAACATTGTAAGAATCATAGGAATCGATTAATTTATTATGGTTATTTGAATTTCGATAAATTTTTGCCTGTCCCGATCATTCTGTCCAACCCCTGAACATGATTGTAGGATACCACACTATTATTGCCCATATAACCTCAATTTTCAAGGAATATTATCAAATTGAAATGTATTTTCGTCATATATGAAAGGCATGTAGAGGAAAGCTATGAGAAGTGCTTTTATGTATCAAATAAATCTGGTTGGAACTGCGTGTTTGCAAATGTTTACGAATATTAGTATTTATTTTGCTTCGTCGAAAATTTTACAACAGAAGTTATATTCTTCATTAAATAATGCAATAAATGAAAATAATTTTGGCCATCGAGCTCATGTGTTTTCAAAAGATACCAATTCTTGTTCAACCAGTGCAAAAAAAAAATCTGCACTTTATTATGCCATACATGGGGTTAGACAGAATGATCGGGACAGGCAATTGGGTATAAAACAAGTTGTGAATTTGAAATTCCGGTGATTTTCAGACCGGTGCATATCACTAATTGATGATTAGGAAGCCGCTATACCTGTGACAAATTAATCGCGAACAACCTTGCAAATCAGTCAAATCACTACAGAGAAAAGCTCTAATTTTTATTAATTTTGCCTTCGGTGAAAGCGGCGGTTTGTATCCATACCCATAGATATAAAAATAAAATTCTAACTCAAGAAGAATATTGATGCATTTAAATGAAAGGCACTAGAAATATTTGTTCTGGAATCAATGTTACGATAAAACATATTAATTACATTATTAAAATCAAACAAATTTATCAAAAGATATTTGGTAGGTGAAGTTGCGAATACCTTCCTGCTTAACTAACATCGAATACTTTTTTCAAGAAAGGTACGAACTGTTGAGAGCATCCGCGTGTGATATATGCTAGAACCTGGATGCTAGCAACTGTGGATAAAAAATCTTGCGAAAAACTAACTAATGCCTTCAATTATTTTCGACCCGAAAGAAATTGAATCAATATTTTCTAACGCGCCGCAAGCATTTCGGATCACAATTATCTATTATTAATATATCATCGAAATATGTGTAAAATAAAAAAAATCGATCTGTTGATCGATTTGTTCAGAAAAGTATGGACATCCCTGCACTGTCGTATGACAACTTTTCTACAGCATGACTGTCACTGTAAATTTGCAGGAAGATTTGCTAGAATAAACAAGAAGAAAACACATTTAGATTCCTCTTCGCTCGCTAGATGATGTTGTTATCACCGGCAAATGGTTCGCCATTTCGTTGTATGGAAAAGCTCGAAGTGAACCATATTGTTAATATAATATATTTGCTAATGTGAATGGGTTGGGTGTTCTCAAAGTTTCATGCATTTTGAGTCCTTTGGCAACAAAACACAAAAAAAAAAATTTCTCTCTTGTGAAAAAAAAAATAAAAATATTTAAAAAGTTTTGATTAATTTTGAGCACCCCTAAAAATCATGTCCGATTTAGCTCAAATTTTGCATAGGGGGATATTTTTGGCTACGAAAACGTTTGCGTATCGTCCGGTGTTAAAATTCGATGAAAAAAAATGTTCTAAGAGAAAAAATCGATCTTTTCCAAAAATGTTTTTTGAATGGCATCAAATCTCGACGTTCCGTGCATTTTTAAGTCATTTGGCATCAAAAACAAAAATTCGATTTTCGACTTTTTCTTTGGTCCCCCTTTGGGAAAATTTTCATGGGTAAAAATTTCAAACTTTGATGAATTTTAGGCACCCCTAAACCATGTCCGATTGTGCTCAAATTTTGCATAGGGTCACATTTTGGGGTAATGAAACTTGTGAGCAATGTCGTTTTTTGAAATTCGCAAATACCATTTTCATTGGCACCCAATTAATTATTCATCAAGGAAAGATAATTCATCGAATGGCAAACCTGGTCATTTTGATATCATATCTGTGAACATGCTGATTACCAGATTTGGATGGACTATGTATAACAAACTCCTTTTTATGCATATTGGAACATTCCACTAATGCTTAAGAGACAAATTTCTCTCATGGATTGAAACAAGTTTTATTTGCATTCAAATGCACAAAAGATTATGTCATCCCCGTTTGAAATGATGACATGGTGCTTCGCAATTTTGTTCAAAAAGTGGCACGAAAATTATTCTGTTCTACTCGTTTATTGAATGGAGCTCACAATTATTGTCGACACGGCATTCAGCAGTGCATTGTTATTGCCGGAGCAAACAAGCGCAAACACATGCAATATACTGCGCTGCGCAGCGAAACTGATACGCAAAAGCCGTAAACGACCTCAACCCTACGTTGGCGGCAACTCTTTGACCGTAACGGCCATAGATCTGTACACCCTCGCTGTATACTCGCATTGAACCTAATTGCTCGAAAACATCCGGTAATTGTCGAATCATAAAACAATTATTCCACTTAATAACGATCGATATTGAATAAAACCATCAGACTTGCAGATCTGTTTGTCTGTGATTAATAGCGTGCGTGAAAGCCTAACTTACAGAGCTAGCTGTGTTGTTTATAGTACGTACGTACCTACCTGGCACGACAACGAGCTGCGCACGTTCCCGAATATGGTCACACGTTGCTGCACTCGATCAATATAACTAGCCAGCGGTCACATGTAGGAAAGCGAATCAAGAATTATCGTAGTCACAAAACACAACTTCGTTCCAGATATTCGACATTGGGTCAGATATACTATAGGGGAGATTGGGTAGACTTGATCCCCTTTTTTTCATTTCCGATGTATTGCAGCCAAAAATAGATAAATCTACGCAGTTTTAGCACAGACTCTCTGAAAAACTTATAATTTACTTTTCAATTCCGTTCAGAAGCCAAAAAAAATTTCGTTCGAAAACCAATTCCAATCGGAAGCATGATAGAATTTCCTTCGGAAGCCCAAAATGAGCTCGGAAATCCAAAAATACTCCATTCTGAAGTCTTGAAGTTTTCCATTTGGAAACCTAAAAGGATCCCGATTTCTTGGGCTTACGAACGGAGATCTATTGAGCTCCCAAGAGGAATCCTTTTGAACTTTCAAAACGGAATCCTTTTTGACTTCCAAGCGTCGTTCTTTGGGGCTCCCTTATATTCCCGAATAAAATCCTTTTAGGGGGAAGAGGGGTTGAAAATTACCATTTTTCGCGTGACGTACTTTATGGATCTTCACTTAGGCTTCCGATCGAGAAATCCTTTTGAGCTTCTGAATGGAATCCAGAAGCAATCGAAGCGCTACACTCGGAATCCCGAAGGATTTTTTTTATTCATTATTGTTGTACCTTGATATTTATTCACATAACAGTCTCATTTCAATTTCATAGTTCTATAGCAATGTATACTCAGATATATGTCAAAGTTTCAGAAAGTGTTTATTAATTCATCAGGATTTAAGTATATGTACATGTAAGACGATTTGGAAAACTTAAACACCCCATCACGCTATGTATAAAACGAGTTGGAAAACTTGAACATCAAATTCATCAACATGGAGAAAACTAACATGTAACTGTTATGCGAATAGGGCAAGTAATAACAGATAAGGAAATTTAAGATAAATATGCTCTAGAATTAAAGTTCAATAACAGGATGCACACGCTTCAATGACAACTAATAAAAAATATTTGAAAAATTACGTGTAAAATATTCCAAACGTTTTCTTGCAATTCAATGTTCCCACAGTCAAGTTGTACAAGCGTGATCTCAGCGTGATCAACGTTTATAAAAGATGATCACATGCACCTAACGCTCAACCAGAGATCTCGAGTTTCGTATTTGTATATGGAAGGTTGTTTTTGACAGCATCCAACGTAGCTGATCAAACAAACACACCAGAAGCTAACGCTGATGACGACGACGACGACGATGGTTATCATCATTGCCAAATGGGTCGATCTTGTGTTTCAGTTTTTTTTCTGCGGAATAAAAACAAGTGACACAAACAATCGACCGTATTGTGGGTGGTTCCACCTCCAACTAACCAACTGCGTCGAAAAAGGCCTAGATATAATATAAACGGAGGCAAGCCATCACGAAGTGGCGTCATCGCATACAAACCAGATCGGTGCATTTTTTATCCGTAGTAAATTGCGTTAGTCATTGGTAAATTGTTGGAAAACTCATTGTAGTTCACGTGAGCGAAACACGTGATTTTACACATTTTGGTCTACAGGTGAGCAAATAAAAAACCTTGCTATTTGTCCGTTATTCTATGATTGAGCTAAGATATTCTTAAATGAGACTTCACATTTAGCACTGTCCCGATGTCAAGCCTAGGTCGAATACCTATCAAATAACAGATATAGCCGGTTGCTCCATGTCAACGGTTTTTTCGGTTACTTCAGTCCATTAACATTTTAGCTTTTTACATCTTTATAACCTCCTTGTTTCGATATTCTTCTTCTTCTTCTTATTGGCATTACGTCCCCACACTGGGACAGAGCCGCCTCGCAGCTTAGTGTTCATTAAGCACTTCCACATTTATTAATTGCGAGGTTTCTAAGCCAGGTTACCATTTTTGCATTGGTATATCATGAGGCTAGCACGATGATACTTTTATGGCCAGGGAAGTCGAGACAATTTCCAATCCGAAAATTGCCTAGACCGGCACCGGGAATCGAACCCAGCCACCCTCAGCATGGTCTTACTTTCTAGCCGCGCATTTTACCGCACGGCTAAGGAGGGCCCAGATCTGTTTCGATATATCTAGGGTAAAATACCCAATAGTTGAGGCAATAAGTGCCCGCTATCACTATTTTGTCGCTCACATTTTTTTATTTATTGTCGGATTAAGGCCGGAGTGGCCTATGCAGCGCATAAAAGTCTTCTCCATTCAGCTGAAACCATGGTTGCACTTCGCCAACCATGCAGTCTGCGTAGGGACCGCGAATCGTCCTCCATCTGATCGATCCACCTTGCTCGCTGTGCACCTCGTCTTCTTGTTCCCGTCGGATCGTTATCGAGAACCATTTTCCCCATAAGAAAATTATTTTGAGCTTAAATTAAACTTAAACTATTTTGAGCATTTTCCCCATTTATTGTCCGACATTTTGACTACGTGCCGGCCCCATCGCAGTCTTCCGATTTTCACGGTGTGAACGATGGATGGTTATCCCAACAGCTGATTCAACTCGTGGTTCATTCGCCTTGTCCACGTACCGTCCGCTATCTGCACCCCACCATAGAGTGCGCGTTGGTCCTCCACGAGCATCGTCCACGTCTCGTGTCCGTAGAGAATTACCGGTTAAATAAGCTTTTTGTTGATACAGTAAAACCTCCATGAGTCGATGTTCCATGACTCGATATCGACTCATGGAAGCAAATTATGCCATATTAAAAAATATTTTCTGGGTTACTGTGATGGTCCCTTCAATCAGCTTCCCAAGGATTTTCTATTCCACATCTCGATATTTCCATGAGTCGACGGTCCCTTCAACATCGACTCATGGAGGTTTGACTGTAGCCAGTTTGGTGCGGCGGCGAACTCTATTCGATCGGAGCGTTTTGCAAAGTCCACAGTACGTACGATTTCCTGCCATGATGCGTATCCGAATTTCTCTGCTGGTATTGTTATCGGAGGTCTCCAGTGAGCCCAAGTACACGAATTCTTCAACCACCTCGAATTCGTCACCACCAATACAAACTCGTGGTGTGTGTCGTTGTCCTCTCTTGATCCTCTTCCTATCATATACTTCGTCTTCAACGTGTTGATAACTATTTAGCCGGAAGGGGGCCGATAGCTTGTGGGGTCCCCAAAATGTACAAAAAAAGGTTTGTTGTCAGTCTGATGTAGCGATGTAGGCTTCCTCCATCCTCTCAAAATTACGTTCCATAATATCAATGTCGTCGGCGAAACCAAATAACTGGACGGACTTCGTGAAGACACGAGAGACCATGCCGTAACCCTCTGCGCGTTTCGAAGGGACTCGAGAATTCCCCTGAAACTCGAACATATCACCCGATGCATCGTCGCCTTGACCAACCGTGTCAGTTTATCCGGAAATCCGTTTGCGTGTATTAGCTGCCATAGCTGGTCCCGATCGGTTGTATCATATGCGACTTTGAAGTGGGCAGTGGGCACCAGTGGCGTAGCCACGGGGGTGGTTTTGGACATACCCCCCCCCCCCTTCAGAGACAAAATTTTTAGATGAAATTTTTTTTTCGACCTTCTCGAATTAAAAATATATTCAGAAACACACCCCCTCCCCCAGACCAATTTTCTGGCTACGCCACTGGTGGCACGTTGCATTTGCAGCATGTCTCCAATACCTGACGTACGGCGAACACCTGGTCTGTGGAAGAGCGTTCGACCATAAATTCCGCCTGGTACTGCCCCACAAACTCTCATGCGATTGGTGTTATAAAATTTGGCAGATTACCTTGTAGGCGGCGTTCAGCAATTTGATTGCGCGATAGATTCATTCGCTCACATCTGATCGATATTGCATCATCTCGCCCATCCGGGTACGACTTATTCGACGTACGTCGGAGCCGAGTTCACCGAGCTTGACGTCACTCCTCATCGCCTTCAAGACGTCCGAGTACTTAGCCTCGTCCGTCTTGATGACTAGGGCATCGCCTCTGGAGCGATTGGCGCCTACCCTAGACTTCTTGCTACCCTCATTCGCCTGGGCCTTCTTTTCGGCCCTTGACGTCTTCGGTTTCCTCTTGTTCTTGACCAGGGTCCAGGAGGCGTCATCCCCCTCTATTTCCCTGGTCTGGGGCGGCTGAGAGTTCTCAGCCTGCCGTAACCCCTTACCACCGTCTTTCCTGGGTGGACCCTCCGTAACCCTCCGCGTTTTGGAGCGGCCCCTAGGGAGCTCATCCCCTGGAGACTGTCTCCCCCGTTTTTGTGTCTGCTCCGTTGGAGCAGTCACCCCCGACGTGCCCGCGAATACTTGAGCCTCAGTCTGGGTAGACTTTGGCACCACCGTCTTCGCTGGCACGCCCTCGGTCGATTCGACCTTGCCCGAGTCCGCGAATCCTTGGGCCTCAGTTTGGGTGGACCTCGACTCCACGGATTTCACGGATTTACACTTTGCCGTCCCGGCCTCGACTTTCGAAGTTTCAGCAAGCTCCTCTTGAGGTCTTTACTGATATTATGCTTCGATGACGCAAAGTCGATGATGGCGTCCAGTTGTTCCGTCACCATCTCGAAGGCCGAAAGCCCATCGCGTTTGCGGTTCATCGCCTTCACAAGCCATGGGCCGTCTATAACCTCTACCGGCGTAGCCTGGGAAATGGTTGAGTGACCCACGCTGGCGCTGCGCACCAAGCTGCCGACTATTGCTTCTGGCCTTCTAGGCGGAGACCTGAACAACCCACCTCTTGCGAAGGGGTTGTCGCCTACACTACTACCACTAATTGAAGAATAGACATTGTTTTTTCAATTTTGGTCCCACGAGTTGCTCGGGAAAAGAGGTCCACCACGCCAGAGCGCACCATGACGCGGTAAGGGACAATTACGTTGGAGGGTGCCCAGGTACCCCACAGGCTCCGTTAAAGGCCTAGCTCATTATTTCACCCCCCTGTCCATGCATCCCCTCGGTACGGGTCGCTTAACGCCTTGAGATTAGGGGTTAGGAACGATGGTCCCTTTGGTCGCACCCACTCACTCTAGCTGATGTCAGAAGGACAACAGTGCTCAGGCTGCACTACCAGCAAAGTACAAAACCCTTAGCTGGCGGTCGATTGTCATCGGAAGACCCGTGGAAGCGTGAGATTGGAACTTGTGAGGACCAGAGCTGTCGCTCCTTCCCAGACGTCAACTCACCATTTCGCAGCCCAGTGTGTGTGTGTGTGTGTCTGTATGTCTGTGCAACAATCGGAATCCTGTCCCATTGTTTCCTATTGAAAATTGGCCAGATCGGACTATGGGCTCGAAAGTTATAGACAAAATACAATTTTTCATTTGCACGAGAAAGGCACCATCACCGCTAGGTGGGTTAATCAGGATTTTTTAATCTATGTTAAACTCATGACTCGTGAACCAAGAATGGCGCTAAAAGCTTTTTATCAGGTGGAGCCCGGATCAAGGTTATCATTAATTCATGAGAAAAATATATAAAGCTAATTAATTCATGACAAATTCACCTACTTATCTGTGACACATGAGGAAAACAGCGGCCGTCACGTGCAGAGCCCCTTTCGTCAGGGTAACGAAGAAGGTCGAACGTTTACATTCTGACTGACCTTTGGGAATAAACTCCAAGACTTATCTTATCGATAGCAATTGACTTTGTTATCTGTCAGCTATTGCGTTAAAAAAAAGACAATGGTGCAATTGGGTTCTAAATCCCTACATCGTTTGTGGTTGCAAACGATAGTGCATCGGTCAAAAATACTTGAACCGATGTTATAAAAATTCTGGTTAAAGTCTAAATCAATAAAAAAAATATTTTTGCGTTTAAGACATTTTAAGGCAAATTTTGGGCTGTGCAACATTTCAGAACAAATGAACCATCAGCCCAAAACGTCAGGCCCATGTATTAACTGTCAAACGTTGAGTCAAGTGCCCTGCGGTGTTTTGCTAGTGCGTTTGAATCATATTATTCCGTACGTCAAACAAGACCGAAAATGTCGAGGAAGCATTTTTCATCTATTTTTAAATTTCAATTCAAACAATGTTCCTTTCGACTTTTGGGTCGGAGAAAATTGGAGACATTTGGCCTACTTGAAGATGTGTGCCAGTAGAATTAGGATAAGAAGAATAAAAGATAAAGAAAGAATAACCCAGAATAATCCTTTCTCGTGTATAATAAAACAAGAAAACACATAAGAGTAACAAGAAAAGCACATACCTGTTACATGGTACCTGTTTGGCTACAGCGTCGATACACCTATACCTGGCATATTGTAGAGCTGCATAATCGTCGGTCTTGTTCCTCCAATTTCCCCGAACGTTTAGGGTCCCCAGTAGGGTGGTCGGTATTGGCCATTTTTGACAAATACCGGTATTCGGTATTTGGTGGAGTCAATACCGGTAATACCGGTAGAAAACCGGTTTTTGTGAAAATTTCAGGTATTAAAAGAAAAACTTTTGAATTGGACTTTTGGATGAAAACCAATATTTGTTGACAAACTTCAGATGTTAAAATCATTGCTTGTTGAGCTGGCCAAAGAAAAAAGTAGACATTACATACTGAGGGACTCATCTCCCAACCCGTTTTGGATTTTGTTGGCAACTACTGAGAATGCCCTCTCTAGTTCAACCGAAGTTGGACGAATGATTCCAAGACAGTCAAAAATCAGTGTCAAATACTTGCCCTTAATCCCTTCAGATTCATACCCTAGTAACATTTTGGTTTTATGCTGGTGTTATAGAAGTTATGAAGAGCAAATATTGGTTTTCATGATAACTGTCAATTTAAAATGTTACTTGGGTAGTAGGAGAATTCTTTACGGACTGCATGCAAGGATCCTGGCGTCAACGTATTTTCCACCAGTAATGCACCAGTAATGTTTTGCTCTGCTACAGTCTCTTCACAAGTTGTTCTTTAACCAATAATCCAGAAAAATGGTCAGGTATGGTCGTTGTCTCAGTTTCAACGATCGCATCAGGAATGATTAGACGCTTCAAGACCCCGTCCGTTTGTTTAATCAAAGTCAGTCTTCAAGGTGCAACATGTGTGAGATGTTCACGTAAGTTTGTGCACCCAATCAAACATTGCTTGCTGTGTTCGAACTTGAACATAGCAATCTGAACACGAGCCTGAACTCCGATACACCCAGGCGCAATGTACAATGTTCAAACATCGAGTTCAAACTTGGGTTCAAACATATGTGCTTGAACACGAGAATGCTTCGCTTTGGTAAATGAGCGGGTTGCTAAGGAAACTATTGTTGATTCTTCACATTTTCCAGCCTTGTTATTCATATTTCTAATAAGAGGATTTAACCAAACTTCAATGAAGGTATGATTGAAAAATTGAAATATGTTGTGCACATTTTTTGCACTAGCATAACGAAACGTTTATAAAGGTGAGGTCTTGATTCAGGCCTTCCATTCACGACGTCTTAGGTTCGAATCTGCTCTGAGCGGAGCTTTTTGTTCTATTTTCGAGGTTCTGAAAGCAATTCTTCTTAGGATTTCGGGATTCTGCAACCACCAAAAAACTGATTAGTTCATATTTCTAAAATTTTTTGATAAGATTTTTCTGACACGTTTATAAGGAGATAATTTGTTCTACTTATTTCACAGTGGTACTTGATAAACATACCGAGAATCTGAAGCGATGTTCTGGATTGCATAGAGATTCCTTTATTCCAGGGAGAGAGGGGTTTCGATCTTTTTGAAGAACCTTATGATCAGCGGGGCTTTAATTCCAGTTTTGTTTTTTTTAGATTGTAATAACTGAAGATTTTATCTTCAATGAGAGCCATGTAGTTTATAGGACTTTTATGTTTAAGGATTTGTGGGCTCATTTCTGATCTGGATCCCATTGTTTGTAAATTTTCTTTGTATTGTATAATGTCATTGGCGTATTATTCATATATAGCAATATTAGACAGACCCCCTACTATCTTTTTAAATTTCCATCAATTAGAATTTTTAGTTAACAAACAGTTCTTCATCCTCCCCCACTAAAAGTGTGTCTTTGAACTTTTTGGAACCAACATCTATATTTTTTTTCACGACTAGCAGACCCAAAAAACTTCGTTTTGCCTAAAATTGATTTATTCTCTTATTAGTTTTTAAGTTATGCAGAAATTTCTATTTCATTTGTGTAGGATCCCCACTTTCCAAAGAAGAAAGGGGTCTCGAATTATTTTGAGAACCTTCCCCGGCACCAAAAACCTCTGCATACACATTTTTACGCCGATTGGTTCAGTACTTTCGGAGTCTATAAGGTTCAGATAGACAGAAATTCATTTTTATGTATATAGATGTGCTCGACTTGCGGTTAGCGGCAGTGCAAATCCCAACAAAATGCATATGTAACGGATATATAATAATTAGGGGCTACATTTTAGACAGACAAACAGAGACTTGTGTATTTTACCTCGTTTAGAACATAAACGCACGGATACTTTAACAGGTACTAGTAGCTTGTCATAAGACGAGTTTATACCATCCCATTGAATTCCACCACTTAATTGTATCTTGACAGATACGTATTTCGACCTCAAAGGTAAGGCCGTCTTCAGTGTCTCGTACTTGACTCGACTCGAGTCGAGTCAAGTACGAGACACTGAAGACGGCCTTACCTTTGAGGTCGAAATACGTATCTGTCAAGATACAATTAAGTGGTGGAATTCAATGGGATGGTATAAACTCGTCTTATGACAGGTGAAAACATTCCACTAAAAAGCTCAAAATAATTTTCTTATCAGGTACTAGTAGGTTGCCGGTTGTCTTACCAGGCAAATGCACATAATATTCAGTTGTTATGAACATTATGAATGATATCTGAAGGTTTTATGCTAAATGTTGAATAAAAAAAAGGTTGTGACATTGAGATATCGGACCAACCGCAAACTGTGGGTAGGCGGTAAAGTATCTTATTCAGCTATTCCACCACCCGACAAGGGCTGAAAAGTGCCTTTTATAAAACTGAAACTATTCATGTGCCATTTCTAAAAAAAAAGTCCAAAGACAAGGATTCAAACACTAGTGCCCTGAGTGAATGCCAAACGAGTTACCACTAAGCCATCACCGCTACTCAAGAAGAGAAACCACTTGACCAATATGAACAGATGAACAGCATGCTGTGTGTAAACTAATGTTTAAACTTCCATGTTCAAACCCGTGTGTTTGAACATGGGCGCACACTCGTGTTCAAACTGGGTGCGATTTTGGTTGGATTTATGATGTACTCGGTTTGAATAAAAGATATTTTAGTTACTAGATAAAGATTGTCGCTACTGTTCCCTTTGTTCTGCTGTCCGAAACATGTGTGGTACATACCTGTCAAATCGTATGGATTTTCCTTCTTTGACATTTAGCTCCCCTATCCTCGCCAGCAAAAGATGTTCCGGACAGCGACGACAGCGACAATCTTTATCTAGTAACTAAAATATCTTTTGTTTGAATCTAGTATGCGTGTTTGAGTGCGAACTTGCACACGGGAAAACTGGGGTGACATTGCGCATCTCGAATCGAATCACTCGATTCGTACGTTTTTGCATTCGTTTCGAAAAAATTGCGGCATTATGTATTTCGTTCGACTTCATTCAGTCGCAGTACAAGATTTCGAATGGTGCTGTACTAGCTCAATCGAGTATGTTCTGTCAAACGAAATGTAAACAGAGAAAATAAGAGAAAGCTGTCTCCGTGTTTATCATGCCGCCCGCTGGAGAGACAACCTTCAGCGCATTGCGAATGTGAGTAAACAAAGAGAATAAGAGTAATTTCATTTGCGTGTAGCATGTTGCCTGTTGGAAAGGCATCCTTCATGGCATGGATTGGCAGTTAATTAATAAACAAGCAAATCGTGCTCAATGACTATAAAAGCAATATTATTTATTGAGCAGTTGAAACCGATTAAAACATTATGCCGATACGACATGTTTTATAAATTGAGATATAGTTACGACACAAATTATAAGTTATAATATATTATAAGCAACTCGGCCGTACGAAAACTATTTTGTTTTTGTTAAATGACTTGGCTGTGCATGTCTTTTCTAAAGCATTTGTTTAGTTTGATTGCTCTAATTGTAAGTGTCGGTCTTGAACCGTCATTAGTCGTCTGAGTACACGCGACCGCATGCGTGGAGCAATCAAACTCATCAAATGCTTTAGCATTTATTATATTTTTTCGATATGTACGTTTTTACGCAGATTTTCCCCATAGATTTTTCACGCGGTTTATCGAAATTGTCAAGAAATACGTGAAAACTGCAAAAAAAAACGATTTAAGTTGAAGTCGTTTTTACGAGGTTTTAAGGATAATTAGAGATTGCATAATGTCTGGAAACTATAAAAGTAGGTATCCTAATGACATTCTTTCCTTCAAGATACAATAATGAAACATTTATACTCTTCCCGTAGAGAAATAATATCAAATATAATGAAAAACTTTCAACAAGAAATGACTCTCGAACAACATTCGAAAGCTATAAAGGTGACGAGTGATTTTCATTCGACTTGAGTCGTTTCTCAGTGTGCTATCGAGTCTCCATAATGCCAAAACATCTCGTTATTCTTGTACCTCCTCGAGCATACTCGAACGATGAGTCGTTTTCGAGATCGAATCGAAAGCCGTAATGCCAAACATGTTCGACTCGATAGAATTACGTTCGAATCGAGATGCACAATGCCACCCCTGCACTTGTTTAAACGCGGTTCATGTTTTCGTGAAGACTGATCAAAGTAGCTCTGGAGTGGATGCCTCGGAGAAAAATCTAGAAGATCGGCGTATTTGGATCGTCTCTCTTGGATTTATTCCTTAAAAGCATTGAATAAGTGGCGGAAATTTCTGAGGTTTGATTTGATAATTGTTCCAACATAAATTGGAGCGCCACGTTGGCTTCATATAGAGTGCAGAACTCACTGAGGAGTAGTTTCACAGCAGCTTGAACAGGTTCGAAAGCTTAAATTATTTCACCTACCATCAAACAATCATCACTGAAGTTGAGTTGTATTAAAGCTTCAACTCATGGATGCGTTTGAGCACAAGTTATTTATGCCTTGGCATCAGCCACTAAATAATTCAAATTCTTTTCCGAATTTCGAACGGACATATTTTTGCAGAAAATCGTTTTTCACAGGTGATCTCCGGAAAAGAACTATTACGGCTCGTACCTTTTTCATAATTTCATACATTGCGGGAAAATTCTCGACGATGTCAACAATGTTCATTGAAGAAAAAAGGTCATTCGCAGTTTGACAGATGGCTAAGAGAATGAAGCAACAGGTATGATTAATGACGATGATGGTCGATTTTTGTTGTGGCGTGAACGTCGTCAATGATGCTTACTTGGGCAAAGTTATTCATGCGCGCATTTAATTGTTGTATTTTTTGCACGATGAGTCTTTACTGCTTGTAATCGAATATTTGTCCCATCTATGCTGGGTTTCTTATTTATATGGGAGAGACACAGGCAGTTGAGCTGATACATGTAGGTGAAAATTGTTCGAGATTTTTCATACTGACAGCAAAATTTGAAATACCGAAAATACCGGTATTTTCCGTCTCTAATACCGGTATTTTCGGTACCCAAAATTGGCCGGTAATACCGGTATTACCGGTTTCGGTACTACCGGTTAGACCACCCTAGTCCCCAGGTCCTATTCTACCGCGTGCAGTCAGCGTGTTCGTGGCCTTCCACGAAGTCGCCGGCCGCCATTTTCGCGGTTCTTTCATCCGACATTCGCACATAAGAGAGGTCAAAATTGCACTTTAGGGAGATAGATTCAGTCATTTCCATCAATTCACATTTATTTGCGTTCATTGAATGCATTGCAGCAGTTCTTAAAAAAAATCGATTTTGATAAAACAAATTCCAAGGAGAGACTTTTGGGAAAAAAGAAGGAAGAAAGAAGGTAGAAACATGGAAGATGGAAGGAAAAAGGAAGTAAGAAAGAAGAAAGAAGGAGAAGAAAGTATAAAGAAAGGAAGAAATAAGGAGAAGGAAGAAGCAAGAAAAAAAGAAGGAAAAAAGAAGGAAGAAGGAAGAGGGAAGAAGAAAAACGAAGGAAGAAAGAAGAGGAAAGAAGAAAAATGAAGGAAGAAGGAAAAACGAAGAAAGAAGAATGAAGAAAGAAAAAGGAAGAACATACTTCTCATTTCTCATTCGATCTAATAACCATTCGGCCCAATGACCTTCGGCCTATAGGCCTTCGGGCCAGTGACCTTACACCGTTCTAAATGTACGCAGTAGTGAGAATTTTGTTTATTACTGAAGGGCCACTGATTTTCAAAAAAAAATCTCCTTTTTATGGATACCTATGCCCTCCTATGCCTATAAGAACAGAAACAAAAATATAAAAAATTGGTTCCTCTAATTACTTTGAAAAATCATAGCTCAAGAACTATGAATAGCAGAAACACGGTTACTTAGTAAAAATGGAAATAAATTCTCAAAGTAAAAGCAATGAGAAAAATTCATATAAAAAGCAGAAGTTTATGAAAAAAATTAACAAAAATATTTTTAGCATACTTTTTTGGTACCTAAGTTATGGTCAATTTGGAGAAAAATGGCCAAAAATAACACGATTTCCAAATCTTTAAAAATGTTTTTTTACGAAATTTTTCACTGTTAAAATAATTAATTTAAAAATGCGATACGTATTCTTTGCGTAAACACCGGCTTAACTCTTGTATTTTTACTCTTGGAATGTACTGAAATGTATATTGATTAGAAAACTAACAGTTCTGCATAACTTCTGAATCACTTGACCGATTCCAACTAAATTTGGTACACATATCGGCACCAACATTTCAAAAGGGCGAAACTGCTTTTATAAACAAGAGCTTTTCACGTCACTGGTGGGTTATTTTGTGCCTATCCACTAAATCCAGCGCCATTTAATGAAAGAAGAGGACTCGCTGCTTCCATCAGTGGTGGTGGATTGAGTTGGTGGGCTCAAATTAATCAACCAGCGACGTGAGAATCTGATATTGTCTATCCTGAGCAGACGATTATAGAGGAGGTGCGAGTTTCATTGAGGAGAAGGAAGGGTGTGGAGAAAGTAGTAGTGTATAGTAAACGAACTATTCAGATTAACTTTTGAACCCCAAATCTGGTACCCACATCTTCTACGCACAGAAAACCATTAGAAAGGTGTGTCATTTGGAAAAGAAAGGAGAGTGGAGGGGTCGATTCAAGTACAAGATACTGAAGATGTCCTTACAGTTGAAGTCGAAATACGTATCTGTAAAGATTACAACCTGGTGGGATTGAATAGAAAAGAACTATAGTCGTCTTTTGGCCGTATACTAATAACGTATAAGCACGTATGGGGGAGGGAGGATCTGTTATTTTCTTACGACCCTTATAAACAAAAAATAATGTGTATAGGAAAAATCTTACCTGGGGGGAGGGTGGTACGAAAATCCCAGAAAAAAATGCTTAAATAATAAAATAAATGTTAAAAAATTCTATGGGGTAAAAATAAAATTTCCCAAAAGTACTTGGCCTAAGTTTTAAATATAAAGTTAAAAATATGACAGACATTAATTAAACACTAAAAACTAGCAGCATTGTTGAATAAGAATTAAAAATCACGTATTATGGGAACTGAAGATAGGAATTTCTTTCGCACAACAACGTACATTTTACACCTCAGTTAAATTACATTTTTAACACAATTTTATTACTAAATATATATCTTTTTGTCTCTCTCGTACAACAAAGTTGGCCACGGTCAGTTGCGGCGTTGAAAAGTTATGGAAAATCTGATTGATCCACCTAGTGATGATAAAGCTTTCATTTTGACCATTAAAATTATTGAATTGCATTGCTAAAAAAACTAGAAGAATGGACCTTGTGGGTCTAACTAATGAGAAATATTTAACTTTACAATAGCGCACATACTGCGCACAGATAGTCAGAAACTGTTGTTAAGTTTGTCCAACTAAGACGATTAGTATGAATATTTTGACTGTCCCTATCATTGCAATCAGTTTTGAAGTGAACCTAAAGCTTTGCATACAACTTTGTTGTGCGAGAAACCCAATATTCCCATTAGTTGGATCAATGATGTTTTTTTTTTAACTTTTATTAGTTGATCTTCATCCAAAACAAAAAAGTGGTGGGAAGTCTGCAATGTTGCCGATCAATCAATTAAAGAAAAATTTCGGTACGAAAATCTCCAACATCGCACTCAGGAATCAAAGCTTTGAAACCGCTTTGGTTTTGATAGCGTTTCTCCGCTTGTGCCTGCTGACGTGATTCGCTGATTCTTTAAGCAGAATCTTAGCGTTCTTAGCACTGTTGTACTAAAACATTCTTTATTCACATTAGATAAATTCTCATCACATTGGTAAAAGGTTTCCGGCACAACGGACACTTGGTGACAGAAGAAGCGCACTTAGCACAGGCCACTACATGACCACATGGCGAGAAAGCAGTATTGTACTCATTAACATAACAAATTTTGCAAGTCCGACTGGTGTCTAATTTTTTATTTGGTTCATCTTCATCACTACTGCAGCCGGCCATGGCGTTGTCTTCTTCGGCGGATACACTCAAGCTGGACGATTGAGATGATTGGAGCGAGGATGTGGTTGCCGATGCCACTCCGGAGGTCGACGGTTGTGGCGAACCGGATGGTGCAACATCAGAGCCGTTGGTCTCGGAAGGCTTTTGCTTCTTGGCCAAACATTGCGCGATGTATGCTTCGTCTTTCATTAGTTTCAGGTACTCGCAGTTACTATACCACATGGCATGCTGCTCCCACGGTTCATCTTCAGCTTCCCAGTCTTTTAGGCCTCCGCCACAGCTGAAGCATTTGACACGATCACTTTTGCCGGTGTAGAAGAACCCGGCGTCACTCAGTTCCTTCGGTTTCTGTTTCATGAACTTTGGCCAATCTTCGTAGCTTTCCAGTCGTTTCGCTTCGATGGCATAGTTAGGATATTCCGGTCGTTTCTGCTGGGGTAGAGCCGGTGCCAATTGTTCTTGAATGACTGGTCCATTGGATGCCATACTAGAATCGGACGTGAGCGAGCTGGGTGGTGAAGTTTGCGACCCACTGCTGCTCCGACCCGATGAATAGGCATTTTCCGCTACAGAATTTCCTCTTATTCTAATACCACATGTATCGTAGCTGGGCTCCGGGAGCTGGTCTAGGAAGCTTGAATCTATCGGAACATTGTTTGTTTGTCGCTTGCGTAGCAGTGGACAGTATGGAGACCATCTCAGGTGTTCCGAGAGGACATTGTCGTTCGGTTCCCATAGTCCTATCTCCACACGACAGAAGTAGCATTTTACCATATCGTTTGGCCCGACATAGTAGAATCCATATCGGGCCAGTTCAGTCTTGCTGATGAAGATTACCGACCAGCTTCGGAAAGACTCCAACCTGGCGACCTCCGTGTGATACGAAATTGACACAGACGTTCCTGTCTCTCCATAGGGATTCTCATCTTTGACTTTGTTGTCCGTAAAGTCCTGCGGTAGCGATAATACTTGAGCCGTCATAGTTTTCTTCTCGCACGATGCACCTTTTTTCTCGCGAATACGATGCCGGAAGAGACGAATGAATCGACGAAGAAGCGATGTAAAAGGGGAAGATGAAAGTGCAGTCCAGAGATGACTGCGACAAAGACGACAACGGCGAAGACAACGATCTCGAGTCCGCGGCAGTTGCTCAGAGACTAAACCGAACGAGTTTGCCTGGGATTTTCCAAGTGCACAGCTGCTTCGAATAGTTTTTTGTTGTGACGACGACCGCCAAGGCTGGATCGAATGTGAGAGATGTAACGAGATGCAGTTGCAGTTCCACTATATGTCTCTCTCGCAGTTTTAGGTTTTCTCTCGTTTGTTTTCAATACAGATGATGAATATGATGCAGATGATGGGGATGCTGCAGTTGCTCGTTGGCTACCATTGGTTCGGATGGGAAAACATCGATCTGTTCGGTCGCCCAGATGAAAAGAGAAAGAGAAGAAAAGAAAGACTAATTTAGCAACTTTACCCTATACTTGCGCTGCGGTTGGGTTGGCTTGGGGGAGGCTGCTGGAACCGTCCGGCCCGAAAAGGTATGGTGGAAAATTGCGGTTGGAAAATGCATCCGACGAGGCTGGCGGTGAAGCAGGTTGACGACTTTTGCGATACCGGACCATTTCACATTGGTTAAGTGAGTAGTGAGCACTCTTCTATACTACGGTTGAGCCGGTTACTAGTAGAAAGTTGTATTTGGAACCGGACTCGTTTACTTTTCAAGAAAGTTGTACACCAATAATTAAGTTTAAGCTTTTAGGGTAGCCCAATGTATTATATAACGTCATACTTCGAAATGTTTAAATAATTTTATACATATTATAGACATACCCTTAAATTAATAAACATTTTGAAAATGGATTAATAAAAACTAGTATTCTTTATAAACTTTTTTCCACTAAAATAACTACCATTGCTGAATTTTTCACGAACCGAAAAAACCTTACATATAACTACACTCTGTAATCAAATGATGTTCGTCGACTGAAGCGCTATTTACTGATATTGAACATTATATCGCATTTTTACTCGGAAAGATAAGGGAGCATCCATAAATTACTTAACGCTAAGGGGAGGGGATTGGTCGTGACAATCCATACAAAAGTTTTAAATGATTCATGGGGGGGAAGGGTTGAGAATGGTCAATTTTTGCGCTACGTGATTAATGGATCTTCCCTAAGACTGATAAGATGATTGCTAAACCAATTCAGGTACCAGCCATGCTTTACCGATCATAATCGCATTTCAGTCACACCTTTGCTCGATTCGGCCTTTCAATTAGGAGCCGTTGGTTAAGTGAAATCATACTCAAACCTCCCCTAAATCTAATGCGCGAATTAATTGGTTTACGCATGAGTTTTTTGTGCAAAAAAAATCAATGTTTCACTCGTTTACAAGAAAGAAAAAATGCTCCAAATTGCGTTAAAATCAATCGGAGCGCAATTTATTGTTTACATGCAAACACATCCGAAGAGTGTCAACTGGTGTGTAGCAAAATATTTGTAGAATTTAGCATAGCGAGTAAACCACAAGAAATCAACACAAGTAATGCCACACAACTGCAACTAGCAAATCTGTTATTACGCATTCGACCCAATTCACATTCCTTACTCTTTTTGTAAACGTAAGCAAGCAAAAATGTTATTCCATTCTAGGAAAGACTACCTACGCACCATACTTGACACATTCTTGGGTAAATAATTATGAAGATAACAGCAATTATTAACCAATCAATCAAGTAATCGCGATGTAATGTAATACCCAACTCGTGTGATCGATCGAATTCTTCACGTTAATATTGGATGCACATCAGACACATATGAATAAAAAAAAATCGGACATAAATGCAATTGTAGCCCAAAAGGAAGCGGAAATGACGTTCACGTGGCCTAACTCCCTGATAAGCGTTTTATATCTGGTACCTTGAGGGCCAGTTTCAAGTGGCGAAAAAATAGGGCCACATTTTAAGAATAAACATACGACGTAATAAAGCATTGAAGTACTAATTATTTTGTTTTTTTAATTTCTTCGATTGAACTTTTCCTAATTATATGTGATCACATATAGGAAACAGATAGCATTAAGACCACTTCGACGTTTGCAATAGAACAGATACCCTACTATTTGAGATAAACTCATTTCGTTTAGTGGCAATTATCACTATCGCAATATTGTGCAAACACACTAGCGGCACGTTGCAGTGACGGTGGGGAAGATATTTACATTGTTTGTCATGATTAGAGTACTTGGCCGGGCGCCAGTGTGCTGTGTTTTCGCAATACAGACGGGGAACCGATAGTAAAACGCCCACGTAGAAATTAATTTGTGTACATTTGTGGAATTTTTCCCCTGGCCAATGAGTAATTTCCGGTTCTGGTGATGCAAAGAGTTCCACGAAAATAATATCTGCTTCCAAATACAAAAAAAAACTTGACGTTTCATTCAATTACGATTACCTATCTTATCGTGTTCGGGAAAGCCAGAAATGAAATAAAAAGAAGCGTTAAATAAATAGGAGTGTATGCAGTATGATTGATGCATTACTGACTCATATATGGATATGCAAAATAAACTCATATGGGGTCGTAAACTAGTAACGTAAGCACTTATGGCGGGAGGGGGGTTTGACATTTTCTTACGTTCCATATGAATAAAAAAATTATTTGTATGGGAAAAATCTTACATGGGGGGAGGGGGTTTGAAAAACCCAGAAAAATTGCTTACGTAATTAGTGTGCGGCCCCTATGTAGATATCTAGGCAAGGTTGGAACAGTACCAAATATGAACATTATGGAAGGCACTTATTAGGGTCGATAAACAAACTCCGATTGAATTGAAATATGCAAAGATTTTTGAAAAATTACTCCACAAATGCCAACAGTTATGATTGATTATTACCTGAAGGCAAGTATGAAGATAATCCAATAAGTGTTAGCAGCATTAAATAAGTTCATAATAAAAATGTTCCAAATAAATTTGTTATATGTACCCTCCACATAATACATAATCAGTTTCGCGTTAAATGCTACTATAGGGCTCCAATAGAAATGGCAGGCTTGCTTAGCCGAGGAAAGACGAGTCTGCGTTTGAAGCTTATTGAGATAAGCGTAAGAGGCTACCGGCGCCATTAGGGTAAAATCAGCAGTGATTCAAATCGTTCGGAGCTGTCAGTTTGAATATGAATCTGAAAGATTCATTTTCCCAGCAGCTGTTCTAGATTCATTTTTTATACCAGTCAAATGTCAAAAAAATAAAACTGGTATAACGCTCCGTTCTATTTTCTGCAGATTTGAACCACGATTGAATCACGAGATTCAAATATTTTCCAATTGTTTTGATGTATGAATGCGTCATTTTATCTACGGATCAATCCACTTTGCAATTACGGCGCCTTTCTTGGCGCCAACATGATGATTTCATTTAATTGAAAATTTGAAAAACATGAATAGAACACTGCTGGGGAAACCAGCGAGTTTGTTCTATTTGGCTCCATATTCAAACTAGAATAGTGGTCGAAAATTTGGAATGAAACTGAATCACTCCTGATTTCACTCTAAGAGTGATTTAATGAGTGATCCTGATTTAAATTCAAATGAAAGACGTTACATTTTTTAAGCTTTTATTAAGGTGTTTTTTTAAGTCTAGATTAGGATTAGGAAGACATTACAAAAGAGTTTAAAGATTTTACAAATGTCATCACAAGTTGAAACAAATTCCCAAAGAGGAAGAGGAGTGAACAACAGAACTCAATTCACCCAGTGCGCCACGAATATTTACATTCACCCAGCAAATGACAAAAATTTCACCACGCGTTTAAAGGGGCCACTCACATTCATGCGGTAACGCACGAACTGAGCAGCCTGTCAGAGCAACTTGTGTTGGGTTGAATGCTAAATTGAATGGTTGGTACTAAAAAGAATATTTAGCTGCCCTACAGTCGCACTCACGACGGCGGCGATGAGATTGACCGTTGACCATTAAGAAAATTATTTTGAGCTTTTTAGTGGAATGTCTTCACTTGTCATAAGACGACTTTATACAATCCCATCTAATTCCAGCTCTTAATTATACCTTGACAGATACGTCGAGTCAAGTACGAGACACTGAAGGCGACCTTACTCGTCTTACTCGAAATACTCGTCTTATAACAAGTGCTGAGATCCATGTTTTTCACTGAATTGACTTTGACATATTGAAAACAACATTCTTCTGAACTCGTGCAATCTTATCAATTGATTGACTCCGCCCGATCAATATATGAATTGATTACAATGGAATTCGTTCTGGAAAGTACATGGAAACTGAATCAAAATTATTCCCCATATGAAACACAATTATTTAGCGCAGGACCGGATTTAGCCAGAAGGGGGCCCCAAAATGTACAAAAAATGTTGGTTTTGGTACATAGGATTTGTGGGGGCCCGGGGCCACGCCCAACCCTGACCCCCTGCATCAGGCCCTGATTTAGCGAGTTATAATGGTTTTCTCTAGCATTGTAATGGCCAGAAGAAATGTACTTAAAAACCCTAATTAAACCAAATAGCTGGTTACGATGTTTTCCTTGTGCGTTTAAAAGTTAACAAACATATGCGAAGAGGTCTAAAATATCACAGATAGCTAGATAGGACCTCATTTTAGTTCTACCCATTGTAAAACTTCACTTCGAACGCAACTTGTTGCGAGTAATTCGGATGAGTGCCGAAAACGTGACTTTACAGAAACATTTCTATACAGTGATCGTTCTTAAATTGGGACGTTTTGATAAGCGTCAATGTGTTTTTTTTTATTTGCATCGAGCGAATAAAAAAAAATACGCGCCGAGAAATATCGATCCCGCCAAACACGGAAAGAAAACGTCTACGCGATTTTGAGATCACATTTTGACGTTTAGCTGCTTTAGGGTTTCGCCTCAATTATTGAACCCCAACTAAAAAAGCAAATTAAAACAAAAAAAACTGTACATGATTTGAAGTTAATATTTTGACCATAACTTTTGACTGTCGAGCCCATAGGCCGCCCTGGCCAATTTCTTATATGGAACAATGGGACGGGATTCCCTGTCGAATGAAACCTGTTGCAAGCAAATCGAATACAAACAAGTGCCTAAAAGATAAATTGTTTGCGCATATACATACACACATACATACACACAGACAGGCATCACCTAAATTCGCCGAGCTGAATCGATTGCTATATGAACGACGGCCCTATCAAAAGTTCTTGTTGCACAATTTTTAAAAAAAATCGTTTGCGACATTTTGATGACAAAGCATGGAAAATGTTATAAAGTTTCACCTGACAAACACTTAGGTCGAAATTCACAATATGAAAATAGTTATGCTAATTCAAAATTTGACGATTTCTCGAAAAATGTATATGAGTCCATACATTCGCTGTTTTTTTTTTGCTGAAACATAATAAACTAATCCATTTGTATCAACACATGCAAAAAGATCTGCGAAATCGCAATCGAAAGTTTAAACCATCGTTTCTGAACATTTGCAGCTTGCGAGCTGTGCCTGTATTGAACGAAACTGTTGATATAGCCCAACGGTACACCTTGGTACACGAGAAAGCCAAACAGTAATGTTAGGGAGACTGGTTTTACTTTTTGCTTTTCTCGCGCAACGTAGTTTTCACTCCAAAAGGAAAATTTCTAAAGGAGACTCGAATACTCATAGTATTATATGTATACTAATCGAAACAGCTTGACCAAATATCTATCCGTTCGTGTACATAATGGGTGTGTGCACAAAAGATAGGAAAACATTGTAACATAGTCACAGATAACAGATATTCAGGCTACAACAAAGTTTATTGAAAATCTTGTGTAAAGTTTTAAACTGATATACTTTGACTCACTACTGCCATCTACTCAACTGATTGTGGAAGTTTATACGGACGCAACTGAATAGCAACCGTCGAACGCAGCCAATAAATTGACAGTCGCATTTAGGCTGCGTTTTACACAGAAATGATCGATTGCCAATTGCGTTCCAAATATTCAATACATTCGGATCACCAGTTGCGGATGTTTACACACGTATCAGATACCAGCCTAAATGTCTGTTATCTGTGATATAGTTATTTTAACCCCTGGTGGTGCAGGTGCGGATAGACTCGATTAGATTAAGGTTATGTTATTTTCGGATCTCATGTTAAGGAGTATTGTAATTATTTGAGAACTGAACAAAATTTAATTAAGTTTTAGTTTAGTTTTTTGTTTTGTATATTTCTCTAAAGGTTGCAATTAATTGATTCTTTCATCACTTGGAAGTAAAAAAAGCGGCTGCCTTCTTCGTTTTCGCAGTATCCAGTTCTCTAACTGATTTTCTGGCAACAATTGGATCCTAAAGCCCTACCTCGTTTAAGGTTGCAAACGAAAGAGCATCGGTCAAGAATACATGACCCGATATTTTATAAATTCTTCAATTTATAAATTAGAAAAAAATGATATTTTTTTATTCGAGACATTTTAAGACATTTTTGGGGCTGAGCAACTTGTCTTGCTGGAAAGGCAACATTTCAGAATACAACATATCTTTATCATCTTTATATATAAATGCCCTTTGCAGTTCAAATACACCCAAAAATAAATTACATAATTCTGCGAAAGATTCTGCAAAAGTAGTGGAATTGAAGTACAAACTCGTCTTATGACAAGAAGATTCTGCAAACTTTGAAAAAATCTATATATTTTAGAATACAGCATCTAGAATACAGTGATAATACAAAATTATTTTCAAATTTCCAAATAGCAATCTACTATGCCAAAGACAAAAACATCGCGTTAAAAGTCCACAATACAAAACATTTTGAAAATCAGCTTTCTGAAACAAATTTAATGACAAATGAATCTGACTTTGACTAAATGGTTGAAACCATCCCTGGGTGACGAATAGGAAAGTTTACCAAATAGATCTTTTCACTGTTACCACTGATGGCATATTGGTATTGTTTTAGTGTTTCCAATTGATATAAAATTAGTATACAATCACAGACATTACTGTAAAGAAGGAGTAAAACGTTCAACTCAGCAAAAAATGTTAACAAACCCCCTTTCAATATATTTCTACTGAATTTTGTTCTATAGTTAGGCACCACTTTTTTGGCAGGCCAACTAATCCAAATCCTCCGAAAAAGAGGATAATCCATCAAAGCACCCCGACCAGTTCAAAAACGAACGTTAGACTTTCGTGTCATGTTCAAACCTGCCCAACGCCTGCCTTGATGTCCTGTGAGTGATGATTCACAGAGATCCAGCCAGAGGAGAAAAAACACCTCACTCATTATGCTGTTGCCATCGTTTTTGACACATGCCAAAAGCTCGTGTACGTATGTGTGCTACATACACTCCCTTCCGCAGCTGGATGATAGGACACGCATTGCTTAATTTTCTAGAGCAAAGCAGCAGCAGCTGGAAACTTCTCATCACGGGTTTCATTCGGGTTTCACGTGCCACTCTCTTTCATGCAGCGCAGGAAATTCTTCGACTGCACATGGCGTTTTTTTTTCTTGTATGTATTTCGAGGAACCATCATAATCTTTCAATAGCCCATTCATTCGGCGGCAACATTGACTGGAGACAGCTGCAATTTCCTTTTTCGGTTTCGTACGGCGATTTAGGGCGATCGAATCGATCGAGCTTCCCTGGATGGTACAAACGATCGTGGACGGCAGTTGGCAACCCTATGCCGCGGGTTAAGTTTCGGCAGATGTTTCGTTTCCTTTATGCGCTCTGTGCCTAATTTTCTACGGCAAGTTTTCTGAAGAGACCGGATAATCGATTCCGGCAAGTGTTTGAGGAGCGTGTGCCCTCGCTCGCATCTTAAACGGGCAGCTCTAGAATGTGGGTTTTACTGTAATTGTACGCGTCACGAAGCACTAAGCAGGGGAAGTTGCTTGGAAACCAGTACGACCGGACAGGTGTCGCGTTAATCATTTATTGTTTTGCACCGTGATTGGTGGAACGTGCTGGTTTTCCTCTTCCATTCTATCAGTCCGATTAGGAAAGATACCAGTGGAAAGCAGATTTGATCGAGTAAGCTAACGGATTCCTAACGGGAGCCTGTGCGATATGGGAAGGAGTGCCGTTGGCAAAAATTAAATCGCATACTTCGATCGGTGTAGAAAACCGTCATCTAGTACTACACTAAATTGCCTCGAATTAGCGTTCATTGCTGTTGTTCTCAATAACAGTAATAGAGAAAGACCCACTGGAGAATGTTGCCATCGAGTACATAGGTCGCGAACATGAAGGGGCCTCAAACAACAATCTCACGACTTTCATTCAAGAAACCTGGGTGAGGCAAAAGGCTAAAGTCGCCGCTGTTTCGAAAGGAATTCGAGCTCTCGCTCCCAGCCTCTAAAGCCACAACATCAACCGCAGTCGGAGGAACATAATTATTTTTATTTATAACATCTCTTGCCGCATTGAGGTCTGCCTTTTTGTGCCATTCCTCTTCTGCACTGAATTCGAGATTGGGCTAGCACAGTGAAGTACCTTTACCAAGCATGAACGAACAGAACAGCACAGCACTGCTTGCCGAAGATGAAGTTCGGGAGATTGTCTGGGGCTGGTGCTGCTGCTGCTGCATTCCATTCCCAAGCTCCAAGAGACTTGGGTTTGGACCGCAACCGAGCAAATGAACGGCAATCGAGCCCTCCTGCCGATTGGACAAAGGCAACCAACATGCAGTCGGACCGATCAGAAGTGAGCTGGAGTTGTCTCGAAACAACAGGGATGGTGAATTACAATCTTACAGATCGAGAGTCGTGAGTTCGCAACCAAATCGCAGTTGCCTCCTAGATGGTCGTTAGAGGCTGTTCCACTGATTGAGGAGAGGCGGCAGCTAACCTTTTAGGAGTTATTGGAGCTATGGCAGAAACTGGGTCGACATGCGCGGGCTTGGATGAACCGCATGGACAAGACTCGTGCAAGTGTGTCGCATAATTGTCGACATGTTGGATGAAAAATAAATGTCTTGTAGAGATTTTTTTACGTTTAGCCTGCCTCGTACTCAGAGGCGTTAAGAAAGGCTCTGTGCTTACTTTAAATTTTTATCTGTATAGGCGAATTGGGACTTGACACTGGATACTGCATCCCCCTACTTTCACATTATTGATAAAGCATTGATAAAAACAGTCACATGAATGAATTCAATGAAAAACGACGGATGTGAATAATCCTTCAACGGACAAACAAACAGATTCTAAGAAACCACTCGTCAGAAGTACCTGCGATTTTGAAGTGTAATAACACAATCAATAGGGCTTATCATAAGACAACTGAATGGAATGGAAGGTCTATCTGGCTCGAAATGAAGCCTTCGAATGCATTCTAACAACTCAGTTTATCATCCAACATGCAACGATACAGTCCACGACATCAATTACTAGTTTTAATTGCGTGCGAGATTTGCTTTTCTGTGGACTACCCTTGTCTTCTCGAACTATGATTCTTTTTTGAAAATTTCAATAAATTTTAAAAAAATGGGTTGACAAAATTGTTTGGAACATAATTTTAAGTTTGCAAAACACTTTAATGAAGATTTAAAAAAAAAATGTTAAAATCGAAAGGCTTTGTTGTCAAAATCAAATGTTGCCAAAAACCGAATATTGCCAAAATTGTAATTTGAAAAAAAAATATCAAACGAAAAAATGTCATACATTTCCGAGGATTTATTTTCGTATTTTTTTGCCAGAATATGTATTTTTGGACAAGGAGTCAGAATATATGAAAATCTCATTTTTGCCAAAATGTTACATATGCAGTTTATCAAACCAAAGCTTCATTTATGTTTTGCGAACACTCTCTAACTCGATGTTCTGTAACTCGATATTCTTGTAAGTCGATACCTCCCTTACTCGATATTTTCTAAGTCGAAGTAATTTTCCAATGCATTTTTCCCTCGCTAACTATACACGGTGTCGGGCCATTTGGCCGAACTTCATCTGGCCGAATAATTGAAAATAAAGATTGAAAGTAGTGAAAAGTAATGAAAAGTTAGAAGTGGGAGTGAAAAATTGAAAGTGAAAAATGCGAAGTGGAAAAAGAGTAATGAAAAATGGAAAATGAGAATTGGAAAGTGAGAAGTAGAAAATCAGGAGTATGAAGTAAGAAGTGGAAAGTAAGGAAAGGAAAACGTGAGAGGTGGGAATTGAGAATTTAGAAGTGAGAAGTGCTATGTGAGATGTAAGCAGTGAGAAGTGAGAAGTGAAAAATGAGAAATAAGAAATTCGAAGCGAGAATTGAGAAATGAGAAATGAGAAGAAGAAATTGAGAAGTGAGAAGAATGTAGTAAGAAATGAGAAATGAGAAGTAAGAAGTGGAAAGTAAGAAGTGAGAATTGAAAAGTGAGAAGTGTTAAGTGAGCTTTTTTCTTCCTTATTCCCTCTTTATTCTATTTTTTTCCTTTTCCTTTCCCTTATTTCTTCTTCTTTCTACCCTCTTCCTTCTACTTTCTTCCGCTTTTGTCCTTCTTGCTCCTTCTTTCTTTCTTAGAAAGAAATACGAAGTGAAAAGTAAGAAGTTAGAAGTGGGAAATGAGAATTGAGAAGTGAGAAGAGACAAATAAAGTGAAAGAAATTCAAAGTGAGAAGTGGGAAATGAAACGTGGAAGTGAGAGGAAAAAAGTGGGAAGTGAGAAGTAAGTAGTAAGAAATGAGAAGTGAGAAGTAAGAAGTGGAAAGTAAGATGTAAGAAGTGGAAAGTAAGAAGTGAGAATTGAAAAGTGAGAAGTGTTAAATGAGCTTTTTTCTTCCTTATTCCCTCTTCATTCTATTTTCTTTCCTTTTCCTTTCCCTTATTTCTTCTTCTTTCTACTTTCTTCCGCTTTTGTTCTTCTTGCAGAAAGAAAGAATTCTTAGAAAGAAATGCGAAGTGAGAAGTAAGAAGTTAGAAGTGGGAAATGAGAATTGAGAAGTGAGAAGAGACAAATAAAAGAAAGAAATTCAAAGTGAGAGCCTTCCCCTTATTTATTCGTCCCTTTTCTTCCTTCTTCTTTTTTTCCTTCTTCTTCCTTCTTACTTCTATCTTCTTACTTCTTCCTATTTCATCCATCTTTCATTCTTTTTCCTTCTTACTACTTACTACTTTCCTACTTACTTTTCCTTCCTCCTTTCTTCTCATTTCTCACTTCTTAATTCTCACTTTCAACTGTTTAATTCAAACATTGTACTTCTCTCTTCACTTGATAAGGAAACAATTTAACTATTAGGCCAAATGTAGTTCGGCCAAACGACCTTTTCGGTCAAATAACACTCTGCCAAATGACTTTAAATCATATTTCTACAAGCTATGAAAAGTATTTGATATTATGGGAAAAAATATAAATGTGTTCCCTATCTCGATACCACCCTAACTCGATGGTCCCTTCAATATCGAGTAAGGGAGAGTTTACTGTAGATCATTTGAAATGTTCTGCGAGGAATCATTTTTGGCTTGCATTCAACATTGGAAAACTCCTGCAAACTCCTATGCAACAATCTTTTTTTACAAGCGTCGTCGTCGATTGAATACTTCAATATACAATACTTACAAAAATGTGTAACATAAGGGGGAGGGGGTCGAAAATGGCAAATTTTTGCGTAACGTAATTAATGGATCTTCCTTTACTAAGAAATATTTGAAAGGGTATTTCAATAGTTCCTGTTTTTTACATAGCGAAAATCATTCTCATATTGGCGTTGACTATAATTAAACAAATGCATTATTTTTTTGCGGCACAGGAATACCAGCACACTAACTAGACATGGCAAATGAACATTGCTCATGCTTCGTGCAGTTCCATTCAATTTAACTATACTTGGATTGAATGGAACAGTTCCAACTTGTGTTTCAAATTCATGAAAAGTAAACCATTTCAATTAAAATTAAAACTCTGCAGTTTGCCTTCCCGAGCAGGAGAAATTGGCTGAATAATACCTAATTCTGTTATTGATACCATACTCTGTTATGAACTAGCCCTGCATAAGAGGTAAAATACCAAAGGAATAATACCAAAAACTTATATGCACAATACTTGAGCCATAACAAACTCAGTTATTCAATTGAATTTCAATACCAAATGCATAACCAATTATTATTCGTTTGGTATTGAAATACCTAAGCATGTTATGAATCAAGTATTCTGCAAATAAGTTTTTGGTATAGTTTTTTGGTATTTTACCTCTTATGCAAGGCTAGTTCATACCAATTTCTGTTATCGAGGTCGTCGCTCCTGCAAATCTCTATAATAAAGATAGAAAAGAAAAACTCTGAAGTCTAACTTTTTTCAACAATATTCATTCTCTATAAAAAAATACACTTCAAATTTTGAAAAATTTACTTGTATTTTTGTGGTGCAAATAATTTCATTGAAATATTTAGGAATTGATAATTCTTTTACTGAACACCACTAACTCAAATTTTACAATTTTATCAATGCCTCTTTTATATACCGCAGTCACGTCTTGACAACAACAATAAATGTAACTACATTTCAACTACAGCGCACTGTAAATAATCATGTGAGTCGCATGGCTTTTTTAAAGCTTTATTAATGTGTTTAAACTGTCGCATGGCGATAAGGATGGCTTTGTCACTAAACCTTCAAGATTATATCAAGTCTATCAAGTCATGGCGCATTTCTTCACGTAGTTTCTTTGTGATAACAAGTACAACTTTTTCATAAAATATACACAAAAAATGCAAGGCCTGCATGTGGACGCATAATTGTCCCATATGTATAGGTAATCCCAGCAAACATGGGACAATTATGCTTCCGCCGGCAGTAGAGGTTGTAGAAAAATTGAGAATTATAAAAAGAATTGAAGGTTTATTATTGTGTACTCAACGCATCAAAACAACGGCGACGCTATGTATATTTCTACGGGAGAGCTTTTGACAGAACAGATCTACGATTGCGCCATCTGCTCATTTCATAGCGGCAGATTTTCAGGGGTCTGCGAAGCGGCCATGTTTCTGATGCCAGCATCAAAATCATCGATTAATTTCATACGAAGGCGTAATCATAGTCGTTGAAAACCTGCCTTTGAAAAGATGTTTTAAATATCATGGCATTTTGGCGAAGTGGGCGCATGGTGCCGATCGAAATATGAAAATTTATAAAAGATGTCAATTTTCTTGTTGAAATACACCTTGCATTCATACTTTCGCGCAAGTTCTTGAGAAATTATGAAAAATTATTACGTCTATTTGGAAAACATCAATTCGGAATAGACGAATCCAAGTAAAAATAAGAAGAAGACACACGACGGTGTTAACTTTGACAGATCCTACAGCTCAGCATAGGGAGATCATTTTAAAATGCTTATAATAAATTCTAGACAAAATGTAATTAAAATCTAATTGAAGTATGATACGGAAAAAGTTCCGAACTGTATGATAGATACATTTTTGGAAAATATTCAAAAAATTGAGATAAGCTTCCGAATATGTAATTCAGAACTTTTTCCGTACCCTACATTAATCAGATTTTAATTATGTATGCTGTACTGTAGGATCTGTCAAAGTTAACACCGTCGTGTGTCTTCTTCTTATTTTTACTTGGATTCGTCTATAGTGGTTTGTTTACAAAATAGAATTGTCAGTGGGAAACCCAACTTTAACCGAACAATGGGAAACTCAAAGATGTTGGCTATTGTCAAACGTAAAGAGTGGGATTGGGGGTGCCAGATACCTGCAGATTTTGCTTATTGATTGATCCACTAAAAGAATGTCATAATCAACGAAAATATGGTCTAACTTTGACGAAAACCGTAAATATTGCATTCATATTTTAAACGAGATTGTAAGGAAGAGTATAATTTTAGGCGCCTCAAGTTTTACACCCTGATTTTCATTTTCTATACAAAGAATCACTCTCAAAGAATCACATTCATCAAAATGAGCTAAAAGGTTTAATGAATACTCATTGTCCAATACATATTGGAAAAAAATACGTATTGAAAAACTCTAAATAGAAAATATAGAAAATTTAAGAAGAAATAAGAGTACACCCGATTCTGTTTTTACACGGATTTTTTTATACGGCCGTGTGAAAAAAAACCATACACAATTTTTGCAAAGTTGCTCCATTTTGCATGATTCGACGAGAAATCATAAAACTTTTTTTACACGGATTTTCAAATTTTGAACTGAAAATTTTTACACGGAACGTATCCCCCGTGTAAAAAAAGAATCGGGTGTACTAATGTTAACGATGGTAAACCGAGGGAATAAATTCGTTAATAAAATAACAAAGAGACAACACGATTTCATTATAATTAATTCAAAGTTCTACAATTCAGTACTTAGTACTTCAGTAACTGATTTGCAAAATCCAACCGGAAATTCCAAACAAACCCAGGTACATTCATCTAGTTAAAAATAAAAGTTCTACATCAATATTGTAGAATGTTTATAACATTCTGACTGTGAAAAACAATTACCAATTACTTGAACCGTACGTTCTCCCCCCATCATAACAACCGACCCTAAATGTATTCAAAATGGTTTCTACGAAAAGCAACCATCTTTGCAGTACGTCCAACTGTAGGGGTGTCGGTCGTCCATGAACGGTTTGCTCCGTATGCGAACAGTTCGACAACACTGAACAACGATTCAAGCAAACGAACTCGTTCCACTCGTACCGTCGGTGTATAGCTTTATGAACTTTAGATAGCGACAGCAGCAGCATTGGCAACGAGCGTTAGGCACTGCCAGTAAAATTCGAGCTTTCATTTTTCATCGTGGCTCCTCTATCTATTATTTACCTTTGCAGAGCTTCGTAGCACTAACACCGAGTAGTAGACCTTGGTTGGGTGTAGTACATATGACTTTGTTGTTGCTTTCCGTTAAACCATGAACTCTACCGTAGGTGAACGTCCAGTGAATGCAAAATCCCACAGCGAACAAGACTCGAGTAATCGATATTCCATATTCTTCTAAACACTCGCCAACGTTATCAAAATAACAGAGGAAACATTATCCAAGCCTAGCATCTGCATAGTCCTGCAATATATTTCTGCCACAGCATCTGAATTTATCACGATTACAATATCTACAGTATCACCATGTTCATTTTCATCTACTAATCAAATTAGCATCTTTCCACCATACTTTTTCACACTGTTCGATGTTTTCTCCTGTGTATTTTGGTTTAAAACAACACCAATTTCTTACCTTGAGGCAAGCAACCAACATTTCAAAATCGATATCCACGAATAAAAACTTCGTCCGCAAATAAATACGCTGTATTTCACAGCCCTCGACGATACACTTCGCTGCAGCTAGCAAACACGCAGTTTTCGCTTCCGGTTTCCTCAATTGCGAAGCGAAACGCTGGCATATACACTCCAGTGATGTTCCCCTAATAGTAATTACTGTTATGACGTAATTAAACTAGTTTCTTCCCCCTTGCGAAAAGCACACTCCCAAAAAAGTCACACATTCAGTTTCTACAAACAGTACATATAGTAGGGTAGTTGGAATCGCACGCACTCACTAGAGCTCCGAGGGTAGACCGAAACTGAATTGGCCAGACACAGAGCAAGGAGAATCCCCGCGGTGGAACCCTCAATCGACAAATATGCGCCACGAACACATTCAACCGGGCTACGGAATCTCCTCGCTACTACACATATTATTTTGCTCTGGCAGCAGACGACGACGGCACCCCACAGCCCAAGTGATCGTACACATGGCTTATGCGCATACTATACCAGGGGTTCACAAGCTTTTATGAGATGCGAACCACTTATGGGTATAACCAAAGTTCGCAAATATGGTGACAAAAATTAATCCATATTGTCCCAACGTTCTATGATAAATAGGGCAGCTCTTGTATATATTCAGCGAACTTTGTCTATACTCCGAGCGAACTTTGTCTATACTATACTCATTAAGTAAAAAAATAGTCACTTTTTTAGGCAGAGTACGAGTTTGAATTTGATGCATTATGAATCGTACGAAAGCATCATAAAATAAAGAAATATGTCCTATGTGAAAGAAAGAAGCTTCTCTTACCTAATTTTGTAGAAGACGTTTTATATCTTCACCTATTTTAAATTTTAGGGCTGATTGCTTTCTGTCAATTTTGATGTGTTTGACAATTTTAATTGGACGGAGATCGATTCTCGATCGAGGATGTTTCCCGATGGGAAACATTCGCGACTGCCTGGGCAAGTCGAGAAGCAGGCCAAGTTCCAGTTGAAATGTAGAGCCATAGAAGAAGAATAAGAAGAATTGAATAGATGTATAAAACGAACTTTATATTCAAATCAATTCACATACGCTGAGAATGTTTAGGAAGCACTGCTCAATGCTCACAGACAAATCGATAGTGGACTGCCCGGCCGAAATAAGAAACCTTCAAAGCATAAATATTGTCACCTAACATCCAAGAACATCAGACACGAACACAGTCGTAGCGAACCGTGTTCAAAAGTCTGCTTGTCTGTGAAGGTTATAGACGGCCGTCGCAGATGTCGTCGTGCGCACAAGAAAAATATTTTGCTGCTCTCGACAGGAAATGCTAGCCATGTTGATCACAAATGACGTAACTAACCAAGAGGGGGAATCTCAATACGACGGTCCGTAATTCTTTGGAGAAGAATATGTGCGCACCAATTCCAATTCAAGGTTGAATTCTAGAACGATGTGAATCACGAGATACCAAGAATTGCAAACAACCGTAATTTGATGACTCATCCAATTATACTTAATTTACGAACGAGATTCACACCTTCTGCACATTTTAAATGGTGCCTTTTTGTTTCATGAGAGAAAAATACAATTGAACTCCAACCTGACAACACTGATCAAAGTGCAAATAATATCCCTGGAAGTCCAGCGAGAACTGAAATTGGCAATAATCGAAGAGAACACTATTAAGCTGATCAATTAGTACAATAGAATTTCATAAGATGGGGCCTCAGATAGCCGAAAAAGGTATGACAATAATGAGCCTGAGGTAGCGTGTTCGATTTCGTGTTGAAAACAAACAACATTTGTATAAGAACCCAGGAATTGACAAAAAATGTATTCGATCAATCGATTCTTTGATTTACTTACAAGTACAACTTTCCCAATGCACTTTTTTTTTAATTCCTTAAAAATGCCTTTAAAATTTCAAACACAAAATCGAAAAATTTATATTTTGTCTATCATTTGATTTAGAACAAATATAGTATACTAGCTGTATGTACCCGGCCTTGCTCGAAGTTGCCAGTTTGATTCGCAATTTTTCACAATCGGAAAATGAATAAACCAATTAGTCAAAAGGATAATTCTGTTTTCTCATTGGTACTTCATCATTTGATTAAAAGAAGGCAGATTTCATTTGAAAACATTGACTGATTTTGAAAAAGGGATCAAACCCAAAATCGCCTTATTCCGAGCAAACGTCTATTTCTAAAGAAGGAAAAACATCCACCGATGCCTTATTCCGGGAAAACGTCTATTTTGAAATAAATGATAAAATTCACCATCCAGAAGGATACACATTAATCATTGTTTTTCACTGGGCAAACCATGATTTCGATGAAGTGTTGATTTGATCGATAACTAAACAGCTCCCCCACAACCTCCTCTTTTCCATTCTTAACCCGCTATCGTTGTCTCCTTAATATGAATAATGTGTGTTCCAAATTTGACTGAAATCGGCTAAGGGGAGATCAGAAGTTACACTAAGGTGATTGAGAGCTGAACAATGCCAGTCCCTCCACAACCTTCCCGTTTTCTAAATATCATCCCTATCATCTTCGCCTTCTTAAGAAAAAGAATGTTTGTTCCATATTTGGTTGAAATCGGGCAAGGGGTACAGAAGTTATGCTGGAACATTGGATCATTGCATACCTTGCTTTTATTCATTAATCTTTAATCATAATCATATAATTTTTATACCTTTTAAAATTTGGAATAGAGGTTACTCGTTTATTGATCACTATGCTAATCATTCAATTTGATCATTCATAATCATTAATCATTAATAATATCGATCGTTAATCATTAATCATACACATCGTGTGTCAACATTTGATCACGATCGGTAATCGTTAATCATACTCCAACGGTTTTTTTGGTCATTATTCACAATCGTTAATCATTGTCAAAAATGAATTTAATCGTTAATAATTATCATTGTCAAAAATGAATAAATCATTAATCATAATCTTTAATCATAGAATTGAATTATTTAATCATTTAATCTGGTTGGAATTGGTCCTGAGGGTTAGGAGTTACACTGAATTGCTCGTTTTCTAAAGACAACCCCTTCCCCCTTATCCTCCCTATTCTCTCAATGATCATTCACCCCCTTTGTTATCTTCTCCTTGGGATGTATGTAACAAATTTGGTTGAAATCGGAACAGGGGTTCAGAAGTTAAACTAAATTGCCCGTTTTCTGAACAATACTCCTCCCTCCAGACTCCCCCTTTGTCCAAATTATTCTCCCATACAATCGGCTCCTCATAGTGAACATGTGTACAAAATTTGATTGAAATCGGTCCTGGGGGTTGGGAGTTACACTGAGCTACTCTTTTCCAAAGATAACGCCTCCCCCTATACCCTCCCCTTTTTTCCAATGACCATCCCACCCTCTTTGTTATCTTTTTCTTATGATATAGAATGTGTGTATCAAATTTGACTGAAATCGGTATAGGGGTTCCTAATTTACTTTAAATTGCCCGTTTTCTGAACAAAACCCTCTCCCTTCAGATCCCTCCCCCTTTCCCAAATCCCCTCTCATATGATCGCCTCCTCGTAGTGAATATGTGTACAAAATTTGGTTGAAATCGGTCCTGGGAGTTGAAAGTTACACAGAATTGTTCGTTTTCTGAACAAAGCCCCTCCCACCACCCCTCCCTCTTTTCCAAATGACCATCCCACCCCTTTGTTAACTTCCCCTGACGATATAGAATGCGTGTACCAAATTTGGTTGAAATCGGCCAAGTGGTTCAGAAGTAGTTAGCGAACATACATACATAGATTGGTTTTTATATAGGGGAACTGTTCCGATCTCCATCTTACTGTGCATATATCCATCTCATCGCTAAACAAAGAAATACGGCACCAAATTCGTCGCTTCTTTTTGTCAACATGCGTGCTCACTGCTGAAAAAAATCACAAAAGTAATTAACAAACCAAATTCCTTTCTATTGCTTTGTTTTTGATGGGATGGTAATAGGAGCTATGAGATGAAGTGGCGAACCGTTCCCCTATACAGGGTTACTGGAAATCGCATCAAGTAACTCGCATTCACTCATATTTGGCGAAAGCAATCGAAGCAGAACGATGAACGATGCATCCCGAATGAACCAAACAGTATTTATCCTCCCAAAGCTGGCGAGTGCCTCCTATATGAATATGTTTTGTTTTTATTCGTACTGCTTTAGCTTCGGCTTGATTCATCGTCATGTGGTGAGTGACTCCGGTGTGGGAATAAGTTTCGTACTGTTCGTACTGTTTTTGCATCGGCCTCGATTCATCTCCAGCAGAATTTGGAGGTTTACGATCAGATGCGATGATGGTTGGCGATGAGTGGTGATAGAAAAATTGAATCATCGCGATGGGCCGGCAAACATTGAAACGGGCAGCGATGCCGACCGAGAAAATATACCTAGGCATGGAGCGAGGTTCAATAGGTTCGACATTGCTGCTCGTTGTAGTTTCCATGTGTGTTTTGCATATTGAGATAATAGTTTTTTATGAGATTACACCGCACTGCGAGAATCTTATATATTGATTTTCATTTGTTTTTATCGCTGATTTTCACCGAAAAACCAATAAAACTCAATAAACAATATTGAGATAATAGCGACTAAAATAAAAAATCATTCAGAAAGACCAACAATGCTATTGGCCTACGTATTTCATAATGAGTTTGTTAAGCGGATATATTTAATACCGGCAAACAATGCTTGACATTTTATGCATTTCTTATTACGAACAAGAACATAGTGCCCATCAGCATACCAAATTGGTTTTTGCATTGAAGAAATAATTACACATTGTGAATTGGGTAAAAAATTTCCCAACATTTAAACACGATCACCATAAGTCATATTCCAGTCGATTTTTAATATGTTGGCTCCAAACGCCTTCAAATTTTCTAAAATAGGTCCCCGGTGTGATTTATCCAAAGGCCTCTTGTTTTCGGGGAACTTAAAGAGGTAGCAGTAGGCAGTTAATTAGTTAGTTTGTTAGATATGAAACATACAACATTTTTCGAATAAGTGTTCTGGTGATTCCAATCATATTTGTAGTTTTGTGTGCATCATTTTCTACGGAAATTCTCTGGAAGAGGCCAAAATTTAAAGTTTATCATGGAGCTTTGCTATATATACTGGTGTAACTAATGTGGATATATATACTGGTGTCAGTGGCGAAACCACGGGGGTTGTTTTGTAATTTCTGACGGATTCTCCATAAGTATTTCCGAAAGAATGTCTAAAGAAATGTCAAAAGAATCTCCAAGTATTTTTTTTTTTGTGGAGAAATTTCCGCAATTTCCAAGAAATGGTTTGCATCTTGGAGATTTAGAAGTCTTTGTCTGTGAGATTTAGAAATAAGTCATCTTCTGCAAAGTTGTTTATTGTAGTAAAACAATTTCTATGAAGGTAAGATTAGTTTGAACTTCAACCGCTTAGTATTGCGATGGAATCCTATTCATAGCGCTTTTAGGGACACGTCCCTAAGGCTGATGACATACTGGGAGCGAAGAGAAGCGAAGCGAAGAGGTTGGAGATAAGCAGAGCGGAGTGAAGCGGCGATCAAAGCGAGCCATGACATACTGGAAGCGTTTTTCAGAGTGTTGATCTCGCAACAAATATAAGTAAAAACCCAAATTTATCCACCAGTGGTGATTATGCCTTTCTCGATTCAATGTGTTGAATTCGAATTAGTATGGTAAATGCAACGTAAATTGCCTACATTTAGGCGGTTAATAGCTTTGATGCGATTATATCACGCTGCTTAAAAATAACTCAACTATGAGAGTAATGGATTGCGTCACGGCTAAATTGATTAATGATTTAAAATGTGCATGTACACAGCGTATTTGATAAAAGAAAAATAGAAATATTATTCAAACCGCATGAGTTATTAGCAAACAAAAACAATAGTGTCCAACTAGGAAAGTTTCTCCGTCGAATGAAACTAGTTGCACTCGAATCGGTCAAGTCCTTCTATATGAAACGTGTTTAACAAAAAAAAATCCCGGGGCTACACACATACACACACACAGACGGACATGCGCTCAGTTTTTCGAGCTGAGTCGATTGGTATATAACACTATGGGTCTCCGAGCTTCCTATCAAAATTTGGCTTTTGGAGTGAAATTATAGCCTTCTGGTACAACTTTGTTGTACGAGAAAGGCAAAAACATGGATTTCATCAGATGGAGAATATTTTGCTTCTCCAAGCACATTTGGCACAAAGAAGAAGATTGTTGGGGAGATTTATAGAATGTCGCAATAGAAAACCGATTTTATGATGTGAGCGATACCCGAGCAAAGTCGGTTAACAAAATGAGAGCAAATTGATATTAAGCTCTGCTGTTGAGATTATATTGAAATCAAGATTTGATGTCAATTGTTAGTTAATACAAATTGATATCGCAACATGTTTTCAATGTGCATTCCTCAGTTATCATAATGATAGCAGTTTCACATCAAATTATGTTGTCGATTATCTAAAGTGTGTTTCACAGAAAATTAAAAGCAATCTGCAAACAAAATATGCTGTTGTTGTTATAAATGCTCATAAAAATAATCTAATTGAATACTCATTTTGATATCAAATTAAAATTTTTATGATATCAAATTTAGTAATCATGTTGATTTCATTGACAGCAAAATTTGTTTTCAGAATGATTTCACAGTGTAAAAATATGCTCTCGTTTCTGCTGTGTTAACCGTTAATCCATACAAAACGAGATTAACTCGAGTAATCAAATAACTGACATCATAAAAGCAAATTCTGATTTCAATTTGATTTCAAACTTTGCTCGGGTAGATTATCACCACATACAAACAGACGTAGGGCGTAGCAATGGTAAAACTTTTTGGGCCATGTTTTATTCCTATTATACGTTTGCTCCTATGGAAAATCCATTAATAACGTAACGGGAAATTTTCAACCCCCTCCCACTTTTCGTATAAAACATCTGAAAATTTTGTATGGATCGTCACACTTTGCCGACAACCCTCCTCCCCCATCAAGCGTTACGTAATTTATGGATGTTCCTCTCACGACATTTCTATACACTGAAGTTGATTTGTACTCGGGAGATACGTACCTTATAAAAACAACTTCCACAAAAATCGTTTTGTCTCGGCTCCCAACCTTTTTGAAAAACAGCATAAACAAACGCAAATCCCAAAAATCAGCAGAAAAAAGGGAAACCATTTCCAACCAATGGCCGGCAAAAATTGGGACCACAATTTCCTTATCTATCGGATTGTTCCCGAAGTTTTAATATGCAAAAAATTCACAAAACCGATTTTCGTTGAAGTTGATTTTTCCGCGGTTATCTAGATTTACCTAGTTTAAGTGGCATTTCAAGATACACGGTACGTATCTCCCGCGTAAAAACCGACTTCAGTGTAAAATTAAATATCAAAACGATTGAACGCAACAACTTTTTTCGTTAAGAAAATTATTTTGAGCTTTTTAGTGGAATGTCTTCACTTGTCATAAGACGAGCTAATACAATCCCATTGAATTCCACCACTTAATTGTATCTTGACAGATACGTATTTCGACCTCAACAGTAAGGCCGTCTTCAGTGACTCGTACTTGACTCGACTCAAGTACGAGACACTGAAGACGGCCTTGCTGTTGAGGTCGAAATACGTATCTGTCAAGATAAAATTAAGTGGTGGAATTCAATGGGATTGTATTAGCTCGTCTTATGACAAGTGAACTTTTGTCGGTTCAAACGCGCATTACAGATGTGTGAAAAATATATCATTTAAAACTAATCCTTAATACGAGAACGATATTAAAATAACAAGTGTTACATCCTTTTGTCTGTGGTAACAGCAAAATATGTGCTTTTTGTTTCGAAGTGTTTCTAAATTTATGGACTACGCCAGAATGTTCCCAATTTTAATAAATACCGCTACTATGAAATCAGATTTGTTCCGTACATGTAGCTAAAATCATACATATTTTATTGTTTTCGTTAACAAAATTAACAAAATAAACAATGTTGCTTGCCTCTCCCCAAAATTTTTCGCCACCACAGCCTTTTTACACAAGAGCGAACGAAAGTAAACTCAAATCAACAAACATACAGAAGAGATCCTTTGCGATCTCGCGCGGCAAAGCACTCTACGAACTGCTTCACCTCTTTGGCAACCGCTTCTCGCCTCTTCTCATCGCTTCCACTATGCCAGGTATAAGCGATTTTCATACATCGCACATTGAGGTAGCTTGCACGCGGACGCTTCGCTTTTCTCTCAACTCTTCTAATCGCTCCTCTTCTCTCCCAGTATGGCATCAGCCTAACTCCAACAGCAAGCGACAAACAGTAGCGAGAAGCAGTTTTTTACTATGCTCTTTTGCAGCACATACGAAAAAAAATGGTAGATTGGCTTCTGTTTCACATGTCGTTTTCATTTTTTATAGTCTGTTACAATACAAAAAAATGTATTTGGTGGAATGCCAAATGTTCAACTTTCTTATCATACGAACAACTTTGTAGTCAGCCAGCGTGTAGCCGTGTAGTGTAGCCAGCGCTGTCAAGTACAAAATACAAAGCGCACGAGCTCGCGCTACAGAAGTTCTGAAACGCTAACGCAGTGCCTCTAGGTTCATACCCATAAAAAGAATCCCAAATACTTCCAATCTTACCCAATCATCATCACTCGCGATTCGTTTTGTCAATGCATCACTCATGATGCAATCAACAAGGAATACGATGAACACTTTCTACGCAAAGCAAAAATCCATGCCGATGCGAATAACTGGTGAGTGCCATTTGTTTCCAAATAGCAGAAACTGGTAACTCAGAGATTGGCAGAAGCACGGATGAAAAGGGAAACCAAAAATGTACGGATTGGTTCATCGAGTATCGTGCTCGCACGTGTGACGAAGACATACTAACGAAAGCTGTAGCATTCATTACTGAGTAGCATCTCAAGCGAAAGATGATGCTATGTAGGGATCAGTAACCCTGCTATATAAAAGATTAAAGATTAAATTAATAACCAAGGATGTTAACGATCATTCAGTAATTTGCGTTCGATCATTTAGTAGTTTGTCCATAACGTATTCCAGAAGCTGAATTTCAAAATATGATGTATGGTGGACTTTTAGTGCGAATGTTTTTCTGCAACTCTGCCTAATAGTTCGTTGTTTGAATTCCACTAGTAACGGAGTTATAGCTATAGTTTCATTTCAGTAACTTAGACTAAATGATAACAAAATTGCAATCATTTAGTTCAAGCTACTGCAACTAGCGCTCTAACTCCGTTATCAGTTGAATTCTAATAACGAACCTTTAGGCAAAGTTGCAGGGCTGGTAGCGCTCAATGCCGCTCAAAATAGTGACTTTAGTGACCAACACTGTCGAAAAAAGGGACCAAATAGTGACTTTCATTTGCAGAAAAAGTGACCAAATAGTGACTTTTAATTGCATTTGCAGTGACAAAAATTGACTTTTATATGAAGTTAATAAGGCCGTTACGAATACGTTACGTTACGAATAAAATTATGTCTTCGTCTAATATGTTTTGGCCGAAACCGAATTAGACCGAAAACAAACCCGATGAAAAGAAAAGTGTGTGCTTATTTAGTGCAATGTTTTCACTTGTCATGAATTATTTAATTCCATTACTTTGCATTTTTTACAAGTATACGTATTTCGACCTCAACAGTAATGACGGTAAAGGCGTCTTTAATGTCTCAAGTCTAGTCAAATATGGGACACTGATGGAATTAAATGGAATAGTTCGTCTTATGACTAATGAAATCTGATGAATTTGCTTTATTTTATTATCTTCTATATTTATTTTTGTATTCTCCGCCCCTTTTACGACTTAAAAACACAATTTAAGGCTAGTCATATAAAATAAGGTGCAATAATGTTTAATATGGATTCGAACTTATTCGGAAAATCTTTGCTTGTGTGAAAATGGGAAATCGATGCGATATTAGGGACAAGGTCACCTCCAAGATTAAGAATCGCCTAGCCTACAAAATCATAAAAATAGTTTCTACCTTAATCAGGGAAGATTTGAATCATGAAAATTAGCTTTAGGCAAATTCAGATATTGTTGTAGAGCATGAGGCCAAAAATCAACATGGAATACGACACTTTTAAGTAAAACATCGTGATTTTTGAAAACGTGAGAGACTCTCTTTCATTACGCTCTATTTTGCTAATATCTAGGCTAGTTTAAATTTTGTTGCAATATTTTCACCTCAGCACACTAGGCAAAGCTATTGTAAATGTTAGAATAGCTTTACTAGGCAAATCCAATGTAAATGTTAGAATGGCTTTATAATAATCGAAAGAGAAAGTAATCAAAGAGAGCCTTTTTTTTGGACTTACTACGTTTTCAAAAATAGCCCGAGATTTGTACATAATCCACAGAAGTGCAAGAAATTTGTCACCCGCAGGGAATCAATATTCGAGCAACGCCTAACAATATACCCTTTGTCGTCAACAGAGTTTGTTACTGACAAACGCACCTAGCGACAAAGCTTTATCAGAACCCGAACACAATATGACAAGAATCATTTGCCTTGCATGCTCTGATATTTCCAAGAATACGATGCTAATATTGTAATCATTGTTGAATTCTCGAATATTTCCATAAAAGCAGAAACTATGATAGCATAAAACCGAAATTTGCTCTAGAAATAATGCAAAATAACAGGATGAAAAGTTAGCAACAAGATTGACAATTTTTTTCGGATCTTTGTCATATTAGGGTAAATCACTACTTGGGCCTATGGACCCCATTCCCGGCTCACTGCACAGAAAGCTAATGATTTATACTGTTTAGTAGCCGTAGGTTTATGATTGATCATTTTGAAAAAGTCTCCTATTTATCTCGCACAATACTCAATATTTTTCAACCATTTATTTCACTCCTAATCGATCCAATTATAGAAAATAATAATGTAGATTTCAAACTTTTGCTCTTCGTTGCAACACCACTGAGCCGAAGTGATTCTTTCCACTTTTACAAAACGGTATCATCAAATAAACACCTACCTGAAAATCGTCACAGTGCTCGATACAACCATTGCTTCAGGCTGTTTATCACCACACAATAATGCTAAACTCACGCACTTTAATCTTTTGTAATTGTTCGTATCACTAGATTTTATATAAACATATTGGAATACATTTAAAATGTATCCTCAAACCGAACAAAAATCACCTCGGCCCAAGAACTTCTAGCTGTACAGTGCTGCCAAAAGGCCATAAGTCTTATTTTTAGTATGAAGATAATCCTTCATCGTTAATAGGAAAACTGTCTAATACGTTGAAGCTATCATGTTATTTATAATTCTCTCGATTCCAATAGGTGGAAAAGATAATGTTTTAAGTGTTTGGAAGAAATTTGGATGAATAAATATATCTTCTCAATCAAATAAAAATGATTATGAATAATACCATCTGGCCGCTTGTTGGCGTGAAACGTGCAGATTTTTGTGTACGTCGCATTTTCTACCGTCCTGAGAGAGAATGAGAGTAAGATGTTGAGAGATTGAGTAAAATATTGCGTATGCCGAGGAGATTTGGGGTATGCCGGATAAGCAATCGCCTATGACTGAAATGAGTGCTGCACCATGTTAATTTAAATCAAATAAAAGCTTTTTCAAGCGGTGTTTAGCAATAATAACTATTTTTGAAGCAGAGGTGAACCCCATCGCAATATTACACGGCCCACAAAATTCAGAAAAGTTGCCCCTAGTCATAAATATCAATTAAATAATGCAGTCGTGCGCATGTTAGGCCGGGAATGGGGTGAGAAACCCTATCTCCGAGAAAAAACAAAGCTTTGTCGTTGGTTCTCTTTTGTCGCTTGTTTCGCAAGCGCATTTCAGAAAAATTGATTCCCTGGTCACCCGTTCTAAATAAATTCAGCTCATTTTTTATATATTATTTGTTCCTTGCTCGTCTCGTCACCTTTTTAAAAAGATATTGATACTTCATTAAATAATAAATGTTTAATGGTACTTATGTGAAAGACAAGGCATCATAAATGTTGACGTAGTAGGCAATCGTATATTGAGCTGCAAAGCTTGCATAGCAACGCTAGATAATTTGTTAGGAAAAAATAATATTGTTCTTAGATCCAACTTGTACCTCAAACTGATCGGACGTCTCGATAAAACCTGTTACTGTTTTGTTACCTCTGCTTGTTTAAACCTAAATCATAACAAGAATAAATGTGTTTCATGGACATATCAACAGAATTCGAAGAAGTTTCACTATTTTACAAGGTTTCCCCGAAACAACAGGAATTGTATCTAAATCTGAAATTGTGTCGGATTGAGATGAACATACCAGAAATATTGAAAACATGAATCTGAATACTCAACAGTTCAATTGATAAGATGTAGAGTTCAATCGTTTTGAACAGAGGTTTTAAATTAAACAGGGTCTACTATTAGCCTTGTGAATCAATTTATATTCTCATTTCCCTGTGCCTATCCTGCTTGCATACCCAATTGCATCACAGTGGCACAAAACCCTTAAATTAATCGCTGTTAATCGTTAAAACCCCTAAATTAATCGCTGTTAAAATCGCGATTTTGAAATCACTAAGAATTTGCGAACAGCTTTTGGGCCAAAAATTACAAAGTGGTCATTTTTTCTAAATCCGTCATGAATTTTAATTCCGCGACGAAGCTATTAACGAAACCTAGTCAATAGTTTCAAAATAGTTGAAAATAGTGACTTTTTCCGAGAAAAAGTGACTTTAGTGACATGAGGTCGAAAAAAGGGACTTTTTAGTGACTGACCCGAAAAAAGTGACCAAGTCACTAAAAAGTGACCCGCTACCAGGCCTGAAGTTGTTTAAAAACCTTCGCACTAGAAGTTCACCATACAACATGATTTGAAATTCAGCTTCTGCAATGTATTATGGACAAACTACTAAATGATCGAATGCAAATTACTGAATGATCGTTAACATCCTTGTTAATAACAATATTGTTCACTTCGTAAATCCCCATATATTAGGCAAGAGACAACACATTCACACCATCTTGCGTCACAAAAGGTAACTAACGCCTGAAAACTATAGTCAAGGGGTGCAATAATTGCAAAAATTACACTAATTTCACAATTTTTGAAAATTTGAAATTCATTTTTCAAAATTTTTATTTTTAAATTCGGATATCAAAATGGGGTCATGGGATGATTTCTAGCATATTATTCCGAAATTTTATACTGCATATTGAATCATACGTTTAAGCACCCCTCAGAATGTCTCTTCACTACATTGCTTGCCTTTTGTGACACCGCGGCGCTACTGCGTAGTCGAATCAGCCAGAGTGGACTACGTTGGTAATAGAGTATATTTATTTAGAATCAACATACAGGGCAATTCTCCAGCAATTTTCCATGTATTGTTTTCGATTTTTAAAATAATTGGCGGCTTCAAAAGTAAGTATGGGTTCTTTGGGAAAATTGAAAAATAAGTCAAAGAATCGACTGAGTCAAATGGAACAAGATAAAATTATTTTAAGATTTTAAGATGAAGGTTGGTTGAGTACCCATTACCCAAAACAAAGTATTGATCATATTGGTGCAATAAAAACATTCCTTTATTTCAGTAGTATTGGTGTCGTATTTATTACAACATAGATTTGTTGTAGGGTGGTTCAAAAAATAGACCATGCGCCACCACGCACACGAGACTCATTCCATGTACGGAGGACAACCTGAGCCGGTTTGGGAAAAAAACTGGCTGAGCACATACCGTTTTATTATATTACACTGACTACTATAGCGCCTCCCCACGAAGTGCCAGTGAAACAATACCCCACATACTGGCGTAATCGGGCAAAATGACGTATACGTCAATTTACAGCATAGGTGTTTTTTTGTTTTTCTGTTAATGAGCTCGTTAACACTATTATTAGAAAATGGCGTAGACGTCACTTTTTCAGATTACAGCAGCATAGCTAAAGGCTACACTCTAAAGACTAGATCATTTAGAAATGGGGCACTTCAATATTGCAAAAATCAGAGATACGGTATATGCGTTTCCCATGGAATAGCTGATTTTCAATCAAAAATTAATATGATTATCAAACAAAAGTGGACAAAGATGGAAAAATGAAACATTATACTTTCAGAATACGATTGAAATTTTTGCTAATATTTGCTACTCGCTGCTGTTAGAATGCTCAGAAAAATATAACCTTTTTTTAAATAAAACGCTTATAATATGCTTGAAAATGAAGCTGTCGACTATCTTATGTAACCGAAAGATGCGCTATCGAAAGGCCGTGAAGCGATGCAAAGACAGTTTTTGAAAATATTTGGTATTCATGAAAGTGGAAGCTAAAAACTATTTTTTTTCGGGCCACCCTATCTAAATTTTGTAATTTTGTCATAAAACATTACCTCTATAAGATAAAATAAATGTTTATTAAGCAAAAATGCTTAGAATTAAATTCTCTACAACTTTGTAGAATAATATAATCTCCTAACTCAAAAGATTAAAAAAATACATCTACAAAAAAATCACAAAAGGGCCACTCTAATGGAAACTTACTGGGGGCCCTCCTTAGCCGTGCGGCAAGACGCGCGGCTACAAAGCAAGACCATGCTGAGGGTGGCTGGGTTCGATTCCCGGTGCCGGTCTAGGCAATTTTCGGATTGGAAATTGTCTCGACTTCCCTGGGCATAATTTGTCGATAAGACATGCTTGTCATAAGACGAGTTTGTACAATTCCATTTAGTTCCACTTCTTTATTGTACCTTTGACAGATACATATTTCGACTTCAACAGTAAGGTCGTACTTGACTCAACTCATAAGACATGATTATTCTATGATTATTCACTAGTTTAGAATTCACATTTTTAATACTGATTGAAAAATACATGACAGTAGAATAGAACTGCTATCGACTACGCGGCTTTGCCTACTCAGATCTCTATTTGATCGTGCCTTAAAAATGAGTTAGTTTTCAATACCTAAAATTCTGGCTATTGACCCGTAATGCTGGGTAGACACCTTTGCGTGGTGTGTTACGGGGTAAGATCTACCACGGTAACATTGCCAGCTACAATCCTGACCCAACGAATACCTTCTTCATTATCCAACTCCGTGGTACTTATGAGGGTGTCGCTAAGTCGGTGGCCTCTCGTTAAGTAAGTACTACATCAACACTTCTTTCCTCTCCCTAGTACATTGGCCAAAAATGCCGTGCCAAGAGTCCGAATTTTCAATGGAAAACAATGAGACAGGATGAATGCAATTTGTTGCGAGCAAATCGGTTAGTGGAAACTGTTTAAAAAATTGGCGAGACTTTTCACGCCTTTTGTGCGTAAACAATGTATTTTGACCATAGCTTTTGATCCCATCAGCCGAGTTTTAAATAATCGCCTAAAAAGTAAGCTTTACTTTTTTGCTCGATATTGTCTGAAGAAAATGTATTTTGGCCATAACTTCTGAGCCCAATTCAGCCAATTTTCAATAGGAAACAATGGCACAGGAATCCCCGTTGAATGCACTTTGTTACGAAAAGTGGGCGAGACTTTTTTGCGCGTTTTTGGTTTAAAAAATGGAACTGTTGCGAGAAAAACGATGAAAGATAAATGCTTTGAATATTAGCTAAACTTCTCCACTCGTTTTTGTCTAAAGGAAATGTATTTTGGCCATAACGTTTGAGCCCATAGTTCGATGTGGCCCATTTTCAATAGGAAACAATGGGACAAGATTTCCCGCCGAATGCAACTTGTTGCGAGAAAATCGGTTAAAGATAAGTGCTTTACAAATGAACTAAACTTTTCCACTCGTTTTTGTCTAAAGTAAAAGTATATTGGCCATAACTTATGAGACCATATGGCCATATGACCATATGAGACCGATATGGCCAATTTTCAATATGAAACAATGGGACAGGATTCCCTACCGAATGCAACTTGCAAGCAAATCGGTTAAAGAGAAGTGCTTGAAAAATGAGCTAGACTTTTTGATAACTTTCGCGCACATACACGCACTCACACAGACATCGCCTCAATTTGTCGAGCTGAGTCGATCGGTATATCACTATGGGACTCCGGGCATCCTATAAAAAGTTTGTTTTTGGAGCGAACGTATAGCCTTTGGGCCTAATACGGTCTCCAGACGAAACTGCGGTCGAAAAAGATTCACCACCGCACTAATTGTGTCATGTACAAGACGCTTATAAGACCGGTAGTCCTCTACGGGCATGAAACATGGACAATGCTCGAGGAGCAATTACTCGAGTATTCGAGATACGGGTGCTAATGACCATCTTTGATGGTCTGCAAGAAGACGGTGTGTGGCGGCGAAGAATGAACCACGAGCTCAGCCAGCTCTACGGCGAACCCAGTATCCAGAAGGTAGCTAAAGCCGGAACGGTACGATGGGCAGGGGATACTGCAAGAATGCTGGACAACAACCCTGCAAAGATAATGTTCGCTTCCGATCCGGCAGGTACGAGACGGCGTGGAGCGCTGCGAGCGTGGTTGGCAGATCAGATGCAAAACGATTTGGCGAGCGTGAGGCGTATTCGAGGACGGCGAGATGCGGCCTCGAAACGTGTATTGTGGCGTCAAATTGTTGAATTGTGTTATCTGTTTAGATGTAAACTAAATAAATGATGTATGACCTTTACGTATACTTAGGAAAGTCAAAAACGCCACTTTTACTGAAGTCTCGGCAAAAATATATTTGCTGTAACTCGACGGTGCCCAACTTCTTCTTTTTCTTATTATTGGCATTACACCTCCACTGGGACAATGCCGCCTCGCTGCTTAGTGTTCATTCAGCACTTCCACAGTTATTAACCGCGAAGTTTCTAAGCTAAGTTACATTTTTTGTATTCGTATATCATGAGGCTAACATAAGTTCCCAATACTTAAAACACCTTTCGCTGATATTTAATCAGTGCCATCGACTTATAGCTACTAACCGAGAAACATACTTCTCAAACGGTGGACAAATTTATTTCCATAACATCGGATATTCGACAAACTTTGGCGTGATGTGATGCTACACTGCAACGCTACAATATTCCCACCCCAGCTACCTATAGAAAATCATCCAAAACCATTTGTCGGCTAGGACACTCCGAGTTCATCGTCTGGCCGGGACAAAAACATTACAAGACCGATTTTGTGAATGCAAGGAAAAGTTTCTTTGTTTCTTTTCTGGACCGTCGATGTTTGGGGAGACTTTATACTGGTACATCCCATTATTTCTATCATTTCCCCTTTGTTTTCCTATATATTTTCGTTCGAACCATTTTTTTTAAATATGTTTTTTTTATTCAAAACACAATGATTCGGCAATAACTCTAGAACGCAATGCCCGAACTGGCCAATATTATTATTTGTGTTTTTGCATACAAGGACGCACACACACACACCCAGACAGACATTGACTATAAAGTGCGTTTAGGTATTTACTTACACTTAGGCAGGCATTCTAATAGCCTGACCTGCCCATTGTATCTTTCCAGCTACTTTGAAATAGTAAATGCGCCCATTTCCCTTTTATAAAAATATTCTTCAGAATAAACATAACACATATCAGAAAAATATATTAAGCTCTTTTTAGTGGAATGTATTAAACCGTCTAAGACGAATTAAGTACTGTCCATTTAATTCCACCAGTTAATTTTCGTTATCTTTGCAGATACGTATTTCGACCACACAGTTGTGGTCGAAATACGTATCTGCAAAGATAACGAAAATTAACTGGTGGAATTAAATGGACAGTACTTAATTCGTCTTAGACGGTTTTTATAACACATATGTTTAAGTTTGTTTAGTTTAGTATTCGTATACCTTATAATCATTATTATGTTATAAATTTAAACTCCTAGAAGATTGCAGTTCACACACACATTATTCTACTATAGAGCATGATTTTCCAACATGTAAGAAATTGCACAATCGACACGAAACAGTTCTGCGAATAAGGCCATTATTCGACCGACCCCTTCTGGTCTGAACCTTGTGCCATGGTTCGGCGGGTTGGTTGGTACACTCACTCCATGGAAACGGAAAAGGCGAAGAACGTGTGCCATCGCGGTTTTACTCACGCTGTTTGTAAACGATTACGATGAATGAAGTGTACCACTACAGCGATGAGAGAAGGAAAGCATTTCACTGTGGCACAACTACATCGAGCCAAAGTATTCTGGTTCAACAAACAGCGGAAGGGAAAAAAAAGTCTGAGGGTCGAAAGAATGCGCCCGGCGAATGAGCGAAAGAAAAATTATGCTATCTCGATCATTCCTCGCGATGTTTTCCAAGGTGCAGTCTCTTTATCCAGACCATCGTGGGTTTCGAATGGGGAGCACTACTAACCAGTAACAAAAGCAAACGCAGTTCAGAACGAGAACATTGCCATCGGATTCGCCATTGTGGTTCCCGCATAGACAACAGACAAAAAAGGGTGATTTTAATGAACTTCTTATATTCCATACTTACAAACGTATTAAATGTACATGCGAAAAATATAGTATCATTTTTAGAAATTATTTTATCAATTCCAGATATGGAATAATGCAGAGTAAATCTAATTCAATCGCGTAATATTCAAACGCTTACTCTTGAAGTATTATTATAATTAATTTATGACTACTTTCCTTACTTTTTTCAACTACTGTGATTGCAAGATTTCTTTGAATTTTCCGTCTTTCTTGTCTCACGAGCTATTTATTTATCGTCGCAAATGTACTTTAGTCGAGTCAGGTACCCTTGCATAAGTCCATTTTTTCATTGCTCATACTAACACCCTTCCTTAATAGAAATAAGAAGGGAGGCAAGTTTTTTCATCGATATTACACACGAAACTATGAATGAAATCTAATCTCGAAGGGAAACAACTCGCGGTTTAGTGGCAAGAGTAAACATAGATATAAGCGGAGAATGCTAAGATGACGAAAACAAAATCCATATGGTTCTTGCTCGTGGGTTCGACAATCGCGGCCTTTTGGGCGGATGTTCGTTGAACCATGCATGAATGAATGTTGTGCTCCGATTGTTTCGTTGTTGTGCGCCGAGTAGTGGAATCGGTACCGATCCAAATGACGACCGATCCTCATTAAACCACCAGGGAGGAGCATAGTCCGAAGACGTACCTCTATCTTGGAGATGGGTACTCTTACTTTATACAGCTGCCGGGCGCTCATAAAGACGACGATGATTCAATTGATAGCGGTGGTCGCAGCAACAAAGGAGCGGCTTCCTCTCTTTCAGACAATGACTAACGTTCTGGAACAAAATTCTAAATATTTAAATTAGAGCGATTTGGGTTTTGTTTGGATTCAAACGATAGAAGATATGAATAGACTGAACTGGAGCTCGACAAAGGGCTTGAGAGCATCAGGCTTGATTCATTCATAAATTTGGAATTTGAAGATCATCAAACAGGAAGCTGCGTGTCAGCATAAGAAAATGCATTCACATATTTTCTCATAACGAAAATAACGTACAGTTCGTGAATGAACTTGTTTATTCATTCAAATGAAACCCCATGGGTTTCTTCTGCCAGATAGGGAAAAATCCTTCCAAGAAGGCAACTACAACAATTTGCTTGCAGTGTGGAATGAGCTCATACTTCTAAGTAAACAAGTGATCTGTAAATCACATATATTCTCGGAGATGCAAGTCGTAATTTGAACTTTGCCTCGGTTACTCTGCGGTAGTTGTTATTGCTGATGACTGGTCGGAGAAAGAAAGACCAGCAAGGCGCCTTAATCTAAAACCCTTGCGGTTTCTGTTTGTTTCCTTTGAACTCTCGTTTATCAACAATATTATTCATGCCACAGTACATATTTATTGTATGTATGTACTGCCGCAACTGCAAACAGCCAAACCAAACGAAATGTGTTCGACGCCCATTGTGCTACGTTGGTCAACGGTTTTGATCGCTTCAATTTCAACGTCGATGGTGAACCTCTGATCAAGTATATTATCAAAACGAGCAAATTGTGTTCAATTGATAACACGAAGTAAATAACATGAGTTATTTTTTTGTGACGACCTCAAGTTTTTCATCCAAAGCTAGTAAGATGCATCCTATACCGGGACAAATCGAACCTGGATCCACCAGCCACGAGACATTTATCGTTAATAATAAAATCTTGTCTGGAAAATCTATATGCTGTTTTGTCTAAGCTACCTTCTTCAAGTCGATTTAAGTACGATACACCGTAGGTGGCCTTACTGTTGAGATCGAAATGCGTATCAGAAAAGTTACAATCAAGTGACAAAATCAAATGAGATAGTACAAACTCGTCTTACGACAAGTGAATACATTCCAATAAAACTCAAAATTATTTTCTTATCAATATATTCAACATTTAGGTCTCAAATCTTCTGAAATTCTAGAAATTTTTATATTTCTGTCAGAATTATTATGAATTTTACCTGAAGACTTTTGAATTTCCTTGAACTTTTTTTTAAGCCTGCCTGATTTTTTTTAATTTATCCAATTACTCCTAAATATTCTTCCAAATTACGACCGCATTTTTTCTCATTGTTTTTCGCCGGAAAACGCAAATTTCTCAATTTTTCAGATAATAGCTATTGATTCTTATTTTAAACACAATGGAAATCTAAAATATTAAGTAAAAGTGTAAGGACATAAACGGGAACCTTCTTGCGAACGATCGTGAGGTGATCCAAAGATGGCGGCAGCACTACGAAGAGCACCTGAATGGCGATGTGGCAGACGAAGATGTCGGCATGGTGATGAACCTGGGAGAACGCCGCAAGACATAATTTTACCGGTTCCGGATCTTCAGGAAATCCAGGAGGAGATTGGCTGGCTAAGGAACAACAAAGTCCCTGGGGTTGACCAACTACCAGGAGAGCTATTTAAACACGGTAGTGAGGCAATGGCTAAAGCACTGCACTGGGTCATTACCTAGATTTGGGAGGAAGAAGTTTTGCCGCAGGAGTGGATGGAAGGTGTCGAGTGTCCCATCTACAAAAAGGGCGATATGCTGGATTGTAGCAACTACCGCGCAATCACATTGTTGAACAAGGTACTCTTCCAAATTTTATGTCGTCGACAAGCACCAATTGTAAGACAGTTCGTGGGGCAGAAACAGGTGGGTTTTATTATTAATGGCGAACGCTCCACCACGAACCAGGTGTTCGCCATTCGCTAAGTACTGCAGAAATGCCACGAATACAACGTTATTTCTGCAGCTCGGCAAAATCCGCACAGCCGTGTGTGCCCAGCAAAATAAAAACTGATATCTTGTAAAAAAAGAAGCTTGTTAGCTGGTTTTCGGCAAATTATTTGCTGATTTTCAGCAACTTTGACAGATATCTCGGCAAAAAACATGTTTACTGGGGCACGGCTGTGCGAATCTCGGAATCTATCCATCGACTTCAAAGCCGCATATGATACAATCGATCGGGATCAGCTATGGCAGCTAATGCACGAACTCGGATTTCTGGACAAACTGACACGGTTGATCAAAGCAAAGATTGGGCAATGTGCGTAGTTCGAGTTTCAGGGGCAATCTCTAGCCCCTTGGAAATGCGCAGAGGGTTACGACAAGGTGATGGTCTTTCGTGTCTGCTATTCAACATTGCTTTGGAAGGGGCAATACGAAGAGCAGGGATTAACACGAGTGGTACAATTTTCAATAAGTCCGTCCAGCTATTTGGCTTCGCCGACGACATAGATATTATGGCATGTAACCTTGAGAAGATAAAGGAAGCCTACATCAGACTGAAGAGGAAAGCTAAGCGGATCGGACTAGTCATCAACACGATGAAGACGAAGTACATGATAGGAAGTGGTTCAAGAGAAGACACTCACCGCGAGTTTGCATCGGTAGTGACGAAATCGAATTTCAATCGAAATCGAAGAATTTCAGGGCTGTTACAAACTGACCAAATTCCAATCCGCGAAGTCCGCGACCATAACCAAATAGCATAACCAAAGCATAACCAAAACCGCGACAAACCAGAATAATGGCCTTATCACGTAGAAACACATTTCAATGCAAAATTTCAATACTGTTGCTTTTAATCTATCAAAACAAAAAATTTTGGGGTTGTATACAAGACACGACCGCTCGACGTAAACTACGTAATGCCAAATATAGTACACTGAACCAATCATTCCGCTCTATATAGAAGAAGGGCCCTCCTTAGCCGTGCGGTAAGACGCGCGGCTACAAAGCAAGACCATGCTGAGGGTGGCTGGGTTTGATTTCCGGTGCCGTTCTAGGCAATTTTCGGATTGGAAATTGTCTCGACTTCCTTGGGCATAAAAGTATCATCGTGCTAGCCTCATGATATACGAATGCAAAAATGGTAACCTGGCTTAGAAACCTCGCAGTTAATAACTGTGGAAGTGCTTAATGAACACTAAGCTGCGAGGCGGCTCTGTTCCAGTGTGGGAATGTAATGCCAATAAGAAGAAGATAGAAGAAGAGAAGAAATCATGCTACCGACACAACTATCCAGCTTTAGCAACCCCTCCCACTCTGTGAGGTTTAGGGAGTAGAGACCAACTGTCTAGCAGCTGGAGCACCCCATTCATACACTCCAGTTCAATAATTTTTAATACCCTAAAAGTAAGCAATTACCAAGTATTGGAACACACTATATAGTGGATGCATTTTACATTGAACAACTAACATTTTCAATAGTTTAGCGTTGATAATCAAAAGTTTCAATACTACTGACAAATTGGTGGAGAGTTTGCGAATTGATTGGTATATAAATCTTTGAAATCCCTATTAATGGATGTTACCTATTAATGTTACAAATCTTACATGATTTCGTGACGGTCCCCAATTTTTAAATTTTCATTTTACACCCTGTATCCGAGTCTTCCCCTTAGACGCAGTTTACGTCAAAAATAAAATAATTTATGCCGTAAAATGTTTCGAATGGTAAAGCAGATAAAATTTCATGGTTTATAAATAAATGGATCCTTGCATTACTGATCGGTATCCACATTCTATTTGATAAAGTATCAGACGCCAACCAGTTTAAAGCCGAAATTGAGTCTGAGTCATTTGACATAACGTCATTTGGCATAAAAGCCTTCAAACTTAATCGCTTGTTAAATAGTGTTGTGATGTCATTTTAACCGAAAAAATCATGAACAGAGCAAAATGAAAACATATTTTGATTCCCTTTTTCCATCGAAATGTTAATGAAAACCAACTTCTAAATTAGTTTTCAATTTGCTTTCATCGACAGCAGAAATAGTTTTCGATTTGATGTCACAATAAGACTTTTCTGCTATAGATTTCGATCTTCTAGCCGTTAAAACGACCAGAAGGATATCAACCTAAGTTATCAAAATTAGTCGGTTTCACAACAACAAAATCAGTTATCGATTTGCTCCTAAACTCTACTCGGCCAAGCAATGATGGTAATTGAGCTATGACAGTACAAAGGACTAGATTCGCAAATAAATGGAATAAGCAACCTGCAGTACTGGGAATCACTATGGAGCAGACCTGGATGAGCATGAGCATGAGCAGGATAACCGTACAATTCGTAGTTGCTACTCCGTGATTGACTAGAACTTGCGAAATTGCACAGGGAACCAATTGAATGGAGCTTGGGTTTTAGCTATCATTCTCAATGTGCAAATTTCGGAAATTCAATGCATTTTACTAAGTCAATTAGGGCGCCGGCCACGTCCTTACGGTCATCAAGGGAAGGAAGGATTATTAGTTCAACTCTCGTTGCTACTAGAGACCGAGTATACCTCTGCATCTCCACGATAGTCTTAGGATAGGATATTGTGTTAGTATGAAGGGATATATTATCTGGATTCACTTTGGTAAGTGATGCGATCTATGGGATAGGAATATATGAATGAGAATTAGAAGTACTAGAGTAATGAGAAAGTATTAAAGTGAATTCTAATGGGATTCATTTTTTACAATTAGAATTTGAATGCTATTGGATTCTAATACCACGCACACGTCTACCATACTATCGCTACCCGTACATCAACCTCACACATTCTTACTTGTATGAGGCCTGCACGAGCATAGCGACTTTATATAGCATTCGTATGCGGGTACAAATGAATACCAATCTATTTTTACATTTTATTTACTGCTACTAAGTATCAGGCAGCTTTTTAATACAATTCTATATTTAGAATCATACTTGCTAGCAATGAGAATTTGATTTGCAAAGAGATTGAGTTATATGATTAATGAAATTATCTAATAGGAAATTGGAAAGGGCCAGGGATCAAACCCTTAATCTCCTGCTTATGAGGCAGAAGCAGTGTCACAAGGCCACCAAGCACCCCTACATTATGGAGCAGACCTGGATGCAGTAGAAAGTCAGAAAAATGAAGAGCGTCTCTATCGCTCAACCGAGTAGACAAAGTTGATAATAACCAGCATGATTATGTGAGACAACCCTCATGCTTTAGCTCAGTTCCGGCGTTCCCAGGTGGGAATTTCAATGCGTTTGATCCGGACAAATTCATAGGAACCAATGTCAACAATATTGAAAACAAAGACTAACTTCTAAACACAATTCGGCATCCCAGAAATCCAGAATTACAGTATGATCATATTGTCAGGTCAACAGATGGTCTACAAATATCGTGAGAATATCAAACAGTTTTCAAGTAAGTGTAAATACAAATCCGCGATGATTTTCGCGACAACATTTCAAGGAACCGCGATTCTCGCGACTAGAATAGCAAATCCGCGACAAATCCGCAAAAATCGCCAAAAACAAATCGAGAAATCCGCGACTGCTGTAACAATTTGTGTACTTGGGTTCACTGGTGACTGCTGAAAATGATACCAGCGGATAAATTCGGATACGCATAGCGGCTGAAAATCGTACGTACTTTAGGCTCCGCAAGACGCTTCGATCAAATAGAGTTCGCCGCCATACCAAACTGACAATCTACAAAACGCTCACTACCGCGACTACCGGTCTAGTCCTCTACAGACACGAGACCTAGACTATGCTCGCGGAGGACCAACGCGCACTTGGAGTTTTCGAAAGGAAAGTGTTGCGTACCATCTACGGTAGGGTGCAAATAGCGGACGGTACGTGGAGGAGGCGTATGAACCACGAGTTGCATTAGCTGCTTGGAGAACCATGCATCGTTCACACCGCGAAAATCGGACAACTGCGATGGGCCGGGCACGTAGCCAAAATGTCGGACAGTAACCCGGTGAGAAGGGTTCTCGACAACGATCCGACGGGCAAAAGAAGGCGAGGTGCGCAGCAGGCAAGGTGGATCGAAGGTGGAAGATGACTTGCGGACTCTCCGTAGACTGCGTGGATGGCGACGTGTAGCCATTTTTTAGATTTCCACATATGATATTTGTCACAAATCTAGTTTTTAGCAATCCTTCTTGTAAATCCGCAATAAAAATAACTCTCGTTTTTTTTCATAGCCCAGACTGTTGAGAATGTTGAATTTTAAGCAATACTTGCTAAATGGCGACATTTAGAAGTAATCTTTACCTGATATGTAGGTGCGGTAATTCGTAGTTTGTTCCTGTTGATCTGATTCAAATCAAGCTTCGTAAAACGACGCGTCAAATCTCGCTTAATGCAGAGAAAGTGTAGGTTTTTCACTTTCTGCCGAAAGTAAACAACGCAAGGCCCAGGCGAAGCCGCATGCGACAATCGTGTGCGAACATCTTTTGGAGGCACATCGCCTCCCACAGTCTCTGCCTCCATTCTCACCTCGCAAGGTGGAAGGACAATTATTTCTTATGCTAAATTAGAACTACAGTGTTGACCCGATTTTGTCACTCCCCGATTTTGTCTACCCCGATTTTATCACGTTTTCGACCCGATTTTATCACGTCCCGATTTTGTCACGTTTTCGACCCGATTTTGTCACCCCAAAAAATTTTGTCATTCTTTTTATTTTCGTAAGTAATACCACAAACAACATTCATTTTCATGAAATAACTTTCACCGCCTGCCGTTTATTACGAACGACTTCTGAGTACCTGGGAAACATTCTGCAAGCAATTTCGACAAGAAATAACGGGTACCGTTCACGCATTTGGCCTTTCCAAGACATAAAATGATTCATATTTGTGGAATGAATTAAAAAAATTGGAAATATTTTTTTTCCAATTTTGTCACATACCCTGTTTTATTACCCCAAAATTCACCAGAGGGGTGATAAAATCGGGATATTACTGTAATAGCCAATTAGAAAAAAAAAAAATAAACTAATTCAATTTATTACAATTAATCCCACTCTGTATCAGAGAGATGGGAGAACAATAAAACAATGCTTTCCACTTATGTGCGCTTGCTGCTGTAGGTAGCAGCAGTAATAACAATAGCCTGCTTCACTGGCTTCGCCAGAAGCAGCTGCTACCCTTACCGACAGCGATCGCCTTGGCACTCGCACTACCGAGCACAATCAGCTATGAGACACAGAACACACGTCTGGCTCGTACAAGCTATCGGCACGGAATGACTCTGTTGATCTTGTAGACCTCCAGGATCTGAACTCAAGAATAGATTGGAGTATTTACCGTAGATTTTCTGGGAATGTTGTGATTTGTATATACTGATGTAAAGCTGTCCCATGGGGATTCTACAACTAACACACAAGCTCAAGAGCCTATCAATCACTCAGTTGGTCTTGCAGACCTCCAAGATCTGAACTCAAGAATGATTTAGAGTACCGCACGAACTCTGGGAATGTTGTGATTTGTATATACTGGTATAATGATTTCCCATGGGGTTGCTCCAGCTAACACACAAACTCAGGAACCTATCAATCACTCTGTTGATCTTGAAGAGCCCCAAGATCTGAACTCAAAAATAGTTTGGAGTACCGTTTAAGTTCTTGTAACACTGCGATTTGATAAAAATAGTTTAATTACGTCTCAAGTACCATTGCCAACTTCAAATTAGGATTAAGCCCCGGAAAACGCTTTGTTGTTAATGTAGATCATCAAGATCTGAACTCAAGGAAGATTTGGAAGCCATAGAAGATATCAACAAAAATATTTTCCCTCATATTTCTACTTTATCATGGTTTGTATCCGTTTTTGAAGCAGTATGTCCAAAATTTATGTTGAAATACGACGAAAAAAAAAATCCGTGTTGAATCGGTTAATGGCCGAAGATGACTGAAATATAGTACTATTGATGTAAAACAGGGCTGCCCAACCTACGGCCCGCGGGCCGGATGCGGCTCTCGGCTCCATTTTTTGTGGCCCGCAGCATGTAAGCAGGGACTATGTCCAAGGGCTTGACGATCCCTCCCCAGGCCATCTGCGAGTTGTGGCGCCTGCCTAGGATGTGGTGGGGTTTGACAGTGGGCCCTGTTAAACCTCTATAAAAAGCTGCATGTATCCGCAAGTAGGCTCCGCCAAAGCGACCGTGTGCCGCTCAAAGCGCACAAGCCCAAGTCCTGGTGTTAGGTGGGACGCTAAACAGCCCTGACACGACGGCCCTCCGACGAGACAGGAGGTTTGCGCAGGCCCAATAAGCCGCCTTTAAAAACAACTATTACGAACGACATAGAAGATAATACGACTCGATACAATCGGCAACGACCTTGGCGACGAATAAAGGATCACGATTGGAAGCTTGGAACATGGAACTGCAAGTCGCTAGGCTTCGCAGGTTGCGACAGGATAATCTACGATGAATTACATCCCCGCAACTTCGATGTCGTAGCGCTGCAGGAAATCTGCTGGACAGGACAGAAAGTGTGGAAAAGCGGGCATCGAGCGGCTACCTTCTACCAAAGCTGTGGCACCACCAACGAGCTGGGAACCGGCTTCATAGTGCTGGGAAAGATGCGCCAACGCGTGATTGGGTGGCAGCCAATCAACGCAAGGATGCAAGCTGAGGATAAAGGCCGTTTCTTCAACTATAGCATCATCAACGTGCACTGCCCACACGAAGGGAGATCCGACGACGAGAAAGAAGCGTTCTATGCGCAGCTGGAGCAGACATACGATGGATGCCCACTGCGGGACGTCAAAATCGTCATCGGTGACATGAATGCTCAGGTAGGAAGGGAGGAAATGTATAGACCGGTCATCGGACCGGATAGTCTGCATACCGTATCGAACGACAACGGCCAACGATGCATAAACTTTGCAGCCTCCCGCGGAATGGTAGTCCGAAGCACTTTCTTCCCCCGTAAGAATATCCACAAGGCCACATGGAAATCACCTAATCAAGTAACGGAAAACCAAATCGACCACGTTCTAATCGACGGTAAATTCTTCTCCGACATCACGAACGTACGCACTTACCGCAGTGCGAATATTGAATCCGACCACTACCTCGTCGCAGTATGTCTGCGCTCAAAACTCTCGACGGTGATCAACACGCGTTGGAGTCGTCCGCCGCGGCTTAACATTGGGCGGCTACAAGACGGTAGACTAGCCCAAGACTACGCGCAGCAGCTGGAAGTGGCACTCCCAACGGAAGAGCAGCTAGGCGCAGCATCTCTTGAAGATGGCTGGAGAGATATTCGATCCGCCATTGGAAGCACCGCAACCGCTGCACTAGGCACGGTGGCTCCGGATCAGAGAAACGACTGGTATGACGGCGAATGTGAGCAGTTAGTTGAGGAGAAGAATGCAGCATGGGCGAGATTGCTGCAACACCGCACGGGCGAACGAGGCACGATACAAACGGGCGCGGAACAGACAAAACTCGATTTTTCGGAGGAAAAAGCGCCAGCAGGAAGCGCTAATAATGTACGAAAGTTCTATGAGAAGTTGAACCATTCACGTAAGGACCACGTGCCACAGCCTGATATGAGTAAGGGCATAAACGGGAACCTTCTTACAAACGAGCGTGAGGTGATCCAAAGGTGGCGGCAGCACTACGAAGGGCACCTGAATGGCGATATGGCAGACAATGGTAGCGGTATGGTAATGAACCTAGGGAGCACGCGCGCAGGACATGCGAGTTCCGGCTCCGAATCTCCAGGATATCCAGGAAGAGATCGGCCAGCTGAAAACAACAAAGCCCCTGGAGTTGACCAACTACCAGGAGAGCTGTTTAAACACGGTGGTGAAGCACTGGCTAGAGCGCTGCACTGGGTGATTACCAAGGTTTGGGAGGATGAGGTTCTGCCGCAGGAGTGGATGGAAGGTGTCGTGTGTCCCATCTACAAAAAGGGCGATAAGCTGGATTGTAGCAACTACCGCGCAATCACATTGCTGAACGCCGCCTACAAGGTACTCTCCCAAATTTTATGCCGTCGACTAACACCAATTGCAAAGGAGTTCGTGGGGCAGTACCAGGCGGGATTTATGGGTGAACGCTCTACCACAGACCAGGTGTTCGCCATACGTCAGGTATTGCAGAAATGCCGCGAATACAACGTGCCCACACATCATCTATTTATCGACTTCAAAGCCGCATATGATACAATCGATCGGGACCAGCTATGGCAGCTAATGCACGAAAACGGATTTCCGGATAAACTGATACGGTTGATCAAGGCGACGATGGATCGGGTGATGTGCGTAGTTCGAGTTTCAGGGGCATTCTCGAGTCCCTTCGAAACCCGTAGAGGGTTACGGCAAGGTGATGGTCTTTCGTGTCTGCTATTCAACATCGCTTTGGAGGGAGTAATACGAAGGGCAGGGATTGACACGAGTGGTACGATTTTCACGAAGTCCGTCCAGTTATTTGGTTTCGCCGACGACATTGATATCATGGCACGTAATTTTGAGAGGATGGAGGAAGCCTACATTAGACTGAAAAGCGAAGCTAAACGGATTGGACTAGTCATCAACACGTCGAAGACGAAGTACATGATAGGAAGAGGCTCAAGAGAGGTCAATGTGAGCCACCCACCACGAGTTTGTATCGGTGGTGACGAAATCGAGGTGGTTGAAGAATTCGTGTACTTGGGCTCACTGGTGACCGCCGATAACGATACCAGCAGAGAAATTCGGAGACGCATAGTGGCTGGAAATCGTACGTACTTTGGACTCCGCAAGACGCTCCGATCGAATAGAGTTCGCCGCCGTACCAAACTGACTATCTACAAAACGCTTATAAGACCGGTAGTTCTCTACGGACACGAGACCTGGACGATGCTCGTGGAGGACCAACGCGCACTGGGAGTTTTCGAAAGGAAAGTGTTGCGTACCATCTATGGTGGGTTGCAGATGGCGGACGGTACGTGGAGGAGGCGAATGAACCACGAGTTGCATCAGCTGTTGGGAGAACCATCCATCGTTCACACCGCGAAAATCGGAAGACTGCGGTGGGCCGGGCACGTAGCCAGAATGTCGGACAGTAATCCGGTGAAAATGGTTCTCGACAACGATCCGACGGGAACAAGAAGGCGAGGTGCACAGCGGGCAAGGTGGATCGATCAGGTGGAGGACGACTTGCGGACCCTCCGCAGACTGCGTGGTTGGCGAAGTGCAGCCATGAACCGAGCTGAATGGAGAAGTCTTTTATGTGCAGCACAGGCCACTCCGGCCTTAGTCTGAAAATAAATAAAAAAAAGCATGTAAGAAACATAACCTCATAATCAGCCCGCCAGCTTTTCTATTTGGCTCCAGAAGTTTTTTTATTATTCATTTTTCAATATGTAAGTTTGGATCAAAGCTCGCGCTGCAAAACCATTAATTTGATTTTTTTTTTTGTTAAATATCTTGGCTGTACATATGCACAGCACAAGTTTCGAAATGGACAAATTGATATGAAATTTTGCGAAAAAGAATCCACGTGTCTTGGAGGTTGAGGGTTCGTGTCCCTCCAATACACGTGGATTCTTTTCGCAAAATTTCATATCCATTTGTCCATTTCGAAACATGTGCTCTGCATATGCACAGCCAAGATAATTAACAAAAAAATGATCCCTTGTCATAAGACGAGTTTATACAATCCCATTGAATTCCACCACTTAATTGTATCTTGACAGATACGTATGGGATTGTACAAACTCGTCTTATGACAAGTGAAGACATTCCACTAAAAAGCTCAAAATAATTTTCTTATCAAAAAAATGATTTTCGTACGGCCGAGTTGCCGAATAATATGCAATTAATCATTAATTTGAATTTGAAACGAAAAATAATATTTTACATAATTTGAAATGATTGCATAAGCGACCCCAAAATACAAAACCAAAAGGTTCAAAGGATCAAAGTAGTTTATCTTCACGTTGAAAGAAGGAAGGCCGGTTTGATTAATTTGTTCGGATTTTTTTTGCTATACTCCATTTCACGGTGACGTCATCACACCGTCTACCTCTTTTTCACCTGTTGAAAATTAGAAAACAACAGGACTAGTACTTGTCAATTTTGACGAGTAGTGGTCTTGTTGTTTTCTAATTTTTATCAAGTGGGAGAGAGATATCAAAGATTCGTGCAATGCCCTATATTGAAGAAATAAAATCTGAATCCAAGCATCCCGAGTAGACGAAAATAGCTCAATAATATCAAATGTTTATAACATAGCAAAAGAAGATATGCACACTTAATTTTTTTTACCGAGATTTCAGCAATTTGATCAACTTCTACCGAGATTCGCACAGCCAAGCCCCAGCAAACATGTTTTTCGCTGAGATATCTGTCAAAACTGCTGAAAATCAGCAAATAATTTGCCGAAACCCAGCTAACAAACCTCATTTTTGACGGGATATCAGTCTTTTATTTTGCTGAGCAGACGGCTGTGCGGATTTTGCCGAGCTGTAGAAATAAAAACTGAGTGTGTGGACATGATTGACATAAGAGATAAAAGATCAGACGATAAAATCATTATTTTGCACTAAAATATCATGAGAAGATTAAGTTATGCTATTTGTAATAAGTGATCAATATCTTGTAGTATTAGTCTGTTCTTAGCCATAGCATATCTTAATATTTAAATGATATTTCAGTGCAAATTTTTGATATTGTTGCCTGTTTTTTTATCTCTTATATCAATCAAGTCTAAACATATGTTTTGTTATTCTGTTCATGGCTTCTGCCCGGGATTCTATGAAATATGATATTTGAAAGGGCCCAGATAGGTCGAAGTGATGATCTTTGTCAAAAACTTAAAAATCACTCTAATAAAGTATTAAAAAAAAAGGCCCAGGTAGGAAACAAAAGTTGATAGAAATTAAAAGGTTTGAATTCAAATTTCCATTTATTGATTCAAATTATTGTACCAAATCACTAGTTACATTTCAGTTTTATACTGGTTTTATAACACTCTTGTAGAGTAAATTATGGTCTTCAAGAGCGTTATAAAACTTAAAATGTTACTTGGGATGGATTATAAAAGCTACAAATTATTTTCACTCAAGCTAATACGAAGTAAGAAAATGCAGTACAGGCCAGTTTTGCTGTTAGTAAGATTTTGGCAAAACGAATGAAACTTTTCCAGGACGGAGAACTTGTTAAGGAATGCATTTCGGCTGTTGTTAACATCGTGTCCTAAGGAAACAGTCTCCATCACAATGTTTTGAAAATTAATGACTGTATCGCTTGTTTGTAATAGTGATGCAATTGGTACGGAAAAGTGCAACAGCAATAAATAAATTTTGTTTACAACTGATGTGGGTGGAAATGGGGTGTTAAAAATATGCCAGCTGATGCATAATGTTGCCAGACTTGACGAAATGTTTATTTTATATCATAACACATGTTCACGGTGTTTCAAATAAATGTTTTTTTACCGATTAAAATTTTTGTATACACCACTTGGAATGTAACAGAAGCTTACATAACATGTTTAAATATTTATTTTTGGTTTATTTGTTCAATTCGTCAAACAGCAATGATTTTTTCCAATAAATAAATCTGGCAACGGTGAAGAGATGATTATTTTCTTGTGTATGCACACCTTTGTTTGCGTGTTGGCGTGGACGTGGCTGGCGAAAAGCAATCACATACATAGGTATGACGATATTTCCTTGCCGTTGCCACCAAAAGAATCGATATGCGAAAACGCTCATTATTAAGACAATCGACTTTATCAACGTTAGGGAACCCACTATAAATGATGATAACGGAAATGAAAGCCGAATACGAAGACTTGCTGTATTACTGCTAATTTAATGCTTGGGAGATTTTATTCTTTTCGAAAAGAAAATGGCACTATTACTACAAATAAAGGAAAACCACTGCGCGAGCTGAATGATTCTGAATAGATGAGTGAATTGGCTTCTTTAGCAGATGTCGCCAAACATCTCAATATGACTTGAACATAAAGCACCTTGGCACAGTGTGTTGTTGAAATTTGGTACATTTCTCTCGTCATTCAATATGCTCGTAAACTAACGAAATTTCCATTTCCAACATCCGGTAAACGGTGTGAATAGATTAATTCAATGTTCCAAATCAAAATAAACAAACAAAAATCTTTTAACGGAATTAAATCGTGTTTAGTTTTTTTAGAAAATGCAAAAAAAATATTAAGAAAATATTTAAAAAGTTATGTGCAATTCTTTCTGGCCAGCTAGCAAGTGTGAATTCTAAAAATTGGCCCGTGGCTTGAAAAGGCCTGATGTAAAATGACAAAATTGCATCTTAGCCTTCAAAAATTTATGAATAAACAAAGACGCTTATCAGCTAAAACATGTAGGGTAGGACGGGGCAAGATGAGCACCTTAAGAATGGGCTGGCCACATTGTTCGAATGCCATATGAGCTTTAAGCAATTGTTTATCCAACCGTCTAAGACGAGTTCAGTACTCTCGTATTTCGACCACAACTGTGTGGTCGTCTTCAGTGTCTCGTACTTGACTCGACTTTACGAGTACGAGACGTCTTAGACGGTTGAATACATTCCAGTAAAAAGAGCTTAGAATATTTTTTCCAATTGTTTATATTATTTTATAGAAAAAGTATATTATATCTGAGTGGCTCATGCGCAATGATTCGGTATTTGACACATTTGTTAAGTCAAGTATATCACTTACCACGTTCACATGATTTGAGAAGACAACCTCACCTGAAAAGAAAAGAAAAGGACATAAATTAATACAGCATATGATGAGTACATCCGTACATTCATGAGGATGATGAATTTAAAATGTTTATTGAGTATTTTCCTATTGGATACATTTTCCACTGCGACCAGTTGATTGATCTATTGTGGCCCTTATTTAATATTATTATATCAAATAATAAAAAAAAACTTTATTATACATATTTTGTTTGTACTTCACCATTCAATACCTAGGTATTTGCTTACATTTGCCTCGCTATTTTAATTATTTATTTATTTGTTTGTTCAAATCCAGCTGAACATAACGGCTTTATTGAATAATCTAATACCAACTAATACTAATAACAATGAAATTTTGTGCATTACGAACTATAAGTATGGTATTGTATGAGTATGGGTTCTCACAATTATCAACAAATCTACATTGAAAACATAAAAATATCAACAACTTTTCTTTTAATCCATCCATTTTTGAAATTATATTTCAAACTTTTGTGGGGTAAAAGTCTGATACCAAAAATTGTCAAGAAAAAAAGAATAATTCATATTATTCCACTTTGTCCATTGATTTGGCAAAGGAAATGTAGAATAATCATCGACATGATTGTTGAATGGAAACTTACTTCATTAAGATCTAACGAAACATTAATTGTAAGTAATAAAACCCATTCATCTTTGCACTCAGTAATTACAAATGGATTTTTTCCCTTACATTAAAACAATCGTCCCGTTAGTAGAACCACCCAAATCTTTTTTCTATCTGTTTCCTATCATAAACGGTTCAGATTCCCATCAGCTGAAAATTCACACGATCTCCTTAAACGCCATCCCGACAAAAACGAAAAACAGTTATGGGAAAATCACATTTTTGCCTACACCACAAGAGGAGAAAAAAACATCATTGCAAGCATACAAATTCCTAATAATCGATTTTCCCATCCCACGCATTGCCAGAGAGGCAGAGTACAAGGACCCCTCCATCATCAGCGTGATTATCACCATCCGCTATGGTTAGATTCGGGATTCGGAACAGAGCGCAACGCCGGCGAGCATACGTGAGAGAGGGCACAGTCTCTAGAGCTGCATCCCAAAAAAAAAGTGATGCAGAAGAGATGAAAGCGAGAAGCAAACGGAGGACATTGGAATGCAGTTGATATGCCACCAACGAGCTGGTCGTGTATTAGAAATGTAAACAAAAAACGATGAATATCTGTGGAGAAAAGAAGAACTGGAAATCCCAGACAGAATTCTCGGAAGGATAGATCCGAGCGGCTCCGTCCCGATCGCAGCAGAGAGACATAAAGATGAGAAAGGGCCGCCGGCGTTGGCCATGCGCAACTGGTTCGCGGAGAGGCGCTGGAGTGTTTAAACATTTCAAATCCAGAACTCCGAAACGTGCTCGGAGGACCCGTTCCTCATCAGGTAAACGTGCCGTGCGGTTGACGATCTGTTTGGCTAGAACTGCGGATGCCAAAAGTTCTAGGAAATTTCGTGCTAGTATGGGGGCCAACCTAACATGAAACTGGCCTCACTGGAGCCAAGGAATGGAATTCTCTCATGCTCTTTTACGTGACAAAGCATAAGCGGTGACATGATTGAAGGGGCCATCATATCACACTTTTGATTGTTTACATATTCTCTGCTCGCTGACTTTGGAGTTTGACTTTTTCCCATGCTTATCGATATTTGGATTTGGTGGATGGATTTCATCCGTGTCAGCCCGGATAAAAAATACAAAAGAGTTGCAATAAAATATCATAAAAATACAATACATTTTATTGATGACCATTAAATTCTATTGTTTTTATACCATACCAATTAAAGTGCCATATTGTTATTCAAATAAACGTACAATAAATTCTATTGCCAGTAAAATTTCGGCAATAGAATTACAATAAATTCAATTGTAATGGCAAAAATTTGTTTGAAAAAAAAAACATTTTTTTATTGTAAAGATACATAACAACCCCTGTTTTCTATTGTAAAACTGCCATTTACAATAGGCTTTATGGTGGAAAACAATAGGCTTCAATGTAGTTCTATTGTGAGGCACAATAAAGTTTAATGTAATTACTATTAATTTCAACGTACTGTCACAATAATTTCTATTGTAATTCTTTTGGAATTTTTTATTAGGGAGCTGTTCCAAACAGTGTTGAAGTTGTAAGTCATTTACGGAATCAGTTGGAAACTTTGACTTAATTGGAAACTCTTTTGGGAACAATAATCATAGAAAATCTAATGAAATTGTAAAACATGGATAACACCAATTGTCTATACACTGGGGTTGCTTTTTATGCGATTTGATTTTATTTGGTTTCTGGACTTTAGAATTAATAAACCATTGAGTTAACACCACGAAAAAATCCACGAAACATCGAATTTGAAAAGTTGTTTAAATTGAGGTGAACCGAGAAATTGACGATTAATCAATCAATGAGAATCAACTTTGTTTTATAAAAGATTAGTTAACTATTTTAACTTCCAAATCACCTATCACAATAGAAATTCAGCACTACCGACTGTAAGAGAAAGCAGTTCAACCTTGATTTGATGTTTACCTTCGTTTAATTGGGATGCAGTCAGAGTTTGCAGACTTCGCTCTCAGGTACGATCTAAGCAGATTTGGAGAAACAATTCTTACCGACAAACTATGATAAAACGCCTCGATCTCGCTGATTTCCCCCTGGGGGATATGGTGCTTTCTACACAACTATGTAAATCCAATTAGAATACTACGTGGTCTCCCTGCATTTAAATTGTGCAAAGTTATTTATGATTCGGTCCAGAGTCCGAGCATTATTGTATCAGTTTGTCTATCATTTGAAAAATAAAAACTTAGTGTTATTTTCATTTATCTCTGAGTTTAAACCACGGCTGTAGCCCAAATACCAAATCTTCTGCTGAAACCTGATCGCTTCAAGAGCGCTACCCTACAACTCATAATTTGGGCATCCGTAAGCTAAAGAATTCTTGGAACTCATCCCTCGTTCAGACAAAAAAAAAATGCCGAAAGTCATTCCCGGCTCCGGGATAAGAAATGCACACCCCGAAGAAGACTGAGCAGAACGCAATCAATCTACCAATAGACCAATAAAATAGTTATTTCCAAAGCTGTTGGATTTCCTTTTGTAGGATTCTCTGTGATCGATAATGGATTGCTAGGTTTATCTGTCCGTTTCTCCACGATAATGATTCTTCACGATCTACGTGACTTTGGAGAAAATGTGATTGGTTCGTGGGTCCTATCGGTCATAAAAGCGGTATTAAATTACCAATCGAGCAGCAACAGAAACTCAAAGAGGTAGGTGGTGTGAGATACGAGTATAATTAAAGTCTGGCTCCAGTCGGTGCATAAAACGATTATTTCTCATCTTCGCTCAATGAAAGATTTACTATTTCAGAAAAAGGGTTATCAACAAATATTGAACGTTCTAATCGTTCATGAATGCGTCTGGCATTGAGCCCCACAATTTTCGACGCCACCTGTTTTAGTTCGTTCGTCAAAAAAACAATTTTTGATCAACCTAAAATCTGACCGGTACATATGTACCGTATTTACTGGGATAGTACCGTTTTTCAGACAATATTATACTGCCCCGTCGTAATCTAACAAATTCGGAATTTGTATTTTTTTCGCTTCTAGTGAATCAAGTTCTGATGTCAAACCCGTATCTCCGGCCGAATTAAGACTACTTACAAAGCGTTAAGATCCACAAATAAGAAAACCCTGATTGATCCACCTAGCGATGTTTGAGCCTTTCTCGTACATTAGATATACAAAAAAAATTGAGCGTGTTTTTTGTATATAAATCGTATTTTGGCCATAACTTTTGATCCCATATTCCGATCTGGCCATTTTTCAATAGGAATGGGACAGGATTCCCCGTAGAATATAACTTACTGCAAACGAATCGGATGAAGATAAGTGCCTAAAAGATGAGTGAGTTTTATTTTGCGCACATACATACACTCACGCACACACATACACACAAGCAGACAACATCTCAATTCGTCGAGCTGAGTCGATTGGTATATAACACTATGGGTCTCCGGACCTTCTATCACAAAATCATCTTAGAAGTGAATATAAAGCCTTTTCGTTACACCTTGTTGTACGAGAAAGGCAAAAATCGAAAATTATCACAAGTTTTAAGAATAAGTTGAAGTAATTTGGTGCTAGAAAGGACTTAGCGAACAAAGCACTCAAGCGAAATAATGAAATTGTATTAGGACTTGTTAGCATTGGCATTAGCATTGTTACGGTGTAATTCGTAGATTGGACACTAGTGACACTCATGTTTTACTTTTGAGATCCTATCAGAAATATATCAGAAATAAAGAAGGAGAGTTGTCCTTGATTCCAGTCTTAAACAAAAATAACAAAAGCATGAGGATTACTACTCCTGGCCACGTCCATCTTCACCGTAACTAAGGAGAGGAAGGAAGTGTTCATGTGGTACTTCCTTAGCGAGAGGCCACCGACTTATCGACACCCTCATAAGTACCACGGAGTTGGATAATGGGGAAGGTATTCGTTGGGTCAGGATTTGCCTGCAGCTGGCAATGTAACCGTGGTAGATCTTACCCCGTAACACACCCAGGGACGGGAATGGTTGACATTTATATTTTACCATTCCTTCTTATATGCAAAAAATAAAAACAAAACCACGGCAGCCACAGCAGCAGCCACGCCAAGCAGACGACAGTCAGCACATGCTTTTACCATTTTCTCTCCCCACAATTAATGTTTTCGTACAATAATTTCACAACGTACAACCGTTTTTGGTGGGAAATATTCATTTCATTACTACTTGCTTGATTTAGAGACAAGAACGAATAAATCAGTACCTACGGATAGCACTCCTTCTAGGCTTTGCGCCACAGATTATTGAACTCGATTCTGTGCTGTTTGCGCTGCGCACGAGCCGAAAAAAAAATCTCATGCAAATGTTGACCGCGCGCCGGCACGACTCTAGCGTAGCAGCAAGCAAACAGTTTGCTTCATCGGAAAAATAAATGTCACGATGTCGTGTACATTTTTTTGGCAAACTGTTTCGGCTTGTTTGGCGCAAGAAATTTGACTGAAAAAAAGATAAACATTCGCATAATCAAAGTGTTTTAATGTACATTTCCCAACACTGAACACACCACGTGTAAAGAGACCTTTAGTTAGACCTAGCGTTACCGGTTACCGGCGTTACCTAGCGTTACCGGTTATGAAATTGTATTAGGACTTGTTGTACACCTAAACATAGTACGAAAACACAATTTCATCTAAATGATAATTTCATATAATCAAAAAAAAACATCCATAAATTACGCAACGCTAAGCTGGGAGGGGTTGCGAGATGTATGACGATCCATATATTTTTTAGAGGATTCATACAAAAAGTGTAGAATAAGGGGGAGGGGTGATGAGATAGCCAAATTTTACGTTACGTGATTAGTGTACTTTCTTTAAGGAAAATTCTTTTTTTACGCCGCGCGAAAAATGATATATTTTTACCTCTGTAGTTTTTTTGTATATAAAAAAACAATGTTTTTTCGTATAAAAGTGCACATTCCTAGGACCCCCTGAGATGGAGCCCCTGAGATGGGGATGGAGTGCTGAGATGGAGTGCTAATCAGTTCCCCTACAATGTGAAACATATCTTTCTTTTACTCATACAAATGTCATCGAGGTATGCTTGTATTACGACTCAACTTCTTCAGTTATTACAAGCTACTATCATAAAATTTCGGGATAAGTTCATTTAATATATGTGTGAAATTAAAACAATATGAGCTTCGCAATACGAACGAAAAAAATGAGGTTTTGTCCGGGTTTTCGCCATTGTGCGTGTCTATGTATAAAAATCCAAATTAATTCACACCTATAACTGATTTTTCTTTTTTTAAATTAGTCAAGGCACCATATTTTCTGGTGCAGTAAATCAAAACTTATTGGATGACTTATTGGACGATTCAATCATGATCAACTAGACTTTGTTCCCCATTGAAACGGTAGCCATTAGACCACCTGGTTCGTAACCACTTTTCTTGTTATTTTCCTTTATGTAAAACTAAAGCAGGAAGTAAGCGAAATCATAAAAGTTTGCTTAATGTTTTATTGCCTGATCTTGATCAGTAAAAACGATACCCTACTTTTACTCGTCGCAATCGTTCAATCTTCTTTCAGTGTAAAAGATCTTGTACCCAACCAAATTGTGAAACAATCTGGTCTCATTCACCATTCACAGTAGATACATTTATTTATCTCCAGTGTGTCCCAGTGCAAAAAGTGCCATTGCACAACTTCGTGCACTCAGCATACAGCATCCATCGATCAACTCGAAATAACACCACCAAGCATCGGCAACGGCAACTTGGTGGTCGTTTTCCGGGCAGATCGCAGAGGGGCTGGGTAACCAAAGCTCGAACGCTCTGGAATGCAGCGACCACCAACCGACCATTTCAAGTCTCTCGTGTGTTCCCAGGTCAAACGTTCCCCTATCTCCCTTTCACTACCGAACTAACCAGCAAGCTCATGCCGGTCTCTCGGTACGGTCAATTCGGTGCAACTGTACTGAGTTTGCGCTCCACCGCACTTATGTGCCTCCCTCAATCCAGCTACCAGCCAGCGTTCGCCCTGGTCGCACAATCCGATGCAAGCAATTCAACTGGGGATCTGAAACCTGCCTTAGTGGTACACCATTGCGGCTCTTTATATGCAACACGGTCGTCGAAGATGGCACGGCGGCTGCGGAGAATCGATCGGATCCAGCATGCGCAAAAGAGGCGAGAGAAAACCAGCCATTTATCTTTTCCCAACATGAATTCCTTTGCGATCGGGTGAATGGTACAGGTTTAGACACTCGTGGAGAATGAACACTGTAACACCTTTTTCGAAAAATCGTAAATATTTTTACAAAGAACGTTGACGATGATGAAAAAGCATGCTACCAAAGTCATTTGTTACCCTACATACTGAAGTTGTTTCTCAAATTTATGCTTGGCCTCCCCACTCTCCCTTGGAAAACCACCTCAAGCAGAGTTCCCCCAAGACCATCATATTGTAAGAGCAGATTTTTCTTAACCTCGGCGGATCCAAGGAGAATAGGAGGCGGCTTATTGTCGAGGGAAAGACGTGCCTAAAGAGGAGAAAACAAAAACATGACGGCGGTGGTTCCCTGTGTTTTTGCCAGTTGCCTTTCGGATCTCTTCGTCCAACTGATGATCATCTCAGCAGCATCCCACCACCAGCCAGCGTCCTCCGATTCAATTCGGTCCACTCCATTCCATCAAACCGATCGTCCGGTCTGAGCTGGGGGACTTTTCAAAACAGCGAAAGAGACTCGTTCCGCTGCTTACCGTTCTGGTGCACATTCCGTACCACAATTAACACTGGATATCGTCTTAGAAGAATGGAAAACAATATTGAGCTGACCAAAATCACCTCTACACATCAGGATTGCATTTAGCAATAGATTTCATTATGATAAGAAAATTATTTTGAGCTTTTTAGTGGAATGTTTTCACCTGTCATAAGACGAGTTTAAACAATCCCATTGAATTCCACCACTTAATTGTATCCTGACAGATACGTATTTCGACCTCAACAGTAAGGCCGTCTTCAGTGTCTTGTACTTGACTCGACTTGAAGAAAATGATCGCAGCTTACACTATTTATACTATGCGTAGGTATAATAATTTATCTAGGTACTTATCTTACTACGGTGCTAGAGTAGGAGTAGAAATAAGCACCGTAGTAAGATAAGTACCTAGATAAATTATTATACCTACGCATAGTATAAATAGTGTAAGCTGCGATCATTTTCTTCAAGTCGAGTCAAGTACAAGACACTGAAGACGGCCTTACTGTTGAGGTCGAAATACGTATCTGTCAGGATACAATTAAGTGGTGGAATTCAATGGGATTGTTTAAACTCGTCTTATGACAGGTGAATAGATTTGAATATCACAAGGTTTTCGCCAACTTAGAGAAATATGGTTCAAAGTTGCATTCAAGTTCAACACACTTCATTACCACTTTAGCCTTCTGGGACTCGCTTAGTCCTGAATCACTCATGCAAAACCAAGCATTCAATTGCCAGAAAGAATCAGTAGCTGGGAAGAAGTAACAGCTGTCTTTCGAATTTCTTACTTTATTGAGAAGAATTCTTAACATCTATCTTTCTATATAATAAAAATGAAATGGTCTGTGTTCGTATCCCATAACTCAAAAATGGCTGGAAGGATTTTATTCATTCCTTCGGCAAATATGTTCATTATAGTGTAAACGATATATTGGAATAGAATTTTTAACCCTATTTTGTAGTGTGCTATAAACATATACACATACATATACATATGAATTAGCTCGATGAAGCTGAGAGACGAGAGTATTATAATAATTCAGTCCTAATTGTACCCCGAAGGAACAAAGACTAGTTTTAAGAATCGGTGCGTTTAATTGGTAGGTTCGAAGGTCTTTTGGGTACGACAGGATAAACTGCGTGCGAAAAGTAAGATTCGAGAAGTCTCGAACGCGAATCGCGAGTGATTGATAATCGCTAAGTAGGTACGGGATCGAAACCCCAAGCCGGTGATATAGACACGCGGTAGAGCGTCGGTGATATTGTGTCCGCCGTGATTGTGTAGATAGACAAAGAGATAGGCGGCAATGGATGAACTACGAGCGAAGAATACAGAGTTGCTGGCTAAATTGGAGGAGCTAAAGGCAAAAATCGCGGAGCAACCGAAGATTGAACCGGGGACAAGTTCGGTGCGAAATACGGAAGTGTCTGGGGAGGCAGGCAGACCAGGTCGTTTCGAGTTGGAAACTTTAGTTAGTGATTTTCATCCAGATGTACCGACTTGTGAATCTGCTGAAAGCTGGTTAGACAACATCGAATCAACTGGCGAGGCCTACGGATGGCACGATATTACTCGTTTATATTGTGCCAGGATGCATCTACAGGGAGCGGCAAGGCTATGGTGGAATGGTGTACAGTCTACGGTGAAAACGTGGGCGACTTTCAAAGCAAAGCTTCGAGAAGCGTTTCCAGATTCGAACGATCCCGTCTCCATTCACGAACAGTTGATGCGGAGAAAGAAGAAATCTGGCGAAACGGTCGAGACCTACTTCTACGATCAAGTGGCTCTAGGCAGAAAGGGAAAATTTGACGATAAAATTATCATCAAATATATTATTGCTGGAATTGAAGATGTGCATCGAGCAAAAGGGGTTACAATATCGATGCCACGTAGTCTGCCTGAACTGTTAGAACAATTAAAATGGTTAGACGGCTTGGGTGGTATGCGGTCCAGCTCCAATGATGGCGGGAAACCGACGAAAAATGATAAAGTGTGCTATCGTTGTTCCAAACCGGGCCACATTGCAGATCAATGTATTGAGAAACCAAAGTCCAGAAAATGTTTCCGATGTGGATCAGATCGGCATCTAGCGAAAGAGTGTGCAATTGGAAGGAGTGGAGAATCTTCTCGTCCAGTTAAAGTAATTGCAGTAGATGATGAATTCGAGAAGATAGTATCTGTCGACAATAAGCAGATGATGGCACTCATCGATAGTGGAAGCCGAGTAACTACGATGAAATGTTCATTTTCGCAAAAGTTCGGTAACCGACAACCAGTTGACCTAATGCTCAAAGGATTTGGGGGTCGACGAATCAGAGTGACGGAGAAGGTAGTAGCTGTATTGAAAGTGGATGACATAGAAGAAAATGTGGAGTTTGTAGTTGTGCCGAACTTTGCTCAGGATTTACCTGTAATCGTTGGCAAAGATGTATTGAAACGAGATTCGGTACTCCTAACGAAAAAAGACGGAAAAGTGTGGTTGGCGAAAGGAGAGCGTTGTGTAGATGCTGTGAGAGATCTACAAGCTGAGAATATAGTGCATGATGTGTGTTCAATTGTCGCCTACGAACCTATAACGGAAGAAGATTTGAACATGGATGAAGAGAATATGACCAAGAAAGATTTGTTGACATGTGTAGTGAACAATCGTGATTGCTTTTCAAAATCATACCGTGAGCTAGGGAAGGCCAAGTGTGTTGAACTTGATATAGTCCTACAGGACAATACGCCGGTGTACGAAAAGCCATATAAAATGGAATTCGCGCGAGAAGTAGTGCTGAATAAAATTGTGGATGATCTATTGGAGGCAGGAATCATCGAACCGACGACTTCACCCTATAGTAGTCGTGCCTCGATTGTGCCGAAAAAGGAAGGCGATTATCGAATGGTAATAGATTATCGTTCCCTAAACCACAAAACAGTAAAGGATAGGTTCCCTATGCCGACCATCGAGTATTGTTTGAGCAAATTAACGGGAGGAGAATTTTTTATTACCGTTGATTTGTTCAGTGGGTATTACCAGATACCAGTAGCTGAACAAAGCAGGAAGCTGACGGCGTTTTCAACGATGGATAGTCATTACCAGTTTGTGCGAATGCCGTTTGGGCTCGTAAATGGTTGTGCTGTCTTCCAGCGAGCGATGAACCAGATGATGACGGAATTGAAGGAAGATAAAGTGGTGGCCTACATCGATGATGTGATACTGAACGGCAAAACAGTGAATGAAGTGTTCGAGAAATTTAAACGATTTTTGAATGTTCTTCGCGAGCACGGATTTACGGTGAATCTCAAGAAGAGTCAGTTTTTCAAACGTTCGGTGGACTTTCTGGGGTTTGAAGTGTCAAAAAATGGAGTTAAACCAGGAGGCGTGAAAATAGAAGCAGTTGAGAAGTTTCCAGTGCCTAGATCTAAACTAGAAGTGCAACAGTTTCTCGGATTAACTGGATACTTTCGAAGATTCGTGAAAAACTATAGTTTCCGTGCGAATGCATTAGTGAAACTACTTCGAGAAGACGTAGAATTTGAATGGCGAAAAGAACAAGCGAACGCATTCGAAGACTTAAAACAGGTGCTTGTATCAAAACCAGTGCTGACTTTGTACGATCCCTCTAGTGATTTTGAAGTTCATACGGATGCGTCAGCAATAGGGCTGGGTGGAATTCTACTGTCGCTCACCGATGAGGGTTGGAAACCAGTGAGCTACTTTAGCCGGAAAACCAGCCAACAGGAAGAAAAATATTTTAGCTACGAGCTGGAAGTCTTGGCTGTAGTAGCCAGTGTAGAACGCTTTCGTCAGTATTTACTGGGAAGATCTTTTAAAGTGGTGACAGATTGCAGTGCAGTGACCCAAACGTTTGCCAAAAAGGAAATCGGTCGCAGGGTTTCTCGATGGATCTTAAAGCTACAAGAATATGATCTTTCTTTCGAACACCGTGCCGGAAGAAAGATGAGTCATGTGGATTCCTTAAGTCGCAACCCGTCTGGTGAACCAGTAGAAGAAGAGCCAGTGATGTTTCATGTGATGCAGTTGGAGATCGATGACGATGATTTTCTCGTAACAATGCAACGACAGGATCCAAAACTGTTGGCGATAATGGAATCGTTAACACAGCCGGTTCAAAATAATTACGATCGGCAGATACGGCATGATTATGATCTAGTTCGAAATCGATTGATGCGTAAAGTGGACAATGATCGAAAATGGGTGGTGCCCGAACGTGTCAGATGGCGTATTCTGAAAACCTACCATGACGATATGGGACATATGGCCGAAGAAAAAGTGTTGGATAATGTGAAGAAGAAGTTTTGGTTCAAACGAATGCGGCATTACGTGAAAGAGTTTATCAAAGCTTGCCCCAAGTGTGCTTACAACAAGGCGAAAGGTGGACAACCAGAGGGAAAATTGAATCCAATACCGAAGATAGCAGTACCATTTCAAACCATCCACCTCGATCACATCGGCCCGTTTCCCAGATCTGCCAACGGCAATATACATGTGCTAGTATTGGTTGATGGTTACACGAAGTTTACATTTTTAAAGGCAGTACGTTCTACAAGATCAGAGTTGGTAGTAAATACGTTGGTGGACTTAACTGCTATATTCGGAACACCGCAAAGAGTGATCACTGATCGGGGTACATCCTTCACTGCTGGAGTATTCCGAAAATTTTGCGATGCATATGCTATCAAACACGTGTTGGTGGCAGTTGGCTCTCCGAGAGCAAATGGGCAAGCAGAGCGGGTGAATCGTGTATTGCTGACATCGATCCGCTCGACGCTAGACGAGGATAGAAAATGGGACCAATGCCTACCGTCAATTCAGTGGGCAATCAATCACACTCAGAATGCAACAACAGGTATCTCACCCAGTGAACTGGTGTTTACTTTCAAGCCGAGGGATATAGTTCGCAACGAAATTGTGTTGGTAATCCATGACGAATCGGATAATCACATTGACAACATCGAAGAACTGAGAATGCAAGCAGAGGAAAACATACGCAAAAAACAACGGCAGCAGAAAATGTACTACGACGCGAAAAGGAGAGATGCTAAGGAGTATGTTGAAGGTGATATGGTCTTAGTGGAGAAAGATGCTGTAGTAATTGGAGGAAGCCGAAAACTGGAACCAAAGTTCAAAGGACCGTATATTGTTGCAGAAGTACTTGGGCATGATCGGTACCGTATCCGAGACATACCGGTGCACAAAGGAAAACGACTTCGTTAAACACGGTGTATGCTGCTGACCGAATGAAGCGATGGTGCGACATGGGAGACCTTGATGGAGGCGATCATAGAACGGAATGATGGGGCATCATTTCTGCAGTGGTGTCAGTTTGTAAACGATATATTGTAATTGAATTTTGAACCCTATTTTGTAGTGTGCTATAAACATATACATATAAATATGAATTAGATCGATGAAGTTGTGAGACGAAACTAATATGAATATGATTTCAGTCCTAATTGTACCCCGAAGGAATAAAGACTAGATTTAAGAATCGGTGCGTTTAACTGGTAGATTCGAAGGTCTTTTTGGGTACGAGTGGTCTACAATAGTTTATGACGAGTTTTTATGACATTTCTTATGCAAAATCACGAGTAAGGTTAAGTATATCGTGAAAAACTAAAATTAAGAGTCGTATGGAACCTTCGCATGGGCAATTCATAACGCACATTTTCGCCTACTATGCAGGACAACGTCTGCCGGGTCGACTAGTAAATAAATACAGTCGACTCTCTACATCTCGATGTTCTATATCTCGATAACTCTCCCTATGTCGATGGTTTCCTCAGTCCCTTCAATCTACATACATTTGCGCTTTCTACATCTCGATAACCTCCCTATCTCGATATCCCTCTATCTCGATGAGTTCTGATCATATTTTGTTCAGGATTCACTCTCCCTATGTCGATATGTTCAAATTTTTAGGCTACTAGACCATCTTTGGACAATAACAAACACATCAACAATAGGAAACGACATTTGTTTTGTTGTCGTTTTTCATAGCAACGAGCTTTTTTGGATCTAGTACCCATTTCAGTTTTCCTTCCATTCCTCGATCTCTCCCTATCTCGATGGTCTCTTCAATATCGAGATGTGGAGAGGCGACTGTATAACACAATAAAACAAAATAGAGGCGTTAGACAAAATGGAATATTTCCAGAGGAAAAATATGAGCACGTATCCAACAGACCTTAATTGTCACGATAAAGCAATAGAAATGATGCATCCTCAAGACTCGGCCAAGAATAAAATCAGCAATCAAAATTCGGTTTTACGAGAAGATTTTTCTTCAGGTAAAATGTTTACTTTTTTATCCTGGAAAAATATGAACAGGTATGGTTATGGATATGACAATATCCAAGAGCGTCCAGAGCCAAAATGAATTCAGTGATGTAAGAACTTTGATCCAAACTATCCTTGAGTTGTGATCTTGATGTCCTAAAGAATAAACACGATACTACATCATGCTTTATTCTGCAAATCTGTAATACATCATGATGCATCTCTACACCATTCCAGAAGGAGTTAACGAACTCCTTTCCGTGGTATTGTGGGGATGCAGAGGTTTTCTCGGTCTCTAGTGTCAACAATAACATTACACTAACATTTCTCTCCTTTCTCAACTGACTGGAGCCGTGGGCAGTAAATACCAACTATTTATTCATATTGATCGTAGCGCAATTTACACCAGTTCTAACCAGTCACGGAGAAGCAACCATTGACAAGTACAGTCAGTCTTAGCTAAGTTAAGCTAATCTATATCCTTGTTTAGATATTCAACTTTTGATAAATTCAAGTCAACCTGTCAACCTAAAAATTCTGATTTTCTGAGCCTCCTTGAACCAGCAGAAATAATTACGTACTTCGAGAATGTTTTCAACAATTTCAAGGAAGAACCTGTCAACCTAAAATTTCTGATTTTCTGAGCCTCCTTGAACCAGCAGAAATAATTACGTACTTCCAGAATGTTTTCAACAATTTCAAGGTAGAAACTATTAGAAGCTTCAAGACTTCTTGGAAAATCTCAATACATCATTGAGCAGTTTTTGGAATTAAAAGATTTTGTTATAGACTCTGAGAAGCTTTTCAGAATAGATTTCTCCTTTTCAATACCTGGAAACCTTCACGATAGGCTTGGTTTGTCATTTTAACCTCTGATTAACTTTGAAACATTTTAATGATATTTAATATTTTGATATTTTTTGTATAGATCTAGAAATCGAAATAGTATTGATAGTATTAGATCTCTTAGTTATCCATATGGAATGTTTTAACCAAAACCATGGGTAGGATAATGCGTCGACTGTCCTACCCTGGTATTTTCATGCGTAGGACATGTCCTACTTGTCCCACTCACTCCCGGCGCCACTGTGTGCATGTATGTGTGTATGTGAAAGTGTGTGTATATGTGTATGTGTACATCTCCTGCGAGTATTTCTAGAGTGCTTTGAGAATAGGTCGTATGTGCAAAAGAGAGTCTCTCTTTGCCTCCATTCTCTTTCGATTATTACAGATCTATAATAAAGTTTACTTCAGATTTCTTGGCAGATATCTAAAGATTATAGCTTTGTCTAGCGTTCTGAAGTGAAAATGTGGCAAAATATGCAAAACTAGCTTATGTACAAGCGAAAGAGAGCGTGAACGAAGAGAGCCTCTCTTTTGCACATACGACCTATTCTCAAAGCAATCTAGATTTTTGTTTAAATTCATTAACATTTTATCAAAGTCTTACCTCTTTTCCTCAATAATCCTTATAAACATGTTTGTGCAATAACATTACATTGATCGCATTATTAGCAAGGACATTGCCTTGATAAGAATCGATCACCTTTTGCTTACACGAACATGTTCGCATATCCAGCACTTTTTGCACTACACTCTCAGCTACGTCCCATTTTCCAATTAAACTCAAACAAAACTTAAACGTGACAGTTCATAATATCGCAAATTACCATTAAGGTCCGTCTCATTTGGAGAATCAAACTGAAATTTATGCTTTCCAATACACCCAGGTTTTTTTTTACACGGTTTGGTTTTGGTCGTTTAAGACCTTCAGGGTCAATGAAGCAATGAGTTAACCCCATCAAAAAATTCACAAAAAATCAAAGAAAATTCAGGGGGTATTTTAAAAGCTGTAAAAGTTCAGGTTAACCGAGAAATTAACGAATTCCAACCGCGTAAAAAAAACCTGGGTGTATAACAAATAAGACTGTCATTTTTATTATTTCATGCATGCGGCGATTTTTTTATTTTGGATTCCATGAGGAGTGTCCTTAATATTGCTCTTCCAGAGAAAACTTTCCTCTTTCTTTTTTTTTTTTTTTTTTCGAGAGTTGACCAGTTGTAGTCTTAATAGACTGGTATCTCGGCTGGGCTCTCCATGTGATACACAATACTAGCAGACGACTCAAGCTATGTTGCTCACTAGGTCACTGCGGCCTGGGTTTGTATTGTGATCATACCGATACATTATTCTTTCTATCTATAGTCTGTCAATTATAATCCGAACAAATAATGGAAGCTCAACATGTACATAGATGTTTTCTGAATAAGTAGTTAACATGTAAATTTAATTATTAGTTACTTGGAGCCGACATTCAATACCTAATAGCAGTCTATGTTGACAACGGGTGGTACTGTTGCCATTTCCAAGTAACAATTTCGAATAAAGAAGTAATGATATCATTCTGGTAGGGTAGTTTCAAAATAGATTAATTTAAGTACTATTGTAATAAATGGACACATTGAAGAGCTTCCCTTATTTTAACACGGTTGAGTATCGGATGTTTGTCAATACGTCGTCGAGTTAATTGTATCCTATCAGTCACAGTAATGTCATATGTTAAAGTTTCAGTAGTCTAATAGTGATCATTATACGAAATTTCTGTCCAGTTGTTCCGTAATTGCTTTTTTTGGTCAAGTTCTATTCCCTTTTCTAATATTCAAACCTTTATTATTTATTAAAATAATGAGATCTAAAATTCAGTTATTCAGATTCAGGGTATACAATATTCAATATAATAGTGGATGAACGCATCATATGGTCTATCCTCATTTCCGTAAGTGGTCAAGTTATTAGTCTTGTAGCAATAATAGTGGTACTAGTTATTCTCTATCTTGTGAGTGCAATGGTCTCAATTAACTATTCTAAACAGAACTCTGTCTCTTGTCTTTCTGTCCACCGATGGTCATGTATTTATTTTCGTTTTTTATTATTTATTTGATATCTTTAAATTTCAGTCATTTATTTTACTATCGGTCATTTATTTTATTATAAGGTAAAGGTCAGCGAATTTGTCTTAATACGAGAAACACTAAGTCATGTCCCCTATATATCCGCTAATTTTTCTAACTAACCTAATAGAAGGAAGAGAGAAACATTTGTTTGCGTTGATCCATGCAGCTAGAGAGACTAAAATAAAAAGATTATCGAGAAGATATCAAGCTCTATCTAGAATAAGGGCGAATGTCGCAAGAGAGAACTCTCCCCGCCGACCCCCCTCTTCCAAATAGAAGTGACAAGTAGCTGTTCTCTTCACGATTTATCACCTCAGAACGAAAGAAAGCAATGAAAACTTGCATTCTGAGGTGTTAAACCGAGAAGAAATCCTCTGCTTGTCACTTCCATTTAAAAGAGGGGAAGTCGACGAAGAGAATCCTCTCCTGCGACATTCGCCCCCTTACCAGATAGAGCTTGATATAATAGATACATTCACTATCTCCAATGCCAAATTAGTAAATCTACAAATTCTACTTTTCACTACTAAAATTCTACTTCAGCTATACGGGTACAAAATGAATTATTGTTAGCTACTACTACAAGTATAAATAGATGTATGCTATTTGGATAAGCGTTTGTTTCAGGGTCTTGTTAGTATTAGAGTTATGTTAGTTAGACCCCTACTGAGCCCTGCCGGCACCTCCAAATTTACCAATAGGCAGTTGTTGTTAGATCGTGCGACACTAACCATAAGTTAACTTGGAGGCATGGTACCTCAAGTGTTTGGTATAACTGTTGACCTTATTTAAGTAAGATGTGATAAAAGCTTCTCTACGGAGCTTATTTTCAAACTATTACCATTAAAATAACGATATTCTTGTGAAGGAGATATAAAAAAATGGAAAAATATCTTAATTTTTTAATTTAGTGTTGAACTTAACCTTTGGTTGAAAAAAGCAATCTATTAAACAACAAAAATAAAAATAAAATAAAAATCTTTTTAAGACACTTGAAATATCAACGTCAAGCCCCTTATCCATGGACAGGGAGAGAAAACTTTCCTCTTTCTGGTTCAATTTTTAAACTACCGCAGTTGTCAGTCTGTCTGCTGTTTGGCAGGGCATTCTACGATGACAACGCCAAATATCAGATTTTTGTTTCAGTGTATTGAAGATTTTCAAGCTTGCGGTAGAACTTTGACAGCTGCGGAAGAACTTTACGGAATCCGCAAAATGGAAAATTTTGAAAAGATCCACAATACATAAAATTTTGCTACCCACGTGGTTGATTGTACCTTGACAGATGCGTATTTCGACCTCAACAGCAGTGTTCGTAAAATCATTCATGAAATTCAATCATCGAGCGCTCCCATGCGAACTAACAAAAGATATTTTAGTAACCAGATAAAGATTGTCGCTTCAGTTCCCTTTGTTCTGCTGTCCGAAACATGTGTGGTACCTAACTGTCAAATCGTATGTATTTTTCCTTCTTTGACATTTAGATCCCCTATCCTCGCCAGCAAAAGATGTTCCGGACAGCGACGACAGCGACAATGTTTATCTTGTAACTAAAATATCTTTTGAACTAACTCGTTTGCGAGTTTAAAGGAATGATCATTTCACTCATTTCCCAAAAAATCATTTCACTCCAAAAAGCGTATAAAATCAATTTGGGGACAATTTATTGATTAATTATTTTTAGAGCGTCTTAGGGAAATGTTACAAGGTTAAAAGACTATTATTCTTCCATTTACTTCCACTATTCACTTTTATATATCAACAAGCAGATACGTATTTCGTTTCCTACTTGGGAACTTCTTCACTGTTTGTTATCGACTCGACTCGTCTTCTTGCACACCGCCAAAGATGGTCCTAAGCACCCGTCTCTCGAATACTCCGAGTGCTTGCAAGTCCCCCTCGAGCGTCTTGTACATGACACATATAGTGCGGAAGCGTATCTTTTTCGACCGCAGTTTCTTCTGGAGCCCGTAGTAGGCCCGACTTCCACAGATGATGCGCCTTCGTATTTCACGACTAACGTTGTTGTCAGCCGTTAGCAAGGATCCGAGGGAGACGAATTTCTCGACCACCTCGAAGGTATCCCCGTCTATCGTAACACTGCTTCCCAGGCGGGCCCTGTCGCGCTTGGTTCCGCCCACAAACATGTACTTTGTCTTTGACGCATTCACCACCAGTCCAACTTTTGTTGCTTCACGTTTCAGGCGGGTGTACAGTTCTGCCACCTTTGCAAATGTTCGGCCGACAATGTCCATGTCATCCGCGAAACAAATAAATTGACTGGATCTGTTGAAAATCGTACCCCGGCTGTTACACCCGGCTCTCAGCATGACACCTTCAAGCGCAATGTTGAACAACAGACACGAAAGTCCATCACCTTGTCTTAGTCCCCGGCGCGATTCGAACGAACTGGAGTGTTCGCCCGAAATCTTCACACAGTTTTGCACACCATCCACCGTTGCTTTGATCAGTCTGGTAAGCTTCCCAGGGAAGCTGTTCTCGTCCATAATTTCCCATAGCTCTACGCGGTCTATACTGTCGTATGCCGCCTTGAAATCAACGAACAGATGGTGCGTTGGGACCTGGTATTCACGGCATTTTTGAAGGATTAGCCGTAGAGTAAAGATCTGGTCCGTTGTCGAGCGGCCGTCAACGAAGCCGGCTTGATAACTTCCCACGAACTCATTCACTAATGGTGACAAACGACGGAAGATGATCTGGGATATCACTTTGTAGGCGGCACCAAGGATGGTGATCACTCGAAAGTTTTCACACTCCAGCTTGTCGCCTTTCTTGTGAATGGGGCATATAACCCCATCTATATATAACATATAACCCCGGTAGCTGTTCGGTTTCCCAGATTCTGACTATCAGTTTGTGCAGGCAGGGTGCCAGCTTTTCCGGGGCCATCTTGATGAGCTCAGCTTCGATACCATCCTTACCAGCTGCTTTATTGGTCTTTAGCTGTTGAATGGCATCCTTAACTTCCCTCAAGGTGGGGGCTGGTTGGCTTCCATCGTCCGCTGAACTGACGTAGCCATCTCCTCCGCTGCCTTGACTTTCACTACCTGTACTCTCAGCGCCATTCAAATGTTCCTCGTAGTGCTGCTTCCACCTTTCGATCACCACACGTTCGTCCGTCAAGATGCTCCCATCCTTATCCCGGCACATTTCGGCCTTTGTGGGATGCGTTGAACTTCTGATAGAACTTGCGTGTTTCTTGAGAACGGCACAGCTGTTCCATCTCCTCGCACTCCGCTTCTTCCAGGCGGCGAGAAACTCGTCTTATGACAAGTGAAGACATTCCACTAAAAAGCTCAAAATAATTTTCTTAACAGATTCTGCCAAAATGCTGAACTTATTCCTTACGCACGAGACAAATATGCGTCAAATTTCAACAATGGGACTGTTAACGCACATAAGAGCGTCTATGGTAGATTGTCGGTGTTTGATTATCACTGAAGTTCCACTAATGATAATTGATTCACGTTCGTGTTCACGTTCACGTTTCGTCTATTTCTAATTCTGATTAAACAAAGTTACTTAGCCTGGCACATGGACACTGATTTGTAATTCATACACTTGGTAGCTGCGAATTTTCTGCGACGCGACACTACAGCAACTAACAATGATGACTATCTATATAGGACTCTTTCACGATTACTCGTTTATTAACTCTCTAGCGCCCAAAACCGCCTTTAGACGGGGTAGTTTTATTATTTTTTGTAATTTGCGATTGTTCAGATTTCTAAAAAGTTGTTGATGGTGATTGATAAGATAAACTTTAATGCATGTTTAAATGCGGTTTAAAATAAATTTTCATTTTTTTGTTCTCCCGTTTAGTTTATTGCTTGTATACCTTTGAAGAGTGAAATATTTGTAGTTTAGTAGATATTTTCCCACAACGTCTTATGACGCACATTCGAAATTTAATCTGTCGTCATCACACGATAGTCTGTAAAATAAGACGCGTTTCTCAAAACACCAGTTATTGGTAGAGGTGCTAAGAATGTCCATCCGCTTGTAGGTGAACGTGTAACCAACTACGTTATTATCCCCTATTTACATTGACTACACTCAAAACTGCACACAATCGTTGTTTCTTAATTTTACTTGTCATAAGAATTTCTCGGAATGGTAACATATTAGTCGAAGTTCATTCCGAACATTTCGGCAATACTGTGCCCTTTATACCAATTGCTTGAAAAAGACGTACAGTACGATTCGTCGTCTAAATGTGACGTGGCGTTTAAATCTGTGAAGCAGATGTTGTGTTCGGATAATGTGCTGGTGCCGTATAATCCTAAATTGCCAGTTATATTAATTACTGATGCGTCTTGCAAAGGAATCGGCGCTGCACTATTGCAAGTGTTTCCTGATGGAAGTCAACGGCCAATGTCTCTATTTCAAGAGTTCTCAAATCTCACGAACACGATTATTCCCCATTATACTTGTGACAGATATATGATGCGAAAATCACTGTACAGCATAAAATCATATATCTGTCACCCAGAATCACGTTGGTATTACCCAAGCAATGATGATTCTACGCTGATACGTACCCTGCTCTGCGCCCGTTGTATACAACGTTTCAGGTACAGCGCAAAGCAAATTTGAATGCAAGCAATGCTAGTAACGCATACAATGGCGCCAACTGGTTGCGGTCACTACCCATCACTGACGTTAAAACATAATAAGAAAAATTAGTTTTTTCTTGTTGGAATATGAAAACGACCAATGAACGTGTTCGTCGGCGATATATTTGTATATTCCATTTTAGTTCAAACTACTTATTTTACAAATATATATGCCACATCATATCACTAAATTTACTAAATGATTTGTTCAGTAGGCATATTGTAACTGTTTGTCCTGGTTATACTTGATGACCTTAAATAATTTTCTTTTGCTATTATCAGCTTTTTTGAATTCTGAGTTTCAGACAAGTCTGGAACGCTGATCTTTTTTTCTTAATTTCTTGTAAATATTTCTTATAAAAAGGAAACGTCAACATATTTTCTATTTATATTTGAACTAATTATTTCCCAACAATTAAATGAATATTTCATCGCCTACAATAATATATCGGATATCTCCATCAATCCTTTTATTAATTTTAACATTGCAGTCCTGGATTCACTGATTCAGCCTGCTCGATCCGAATTGCCCGGAGAATGTCCCGCATTACCACATGATAAATCTGTAAATTCTGGATGAGCTATGGAATTCATAAGAAATTGGATTTAAAAAATGGTCCACATCCGAAAAACCAGGAGAAAAAAGAAATCTTGGACACTCTAGAGGGTCTACTGAACTTGGAGAATGGAGGTTTAAATAATTTTGAGAATCTAGGCCATTTCCGTATATGTACTGAAAAATCAACGAAAATTGAAATAATTTGTCAAACTCTGATTAACGCAGGAATCTAAGGAATGTTAAGTATTTGATTACCCAGGAGGGTTTAAAGAATGTGGGAATATTAAGAAGTTGTATGCTTCACAGAGGTAAACGTGTCTGAAGATATTCTGTAAAGTTAAGATCATGGCAATGATCCAATCGAAGCTCTAGAATCTAAGAAAATGGGATATCAGAAAATGTGAGAAATCCTTTTCGAGTATCCTTATATTAGCAAATATCTACAAAGTTAGGAAAACGCCTTCAAAATCCGAAGAATGAAAACAATCACAGTGATTGTTCAGACTGAACACATTTTTTTTAAATCACGATAATAAAGAATATAATAATAAATACTTACATATTTTGTAAGACAACGGACAATGCCAGAAAAATTTGCATATCGAAGAGTTTCCACGGTTGGAGGGGGAACAGTTTTTAATAGATATTTTTTTGGGCGTAAATAGGGTTTTTACGTTTTTTGTCAATCCCAATAATCAAAAAAGCTGTACATATTGTAATGTAATAATTTTGATAACGACAAATTTACTTTTTAGCAATTTTGCAGATAGTAGTGTTTCTTTACATCAATCGAAAATTCACCAAGTGTGTTTTGAACAACAATAAAAATGTTTAAAATAATCAGCAAAAGGCCGGATTTTAATAAAGTATGTATTTACATTTTAATAATATGTATACAGGTTATGTAAAAATGGAAAATATTTTTTTTATTATTTTGTTTTAAAAAAGTCTATATGTAACGCAAATAATACTATAGTAACGCAGCGAATGGTAAAAAAATATGTGTGTCATCCTGCTGCTGTACGCGTACAACATGGTACGTGTATCACTGTACAGAAATCATATGTCTGTCGATAGTATTAGACATGGAAGCGTTGGCTGTTTATTATGCGGTACGGTACGAAAGCTTCTTGGAAGAAGCTTCACAATTTTGACGGATTATCAACCGCTTGTGTCTTTATTTGGGCGAAAGGGAATTCCGGATATGATGTTCGGCAAGTTACAACGTTGGGCTATTTTTCTGGCTAGTTACGAATATGAGATCAAGTACATCAAAAGAGTCAGCAATAAAGTAGCAGATTTCTTGTCTCGATCACCAGTTCAATGCTGTGACGATGAAGTTCAAGACAACGACGAAGTTATGTTTCTGCAGTATATGGAATCCGAAACGAGGTCATTGGTCGAACGGAAGCAGCTTATAATTGAGTCAAGACGGGATCCTATAGTGAGCCGTGTAGTAGATTACGTTAAGACCGGATGGCCTGATAAAGTAGACGATCCTGAACTAAAGAAATATTTTGTTCGTAAGGACGAACTCGTTGTAGAAGAAAGCGTTCTTTTGTGGGGCTACCGTATTATAGCACCTCTGAAGCTAAGGTTATTTTTGGTCATTGAACTACATTCAACTCATCTTGGAATTGTCAAAAAGAAATCGTTGGCTCGAAACTATTTCTGGTGGCCAAGTATCGACAAGGAGATAGAAGATATGGGAAAAAGATGTGATTCTTTTATTCAGTATAGACCAGATGCAAAAAGTTCATCGATTTCTCCATGGAAGTTATGTTCTCGTCCGTTTGAAAGAATTCACATCGATCACTTTTTCCTAAAAGGGAAAAACTTTCTTATCGTCACTGATAGTTACTCGAAGAAGGTTGAATGCTACTTGGTTCGTTCACTATCTTCTAAAGAAACTATTGAGAAGCTGGAGGATAGTTTTGCAAGATTTGGTAACATTATTAACAGGGTATCACCTGGTTTCTGATAATGGAAGGTCTTTTACGAAAATCCTGTCAAGACTTTCAAATATGCTATGAAGAAAATGTTATACAATAACTGCAAACGTGGTTAGTCAATTTTAACAATAATGAATGAACACCTTCAAATGTATCGGGCTACACCACATTGCACCACGAATGAGAGGCCGTTTAAACTAATGTTTGGACGAGAAATGAAAACCCGATTTGATGTTCTACGAAGAGAACCCAATGTGAAACATTTTTCAAAGAATTGGAAAAATAATGAGCGGAAGCAGGAAGTACGTTTCGCTACTGATGAGGTAGTTTATGCCAGAGTCTATCGTGATCCTGAAAGACAGCGATGGATCAAGGCAAAAGTTGCTATTCTGAGGAATTGGGTACGATAGTACGAAGATCACATCAAATTCTATAGTACGATTATGATGATTACGAGGAGAAAGAAGTTGCCTGTGGATAGTATGTGAAGCAGTACCTTTTCCCGATGAAGAGTATTTGTCGGCAGAAGATGACGATACTTTATTAGTACAGCAAAATCAACCACAACGAGGTCATTATCGTACAGATGGAGTATACGCCGGAACATAAACTTGTAAATTGCATGATTTTCTATCTGGATGTTGAAAGTCGTTTTCGCTCCGCTAGAGCACGGAGTGCTATATGGGTGCTGTTAAAATTAAATCTCACGAGAAGACTCCTATGTCAAATAATTGTTTGATATGTTTCGGTCATATCCCTAATATAAAACAATACAGTAGCTTAAAGTAAACACACACACACCCTGAAGCGATGGTAATCGAAAACGCTTTGGAATGCACTAAAAGTCAAAATAATAATAATAACAAAACGGTTCGCTCGGCTCAATTGCCATACAAAAGTCCCAGCAGTCTGTCGGCGGAAAGATCCAATCGAAAGAGCGCAGTCAACATAAAGTGACGCTGGAGAATACCGAGAAGGAACATAAAACGATAAACAGTATTATGAACGAACTTCTCTGCCATTTGCGTGGCGAGGGGGAGGGTATTGGACATTGAAATCAAACCCCTCCCACCCCAGAGGTGCCAAGTTTCATATACAAGATATTAGATGAAATCCGACTAGAACAAGCCAATTATCACCTCTCTGGCGTTACATGAATATTAATTCGGTTCCAAATGATTGCAATACTACCCCCGAAGGAATATGTTGGTATGCTGCGCAGCGCAGTGGACTTTGAGATCAGAAAGCGGGATGCTGTGCTGACTAAGAAATAATCAGCGAATGGAGGCCACACCGAGAAGCCTTACGACCGTGAGAAGGTTTCGACCGCACGACTCGATTTATTACTTGCTACAGGGTCCCCATTGCCATTCCATTCCACTTCTTTTCCGTTGTGGGGTCTGTACGCTGAAAGCTGTCTCGCGAAGGCTTTAGCCACAAAAGGGTTACCTCGATAGGCGGATAACAGAGACCCCAAGTGCGCTTGTTCTGTCGCCCTGTTGCTTTGGGAGCCTGGGCCTGACAACAACAACGGTGCGGAGGCGCACAAGCCACATAGGAGATGCTAATCGTAGAATTGTAAGCTCGGTGGTCGACTTCTTGCGGGCGGGTAGCGTTTGGGGAGTGTGAAGGGATACCGAGTGTTGTTGGTTGAGTGATGCCGTCGCCGGTGTCGTCATGCCCGGTGGTGGGACAGACAGGCAACAACCAATTGAATTGAATGGAGTGCACATATTTGTTGTAGGCGCAAGAGCATACCAGCCAAGTCGATATAGAAAGGCACGGCTGGAACATCCATACTATGTCATACGAGAGCATCCAAAAGGCGAACCGCTTCCATTAAAGCTAAACTTTTGGAGAGGAAACAAAAGCGCCTACTCTAGAGCAATTCTCTGTAAAATCGATGTCGATTATTTTTTTGTATTTTTTTTAATTCCCTGCAATACATTCTTTATGATCATAAAATATAATTTGCATCATTAATTTGATTAATTATTTTATTGATTAGTCGATAACAAAACACTGAAGAAGTTTCCAAGTAGGGAACGAAATACGTATCTGTTTGTTGATACATAAAAAGTGAATAGTGGAAGTAAATGGAAGAATAATAGTCTTTTAACCTGGTCATCATTAATTTACCATTTTGACTCTAGCATAACTTTTGACAAGAGCCCAAGCTTAAACACCGCGTACACTTTCAACAAAATATATAACTTAGAAACGGCTTGTCTGATTGTTTTAGTGTCTTTGGCAATGTTTTAGGTAATCAATATGGTACGCACTGATAAAAATATCGCTGGAAAAATTTACCCAAAATTGGGAAGTTCTCCCTTCCTTTCCCATGATTGTTGTCAAAACTAGAGCAAGATGCAAGCACCTCACAGGGGTTGCCCAGCCCAATAACCCAAAATTGAGTATATTCAATACTCATTCATTTCATTTATTTAGTTAACATCTAAACAGATAACACTGAATCAACAATTTGACGCCACAATGCACGGTTCGAGGCCGCATCTCTCCATCCTCGGATACGCCCCACGCTCGCCAAGTCGTTCTGCACCTGGTCTGCCCATCTCGCTCGCTGCGCTCCACGCCGTCTCGTACCTGCCGGATCGGAAGCGAACACCATCTTTGCAGGGTTGCTGTCCGGCATTCTTGCAACATGTCCTGCCCATCGTACCCTTCCGGCTTTAGCTACCTTCTGGATACTGGGTTCGCCGTAGAGTTGGGCGAGCTCATGGTTCATTCTTCGCCGCCACACACCGTCTTCTTGCACACCGCCAAAGATGGTCCTAAGCACCTGTCTCTCGAATACTCCGAGTGCTTGCAAGTCCCCCTCGAGCATTGTCCATGTTTCATGTCCGTAGAGGACAACCGGTCTTATTAACGTCTTGTACATGACACATTTGGTGCGGTGGCGAATCTTTTTCGACCGCAGTTTCTTCTGGAGCCCGTAGTAGGCCCGACTTCCACAGATGATGCGCCTTCGTATTTCACGACTAACGTTGTTGTCAGCCGTTAGCAATGATCCGAGGTAGACGAATTCCTCGACCACCTCGAAGGTATCCCCGTCTATCGTAACACTGCTTCCCAGGCGGGCCCTGTCGCGCTCGGTTCCGCCCACAATCGTGTACTTTGTCTTTGACGCATTCACCACCAGTCCAGCTTTTGTTGCTTCACGTTTCAGGCGGGTGTACAGTTCTGCCACCTTTGCAAATGTTCGGCCGACAATGTCCATGTCATCCGCGAAGCAAATAAATTGACTGGATCTGTTGAAAATCGTACCCCGGCTGTTACACCCGGCTCTCCGCATAACACCTTCTAGCGCAATGTTGAACAACAGGCACGAAAGTCCATCACCTTGTCTTAGTCCCCGGCGCGATTCGAACGAACTGGAGTGTTTGCCCAAAATCTTCACACAGTTTTGCACACCATCCACCGTTGCTTTGATCAGTCTGGTAAGCTTCCCAGGGAAGCTGTTCTCGTCCATAATTTTCCATAGCTCTACGCGGTCTATACTGTCGTATGCCGCCTTGAAATCAACGAACAGATGGTGCGTTGGGACCTGGTATTCACGGCATTTTTGAAGGATTTGCCGTACAGTAAAGATCTGGTCCGTTGTCGAGCGGCCGTCAACGAAGCCGGCTTGATAACTTCCCACAAACTCGTTCACTAATGGTGACAGACGACGGAAGATGATCTGGGATATCACTTTGTAGGCGGCATTAAGGATGGTGATCGCTCGAAAGTTCTCACACTCCAGTTTGTCGCCTTTCTTGTAGATGGGGCATATGAATCCTTTCTTCTACTCCTCCGGTAGCTGTTCGGTTTCCCAGATTCTGACTATCAGTTTGTGCAGGCAAGTGGCCAGCTTTTCCGGGCCCATCTTGATGAGCTCAGCTCCGATACCATCCTTACCAGCGGCTTTGTTGGTCTTTAGCTGTTGAATGGCATCCTTAACTTCCCTCAAGGTGGGGGCTGGTTGGCTTCCATCGTCCGCTGAACTGACGTAGTCATCTCCTCCGCTGCCTTGACTTTCACTGCCTGTACTCTCAGCGCCATTCAGATGTTCCTCGTAGTGCTGCTTCCACCTTTCGATCACCACACGTTCGTCCGTCAAGATGCTCCCATCCTTATCCCGACACATTTCGGCTCGCGGCACGAAGCCTTTGTGGGATGCGTTGAGCTTCTGGTAGAACTTGCGTGTTTCTTGAGAACGGCACAGCTGTTCCATCTCCTCGCACTCCGCTTCTTCCAGGCGGCGTTTCTTCTCCTGAAAAAGGCGGGTCTGCTGTCTCCGCTTCCGTCTATAACGTTCCACGTTCTGCCGGGTACCTTGCTGCAGCGCGACTGCCCGCGCTGCGTCCTTCTTCTCCAGAATCTGTCTGCACTCTTCGTCGAACCAATCGTTCCGTCGACTTCGACCCATATACCCGACGTTGTTCTCCGCTGCGTCGTTAATGACTGCTTTGACTGTATTCCAGCAGTCCTCAAGAGGGGCCCCATCGAGCTCACCCTCTTCCGGCAACGCTGCCTCGAGATGCTGCGCGTATGCAGTGGCGACATCAGGTTGCTTCAGTCGCTCTAGGTCGTACCGCGGCGGTCGTCGATACCGAACATTGTTGATGACGGATAGTTTTGGGCGCAATTTAACCATCACCAGATAGTGGTCAGAGTCGATGTTAGCGCCACGATATGTCCTGACGACGATAATGTCGGAGAAGTGCCGTCCATCAATCAGAACGTGGTCGATTTGTGATTCTGTCTGCAGTGGTGATCTCCAGGTGTACCGATACGGGAGGCTGTGTTGGAAGTAGGTGCTGCGAATGGCCATATTCTTGGAGGCGGCGAAATCAATTCGTCGTAGGCCGTTTTCGTTCGTCAGCCGGTGAGCGCTGAACTTTCCAATAGTCGGTCTAAACTCCTCCTCTTGGCCAACCTGAGCGTTCAAATCTCCTATGATGATTTTGACGTCGTGGCATGGGCAGCTGTCGTACTCACGTTCGAGCTGCGCGTAGAATGCGTCCTTATCATCATCAGTGCTTCCGGAGTGTGGGCTATGGACGTTGATTATGCTGAAGTTGCGGTTATGCGGCCTTTGATCCTCAACCTGCACATTCTTTCATTGATCGGCCACCACCCGATCACGCGCCTTTGCATATCGCCCATCACTATGAAAGCTGTTCCCAGCTCGTGTGTGTTGCCGCAGCTCTGGTAGATGGTATGATTACCTCTAAACGTTTGCACCATTGATCCCTTCCAACAAACCTCCTGCAGCGCTACGATGCCGAATCCACGGTCCTTGAGCACATCGGCGAGTATGCGTGTGCTCCCGATGAAGTTGAGAGATTTGCAGTTCCACGAACCGAGTTTCCAATCGCTAGTCCCTTTTCGTCGCAGTGGTCTTCGCCGATGGTTCCGGTCCGTACTCTCTTGTTGATTGTTCGTTGCTTATGATTTTTTAAAGGCTGGCTTGCAGGGCCTGACACCAAACCCCCTAAATTTCCGGAGGACCATTTCTCCTTATTTCCGGTGGACCATGGTGCACAGTTTCACTTAGAGTCCCTCGCTGGCACTCGGACGATGATCAGCCGCCCCTAACATGGAGAACAGACGCTGTTGTGAGCCGATCCTGACATGGAGAACAGACGCTCAATAAGATTTGCACCTCCGGAGAGGAGCAAACCCCCCCTTCCCTGTCAGCATACGACCATAGTTCCAACCGGGGTTGATTACCCGATCTTCCCTAAGGTTGCTCGTATCCCGGCCAGCATATTGCCCCTCCTTCTGCTATATTTATCTTGGTGTATGCTAAAAAATTAGACAGTTTTATTAGGTTCTTATGCAGAACTGTATTAAAATTTTCCTATTGATAATTTTTGTATTCGCCACTGAAAATTTTCAATTCTTATGGATATTTTTTTAAGCTATGATTATGTTAAGATTAAAATTACACCTTTTTGTTAGATTCATAATTAATTTAGTTTGGCTTAGTTATCTTAAAAGAGATATTTTTACATGTGATGCAGCGCTACGCAGAAAATTGACAGAACATGAGGTTATTATCGGTTTGGATTCTAAAAAGTGGCACTTCAAATCCGGACTACAGGATTACGTCAGGTATTTCCGTCCGTGATCTCAATCCCGTCATATGGTTCATATCAGAACGTTCCTCCTATGGATACGGATAAAAGTATAGCATAAAGTACCTCTTTTCACATAAAGTACCTCACCTCTAAAGTACCTCGCGTTCATCAGAATGGTCCTACTTATAGGATGGTGGGATAATATGGGTTGAATACATTAATCATTTTTCAAACATCAATCCGGGTCATCTCGCATCCCAATGATCCTCCTAGTATTGGGCATTGGTACGTACAAGATCTGATTGTCTTCTCCCACGGCAGCGTTTAACAGCCCACGGGCAACAGACCACGTCCGCAGCGACGAAACCGACAATTTACGCTGCTTTCGTGTGCGAAAGCGGGGGTGTTGATGCATCGGAATGCATCCGTTTATTCGTTCCACCGTCATTTGAGACCTAAATAACAGTCACATGCGCACTGCGTCTTGTTTTTATTTTGAATTTGAATAGCCTTTGTGAGCTTACTCATTTTCATACTGGCGCAAATGGTGTTCAGTAGTTAGTCTGAACGAATGATATTTATTTTTTGATTGAATATCCAAAATGCAGATTCTTTATTCATTCCTCATCGTTGTTTCGTACAAACAAGTAGCTTCATTTTTGCCCACTTGGCTGTCATCAAGATGATCACATTGGCACTTTCTGCGAAAAAAGAGCTTGTCAGTCAGCGGTAGCACGATGTCCAAAAAACGTGCCCACCAGACGCGTACAAGCCAAACACGTTTAAACCAGTTTAACTTTCGGAAATGTCACTCATACCACCAGCATTAATAAAGTCTTGAGTTACCAACATCTATCGTAATTCTGCTTTTTGCACGATCCCCAACCAACATTACATGTGGGTCCAAAAGGTTCGTTCGCCCTCGAGGGCTCTACAGAGGAAAAAGCCATAGACGCAACGGAATGCAGTGTGTAAACACTAACTAATCGTCGCCGTCTTCACAACAAGAGAAACGAATTGAAAAACCAACAGAAAACCTCCAAGTTGGTAACTCCTTTCATATTATTATTAGACTTCCCACTGGCTGACTGTCTGTAGGCAGAGCATAGTAATGTCGCGCCGGGAGGCGCAACACAAGCGGTATCATCTCCAGGAACGACATCACAGACCGTCTGCATCCTAAAAATAACCGTTTTCTCTAATTTTGCAACACCAAACTATCGTCTCTGGGCTGGATAGCGAATAATTTATTTTGCATCTACTGTCGAATAGGGTTACTCTACAACACTTTTCATCTTCGAAAACAGGGAACCGAAAAATAGCTATGTGACGTGAGATGTAGTGTCAACTATTCAAATATTATCAATTACCTACTAACAAAGGAGTATCTGCATACAACAAGTGTTTCTAAACAAAAACGCATGAATTACTTATAAATTCCATGCCTTTTCAACAAGCCTTTGTTTACTTTCCTCGATAGGTAGACGGTTAGACAGTTCAGTAGGTAGATTTGGCTTCATTCTTTGCGCAACTCTATATAATAGACTCTGGATAGCACCATTACAGGAACCGAAGTTCATTTGACCACCGCTAAAGGAACATTAGTGGTTAAATAACATCAATCTCATTACAATCAAAATTAATTGCCTATATTCCGGGTATTAGCCACCTGGAGTGGAAATTAATGAATTATTGGCAGTGGCTGATTTTCTACTCGCCGCAGCCACATCCAGGCGCTATACTGCCGTTCTACGCATAATTGTCCCATGTTACCTTTGATGAAAAAATCCAAACTCGAGTCAATTTGTCCCACCAATTTATAAAATCGATTCGATCTTCAAATTTAACAAATATTTTTGGGATGTTATGAGCGTAGGCAACACTTTTCCAGGACATAAAACGAATCGCTACTTATTTAAACGGTTTTCAGCCTCTATTATTATCAGACAACAATTTCATTTTTTCAGTGGGACAAATTGACTCGAGTTTGAGATTTTTCATCAAGGTTAACATGGGACAATTATGCGTAGAAGGGCAGTATAGTATATGCACAAAATAGCCAGCATGAGTTAATCGCCAGAAATTTATATGGCGAAAGTCATCTAACGCGGGTTTTCTCAAAACTATGAACTTTTCATGAAAAACTATTTCCGCGCCAAATCCGCGCCGACTAAAATCAAATCCGCGTCATTTCCGCGCGACATGAAATCCATCCCGCGCCAAATCCGCGCGATTCAGATCTAAATTCTAAGCAAATGCGAGTCAGCTTGCGCATGAGGCTTCGGTGAGTGAGATTTGAGCATGATTCTACCAACACTGATTACAACCCTTCTAAATGGTCTTATTCACCACTAGAAGTACTGAATCTAAGAGAACAAGAACTAAACAGTCAAAACTATTTGCATAAGCACCACTTTTTGCATTAGATGATGGCTTTGGCATGTTTTGTTCTGTTATTGTCAGGTTTTTTTTTGTTGATAGAACTTTAGAAAATTCGGCATATGATACGTTGATATACAAATGAATGTTAAGGCCAGATTTTATCACAATTGATTAAAGATAAACGTAGCAAATATTAAAAAATTTGCCAAAACCGCAATTTCTTTTGAAGTAATTAATTTTGCAGCTTTATTGTAGTTATTGATCACAAGACAAACTTGCGTAGATATTAAGGAATTAGAAAATGAAGCTCCGTTTTTTAAACAAAACTTCTGTAAAACAAATATTTGAATTCATATCAAGAAACAAATAATACAAAATCTCAAGCTCCCTTAATTTTTAAGTCAGAATCAAGCGTAAATTCCTTCAAAAATTCCAGAGAAATATTTTTAGAAATTTCAGAAGAAATTTCCTTTTAAATACGGCTGAATAATTTGCGTAAACTCGAACAGAAATTAGTCCGTTATTTCTCCTTCAATTCTTGTAACAAGCTTTTCAAAATTTTTTTTGACCATTCTTACTGGAATTTCATTTAAAAACTCCAAGAACTCCTGTAGAAATTCATCTTACGTGCGCAGATTCATCCCAGAAATTTCTGCGGGTCATCCTCCTGAAATTCTCCCGGAAATGTTTATGGAAATGTTTGCAGAAATCCAACTGCCCTTGAATCTGCTGAAGTGCAGAAGTCGCTCCAAATTATCTGTGGGAATTCCTCCGAGTATTCTTACAAAATTTCCCCTAGGAAATTATTTTGTAATTCATTTGGGAATTTTGTCGTGAGTTCAAGTAAATTCTCCACAAATAACCTGCGGAAAATCTTCAGAAGAAATCCCTTCATGAATTCCTACGGATATCGCTTTAGAAATTCTTGCAGAAATTGATTGGTGACTTCCTGCGGAAAAACTCCCGGTTCTATTTTTGAGCACTTATTAAAGAAATTTCTGTGATCATCGCTATAACTCTTTTGTAAATTCAAGGCGGCATTCTTTTCGATTTTCTATAGTCATTCCTGCGATCACCGCTCCAGGAAATTCCCCCAAAAATATGTTTTCGGGTTTTTAATGCTGCAGAAATGTTCTTTACGCTGTGTAAATTTATTTGCAAGGAATTTATACAAGTATCATCATAGGGTCCTTGTGGAAACTTCTTTAGGAAGTTTCTTCGTTTTCTGTTGGTAATCCTGTAAAATCGGAGTTAGCCAAAAATATCATAAAAAAACCCGCCAGAAATAACTTTTGAGAATCATTTTCTAATTTTTGATCGACTTTCTTCGGAAGAACTTATTAAAATGAGGCATCTGCATTTAATCACAGAACATTTTTATGGTTTCAATTGTTGTATAAAACCTTATTTGTTCTAGATGATTGTTATAAAGGAAATATAAAATGTTCCAATATTATGAAAGAATTCCTGACGACTTATGAAGAATGATATAATATATCATGCTGAGTGGTTCATCGTAAAAGAAACAACCAAATAGAAACTGACAAATATTTTGGAATTACAAAGAAATTGACTAGATGCAAATGGGTGTTCATGTCCTTCAATAGACATGGTTTGTGTGCGTCGTGTTTTAGAATGGATTAAAAATGACAATAAGTGGCGTATCTCTCATCATAACATTTGTTTGAATAATGCTTGAGAGTGTAATGCATGCCATTAAATAAGGAATTGGACGTATCCGAAAAATAATGTTAATAACCTTGAAACGTAAATTTGTGCTCAACAACATTTGCTATTGAAAATAAAGCCCATCTACACTTAAATTTTTTTTACCGTGATCTCAGCAATTTGTTCAACTTTTACCGAGATTCGCACAGCCGAGCCACAGTAAACATGTTGTTCGCCGAGATATCTGTCAAAAATGCTGAAAATCAGCAAATAATTTGACGAAACTCAGCTAACAAACCTCATTTTTGACGAGATATTAGTTTTTTTACACGGCTGTGCGGATTTTGCCGAGCTGCAGAAATAAAAACTGAGTGTGTAGATAGGCATCAAACTAATTTTCAAATAAACTTTCGTAGATTTCGCTTTTTATTTATTAAATTTCCACCTAAAACTAAATCCGCGCGAAACCCTAAAATCGTTATGTAAATCCACGAAAACCGCGAAATCCACGAACATCGCGAAATCCGCGTAGTCGTAACAACCCTGTATTTGGTACCGGTTATGTAGTAAGGTGTCCGCTACTACGCCTACCAAATATTTTTTCGGAGAAGGTGCTTAATTTTGAGAAATCGAACCTTTAGATGCCTTTCGCCATACTGATTTTAGAAAGTTGACTCCTAGTGTGCCGCTGTAAGCACGCTCAAAGCAGGCGATTCATTACTTGAAACTCGATTTGTGGAATTGCGCAACATGTGAAAGATTTAGATCGAAAAATGTATTGGATAGTAACTACTTCCTTCGGTGGAGTTTTATTCCACGAAACCAGTACGCTAGACAGGTGACATCAATCTCATATTTGTTAGTTTATCTATTGGCTAAGATATTAAAGCTGTGAATTTCGCATTTATTTTCATTTTTTTTCTTTTGTGGATCTACTTATAACTCAACTATTGATACCGTTATCCTACACCTTTTCTTCTAAATTCCATAAATGTCTCAAGGAAGCTCAAAAAACAGAAGCACAAAGTACAAACCAACCATGATCGAATTAAATAAAACTTTATCCAAGACCCTCAAGTATACTGAAATTGATTTTATGAGCCACCTCAATATTTAGTATAATTAAGTAACCTACAATACTCTTAGAAGCTTCTGAAAACATTTTTTTTTGCGAGAATATAAAAACATGCTTTATTATTATTAAATTCTATAAAATATTTTTGTTGAATCTCAATCAGTTTTGGTTCTCCTAAAGTTTCAAATTGTCTCCGTTCGACAATGACTGTCTGGGAACGCGCAACGTCTTGAAATTGTGCGTATAGCTGCCCTAAAGGTGCATATATTTAGATTGCTCCCGGAGACCTACAAATGTGAGATATTGAAAAAAAGAAACATTATAGGATGTATGTAACAGATGTAGGTAGTATATGTGGACAAAAAGAAAATCATATTCCGCCTAACGAGACGCAGACGAGTAATGAAAAATAAACTCATTCAAAGATAGATTCTACGGTTCAGCGAACCGCTTCATGCCTTAACCGCAAGCTTCCTTCTACGTATGCATTACATTTTGTGGGACGAAGCGCTGAATGGGTTACTGAGTGCAAATACCTATTTGGCTTTCTACGTGATGAACTTATTGTTAATATAAAAAATCACGATAATAAAGATTAAAAAAAAATGTATATATATATTTGGCTTTCATTTTACAGATTATGACTACCAACAAAGACTTGATGTAAATTTTAAACTTGTTTATGATGTTTCATCACCGCGAGAAAGTTATTGATTGATTTTCATTGGCTTTTTTTAGAATTGCAAACGAAAAGATTTTTTGATTCCTTTCTGAAACCTAAAAAGATTCCAAAATTAATCAATTCTGAAGCCCAGAATGGTCCCGTTCGAAAGCCCAAACAATACCATTAGGGTACCCAAAATATATCCGTTCGTACGGATTTTCCTATAGAATTACGTGAACTTCCGAACGTAATCCTTCTGGGTTTACTAACGGGATCCCTTCGAGTTGCTGAATGAAATTCTTTTTAGCTTTCGAAAGGAATCACTTTGGGCTTTTCAAAAAAATCCTGTTGGACTTTCAAACGGAATTCTGAACAAAATCATTCTAGAATTCCGAACGGAATACTTTTGGTCTTCCAAACGGAATACTTTTGGTCTTCTGAACGGAATCTTTTTGGACTTTCGAAAAAAAAATACTTTTGGACTTTCGATTCGAGTGTTCTGGGCTTCTGAACGGAATCTTTGTCTTGCCTTTCTCTTGGTTCTTTTGGGCTTCCAAAACAGAATTCTTTTGGATTTACGAACGGAACCTTGTTGGACTTCTGAAACGAAATTAATTTGGACTTCACTTTCAAACGGATTCCTTTTAGACTTTCAAAAGGAAAGTAAAGGAAGATGGGATAGCCATCCGGGCTTCAGAATGGATTTTTTTCTGTTTCTGTACAAGCTGAAAAAGATTCCGTTTGGAAGCCAAAAGGATTTTGATCGAAAGCGCAAAAAAAATCCGTTCGGAAGCACAAAAAAGTTCGAAAGACCAAAGGTTCTCCGTTTGTAAACCGAACCGAACTCTTTTGGACTTCCCAACGGATTTTCAGTTAGAAAATTGCGTTAATATTATCAGTTTTATCCTAATGTAACCACATACATATTGATAAGAACATTATTCAGAGCTTTGTAGTGGAATATCTTCACTCGTCATAAGATGAGATAGTATTATCCCATTTAATTCCACCACTTGATTGTAACTTTACAGTAACTTCCAAAATACGTCAAATCGACCTCAAACTTACTTGTCTTCAGTTTCTCCTACTTGACTCGACTAAGTCTTATACCGACTTTTTGATTATCGGCCCCTATGGCAAAAGGCATCTAAGGTTCAATTTCTCAGAATTAAGAACCTTAATCGAAAAAATATTTGGTAGGCGTAGTAGCGGACACCATGCTTCATAACCGATACCAAATAGTTGTTCATGGAAAGTTCCTAATTTTAGGAAAACCCGCGTTAGATGTCTTTCGCCATACAAATTTCTGGTGGTTAACTCATGCTGGCTATTCTGCCCATCACGGTAACCGCAAAATACTCTTTTTATGAGTACATTTCATACAGTTTTCAGTTCAGACTGTATACGTCACAAAATGACTTCTTTTTACTTCTCAATGGGGAGTAGAAAATATGCATTTTTATTAATTTACCACCAACCCAAAAATGCGTAAAAAAGAATACCAAACCGAACCTTTCGTGTGATCGCCATTTTGGCATTTATTTGTTTCGGAATGCGCAGTAAAATGGAAAAATTTTAAATTTCCACTGTTCGGTAAGAAATCATACTATACTTTGTTCAAGACTTTGTCTTATTATATACATATTCAACAATTTCTTCATTTAACTTAGGAATCGCTGAATAACTTGGCTGAATAGCTTACAACGAGGCTTGCAAGATATGCAACATACGGCCTCTGTACTGCGACTTGTAAAACGGCCAGAGTACCACCACTTTCAATGAACCAAGGCGAATCAAACATAATTTATGTATAGAGGAACAAGTACTCTTATTTGGTTCTAATGCTTAAGTATTCTTGTTTGGTGCACTGGTGCTTGCCAATTGACTAAGTTTTTTTTTGGTTTTTGGTAAAGTGCCGGCCTTCTTCGCTAAGCTCATAGATTTGATTGAAAGAATCAGTTACCGAGTTTGCAGAAGTCACGTCCATGAGTTGTGTGCAAAATTGATGAAGTTTGTACGACATATTTATACCGATTTTTTGTTTTGATTAAAGAATACAATGCAAAACAAGTTGTTCCCTTTTTACGTCTAAAGTAATTGGCTTGAAATGATTTAGCATTTATTATTTACGATTAATCAAGAAACCCAACCACATTTGTTTACTAAAAATGCGTTAATTTCACTCATGAGCGTATTGCTTGGAGGGATTGAAAGTACGCAATTTTTTACATAGAGCTAGAATGCGCATTTATGAGTAAAAGAGTTTTATGCATTTATTGGGTAGTCCCAGTTGGTCACCGAAATGCGTATTTTGTACTAATTATTGAGTATTTTGCGGCCTATAGCGCCTGGATGTGGCAGCGGCGGGTAGAAAATTAGCCACTGCCAATAATTCATTCCTCAACCTTCTAAACTCCATAGAGACAAAATTTACCTCCTAAACCCCATAGGCCTTTTTATGTTACACAGCCGAGACTGCTTTTTTACAACCGCTGAACAAGCCTGCAAACCCGAAGCTGTCACTTTCATAGACTTTGAGAAATTCATAGAATAATTATTGTCAAATGACTTAAATGACGATAAAATCATCTGTTTTTAAACGTCTAGTGAAAAGGCCTATATAGAGATGTCGCAAATTAATCGATTACTTCGATTAATCGATTCATCGTTGTGATAATCGATTAATTTTGAATCGATTATTACCCAACGATTAATCGATTCAATAATCGAGAGGAATCGTGAGTAATCGATTAGTTACTAATCGATTAATCAGAATTTTACGACATCTTAAGGATGTCGAAAATTAATTGATTATTTCGATTAATCGATTCATCGTTGTGATAATCGATTAATTTTGAATCGATTACTATACAATGATTAATCGATTCAATAATCGACAAGAATCAAGAGTAATCGATTAGTAACTAATCGATTAATCGGGATTTTACGACATCTCTAGGCCTATACAGATAAATCTCGGGTACTTTTTCAAAACGGCGTATGTCGCAAATTGTAAACAAACCCGTTTTCAACAGCATATGGCATCAAATTCATCTAAAAATGTGTATATCTTCAAAGCTACATGAAAATGTGTTTTTAAAAATGTAAATAATGTTTTTGCAAAACGGTGTAACATCATTGTTGAAAATATTGCACATACACCGCTTAGCAGAAAATGTACTTTAAAAAGTTTTTTCGAACGACTAAATAGTTTAAAACGTGCGTCTGCTTGTACTTTTTCATCACTGATTTCAAAATTAAGCTTGTTGCTTGAATATTCTGATTTTCGTTAAGAAAAACATTTTACGTTGTTTTTCTGCAGCAAATGTTGTTACGTCGTGTTGTAAATAAGTGTTGCAATTTTTTTGTCGCATGTCCGTGAAACGTTTCAGCTTGACGCAACATTTCGACGTATCAACAATGCAGCGTACGGAGCAGCGTAACATTTCGACGAAAGTAGCATGACCTCGGTCATGCTGACGTATCAAAACGAACGTCGAACGTTACGCCCAAATCGCAAATTGATCCCGGTATGTGATTTATCTGTTGCAGAACGTTGTAACATATATTTTTTTATCAAAATAACAGAAATTTTCATACGCAGTGCAGATTTCAGGGTCAGTGACGATGAACTTTTCATAATGTATCGTTGAGGTGTATTCAATTGCAATAAAAATGATTAGTTTCTAAATAGGAATAAAAATAAAATCTGAAAACTTCCAAGCTCATTTTCTCAGCTTGATCAAAATGTTACATATTGCGAGAAAAGAGAAAAATTCTAATTTTGCGGAGCAAAGAAGAAGAAGCAGACTTCAAAATGGCATGCACTGTACGAAAAGTGTTGATATTTCTTGATATTAAGAATATTCGAGAAATCTAAAATGTTTCTAAATCACATAAATATATTACAAAACGCCTTCAAATTATCATAAAACTTGTTTAAAAAATATAGCGGCATGAAACACTTGTTTAAAGTTGCATATTCCCGTTGATTTTAATAATCAACATTCACACCGAAAAAATAAACCAAAATTTTTTACCGTGCAACAAGTGATTTGACGTTTGCGGAACAGCTTTCCGACCAGAGATGCCAGATTTGAAGACATGTCTTCAATTTGAAGACATTTGAATCTCTGTGAAGACATTTATTTTATGAAGACATTTTGAAGACGCTTCAAAACATTTGAAGACTTGCCTTCTTATTTAAAGATACTTGAAGACAATCAATAAGCCAGCGAATAGAAAATATAATTTGATGACTAACTTATAAATTTTGTGACGTCTATATGCAGATCATATTAATAATTCAAAAGTTATACATAATAGACTAATATCTCGGGCTTAAAATTTCAAACGTAAAAACACATTTACACTAGCCGGTTGATAAGGTTGACAACTGCAACACAAAAAATCCCGATGGCAGCATTCGTTTAAATTTTCCTTGGTAGTGGTGGCATTTTCGACGTGTCTACTAAAAAGGATTTCAATCATTGTATCAGAACTCAATGACCGATCTAATTTATTTCAAACGGCAAATAAATGCAGAATTTTACTATGAGTTGTTGGGCTAGAACTATTTTTTTAAATTTATTTATAATTCATCTGATCTTTTCGGTATTCCCAGAATACCCGTCGAGAAAGTGAATAAATTTTGAAGAACTCGATGAATTTTCCGTGGATTTTTGAAATAAAACTTCATTGAAAATTCGTTTTAAGAAATTAATTCGTGTCAAATAAGGAGAATTGGGTCCCTACCTCGTTTATGTTTGCAAACGATAGTGCATCGGTCAGGAATACTTGAACCGAAGTTATAAAAATTCTGGTAAAAGTCTAAATTAAATTTCAAATTAAACAATGTTCCTTTTGATTTTTAAGTCAAATGAAAAACTGACGCGTTCAGGATGATTAACTTCATCGTTCTCTGGAAGAAATTGAATATCGATTTTTCATTTTGGGACCCAAAAAATCGTGTAAAATAAACAGAATTTCCCATTAATAGTCCGAGGAATTTCTCATAAAAATTCAAGAGAATTGAAATTGGATTTTTTTTTTCAAATTATCTTGGAAATTTATAATAATTCCAGTATGGGCAAATAAAGGAATTCCCCCAAAATTTTAAGGGAAATTCATTTTAATTTCTACAAAATTATTTCTAAGTTCTTGCAGGAAAATCATCTGAACTTCTACAAAGAATTCATGTTTATTTCCACAAGAAATTTGTCTAAATTTTCGTGGGATGTACTCCGGATTTGCATTTGAAAGTTAAGGGATGTCTCTTCGGATTTTCCATGTACCTCATTTTTACAAAATTTTTCACAGGAAATTATTTTCATTTTCTCAGAACATTTTCTTTACTTTCCATAGAAAATTCTTACGAATGTCGACAAGAAATTGAAATTGTTCTGGAGTTAAATGGATATTTCTCAGAATGGCCACGGTAAATTATTTTCAGTTTGTTCAGGAGAATATTCTGAAAAAAAATCAGAGGAATTTCCTAAAAAAAATCCGCCAGAGTTTTTATTAAGGACTCAGTAGAAAATTCAGGGTGAAATCGTTACAGTTCCATGTTGAATTCTTCCTTGAATTCCTTTGATATTTTTTCAAGAAATATTTTTGGGCACTCTTCCAGTATTTTACCTGGGAATTCCTCTAAGAATTTCTCCAGTAAATATATCTCTGGAATTCTTTCTGAAATTTCCCATGAAATTCCTCCAGGAATTCGTCCAGCAATTCCTTCAGAGATTTTTCAGAAAATTTCTCCAGAGTTTCCTTTGGAAGTACCTCTAGCAGCTCCTCCATAAGTTCGTCCAGAAATTTCTCCGTTAGATCCGCTCAGAAAAATCCTTCAATAATTCTTCCAGAAAATCCCTCCGGAATTTCTCCTGTAATTCCTCCAGAAATTCCATTAGCTTTTCATCCGGAAGTTCTTTCAGAAATTTATCTGACAGTTCCTTCAGAAAACTCTTTGGATGTTCCAACAGCAATTCCTCCGGAAATTCCTCTACAGATTCCTTTAGAAAGTCTCCGAAAAACCTATCAGGAATTTATCCTGAAGTTTCTCCAGAAATTCTTCCGGGAATTTCTTCAGAAAATCTTATGGAAGTTTCTTCAGGTATTTCATGGTGATTTTTTTCCGAATCCCTACAGGCAATTCTCAAAAAATAAATTCAGAAGAATTCCAAAAGGAAAATCAGTTAGAAAAATCCGTTGGAATTATATTTAAGGACTCATTAGAAAATCCAAGGGAAAGTAATTTCCCTTACTCATGAAGATTTAAAAGAATATTCCCATGAATTCTAACAATTTGAGTGTTTAAAAATAAACGATACATAAAACAAGGAGATGATTAAAATTAATAACCTATTGAATTTTAAAATTTTTTCACTGATAATCATAATTTTGATATTGAAGACATTTGAAGACATTTTTACTCGACTGTGGAGACATTTGAAAATATCCCCTGGCATCCCTGTTTCCGACAGTCGACCGTCGCACATAGGGGTATTTTCGCAATCTAGCCGGAATAAATTATTTTATCTCTCAAACTGCTATATTTCACCTTATTTTATGATACTGTGATGATAATTTAGCTTAAATATCAGTTTTCCTAATTTTCACTTTTTGACCCATGTGCTTTTACCCTTTAAAACCCTGAAAAACATTGATAATTTTAATTAATTCGTTCTCGTCATCGCCGCTACCGAAATCAGTTCAATTCTATGTGTTTGCAAGGGGAAACATAGAGCTAAAAGATGGCGTCATGGAAATTGCTCTATGGCTCTTCCTCTTTTCATAGGGATGTTGAATGTATGATATAGGTCATAAATGCCTTAAATACAGTACCAAACTAAAACATCCGCTTTCAAAATGGCGCAAATTTGCGCAAGATTTTTCTTCGGGATCCTAAAATATAGACATAAATGCGTCCTCTCTTTACTGAAATATTACCGAATGTCATCGAATAAGTGTTTTATGCTTATTGAAAATATGAGGAACATTAACTAGTTTTAGCTCGAAAATGGACTTCGAATTACTCTTTTGTATTTCTGTTCAGAATCATTTATTCTTGTCAAAAACACGTTTACATGATACTATTTTGTCTACTTTTTCATGGTATGTACTGGTCTGTGGATTACTGTGACAAATATTTGACCACAATAAAACATACCGAACGTAATAAAATTCAACAGAGAAAACCGGTAATTTCCTCAATGAAAACCTCTAACTTTCTAGAAGTGTAGTGGTAAGACTTTAAATCTAAATAGAAAACCTAGTACTAGGAGTGGCTCGTCTACTATTCAGAGAAGTTTGAGACATATTTAGACTGCTCTAGGACAATTTTGAAAATTTAACTTTATTCCGGCTAGAATGGCGAAATACCCCTATGTGCGTCGGACCCCGGTTCGAATTTTTCAATCTTCTCGCAATACGCCGATTTGAAAAAGTTCCCGAGAAATACAGACATTTTGCTGACATTGATAGACTTATAAAAATAGTATTTGGCATCACTGCGGTCCGGTCAGCTCGGTGAGCTGTGAGCTCATTGTCTGGGTGGTTATCGAGTATGGAAATCCACGTTCTCTTCTTCCACCATTGTGCGAAAATGTTGAACGAGACAGTTCACTTACCTCGAAAGGATACTTTCCTAGCCCGAACCTAATGTTGATGCGAAACGGAATCCATTTTCCAACTGTACAATGGTGTAAATACGATGAAAAATTTACAGAATAAACACTCGACAGCGAGAAAATACGCTCGATATTCCCGTCCGAAAACGCGATCACACAACACAACGCAACGAAACGATGACAGCACTCGGACTCGCACGTTTTTTTTCTCACCCTCGGTCGCTGTGAACGTGAACCGATTGACATCGCAAAGCTCAGGTCAGGGCGCTCACTAAACTGAGTGTCGATCTGAGATGTTGCGAGAGTGCCAAGTCCAATAATTGGCTGCGTTATTTAAGATAGGGTGAAGCTAAAAGTTCGCGAAACGAAACAATTTTTTTTTATCTCGACAAGCCGTATACGTCAACGACAACGTATTACATCCAATATTTTTTTTACACGGTTGGTATTCTTCAATTTCCTGATTAACCTGATTTTTCACAGCTTTTTAAATACCACCTGAATTTCTAAATGATACTTATATACGGCATCGTGATATAAAACGTCATATATTCAAGTAAAAATAATAAAATAAGAGGTCCAAACTGCGGAATAGCTCAGTCCAAATATCCTAACTCGTGGACATGACCCTCCCTCCAGCGTGGCGTAAATGGTTATTCATATACTTATTTAGTCAAGTTGAAAACTAACATTGGGGACTAGGAAGGTTGGATTTTTCCCGCAGTCCAAAAGTTAAACCTAACTTCGCCTTTCCGACGTTTCGGTGTTTATTGCACCTTTTTCAGGGATTTAGAGGCTGCTTGAAGAAGGTGTAATACACACCGAAACGTCAGAATAGTAGACGCAAAACCCGTTTTAGCATGTCATAAAGACTGAAAGAGCTTGAGCTTGATTGATTGCTCGTAGTTGCTACTCCATTATGACCAGATCAGCTGTTCTTGCACAGGGAACCAACAGATGTTTGCTTGGGACTAGCACACATCTTCAATGTACAAGTACTGGTGATCTCATTTGTTAGGTCATACTGGCGCCTGCCACGTCAGAATGCAAGTCAATGTAGGGAAGGTGAAGGAAATGATGATGCAATCACTCGCCCACTGCAAGCCGAATATACCTTTGCACTTGCCACGAGTTCATGCGGAATTTGTTGGAATTTCTGGGTTAGGTTGGAGAGGCAGAGGTCCGTCTTGGTTAACGAGCTGCCAATGTGATAGATAGGAGAAGGTAACTGATGGAATTTCTGATAGGAAACGAGCTCTATAAGTTTATTTCCAATTCTAGCAGATTACTGTTAGAATACTCAAGTTGAAGGTATAGGAATAGTAATGGAAACGGTATGGAAGTCCATTTCCAGTTCTAGCGATTGCTAGAAATTTAGAGAAAGATACAAAGTAGGAGAATGGAACGGACCTGGGATTGAACCCACGACCTCCTGCGAATGAGGCAGAAGCAGTAGCCATATGTCTACCAAGTCTGCTCTAGCATCTCATAAAGACTGAAAGAGCCGAAAAACACCGTCGTAAGTTATGACTGTAAATATAGAAAAAAACATAAAAATAGTTAGCCCCCCCTAGAATGTTTCACTTGTTACGCCAATGTCTATATCCCTTAACTGCCTACGTGATATATGAACAGACCTCATCAAATTCTTTTTACACATGTTTATCTTAAACCACTACGAACAGTTGTAACTTATAGACGTTCTATTCGAAGACATAAAGCTTGGATATGGAAAAAAATATTTATAAAATTGTATTTACATTAATATTTTACATTCCTAAATGTATTTTACGCCTCAGCAAAATTTCGATTTTTTGTTTTTCCAACGCTGATTCTTTGATTTGCCTCCTTTCTGATCAAACTTCCTATTTTGATAGTTTTTACCATTATTACGCCCCGAGTGTTCACGTGGCTCTTCAGTGGATGTTTGCTGATTTTGACCACCACCGTATTTAAGTTTGTTGTGGAACTTTCTCGGATTGATACCGAACGCCCGTAGCCGACTGTCGGTAACGTTTGACGCTGTTTGCTGACTTGAATCGGAGCGACTGTTTTTGAATTTTTTGTTCTTCTCATGGCGAGGAATGCTTCCTTTTCCGGTTTGTGGCTCGCCGTCCTCTCGTTTCCGTTTCTTACCATTTTTATGCTGCCATGGCTCGTTTTCCTCATGTTGCCTTGCTTCAGTTACAGTGTTTTCTCCTATTTCAGTTTTCTTCGTAGACTTCCTTTCTTCCTTTTGATCTGTTTTTATAGCATCATTTATCTCATTAGTTTCAGCGTGATCGTCTGTTAGAAGTTCTTGTGATATTTGTTTCTTCTTTTTCTTTTTCTTCTTTTTGTCTACTGTTAGAGTATCATGAAGATCTTCGGGAGCATCTATTTCGTCAAATTTGGTAATAGTATTTGCTTTTTTCTGTTTGATTTCTGCATCTTCATCACTGGAAACATAACAAAAAATGATAATGTTTATTATAAGTCTAAATAAATTTAGTAATCTGGCCAAAAATGATCAACGTTCTGATCTACTTCAAATAAACAATGCCAAACCAGCCAAATGCAATCGGTTGTAAGCAAATTGAATTATGCAGGTTGATGAATTCCAAAAATACAAAGAATAAAAAGACAGTCATCAATTTTTTTTTAAGTTTAACGCAGCGATGTTAAAAAAGTCTATCATATATATACATAAAAATGAATTTCTGCCTGTCTTATAGACTCGGAAACTACTGAACCGATCGGCGAAAAAAATGAATCCATGGGTTTTTGGAGCCGGGAAAGTTCTTAAGATGGTTTGAGAACCCTCCCCTTATGGGAGGAGTGGCCTCCAACACAAATTAAATAAAATGTTCTACATAACTCGACACCTAATGAACACAGTTAGTTTTTATTTCTGCAGCTCATCAAAAATCCGCACAACCGTGCGCCAGCAAAATAAAAAAAACTGAGCTTCCGGAAAAAATGTTGTTTGTTACGATTTATTGAATAGGGTAAAGTGCCCGCCCAATAATGGACCCCCAACCAATAGTGGACCCTCCAGCCATTTTTGCAATATTACAGCACAATGTCAACATGTTGCTATGAAATTGTATCGGGAGAACCTACCTTACAGTCCTATGATTTGATTACATGCATTGGAAATGCTGTGGAAAGTAAAAATAGATGATTTTTTACAATTCAATACAAAATAAACACCAGAGTGTCCATTATAGGAATATTTTGGGAGGTCCATAATAGGGAAGAAGAACGTCCCGAAACGGGACATGAAAATCAAATGAAGTGTCGACTATAGGGAAGCAACTTCCTATTATGAACCCCCAGGGGGTCTACTATAGGGCGAATTCAGTTAGACTTTAAAATGTTAATTTCAACGAATAACGTCGTATATTTGGGTGTTTTATGTATGTATCGTGAAGAGGGGATGCAGAGCTTGTTGTTAGATATCAAGCAGAATTAATATGTTGAAAATTTCTACTCCTTATCACAGGAAGAGCAAAATTTCGCTACTAGGGGGTCCACTATTGGGTATTTTACCCTATAATGTCTGCACATGAGTACAGCAACTGTTTGCTAACTGGGCGCGTTTCAACTGGACTGTTTTTTAACTGGGCGTTTGCTAACTGGGCCAAAGCCAAAAAGCAGTTATCCGTCAAAAAACAACAACAAAGACTCGTTGACGAGGGGACTCTGAATGGCATATTCTTTAAGCTTCATGTAAAACACGATCACAACAATGCGTCGTGAATTCCCTCGTCAGCCCAGTTAAAAAGCGGCGTTTGTTAACTGGGCTGGTGTTTTAGCCCAGTTAGCGAACGGATGCTGTATTCGGATTACAGACAAAGAAGTGTTCGCTTCCTTGTTTGTGACTTTATATGGTTTAAAGCGAGGTAATGCTCTTGGCTTTGCAGACGGCTTCGACTTTAATGAAATTTGTCATAGGACAGTATTGGAGGCTTTTTCCTGCTAATTCTTTCGCCAGCATTTTTCAAACATACAAAGTGATCGTTAAGAGGTGAACCAGAATAACATGATTAATTATTTTAGAGCGTCTTAGGGGAAATGCTACAAGGAAGAATAATAGTCTTTTAACCCAGAATAACATATTGAAAATCGTATAAAATACGACCGACTTCAGTGAACTTGTTACACAGCGCGAATGTCGTAAGTAACAATCTTGCATATTGAACCAATTGTCGAGCAGAGGCCGGCGACTTTGTGAAACGATACGAACACGTTGGCTGTGGAAACGATCCTATCACTGAAAAGCATTGTAATTGCGATATTCAAGACCGACTTTCGTACTAAAAAATCGTCCGTAACGAAAGTGTAGGCAGACAGAACATAAGAGTCTTTCCCTCATATTTTGAAAAACTTACCTTTCTTCCTCTTGCTCTTTGAACAAGCTGGGAATAATCTTCCTTTTCAGTTCTTCATTTTGCGCCTTCCGCTTGTAGACTTCGATTTCGCTCAGCTCAGAATACTTCGGTCGGATTTGAACTGTCTTTTTAACGCTGGCCCATCGATTCAGCTCACGAGTGTTTGCCATTAAAATCTAAAGTCAAAAACCTTCAGTAAGAATCTGTTATTGATACTTTCGTCTCATACGTACCTCCTCAACGCTCAATCCAAAATCATTTGGAACAGTTTCCACGTACCGGAATCGGCATGGCGTGTCTCCAATTATATCTTCATAATCAAGCTTGTAGTATTCGTCGATATACTCGCCGTATGTTTTCTCATCTTCAGGATTGAATATTGGCTTTTCCTTTTTCAACACTTCCGCAAATCTTGATGTTTTCTTTCCTTTCTTTTTCTTGCTACCAGTTGCCTCGAGTAGTTCTTCTTCGAATTTTTTCTTACTTTTTTTCTTCTTTTGATTCTCTTCGTAATCTGCATCCATCACAAAATCATCATCCTCACAATGCGGCCCACCGTCGTCTTTCTCTTGCTCGTCTGAATCAATTTTCTCGCGATCGTAGTTTTCAATTCCAAGCTCCTCGTCCAAATCAGGAAACTCCGGCTTCTGATCACCTTCATCGACGCCATAATAACCGTCATCAAACATCCGTTGCATTCGCCGGTCGTGTTCTTCTGGGTCGAAATCCGATTCCAATTCTTCCTCGTTTAGAGTCATGTTCTCCGTTGCCGCAATCTCTTTCAACTTTTGAATCCTATCTTTAATTTCCTGTAGCTTAATCGCTTTTAGTTCCTCTAATTCTCGCTTCTGTTGCTCTTTCTCTCGCTGTTTGCGTTCCTTCAAAAGTTGACGTTGTTCCTTTCGCTTGTTACGTTCAATACGCACCGACTCATCCACATTTCTTGGATATCTTTTTATAAACTCTGAATCAGGTTCCTCGAATCTAAAATTGTACTGCCTTTCGTACTCTTCCTGCTTTTCCAATTCTTCTTCATCCTCCGAAGTTGCCACGATGTCATCATATGTCGGTGCTTCTCCAGTATTGTCGATAAATCGCTTATTTAAAATATAATCTTTCAGAAACGCATCTTCTTTAGATAGTGATTTGCTGCTCCAAAACTCCTTCAACGGAGCCAATGGTTTCACTTCGTCCGACGGCGCTTCTTTAGTTTTCTTATCCGCCAACCAAGACAAATAGTCCGCTTGTTCCCGCTCCGTCTCTACCTTGCTCTTGCTTCTCTCTTTCAATAAACCCCCATTACTATCATCCTCATCTTCATCGTCCGTAGCGATCTTGTTAAGTGCTTGCCTAATCTCGTTTTTAATCTGTTCCTGCTGTTGAACCAACGAAGGAGATTCTGGTCTAGCTTGTTGCCTCACGTTTAGCTCATCTTCATCCTCGTAAACTCCGCCCTTTTCCAATATCACTTTCCTCTCGTAGTCCTTCAAAGTCATTGGTTTGTCCTTCTTCTTGCGTTTGTCCAGTGCAACTTCCTCTACCGGTTTCACGTTCTCGAAAAACTGGGGCTTCTCCTCATACTTTTTGGGGTCACGCCGCTTCAGATAGGCCAGCGTTCGAAAGAACTCCTTGTCGAACTCTGCATCAACCACTTCTTCGTCCGTAGTTTCGTCATCACTGGACGATGATTCACCTTCAGATTCAAGGTTCTTTACTGGAAATTAATAGATGGATATTTGATTCAATTATTTACTTATATATGGAGTATCGAAAATAGATTTCTGTTATAGTACAATATTATACAAAGAATCAAAATAAAACTATATAGCAATCCATAATGCCATTATTTTCATTTAAATTTTAAGGATAATTTCAAATATAATTCACTATCATTATAATTTATAAATCATTATCAGTATAAAATTGAACTTAGATATGTTTACATCTAATGTTATCTAAATATGCAAATTATCTTAATTTTCCTGCAATAGTCTTTATTCAGCAAACCTTTAAGATAGTTATATCATAAAAATACATATACCTAAATAATGAAAAAATCAACAAAGTTGTGAAACATAGAAGTAGGTAATCAAATTACTTATAAATTATCACCACTATTCAACCAGTTTCATATACAATAAAAAACCCTGTAGGATTATTGTACGAGCGCATTTGTAATAAACGGGTGATGTAGGTTTCAGTTGCTCAAGTTTTGTCGAATAGTACGACATTGTTGTTTCATAAGGGCGAAAGTCGCAAACGTAAACATTGACTTCTTTTGCTGATTTTAGGAAGATTAGAGAGTTCTGGCGGTATTTTCCATTTCCGCTCGGAACGAGGAGCGTTACCAGTTCTAACTGGCTGTAAGCTGGGAGCTGTCCTAGTTGTTGAAGAGTTTGCAGCAAAAGGCATTGTTTACGTTTGCAACATTCGCCCTTATGAAACAACAGTGTCGCAGTTGTTTTTTGTATTTCAAAACTTTTCGACCTGATTATTAGTTTTATAATTAGCAGGTAAATGTTTAATGAACAAAATGAAATTATTATTAAAGTATCTTCTGGCCCGATTTGAGTTTAGTCCGCACTACTTACATTGACCCAGAACTTCCTTCTTGCGAAACTCGTCGTAGTGCTTGGCATAGCTCTTATTGGTTCTGAATTCGATCTGATCTTCGTCTTCCTGGTCGGACTCGTGGAAGAGTGGAATTTTTCCCATCTTTTAAAACCTTCGACACCTAATTTTTTTTCAATGTTCACAACAAATAACGAAAAATTTACTGGAAGCACATTTCTAAACCAATCAACAGAACGTGACATAAAAATAATCGTGCGCTCTGTCAAAAGTGAGTGACTGCAGTGAGCTGAGATGCATCAGTGAGCATGCAATCAACAAAAGCTTAATTGGGCTGCATGCTTCGCAATAATGTGATTATTTTGACATAGCACTACAAGAAAATTATTTTGAGGTTTTATCATTGGTTTTATGATGGTAAAGCATAAATACAAACTACCAATTTCTCTTTCTGCTGAGGTCTCGGTAGTCACCTCGGTAATCAATTATGATTACCGAGTGCTCGGTTCAGCTTCTAAGCTAGTGCAATGTCCAATTGATTTGATTACTAATTATTGCGAGAAGATATTCTCAATCCAGTTGAAAACCGGAATTGAGGGATAGCGAAGTTGGATTTTTCTCACAATCCGTACGTTAAACCTAGGGATCCTATAATGAGTTGAGAGGTATTGAGATAGATTTTAAGAAAAGTTTCATCGAATAAACAATTTGTTTTAATTTCGCGAAAAGAAGTAATATAGTTTTTGTATCGTGTTTCGCCTGTTTGTATTGCACTTTTATTTTAGTGATAAAGCTTATTTAAACACTGTTAGTGGACAGACAAACATAATCCAAATTGTAATCAAATGCAAAGTCATATACAAGCTTCAACACTTTGCGCTGCGGCAAGTGCTGGAAGCGTTTGCTAACAAAAGTAACAGCGTTGCTAAATCGTCTGGAAAAGTATTTGCATATCTCTCATTATAGGATCCCTAGTTAAACCTAACTTCGGAAGTGGTGCGCTGTTTTCATATCGCGAAGCGCTATTCAGCGCACCACTTCCGAAGTTAGGTTTAACGTACGGATTGTGATTGTGAGAAAAATCCAACTTCGCTAGCACCCATTTTCGGGTTTCAACTGGATTGAGAATAGAAAAATTCGAACAAGGGTCCGACGGTCGACCGTCGGAAAGTTGTTCCGCAAACGTCAAATCACTTGATGCAAGGAAAATAATGTTGGTTGATTTTTTCGGTGTGAATGTTGATTATTGAAATCAAAGAAAATATATAACTTTAAACGAGTGTTACGTGCCGCTATATATTTTAAATAAGTTTTATGATACTTTCAAGGCATTTCGGAGCGTTTTTAAGCGATTTTGAAGCATTTTAGACTTTTCGAATATTCTTGATATCAAGGAATATCTACACTTTTCGCACAGTGCATGTCATTTGAAGTTTCCGACACTCAGTCTTCTTCTTCTTCTTTGCTCCGCAAAAATAGAAGTTTTCTCTGTTCTCGCAATATTGGAACGATTAAGACGATCCCCACCGATGTGTATCCAAATGAGTGTCTAGTATTAACGCATTTGCCCAAAATTACACGCGGCGCTCCCTTTGGGAAACGACGCACCGCACTTTTTGCTCCCATTATACTCGATTCTTATGGGGAGATAACATTGCGGCGTTTCCTAAGGTGCGGTTGTTCCTTTCGTCTATGGAAAGCCGCGTGGAATTTTGTGCAAATGCGCTTTTGGAAACATTACAACAGCCGCGCGGTGTATCGTATTGACAGCACCCTACAATATAGGAACGAAATGCGTTCACATTTTATTTATGCACTTGATCTCGCACCGGTTGTTTCTATCAAGGTTGTTGAAGTGCAATCATGCTTCGCACCGGTGGTGAATATCCGGTTGCTATTGAGGCAAACACGGAAATAAATAAAATCAGGAAAAAATTATTATTTATTTTCAAATCTTTCAGAACGCGCTCCAACTTTTGTAATAAAAAATATGTGCGTAATGCATTTTGTGATTATCAGATTAGCTAGACACACATCTGCTAGGTGGCGCTAGCTTATATGCAATAATTTAGTGAGGTGGATATCTCGAGATCTATAAGACTTAGAAAGATTATGTCTTCTACAAAGTTGTTCGGGTAGCCATAACATTTATAACGGAGACTAGTTTAGTTTGGAATTCATACGCATAGCTGCGCTAGTGTATGAGAAATAACCTGTTAGGTTAAATATTTCTAAATCCGTTAGAGATAGAAAGTGGCCATCTTCTACAAAGTTATCCGAATTATCTGTTAGGTTGGTTATTATGTAAGATTTAAAAGGGTAGTCAAAACCATAAGTTTAGTTTGAAACCGCAATACTCGATGGCGCTCGAGTTGAGTCGAATAGAGTCAAGTACGAGACACTGAAGATGGCCTTACTGTAGAAGTCGAAATAAGTATCTGTCAAAGGTACAACCAAGTGGTGGAATTAAATGGAATTGAACGAACTCGTCTTATGGCAAGTAACTTTGTAGAATACGGCAATATTCTGAAAATTCCAGATTTCGAGATATTTAATCTATTAGTTTATTTCTTACACACTAGCGCCACCAAGCGGTTATGTCTTAATCTAATCCTGCGTTGGTCATAATGGTTTTGACCACCCGAACAACTTTGTAGAAGGCGACAATATTCTAAAAATTACATATTTTGTGATACCTGACCTATCAGGTTATTTCCAATACGCTAGCGCCGCCAAGCGGTTGTATTATTAACTAAACATGCTTTCGTTATGATGGTTTTAATTGGTGATTTCTCTTGTTTCGGACAGCAGAACGATCGCGTGGTCGGCTGAAGTATTGTGTTCTGCATTGCGCGGCCGATAATGAAAATTAAACAGTTCAGTGCGTGATTTCTCTTGTTTCGGACAGCAGAACGATCGCGCGGTCGACCGAAGTATTGTGTTCTGCATTGCGCGGCCGGTAATGAAAATTAATCAGTTCAGTGCGTGATCTCTCTTGTTTCGGACAGCAGAACGATCGCGCGGTCGGCCGAAGTATTGTGTTCTGCATTGCGCGGCCGGTAATAAAAATTAATCAGTTCAATGTGTGGTCTCTCTTGTTTCGGACAGCAGAACGATCGCGCGGTCGGCTGAAGTATTGCTGTTTGCATTGAAACTTTTCGTTTCGTCGTTCAAGACAATGACATTTGTCTCCAGCGACAGCTTCCCCGATAGACCTTTTATACATGTTTTTCACTCATACATGAATAATGCTGTCAAAACTTGCATTTGACAATAAAAATTCAGCTAAAAGATCTATTTTTTGACATCGGTGCACTCCCACAAACAATCGACATTGATTGTCAAAAATCAGAGCTACCACTTCATAACTTTTTCCTTGTCGCCGAGTCTGGCGATGAGTGCTCAGCGCGGAAACCCAAAGGTGGGAATAAAATTTTGGGATTTATGCGCAATATTGTGTTCTGCATTGCGCGACCGGTAATGAAAATTAATCAGTTCAGTGCGTGATCTCTCTTGTTTCGGACAGCAGAATGATCGCGCGGTCGGCCGAAGTATTGTGTTCTGCATTGCGCGGCCGGTAATGAAAATTAATCAGTTCAGTGCGTGATCTCTCTTGTTTCGGACAGCAGAACGATCACGCGGTCGGCCGAAGTATTGTGTTCTGCATTGCGCGGCCGGTAATGAAAATTAATCAGTTCAATGTGTGGTCTCTCTTGTTTCGGACAGCAGAACGATCGCGTGGTCGGCTGAAGTATTGTGTTCTGCATTGCGCGGCCGATAATGAAAATTAAACAGTTCAGTGCGTGATTTCTCTTGTTTCGGACAGCAGAACGATCGCGCGGTCGGCCGAAGTATTGTGTTCTGCATTGAGCGGCCGGTAATGAAATTAATCAGTTCAGTGCGTGATCTCTCTTGTTTCGGACAGCAGAACGATCGCGCGGTCGGCCGAAGTATTGTGTTCTGCATTGCGCGGCCGGTAATAAAAATTAATCAGTTCAATGTGTGGTCTCTCTTCCCGCATAATAAAAAACAGCATGTTATATGGTCAGAATCATTATTACGATGTAAGACAGTGATCCCCAAAGTGCGGCCCGCGGGCCGCATGCGGCCCTCCAAGCCTTTTCCTGCGGCCCGCGAAGGTTTTCTGAGAATACACTACATGTGGCCCATTGATAAGCATTATATGTGTGACAGGAAAAGCTTTTTATTATTCCCAATATCTCTCGGGAACCTGTCAAGTTTACATCACTATGATGATGAAGCACGATTTATATATCGTGAATAGTTTTATCATTATGGTTCATGAAATTCATAACTTCATACATAGATGATATGTAGACCGACAACAAATATACTTCGATGTTATCGCTCCTGGTTATAATAATAGAAAATTTGTATTTAACCGCAGATTTAAAGCAACTCAAGATTGAACTACAGGTAAAAATAATGTTCTCATACACTGATCCGTAAAAATAATGTTAGCTAGATTTTGGAGAAATTAAACTGAATTTTGTGGATTATTACCTCCAGAAACTACGTTGACTATCAACAATGGATTCTGTTCAGAATACTATTCGAATTCTTTTCAGAATCTCAAACAGAATTCATACAAATTTCGAAAAGATTGTGCCTCAAATCACTCCCGGAATTCTGTTCATTCTCTCTAGAATTCCAAACGAATTCTGTATAAAATTCTGATCGGATTCTGTTCATATTCCTTTTCAGAATCTCAAATGGATTCTGTTTATAATCCCAAACGGATTCTGTTCAAAATTGCAGAAAGATTTTGTTAAGAATCTCAAACGTATTTTGCTCGGAATCTGGAGCGGATGCTGTTTAGAATCCCAGTAGAGTTTTTTAGAGAACCCCTTTGTTATTTGCTACGAAAATTTATAGTGAACAACAAATATGAAAATCATGAGATCAAAATTACAGAATCAGTTGCCACATGAAATTAGGTAAAATATTTTCTGCCAACTGAGCCGACAAGATGCTATGGCGAAAAAACAGTTTCTTATGTCAAGTCCGCTACTGCAACAACTGTAGTGTAGACTAAAAGTCAAAAGTGAAATGTCCTTACAAGTACATATTTTGTGTGAAAAAGATTGAAAGGAATACAATATATTGTTAAAATATTTAATATTCTATAATGTGCAATATAAACTGAAAAATAAATCTTGCAAATATACTGCGGCCCGCTTAAACAGCTCAAAACGTCTGTGCGGCCCTTGATAGTAAGCATGCTGGGGACCACTGATGTAAGATATAGCTTCACAGTTTACGTTGCGGTTATCGAATACTTTTCGATCGATTAAACCATAACTGCTCGACAACATCACTAAATGTCAACATATAACATGCTGTCTCCAAAATGTTCTTTATTTCCTGCATTATATGTCAACATTTTATCATACTGTTGGGCGAAAATTTTGCACGCGAAAACAGACGATTTTTTATGGTGACATAACTTAACAACCCATTCAACATATTGTTATTTGTCAAATAACCGTACCACAAACTGTTAAAACTTTATATGAAATTGTTCATTTACAGTTGTCAACAGTAAAGGATACTGTTGTCGACCGCACGGGAAAATGTCCATGTACAGTTTGTAATTATGCGGGTTGTTTCGGACAGCAGAACGATCGCGCGGTCGGCTGAAGTATTGTGTTCTGCATTGCGCGACCGGTAATGAAAATTAATCAGTTCAGTGCGTGATCTCTCTTGTTTCGGACAGCAGAACGATCGCGCGGTCGGCCGAAGTATTGTGTTCTGCATTGCGCGGCCGGTAATAAAAATTAATCAGTTCAATGTGTGGTCTCTCTTGTTTCGGACAGCAGAACGATCGCGCGGTCGGCTGAAGTATTGTGTTCTGCATTGCGCGGCCGGTAATGAAAATTAATCAGTTCAGTGCGTGATCTCTCTTGTTTCGGACAGCAGAACGATCGCGCGGTCGGCCGAAGTATTATGTTCTGCATTGCGCGGCCGGTAATGAAAATTAATCAGTTCAATGCGTGATCTCTCTTGTTTCGGACAGCAGAACGATCGCGCGGTCGGCCGAAGTATTGTGTTCTGCATTGCGCGGCCGGTAATGAAAATTAAACAGTTCAGTGCGTGATCTCTCTTGTTTCGGACAGCTGAACGATCGCGCGGTCGGCCAAAATATTAGTGTTATTTTCCCATCCCATAGATCGCATCACTTACCAAAGTGAATCCAGATAAATTATCCTTTGTAACTAAAACGAAATCCTATCCCAAGACAATCGTGGAGATGCAGAGGTATACTCGGTCTCTAGTAGCAACGAGAGTCGGACTAACAATCCTTCCATTCTTATATGACCGTAAGGACGTGGCCGGCGCCGTTATTGACTTTAAATATTTGAGCTCCCGAAACGTGTACATTGAGAATGGGTAGCTAACCCCAAGCCCCATTCATTGTGTTCTCTGTACAATTTCGCAAGTTCAGTCAATCACGGAGTAGCAACTACGAATTGTGCGGTCATAATGCTCATGCTCATGCTCATTTCGTTATGATGGTTTTAATCATCCGAACAACTTTGTAGAAGACGGCAATATTCTTGAGATTTCAACTATCGAAATATCTAACCTTTTAGGTTATTTTCAATTCACTAGCGCCGCCAAGCGGTTGTATTTCAAATTAAACTTGTTTTCGTCATGATGGTTTTGATCACCCGAACAACTTTGTAGAAGACGCCAATATTCTAAAAATTCCAGATTTCGAGATATCTAACCTAACAGGTTATTTCATATGCACGCCGCCAATCAGTTGAAATCCAAACTAAACTGACCTCCATCACAATGGTTTTGATGATGAATAACCGAACAATTTTTCAGAAGGCGGCACATTTTTTATTTATGCGTTACTCTATATTTCCGTGTGATGGTTTGGCAACGGTTGGAGCGGGTCGCCAAATTTGCCAACTCGCTATTCACCGAAGGTTGCGTTTATATTTCCCAAACCCGTTTACCAACGACCGGTGCGAGTTCGCGTCATGATAGAGGTTGCTATTTTGGCTTTATTTACGCACTGGTGGGGATCGTCTTACCCCCCTGCTTTATCCACATCAGCACCAGCACCCTGCAGGAAACAACGTGCAGATTTTTTTGGGTGTGGAGCTGTCACATGAAAAGGCCTATTCATCAAGACGCAGCCATGTGTTTACACGTATGACGTCACACTGTGAAACTTATTCAAGCAATATCTGGGAAAAGGACGAATGTCGTATCATCGAGAGAGAGAGTTCTCGGTCGACACCCCTTCTTTAAATAAAATTGGCAGAATTTTTTGGATTTTTCCACCTCAGAACAATATATTTCTATAGCAATCTTGCACTCTGAGGTGATGTAATAAAAATTTGACTGTCAATTTTGTTTTGAAGAGGGAAAACTATCGCAATACGCCCTGTTACAAGATATAGCTTGAAGTAACTCTTATTCAAGCTGCCACTTTTTATTATTATCATCACGGATTTTGTTAAGTAAAATTTTGTGTTACTACTTCTAAACTTGATAAAATCCTAAACGGAAAATCATGTCAGACGCGGTAGCCGATTCTACAGAAAAAGATTTAGTATCAAACGTGGAAAATCTGTCTTTGGAGCAGCAGAAGATCGAAAAACAAGAAGCAAAAAAAAGTAAGTACGCGTTTTGCTCAGAGGTTTAAATAAAATAATAATTCCTAACTTTATTTTAGTCGATATTATCCTGCATGCGACCGGAAGTGCTCCAATACTAAAACAAAAGAAATGGGCGGTCGATCAGGAGAAGCCAATAAGCGCAATTATCAAATTCATTCATAAATATCTCAAACTTGAAACCGGGGAAAAATTGGTAAGTTCCACCTTATGATTGTTACTTTTGGATTAAATTCAACGTTAACGTTAATTGGTCAAAAATAGTACAGCTTATAAATCGATATGAACCAGCCACAGGTTGAGAATATCGGTAATTAAGATAAAAATAATAATAAGCAAATAATTAAAGACAGCATGAAGGAAAAACGACTTTGGAAAGAAAGTTCAATTTTAGCACGAAGAATCTGTTACTATTTCCAAAAATGCAATGTTATGTTGAGGCTCGAATATTTTATCCTTAAAATTGCCTACAGTAGATCAACACCTGCTAAGGCTTGTAGTAGAAATGCAATAACTGATGTTTTCACTGTCGAGATTCCCCAGCGTGTACCTTGTTTTTGAAAAGAACTTCAGCGTGATCTCATATTCTATTTACTTTCAGTTTTTATACATAAATCAAACATTCGCACCATCGCCAGATCAAATTATCAAGAATCTTTACGACTGCTACGGCGCAAATGGAAAATTAGTGCTACACTACGCCAAGAGTCAAGCCTGGGGTTGATTCTCGCCAAGAAATGATTAGATGTATTTTTTCTAATAGCTGCTGCAGCTCGTCTGAGGTATTAGCCACTTTCTATACATTCTGATTCTAAGTCATTTGATGTAAGACATTTTCCACAGCGTCTTGAATAAATGCGAAACAAAATTCGCTGCTTTGATGAGTAGTTTGAGTTAATTTAAATTCAATAGGAAAGAAAGCCCACAAACGCAATTTGTACATATAAAACAGATAATTTCCCCTTGTTTACGAATTTTTGAAACGTTCGGGCAAATGTAATTCATTTGAATCATTTCCCCATTTGGTTTTGTTAGCGCAAATGAGAATGCGCATCAACCGCTTACACTCTTGTGTATTGGGCGTCATCTGGAACATTTTTGCCTTTCCGGTACAACAAAGTTTTACCGAAAGGCTACCATTTCAGTTCAATTTTTTTTTATAGGATGCTCGACGACCCATAGTGTTACATACCAATCGACTTAGCTCGATAAACTGTCCAAAAGTTTGTCCGTATGTATTTATTTCTGAAACTAAATGTTGATGATTTTTCTACTCCAAACTTTATGATAAACCTCTATGTCCTTTTAGAGGCACTAATCAACCAAAAACCAACATAACTGGTTATCATTCTCTAACAAAAGAAAAATTGGTAGAATAACGACCAAAGTCGTCATCTAAGGCTCGAGGAGAACTCCTATTTAGAATTTGTATAGATGTTCCATGGTCCCCTGGCCTAGCTCACCATATTAAATAGGCTTCAACGATTTTAAATATTTATAATTATGTTACTATTAGTCCAGTTTGGTTGACTATACGTATTTGCCAATAAACAGTATTCAAAACTTTGTTATTCTTTCCATTATTTAGTTGTTATTTAGTGTAGAACCTCATTTTATTCAATAACTATTCTCTACAACACATCAATTGCGTAAAAACTCATCGGTTTTAATCGCCTTGAATCGAATCGAGTTGTTCGGCCGCTTCTTTCGCCACCCGATGATATTTGCCTATGGCCGGGCGGTAGTAGTAAGATTGATAATCGTGTCTTTCGGCCATCTTCGCCCGGACCTTGGCCTCCAGAGCCAACATCTGCGCCTTTTCATTTTCTTCATACAAATGATGCAGCATTTTTTCATACTCCTGCTGTGGGTTTTCCAGAACATAGCGGGCGATGAACCGCGTTATTGGATGCTTGTAGTATTCCCAGTGCTTCGGTACGTAGTCCTCGGGCGTTTCCGTCAGTTGAGCTGGTCCAATGAAAACATTTGCGTAGAAAACGACTGCCAGAATGGGAATCGCACCAATCATTACGTACATATGGAACATATCTTTAAACTTGTGCCACTGGAACCGTGACGGGGTGATGGTGAACATCTTCGGACCATGCCCGCCAGACATCGTGCGGTTCTGTACAAGTGCTGAAAAGATTGTTTGTTATTGTTGAAAGCTCTGTGTTGCATAACAATGCAGACATTTTTAATTCACTGTCAAAATTACACATAATTGAGCACAATTTCGCTCTGAAAATTACAATTAAGAATTATCTTACCATTTTTGGCTGCATTGAGTAGCACTGGATTCCGCACTAAGGAATTAAACTGGGCTGAAACCTGAACGGAACGAGCGAGTGAGCTCCAAATCGCCATCTTCGTGCATCTGATTTGAAAAATAGAATCGTCTGACTTTTTGACATGAGAAATGTCAAAAAAGGAAAAAAAATTGCAGGGATGTGGTAACTTTTTTAATATTTTGTTTTGTGCGGAAAGCGGGGTTCGTCAGTCGCGGGGTTGTGTTCCCGCATAATGCAAAACGACATACCATGCAGTCAAAATTACATATGCGTTATAAGATATATTGTCACTATTCACTTCATTGTTAGCATACAATTTTAAGCTTGATTCACCATACCAACCCTATGCATAACATGCTGTCGATGTGTAATTATATAGTTCATCAATTGTACATCTACCAACTGATGTACACGCTTAGTTCAGTTCACCTAAATATGGGTGAACAGTACCCATAATCTCGAAAAAGTGCACATACCTATTTATGGGTGAAGTGTCTTTTACCCATATTTGAGTACATGTGGTTCATGGAAATATTGGTAATGTTTACTTATTTTTGGGTACTCTATTATAGGTGAAATTCACTCAAATTTGGGTGATATTTTTTTGTTTTCGTTTTGAAAATTGTATTGAATAAAATTTTTATTTATATAAATATAATGCAAAATATTTTATTTGGCATTAAGGAAAATATTGTATTTATTTAAGTATGTATTTAAATTTACATTTTCATAAAACAGTTTGATCCATTTATCTATCTTCCATGATGCTGGATGCTTGGCTGCTGCTGTATTACCAGCAGCAGAACCTGAAGGAAGTAATCCCGGATGGTCTGATACATCCCTTAGCAGAAGCTTCGTGTCCTTCGCAGCAAGCATCTAAGAACAAGTTAGCTGACAAGCATCAACTACTGATGAGATTTGACGGCATGCCATTCCGTAACTGGTGGCAGCTTTCCAGGTGGTAACTGTGCCGGATGTTGTTGTACCAATCAATTTTGAACGGCACAGAAAGCAAAAACATCTGAAAAATATTGAAAGTCGCGATTAAATTTTAAATAATTACTTTCAACTACACAATACATAGTCCAATGAGCAGCTCGAAGTTGTTCCCGTCCTGCTTGTTCTTTTTTGTCAACAAATAGGCATGAGCAGGACAGGGAGAAATTTCGAGCTAGTCCAAGCTCTCATTGGACAGCACTAATTTTTACTAATATTTATAATATATATAATTGAACTTACCAATCAAGTCAACAATCTTCAATCCGGAAATTATTTTAGATGCAGCATTGAATATCATCAAAACAAATTTGTTCCTGGTAAAAAATGAATCAGCATCCCCTTCCGCGCTCACGATCCGTCTTCCATTTGTGTTTGCTCTATCTTGAATGGCCTCTATCTGGATTTATTCCGTCTCTTTGGTCAGTTGGCACCTGTCGGCGTTATGATCCATTGATAAGTTGAGTGTCGTTATTTTCATTAGCGCAGCAGAGGTCTTCCGAATTTGAGTTCGTGAGACATGCAATTTTGGGCGCGTCGAATGGCCGACAGGCCGAGAGCTTCCAATAGCCAAACCGAAACGGTTGCTGGAGGATTGATAGTTCGGACTGGTACCTGTTATGAACATAACAGCCTTTCGAGTCAGCGACTCACAGCTGTGAGCGCTCCTCCACCGATGGTTCAGGAATCAGTTTCCATTTTTGCTGTCTGCATGCTGTACAATCGTCGATCGCCGCATGTGCGTGATGAGGTCGATATGGCGCTGCCGGTTGCTGCTGGTCGGAACATCGGAACTAGAAAAGAAATTAGTTTCAAAAATCAATATTTGTTATCAGAATCTAGAACAGCAATATAGCAATCCCAATAAGACAAAAATAGTTACCTTACTGCGCCCGGAACGAAATTGGTTCTCGTTTTGGTCATTAGGATATAATATGCGGGAAAAACTTAAAAAAAAAACTTCCAATGATTGCGACATTAATTGACGTACGGCCATCAGCTCGAATTTGTTTATGTTCAATTTTTCACCCAAATATGGGTAACTGTGATTACTCAAATATGAGTTAAGTCGATTTCTTTAGATAATCAGTAAATTTTACTGATTTTTTGGGTATGTTTTACTAATAATATTGGTATAATTGCATTTACCCATATTTGAGTGAATGAAGTACCCATAAATAGGTAAACCTATAGATAGTGGAATATATAGATGAGCGAAGATAAATCCTCTGTCTCCAAACGAACTGTCAAACGTGTCTCCAAACGAGCATTACGTCACGATTTCAATGGAAACGTTCAGGGCTGTGACGTCATATGCGCGTGTGCACGGGCAAAAAAATCGACTCAGCCATGCTTTCGCTCATCTATAGATTCTACTATCTATAGGTAAACCAATCTAAGCGTGTACACGCTTACTTCAGTTCACCCAAATATGGGTGAAGAGTACCCAAAATCATCAAAAAGTGCACATACCTAGATATGGGTGAATCATCATTTACCCATATTTGGGTGTTTTATAGGAACAGTCAATATTACCCAAATTTAGGTACTTTTCTGAGCTTTGAGATGGGGGCTGTTTTTGTTATGGATTCACAATTGCATTTTGTATGTTCCGATTTCTCATTGATTGTGAAAGAAAAGATTTATAAAACTACGTGCTGAACATCATTTTTATTATATTCATGGTACATCACAAGAACCTCGACAAGAACAATGAACTGATTAAGGATTGGATTAATAATACTTCTAGGAGATGGTGTTTCTCGTAATTTTTGGCATCTTCCGATATAAAAGCAGCTGAAGAGGCCGTTGCGGATTTTGTTTTCTGGACAGCTAGTGGTGGTTATTGCTAGCCACTTAATACTAATCACTAATGACGTGGTTCATGTTGCGCGAATCTGTGCTAAAGGTGTTTCCGTGGCCGACTATGCCAATTGATGATTGTTGAGCGGCAGTTCACGGATATTCCGCCCACCACCACACCAAATATGTAAATACGTCTCTTCATTGTAGCTGTTATAAAACCACCTACTTCTCCAATTTCCCGTGACCATGGATTTTTAATGCAGTGGGGTGACTTTTCTATCATGTTGCCTTTTAATAACGCTCGGACGAAAAGAAAATCTGAAATTTCAAAAGAAAATGTTTTTAAAAGATAAAAATGACATGCGGGTTGCCATAGACATTAACTATTCAGTTAAATACTCACCAGTAAATTTAAAAAATCCTCCAATTTTAAATTTTAATTTGAGAGAATCTGAGGTTCACACCGGTATCCGTGTCCGTGATGTTTTCGACTGAACGAAAATGTTATTTTTTTCATCCAAATATGGGTAAGTTCATTTACCCATATATGGGTAAAGCTGCTTCAAAAATTTTATAAGTAAACTTTACTGATATTATAGGTATATTTCACCCATATTATATGTAAAGCATGCTTTTACCCAAATATGGGTGAATCAAGTACCCATAAATAGGTAAAGTGAACTAAGCGTGTATGGTAAATCAAAAATTTTGTTCGAAAAAACAACCGGATTTAAATGTTAATTATACTTAACCGCCCATTACTCATATGGTAGTTTGGCCGTTTACCATCTGAGCTAATGTTGAAACAGTATATGTGTCGCTGCGCGAACAAAATTAGTTCATCATAAAATCAATCACGCCGTTGCACCCAGCATTGCAACGCGTTGGTCTAAGCCATACCGATGTTGATGTCATATTAAGAAACTGTAAGTGATAAGTAGAGCGGAAAAAGGCATAACTAATTTACATAAGGACAGCTAGGAACGAGTATCGCACACAGATTAGGCGATAAACACGCCCACGCGTAGGCGCATGTGGCAATAAACATTTTTCCTTTCTCTTTCGTCCTGCCAGAATGCAGTCCTTTGGCAGGAACGATACAAATGTTTTTCAATCCTAAGAAGCTAATGTTATGCAATCATAGAAGATAAGCCGCGCCTTAAATTGTGAGCCCTTCCCGATCTGGCCGTAAGAGCAAGCGAAAGAGAATCGAATAAGGATAATTACCAGATCTGGATGGGCGTTAGTTAATAAGCTCAATACTATTATACAAGTGGTAGATCACCACACATTCAAGAGTTACATTAGGCGCAACGTGGAAGATCACCACACATTGAAGAATAGTTGTAATGAGTGAAATAGAAAATATTCGTAGATTAATCACTAATGCCCAAAAGAGAGCAAAAATGTGACCCAAATATTTCTAAATTGTAAATCACTAATGTATCATGTAGAAGTAAGACCCTTACCCCTGTGAATGTTTCAAATAAAATTAAGTTCGATGTTTTACTCCTGATTCTTTAATTAGAATTTCGAAACTCCGGTCTTCAACTTCCCTGCTTGACTCGAAAACGTCTCTCCGTAAAGGAGAAACAAGTAGTATCAAAAGGACTTTTTGGTTTGGTTCCTTGGATCGAAACAAGTTGCTCTGTAACAGGAGTAACAAGTAGTTCCTTGGGAAAGTAACCTCGCGGTGTGCATTTGCGAAGGACATCTCCCTAACCGGAGAAAGAAGTAGCTCCTGCACCCAGAAAATTAGTGACAGTCCAGCGAGGTCGTCACAACCCGGTTCCTTGGATCGAAAAGGTCTCTCCCTAACAGGAGAAACAAGTAGTTTCGAGGAATCACCAAGCCGGCGTGCATTTGCGAAAACGTCTCCTCACACGGAGAAATAAGTAGCTCTTACACCCGAAACTCCAGTGACGACTGCGTCGACTTCGTCACATTTTGGTGGCTCCAGAGAGGACCTCGGAGGGCGAATCATCGTCAGGAATTGAGAGCTTCCAGTTAGTTGAAATCTAACTGAGACACCGCGGTAGGCCTGTGTGCCAAAAGTGTAGGCCTTTGTGCCACAAGAACGGTGTGTTGATCACCTAAAGAATCAACAACAAGTGAATAACGGTGTGCTGATCACCTAAAAGAATCAGCCGTGAACCAAGTGACAGGCCTTTGTGCCAAGTGTCGGCTTCGTGCCTCGTGTAGGCATTAAGCCAAGTGAACCGCGGAAGGCCAGTTGGGCCAAGTGTAGGCAATAGGCCAAGTAGGCTTCGCGCCAACGGTGTACTGATCGCCATAAGAATCAGTCGTGTAGGCAGTAAGCCAAGTGAACCGCGGAAGGCCAGTTGGGCCAAGTGTAGGCAATAGGCCAAGTAGGCTTCGCGCCAACGGTGTACTGATCGCCATAAGAATCAGTCGTGTAGGCAGTAAGCCAAGTGAACCGCGGAAGGCCAGTTGGGCCAAGTGTAGGCAATAGGCCAAGTAGGCTTCGCGCCAACGGTGTACTGATCGCCATAAGAATCAGTCGTGTAGGCAGTAAGCCAAGTGAACCGCGGAAGGCCAGTTGGGCCAAGTGTAGGCAGTAAGCCAAGAGCTTCCAGTTAGTCGAAATCTAACTGAGAAACCGCGGAAGGCCAGTTGGGCCAAGTGTAGGCAATAGGCCAAGTAGGCTTCGCGCCAACGGTGTACTGATCGCCATAAGAATCAGTTGTGAAGGCAGTAAGCCAAGTGAACCGCGGAAGGCCAGTTGGGCCAAGTGTAGGCAGTAAGCCAAGAGCTTCCAGTTAGTCGAAATCTAACTGAGAAACCGCGGAAGGCCAGTTGGGCCAAGTGTAGGCAATAGGCCAAGTAGGCTTCGCGCCAACGGTGTACTGATCGCCATAAGAATCAGTCGTGTAGGCAGTAAGCCAAGTGAACCGCGGAAGGCCAGTTGGGCCAAGTGTAGGCAGTAAGCCAAGAGCTTCCAGTTAGTCGAAATCTAACTGAGAAACCGCGGAAGGCCAGTTGGGCCAAGTGTAGGCAATAGGCCAAGTAGGCTTCGCGCCAACGGTGTACTGATCGCCAGAAGAATCAGTTGTGTAGGCAGTAAGCCAAGTGAACCGCGGAGGGCCAGTTGGGCCAAGTGTAGGCAGTAAGCCAAGAGCTTCCAGTTAGTCGAAATCTAACTGAGAAACCGCGGAAGGCCAGTTGGGCCAAGTGTAGGCAGTAAGCCAAGAGCTTCCAGTTAGTCGAAATCTAACTGAGAAACCGCGGAAGGCCAGTTGGGCCAAGTGTAGGCAATAGGCCAAGTAGGCTTCGCGCCAACGGTGTACTGATCGCCATAAGAATCAGTCGTGTAGGCAGTAAGCCAAGTGAACCGCGGAAGGCCAGTTGGGCCAAGTGTAGTCAATAAGCCAAGTAGGCTTCGCGCCAACGGTGTACTGATCACCATAAGAATCAGTCGTGTAGGCAGTAAGCCAAGTGAACCGTGGTAGGCCAGTTGGGCCAAGTGAATCAAGTGAACCGAGTAATGACCACGTTGGAAGACGAGGTTCGTTACATGATCGAATATTTCAACGAGATAGATCGTCAAGTGAGTCTTGTAAGACAAACTCCAGCGCACCAAAGGTGGATGCGGATACCGTTGTCAGCAGAAGTTCTGAGTGAGACAAGAACATACACCATTACATTGTGGCCCGGGACTACCGAAGAAAGGACACACCGGCAGAACATCACGAAGTATAAACCCCTTCGCTGGGCCAGAAGGTGAACAACAGTGTACCACTTGGAACAAAAGCACAGGAGGAGTACGCCTTCGGAATCCGTCGGAACCGCATCCTTAACGACACTTCAGGTGAAGGTCCGTCGTACGGTGCACGCAACATAGTAGCAGTAACGGGCTCCCGCCTCGGTGCAGGCCAGCCCGCTAGACGATAGTGGTTATCACATAGAAAGAAAAACCGCAACCGTGTAAGCTTCCGCCTCGGCGTTAGGCTAGCTATACGGGTGCGCACCTTAAACCATCGGATCAGCTCCCGCCTCGGAGCAGGCCAGCTGACCGGTGTGACCAGCTCATCAATACTGTCGACTAACCGCCCGACCGATAGGGCCTAGTCTGGGACGGTACAAGGAAGGAGCACGTCAGACCATCAAGTTCCAAACCAAGAGGACATTCGTTAACCAGGAAAGGAGTCAAGTGAGTCAAATTAAAGAAAATTTATATACAAACGTTGGAATGGATTTCCAATTTGAGATTAACAAGAATGGCCATTGTGGCTTATGTCAGGGTAAGGATGATAAGGATGTAATGGTGGCCTGCGACGATTGTAGTCGCTGGTTTCACCTTATGTGCGTAAATTTAAAACATAGACCGTTAAAAGAAGAACCTTGGTCTTGTGCCAAATGTGCCAAAATAAAATTAGAAATCCAAACACTGAAGGATCAGATCCAACAGTTGAAAGGCATAAATAAAATAGAGCCACAAGTAGAAATTTTTGAAGCTCTAATCCGAAAGGTTAACGACATCAACATCCATGGGCAAACGGCTATCGAAAAGCATATTGCTAGACAGTCTATGATAGAGTTACCATATTTTGATGGTAACTACAAGACTTGGTCCAGATTTAAGAAGATTTTCTTAGAGACCACTAAACAGGGCAACTTCTCAGACTTGGAGAATCTAACACGGCTCCAAAAGAGTTTAAAGGGAGAGGCATTGCGTGCAGTCAATGCGCTCTTGTTAGACCCCGATAATGTGGGGGTCATAATCAATAAACTTGAAAACCGATTTGGGAATATAGAACTTATATACACAGGATTACTGCAGGATGTTCTTACGACAAGAAATCCTAGATTTGAAAATCCCCAAACTATGATTGATTTCATCTCCGCAGTGGGAAATTTGGTTGTCAACATGACTACATTAAATCGTACAGAATACTTGAACGATCAGCGGTTAATTAGAGACTTAGCAAATAAATTGCCTTCTAATTTGCATCAAAAGTGGTTGATGCACGTAAATGAAGAAAAGAATTGTCTTCATTAATGAACCCATACGTTGCACTCACCCTTAATGATTTCTATGATTGGTTGAAACCACATGAAACATTAGCCACTATGTTGTTGGCGGAAAAGTTGAAGGGTAATGAGGGAGTCAACAAACCAGGAAATCCGATCGTGTAAACTTCCATAAGTTACCACCACGGAAATGTCCCAAATGTAACAAAAACCATAAATTGGTAGATTGTACCGATTTTAAGAAGATGCCTGTGAACAAGCGAAGGTTGTTCGCAGTGGAGAAGAAGCTTTGCTTCTCCTGTTGCAGCCCGAACCACAGAGTAATAGATTGCCGAAATAAAACCGTATGCAATATAGATGGATGTGCTGTTAGACACCATCGTTTGCTTCACGAAAACCAGGGGTAAAGATAAAGTCGAAACTGTGAAAGGAAATATAAATTATCACTCGAGGAGAACCCAAAAGGTATATTACCCTATACTTCCAGTTACATTATCTAATGGTGAGCATAAAATCAATACTCACATATTCTTTGATTCAGGTCTTCTATTAGTCTAATTCATCAGGGAACAGCTGATGAATTAGAAGCGAAAGGTTCAAAACAGAAGATATCCTTGGCTTGGACTAACGGAGAAGTTCAAGAAGATGATAATAGTGAGATTATCAAGCTTAGAGTTAATGGATCAAACGGGAGGTATTTTACTTTGAAGGATCTTTGCACAGTAAGAAAACTTTCCCTGCCAAAGCAATCTCTAAATTATGAACAATTAAAGGGACGTTATCCTCATATTGAAGGATTAGACATAGAATCCTACGATAACGCAACTCCCACAATATTATTGGGGCTTCCACACGCTTATCTCTTTAGAAGCATCGAAGATAGAGTTGGTAAGTTCAACGAGCCACTGGCATCCAATACTAGACTAGGGTGGGTCTTGTACGGTTGCACAAATAATAATAATTTTTCGGCTCTCAACCATGTCTTTGTACTCAACGAGGTGGAGGAAGAGGAAAATCCATGAAAGAAATAATGTCCGCATATTTCTCAACAGAGGCCTTTGGGGTAAAAGTACCATCGACGGAATTAGTTTCAAAGTCCGATGAGAGAGCCTTAAAAATTATGAACGACACTCTCACACGTACAGATAAAGGCTATGAAATAGGTTTACTGTGGAAGACTGATGATGTGAAACTTCCTAGTAGCTTTCAAACAGCTTTAAGTCGATTCTTACAGCAAGAAAAGAAACTTGAGCGTGATAATGATTTAAGAATCTGGTATCATGACAAAATTGAGGAATATATCAAAAAGGGATATCTAAGAAAGTTGAGTCCAAAAGAGTACATGATTGAGAATAGTAAGACCTTCTATCTACCACACTTTATAACTATAAATAAGAACAAATCGAAACCGAGAATGGTGTTTGATGCAGCTGCCAAAGTCGACGGCGTATCATTAAATTCTCAGTTACTTTCTGGACCCGATATGACGGAATCATCTCTCGTGATAAAAATCAGATTTCGAGAAGGAAGCATTGCCGTCGCAGGGGATATACAAGAAATGTTCCATCGCATTGGAATTAGACAAGAGGATCGAGGGTCCCAAAGAATTATCTCCAGGGAAAAATCCAATGTTAGACTCGAATTCTACGAAATGCAAGTCATGTCATTTGGGGCTACATGTTCTCCTGCTTGCGCGCAATTCGTAAAGAATAATCATGCCCAAAAATATAAGGACGAATGTCCAAAAGCAGTGGACGCGATATTAAAGAATCACTATGTAGATGATTACTTAGACAGTTTCGATGATTTAAGTGAAGCTGTAAACATCGTGTCCGATGTTATTAGAATTCATGACGAAGGTAATTTCAGAATGAGAAATTTTATTTCTAATTCAAAATCATTGCTCGATCAATTACCAAGCGACAGAGTGTCGCCTTTGAAGGAGATTAAATTAGATGATGAAGAAGGCGACTACGATAAAATTCTAGGAATGTATTGGGACATTCGGAAAGATAACTTCTTGTTCAGAATAAACTTTCCTAGTGAACCCACTAATGAACCTACGAAGCGGCAAGTCTTATCATTTATAATGAGTGTGTACGACCCGTTGGGTTTGATAGCACATATAACAATCGAGTCGAAGATACTAATGCAAGATATCTGGCGACTCGGAATAGGGTGGGATGATAAAATCTCAAACGATTTATCCAAAGCATGGAATATTTGGCTAAATAGACTATCTTCCATTACTAACATCAGAATTCCAAGATGCTACTCTCATTTTAAAAATCCCATCAGACGAGAACTTCATGTATTTTGCGATGCATCATTACACGCATTCGCAGCAGTTATTTACATGCGAACTATATGTCGCGACGATATTGATGTAACAATAGTCGTGGGTAAATCCAAGGTAGCTCCTACTAAGATTATGTCTGTACCACGTTTGGAGCTTCAAGCGGCTGTATTAGGAACAAGACTTCACAATACAGTTCTACAGGAAATAAGAGTAGAGATTAATAGTGTTACCCTTTGGTCAGACTCCAAAACTGTACTTAGCTGGATAAAATCAGAAACTCGCAAGTACAAGCAATTTGTACAATATCGGATAGGAGAGATACTAGAGAGTACGCTGGGATCTCAATGGAAGTACATAAAATCGAATTCTAATCCCGCAGATGAAGGTACCAAAATTACTAATGCGAAAACAACATGGATTAAAGGTCCTTCATTTCTAACGCTTAAGGAAGAAAATTGGGGACACGTGACTAAATACGATTTCTCGGACGATTTAAGCCATGAGGAATTACGTCCTGTTCTTGCAACAATGCAAACCTTTAAACCAGATCTGGATTGGATAAATATCCAATGGTGCTCTGATTGGACACGCTTAAAACGAGCCGTGAGTGGAGCACTCAAATATTTGGGAAAATTAAAGGCCAACATTAGAAAAGTCACCGTTGATATGATCATCTCAGCTGAAGACTTAGAGGAAGCTGAGATATTGCTTATACAAAAAACTCAATGGGAAGCTTTCCCTAATGAAATGATGGATTTAAGCACCAAGCGAACAGTTGATAAATCGAGTCCGATTCGTACGCTCACACCATTCTTGGATAAGAATGGCACCATGAAATCGGAAACACGATACAAAAACGCAGAATGCATACCATATTCTGCCAGGTATCCGTACATCTTACCGGCTAAACATATTGTATCGGACCTCATATTGAAAAACAAGCATGAGGAATTCAAACACCAGAAAACAAAAACGGCAGTGGCAGCCATACAACAAAAGTACCATATAGTAAATATTGATTCTGGGATGAAAAGAATAAAAATAAATGCCAACATTGCAAAAACGAAAATGCCAAGATAAATATACCAAAGATGGCACCGTTACCAGAATGTCGGCTACAACCATATGTGAAACCCTTCACTCATACCGGAGTAGATTACTTCGGACCCTATAACGTATCTATTGGGAGACGTACTGAAAAGAGATGGGGAGTCTTGTTTACTTGCATGACTACGCGGGCGGTATATTTGGACCTTGCCCATAATCTAAGCGCGGATGCTTTTTTGCTAAGCCTGAATTCTATACAGAGTAGAAGGGACGAATTAAATTCCTTTATAGCGATAATGGTACCAACTTTGTAGGAGCTAATAACGAGATGGCAAAAATCCAACATAGACTAGCATCAGAGGGAATAAGATGGCAATTTAATCCCCCAGCAGCACCACATTTTGGTGGAGCATGGGAAAGAATGGTAAAGGAAGTCAAGAGCCTTTTACCTAATGAAACCATGTCAGAATACGCATTTAGAGCTTTGCTAACTGAAATTGAAGGTATCATAAACAGCAGACCTCTTACCGCTATATCATTGGATGCAACCGATGACGAACCACTCACTCCAAACCATTTTTTGATTGGATGTGCTGGTGGAGCGGAACCATCATTAAATGATACTTCTAAACCTGAAGCGAACCGACAGCAGTGGAAAAGGGTACAACATATGGCAAAGAATTATTGGGATCGGTGGTTGCACGAATACCTTCCCTCCCTGGCCAAAGATCAAAATGGGCTGAAGAAGTTAACAACATTAAGGTTGGCGACATCGTTATGATCGCTGACGACGATCAAAAGGCAAGATGGCGAAAGGGAATGATCATTAAAGTCCACCCATCGAAAGAAGGTCAAATTCGATCAGCGGTAGTTAAAACGGCAACGGGCGAATTTACTCGTCCGGTAGCCAAACTGGCGGTATTGGATGTACTACCACCAGATGACGTTACTACCTCCGAAGACAAGCCGAAAAGAAAAGGTCAAATAAGAGGAAAGCGCCCTCTGAAAATGTTTCTGAGTGCAATAAATTTGTCGGGGCAATTAACAAATTACCGGAAGGGTACGAGTACGGTAAAAGAAAATGCGTTGATATCGAAAGGGTCAAACAAATTGCTGCGGCTATCGCAAAACCAAAGCCCAAGATAAAAAGAAAAGGATACGAGCCGTAAATTGGACAAGCATGATGGTTATATTGTACTTTGTATGTGCTCTTTTGGGAAGCGCGATATCCTTCGATGGATCTGGATTGATAGCCTTTGATTGCGGAAATCCGGAGGTCAATCTTACGAGCTACTCCCTGTTAGATGTAGCTTCATGTATACCACCCTCGAACAACTTGTCGACAAGCGAATTGCAAATACAAGTATTGCAGAGGAGTGTTAAAAGTGAAGTCAAGGCCTATCAATGTAAAGTAATAGCCAAGAGGAGGATTAAGCATTGCGGAATGCATTCTCACACTTCAGAATATGAACACGGCTATGAATACATTGTGAAAGAGTTCACATCCGAAGAATGTCATTTATCACATCAGCTAGGCATAATTAAATTAGCTTACGATCATCAACTGCGCGAATTGAAACGCAATGCTACCACTCGCGGAGAGGCACTGATAGTGGGATCAGTTTGGGGAAGCCACTGTAAAGGAGGCACCTACCGAACTCCAAAATATACTTGGGAAGATGCCTTGGTTTATTACGAGTATGAGATCACATTGCGAGATTACATGGCAGTTGTAGATCATGAAAATGATGTTATACACTTGAGAAACGGTCTCACATGCAGATTTTCTCAAGGAAAATGTTTAGATTCGGAAGACGGATACATAACATGGGACGCCGTCTCCAACAACGGATGTGAAGAATCAGAATACGAGGTAATTTATGAGGGTTTGGTAAATCGAACCCAAAACGAAAAAAGGGATAAACATAACAAAATCTCAAACGCCGTCTATAGCACAATTTCAGACACACATCTGTTCTCTATTAGAGCTAGGGAAAAGACAAAAATTTGTGGGCACTTAGGTTTTATGACCGATCATCCTCGTATCGTTATTGTTGAAGTGGTAGGCTTCAACTCTCCTTTCAAAAGGAAATCTACGACAGGTAGAAACTTTGATTTATTTACATATTTCAATTCCAAAATAACCCTAGTAGAAAACTATATTGGGAAAAGCATGTCGGAACTTTACAGCACGGTTATGACCGAAATGTGTAAAGTAGACAAAACACTGATGGAAACCAAATTAACACTGGCACGTCTCAACCCTACAGAATTTGTAACCAGTATCATAAAACGATCTGGATACACCGCTGTGGTGGCAGGAGAAGTTTTGCACGTATTGGAATGCAAACCAGTTTATGTAACTCCCAGGTCGGACGAGAATTGTTATCAGGAAATACCTGTAACTTATAACAATCTTTCCATGTTTATAGCACCAGTAAGCCACGTACTGCAAAATAGAGGTACACAGATTGATTGTACACCTCTTCTTCCGGCCAAGTTTCAAATAGGTGGAAGATGGTACACCACCGACGGACGGATAAGAGAAACCACGTCGCCGTTAAAGCTAACTACAGATTTAATAACCACGTGGACTTATACTCATCTTCCAAACCTAATACAAAGTGGTGTTTATGACGCAGAAAGCGTGATCAAGATGAGAAACATGATCTATGAACAGGGTGATAAAAGAGCAGCATCTAATGTTTTACATAAAATTTTGGTCGGAGAGCGACCAGATTTTCAAGGATTCCGTTTTGACGCTTTGATATCGGATCGAATGATTGAAAATGTTTTTGAAAATATTGGTCTAAGTTACTCTCATGGTCAACCTGGTTGGGAAACATAACTTCTACCTTTATTGGTATATACATGATAGGAAGAATAATTAAATTTACGATTGACACTATTATGCACGGGCGCATATTATATGACATATATGGTTTGGGATGGCAACTACTTGCATCATTTTGGGATTCTTTAACAAGTTTTCTTTCTCATAGAAATGCTATGAAAAGAACAGAAACACAAAATAATAAAAATGAAAATCCACCGCAACACGAAGTAGAAGTCGTTCAAGAAAATTTTGACAAGCCCAGCGCTCCATTCTACCCAAATTTATTTTCGCGGATTAATGAGCAAATTTGAGTAAACCTAGCGTTTTACGGGCTCCGGAATGTCGCTGCGCGAACAAAATTAGTTCATCATAAAATCAATCACGCCGTTGCACCCAGCATTGCAACGCGTTGGTCTAAGCCATACCGATGTTGATGTCATATTAAGAAACTGTAAGTGATAAGTAGAGCGGAAAAGGCATAACTAATTTACATAAGGACAGCTAGGAACGAGTATCGCACACAGATTAGGCGATAAACACGCCCACGCGTAGGCGCATGTGGCAATAAACATTTTTCCTTTCTCTTTCGTCCTGCCAGAATGCAGTCCTTTGGCAGGAACGATACAAATGTTTTCAATCCTAAGAAGCTAATGTTATGCAATCATAGAAGATAAGCTGCGCCTTAAATTGTGAGCCCTTCCTGATCTGGCCGTAAGAGCAAGCGAAAGAGAATCGAATAAGGATAATAACCAGATCTGGATGGGCGTTAGTTAATAAGCTCAATACTATTATACAAGTGGTAGATCACCACACATTCAAGAGTTACATTAGGCGCAACGTGGAAGATCACCACACATTGAAGAATAGTTGTAATGAGTGAAATAGAAAATATTCGTAGATTAATCACTAATGCCCAAAAGAGAGCAAAAATGTGACCCAAATATTTCTAAATTGTAAATCACTAATGTATCATGTAGAAGTAAGACCCTTACCCCTGTGAATGTTTCAAATAAAATTAAGTTCGATGTTTTACTCCTGATTCTTTAATTAGAATTTCGAAACTCCGGTCTTCAACTTCCCTGCTTGACTCGAAAACGTCTCTCCGTAAAGGAGAAACAAGTAGTATCAAAAGGACTTTTTGGTTTGGTTCCTTGGATCGAAACAAGTTGCTCTGTAACAGGAGTAACAAGTAGTTCCTTGGGAAAGTAACCTCGCGGTGTGCATTTGCGAAGGACATCTCCCTAACCGGAGAAAGAAGTAGCTCCTGCACCCAGAAAATTAGTGACAGTCCAGCGAGGTCGTCACAACCCGGTTCCTTGGATCGAAAAGGTCTCTCCCTAACAGGAGAAACAAGTAGTTTCGAGGAATCACCAAGCCGGCGTGCATTTGCGAAAAACGTCTCCTCACACGGAGAAATAAGTAGCTCTTACACCCGAAACTCCAGTGACGACTGCGTCGACTTCGTCACAATATGAGACTGTCCATTTATAGTTAACTACTATTAGTGAGACCACCGCTACAATAATACTTACTCTCTTCAATTATAACAGGTGCGGTCTACGTATGGTCCATGATTATGCGGGTTTTCCGTCAAAAAATGTCAAGGGCCTCATACGCCTGTCACTGGCGAACAAAGCTCGCACGGAGATTTGAGATTACACATTTTATGTTTCAAAATCAGCCACCTTGAGGTCTGTCTCATTTGGAGAATTAAACTTAAAAGTGACAGTTCGAAAATAAGCAAATATCCCGGTCATAAGAATGGCTGGTGCTACCCAGCAATTCCAATCAGACATCGATGCAAAATGAATCGATATCTGTCAAAAGTAATCTTGCTCTGCGAGCAGGGTTATTCGATAACTATTGAAATGTCACTTTTAGGTTTAATTTCAGTTTAATTATCCAAATGAGACAGACCCTGAATAGATATATGGAGCTGTCAAAAAAGTGGGTGATTTCAAATTTATGGAAATGTGCTAAAAGCACCTACCTTGAAGATGTTTTATGTGCACGGTTACTGGCTAAAACCCATTAATGGGTACTATGGCACCCATTTTCGTCAAAACCGCCACTACTCATTTAATGAGTAAAAGCGATATACCCATTAATGGGTAAATCATGTTTCTGTCAAATGATGGGTATTATTTTACCCATCAGCCGGAAGCATTTTTCCCACAAAATGGGTAAATAAATACCCATTTTGTCAAAATGTAATGGACAATTTCTTAATGTTGGGGAATAGAATATTTGCAAAATCATTCAAAGAAAAGACGCATTATCGACTACATCATATTTCTAGATATTCACATTTGTTTTACAAACACAAATTACACATAAATCGTAAAATGTTTGAGCGATCTTTTTTCCTGCGACAAGCCACTAAGTCCAATGATGCAATCGATAGTTATTGAATGTCCACTACTTTTGCCTTTACCAGATGCTGCCCCTCGAACCATGCCGTTCCCTTTTAAATTACGAATGTTGCACCACATGATAATGGTCTGGCCACCGAATTTGTTCCGAGTTCTGGTTCTTGCCATTTCACCAGCCGAAAATTTCAATTGACGATATCTTTAAAAAGAAGGGTTGATTTAAATAATAAATGAATAATGAATATTATATTACACTACTTACCTTCTAGTGATCCTTTAAATTGTCTCCAATCTTTAATAACTACGAATAATTTATTGTTCTTGCTAAACGAATCCGCACCAAGATGCGCGTTGTGAATTATGTGACGAAAATTGCTAACTATTTTTTCACCCATTAATGAGTAAAAAATTGCACATTTTTTAACGTCAAATAAGTTTTAAATATGGGCATTTTTTTACCCATTTATCCACATTTAAAATAACCCATTTTTTGACAGATTCATAGAACTTGAAAAAATGTATACTTTTTACCCATTAATGGGTTTCAGCCAGTAACCGTGTGGTCATTCAAGTGGGTCTTCTTCACTCTATTTTGGCTGAAAATAAACTTAACAATTTTGACAAAGCCAAAAGATTGTTGCTTCATAGCAAGCGTAATTTTTCGTGAAAATATCTTCTTTTTATGTAAAATAATTAAAAATTGTTTGTATGTACTATCAATAGCCTACAGGTAAGCCTTATCTAAATATAAATTGTCCCGTTTCTATATGAGATTTCTTTCTTTATGTTTTAAGATCTGAGGGATGATCATTCGTCATGGAGAAAAAGAGGCGTATTGGCCCAAGCCCTGCTGCCCCGCAAACAGCGTATGGTTCCTCCCGAATGTTTACAGATTGTCGTCCTCCGCCGCCGAAAGGAGTTGAAGTTTTCCCCCTCCAAGGAACGAATCAATCCAATAAAAAGTGAACAAAAATATATGTATATCGGGAACATTGTGGTGAAGATGATAATGTAAAATTATAGCAATTAAATAAACAACAATTGACTAGCATATCGTGTGATTTTCAGTTTTAAATAATAGATTGAATTATCTCCAAATTTCGCAATATTATTTTTTATGTAGATGGGTATTTTTCACCCATCTGGCGAAAATCTTGATTTGAGAAGGTGGGTGAAAATGCACATCCATTTTGACGTACAAGGGTCGTACTCACTTATGGGTACATACGTTTTACCCACCGTGTGGGTTAGTCCACTTATCTCGAAGGTGGGTGAAAAATCACCCATTTCTGAGTTTTCCCATTTCTCCGTGGCGTGTACTCTGCATCGAAGCTTAGAACCGGTGTTAGGGCGTAATCGTTTATGTGAACATTTTTATATTTGGTTAGTTACTGCAAATAAATTCTTTTTCGAGTCCCTTCAATCAAGCAGGTATCTCAAGCATACCCGGATAAAAAATAAGATACAAAAACAGTATATCCTAATGTAACATTACCATTAAAAACAATAATTTCACAATAAATTGTAATGTAGACGTAACCGTAGAATCACAATACAATGTACTGTAATGAACCATTCAATGAATCGTAATTTGATTTTTCGTTATAGACTATACGGGTGGTTAAGCATCGTAACAATACAAAATTCAGTTTTTTTTCATACATTTTTTTTCATACAACTATAGATTAAATTGTTTTTCAATGGTGTGAAAAATTTCAGGACTAAAGAAACAATGTGATTTATTTCACACATTTTACCCAGTGTAAAATGCGAGGTCGATAAAGTAGAAGTGAAAGTTGATTCCTCCAAAAATAGAATTCTGACATGTTTACATTTGGTTTTTTGTGCTTTTTTTTATAATCGTGATTCGAACTTAGAATTTTTTCGTTTACCGGTGCCCCAGCTCGCTGCTCCATTTGAGTTAGTTAAGAAACATCAAGCTCACACTGTTAGTAATGATATTGGTCAGGTACGTAAATTGAACGTAAAATAATGCGCTTGTTTGTACAATTTATTTTTATTTAGAAAATTATTTATCTCTCTCGCATTAGAAAATCGCGAAAAGAAGCGTTTAGATATTCCCGTCAGTCTATCGCGATTCGGCGCTTTAAGGAACCCTACCATAAAGGTAAGTTTTGACTCAGAAATAAAGTAAAACATTCTTAGATTAAAATTTAAACTCAACTGACATTACTGCGATTTAATCGGAGCTAAGATTGAAAAGTATACTATAGTACATTAGAACTTAACCGATGCTCGTATTCGGTGCTTTTATTATTGATAGTTTTAAAAGATTTTGAAGTTTACGGAACTCCTGATCTGCAACAAGATTAACAAGATCGGAAACTAATCTCTTTATCTCCCGGTTGCTTAATATTAATCATCATTATCGTGGTAAGATAAATATATTTCTTGTAGATTAATAGCTCCAAAGCCTGCTACAAAGTATTATTTATGTATTTTGTGTTTCAATACTTTGCAGCTGCAACTACCAGTTAATGTTCAACATCTAGTGCTCTGAAAACGTTCCCGATACTTCTAACATTCTACTGCGCACAGGTTCCCTATCATGATTTTTTTTTCAAAATATGCCAGAAGCTTGAGAGGTGATGAAATGGAAGACCGATGGAGACAACGAAATAAGATGTAAATTTCTCCTTTGCTTCGTGAGGAAACTGGACCTCTGCCGAAGGAAGTTGTCGCATTCAGATGACACGGTCTGGATGTTTCACCAGGAAGCCGATTTTCACAATATTCCGAAAAAAAAAGCGCATCTTTCGTCTATCCCAAAAGCTGAGTCGGCAGTTATGAAGCGAGTTTCCAGCAACACCATGGAAAATAATAACCTTCTAGCCTAATTGTACCATCAGTTAACTTACTTCCCATTGCAAATGTACGTACACACTCCTAGAGACTACAGGCAGGAAGCTTTGAAGAAAATAATGAACTTTATGATGTTCCGGAATTGCGCTCCCGTTCCCGCAAATCACAATACTCATGTATCCCCAAACCAGTTCCAGCCTTACCATGGCATCTATGAACATAAGAAGCTAGCAGCAGCCTACATATTGTATACGATGCAAGAATTGATAATATAGACGAATCCAAGTAAAAATAAGAAGAAGACACACGACGGTGTTAACTTTGACAGATCCTACAGCACAGCATAGGAAGATCATTTTAAAATGCTTATAATAAATTCTAGACAAAATGTAATTAAAACCTGATTGAAGTATGATACGGAAAAAGTTCCGAACTGTATGATAGATATTGTCAGATTTTCTGGATATGATACACTGCGCGGCGTTTGTAATGTTCCCAAATGGGTACTTGCACAAAACTTCACGCGGCGAATGACTGTCGAAAGGTACGGCCGCGCCAAACGATACACCGCAATGCTATTCACCCATAAGAATCAAGTAAACGGGGTGCAGAAAGCGCGGCGGTACCTTTCATGAAGGGTTCGCTGCGTGCAATTTTGAGAAAATCAGGCAATACATTTTTGGAAAATATTCAAAAAATTGAGATAAGCTTCCGAATATGTAATTCAGAACTTTTTCCGTACCCTACATTAATCAGATTTTAATTACAATTTCTCTAGAATTTATTATAAGCATTTTAAAATGATCTTCCTATGCTATGCTGTAGGATCTGTCAAAGTTAACACCGTCGTGTGTCTTCTTCTTATTTTTACTTGGATTCGTCTATAATATATATAAATAATGTTTTTTTTAAATTTTCTTTTACAATCAGGAATGAAATCATAAACAACATTCAATGCTGAAATATTTCAACCGTATGCATGCGGAATTTATATACACTATATGATTTTCGGAAAGTTATACTATAGTATAAACCAAAGTTATACTAACGCGGTATTCCCAGCATATAAACTAAGACGGTGTCAACCAGGCGAATAGCCAGATAGAATGACTTTTAATCTATTTAGTATAGATTTTTCTCAGAGTGTAGGAGAAATAATTTGCAGTATAGATAGTAGAATCTATAGATGAGCGAAAGCATGGCTGAGTCGATTTTTTTGCCCGTGCACACGCGCATATGACGTCACAGCCCTTAACGTTTCCGTTGAAATCGTGACGTCATCATTGACGAATACATAGACCTAAATGTCCGGTACAAAGCCATCAGAAAATCGGGCACCATGTCTTCTTCTTCATTTTGAAGAAAATACCCCTCGTGGGTGACGAATTACATAAATATTTTACGAGCGCTGACTTACCCCTCTTGACGTTTTGACAGTTTGTTTGTTTTTCTCCCTCACCTTGTGACGTCGTTTCGGTTCGTTTGTTGTTTGTTCGTTTCGTTACTCAGTTGAAGCGTGAGTTCGACCGTTTTGGTGCCATCAAAAAGATCGAATATAACAAAGGGGACACCCAGGCCTACATTCTGTACGATTCTATTGATGCTGCTACGGCTGCTGTGAAGGAAATGCGTGGATTCCCGTTAGGGGCACCGGATCGTCGTATTCGTATCGATTTTGCTGACAACGGAACAACACCATCGTTCTCAAAGCGCAGTGGATGTTTTGAGGAAGGCGGTGAGTATCGTCGCGCCCCCGACTACGAATATCCGGAAGGTGGTGCATCATACGAGGAAAATTCATTGTACGGCTATGGTGGAAGACCGTTCCGCGGCAGAGGAGGATTCCGCGGGCGTGGTGGTTTCCGTGGCAGTTTTCATAGTGATGGCCCACCGCACCACGGGGACAATGATGAATGGCGTCGATCAGGAGCCGATGGCGAATATGATTCACGCCGTCGTTCTGGATCTCGTGAACCAGGAATCGATAGATCTCGCTCCCGTTCACCGAGGCAACGCAGTCCGGCTGATTCGGATTCTGATTCGTCTTCTCATAGGAATGGCATGTTATCGAATGCAAGAACGTTACCAGAAGTCGCACGGAAATCTACCACATTCTGGCAAGGGGCGCTGATTTTGAAGAGTTCACTATTCCCCACCAAGTTGCACCTAACGGACGGAAACAACAAAATAGTGGACAGCCTGATGAAGGACGAGGAAGGTAAACACCACCTTCGTATTACTCAGCGACTACGCCTCGATCAACCCAAGTTGGAAGATGTGCAGTAGACTGGCCCAGATTAGTATGGGGAGAAAAAAATGTTGTCGAATTCCACGGGGCACCCCCCAGAATTGTGTCTTTGGGTGAGAAAATCAATCTCTGAAAATTTCAGCTCAATCGCTTGTTGCATAAGCTGGCGCATTTGATTTGAAGTTTGTATGGGGATTTCAGCCAAAATGTATAGAAAAATACACCTCCGTCACTCATTCGATCTGGAAATGGGTTCTGATTGCTCGATTGACCTCAGAATTGCAAAAACGGCAGTTGGTATGCTACAGAACATTGCATGATGAATAAATGAACTTTTATATAGTTTTCGGCTGATTTATTAGGAGCTGATTTGTGTATTTTTGGATTTTTTGATCGAATCGCATCAGCCAAAACCTATATAAAAGTTCATTTAATCATCATACAATGTTCTGTGAAATTGTTCTGTAGCATACCAACTGCAGATTTTTGCAATTCTGTGGTCAATCGAGCAATCAGAACCAATTTCCAGATCGAATGAGTGACGGAGGTGTATTTTCCTATACATTTTGGCTGAAATCCCCATACAAACTTCAAATCAAATGCGCCAGCTTATGCAACAAGCGATTGAGCTGAAATTTTAAGAGATTGATTTTCTCACCCAAAGACACAATCCTGGGGGGTGCCCCGTGGAATTACACAACTTTTTGTTTCCTGGGCCAGTCTAATGTGCAGTAGCGCATATCGACGTCATCGTCGCACGCAATCTTCCTCGGCCTGCCGGGATCGACGTCATCGGTAGCATCGTCGGATGATGCCAGCGTTCAGACGCGTCCACTGCGTAATCTCGTGTCCTACTTGAAGCAGAAAGAAGCGGCCGGCGTTATTTCCTTACTCAATAAGGAAACGGAAGCAACCGGTGTGCTCTACTCATTCCCGCCAAGCGATTTTTCGACAGAATTGTTGAAACGAACATGTCAAAACCTCACCGAGGAGGGACTGAAGGAAGACCATCTGATAATCGTGGTGGTCCGAGGAGGAACCGCCTGAGTTGCGGATGAGGGCGCAGATAACACATAAGGTAAGATGATGATTAACGAACTGTAGAATAATTAGAAAATAGCAAGCATAATTTTTCATAACGACGTATGTAACAATTATGAGGATTCGAGAATTCCTTTGCAGAAAGTTGGCAAAACTTTTTCTAAAACTGTTTTAAAGCTGGCATGCATCATTACATGACACGTAATAAGCGTGCTTCACAGCAAAGCTCAGTTCATTCAAATTCACTGTGAAAAACGATAAAATTATTCATACACCGGTATGCTACACGTACGTCGATGTACATTGGTCGGTTTTCCATAGTTGCACGATTGACGCAACTGCAGTTTTGTTTTGTTTTGCTTTTTTGTTACATAGGTCGCTCTCAGTTCCCATATGTTAAAGCGACGTATGTAACAGTGAGACTTCAAAAATAGAAATTTTTACATACGTCGATTCGCAAAAAGATCGAATTAAAGAATTTTAAGATCTGAAATCAGTAAAATCGATGCGTATTATATAAAGCCGCGTGTGATTGTCACGTTGTATTAAAAACCTCGTTTTGTTTACTTTTGTTACATACGTCGTTATGAAAAATTTTGCTTGAAAGGTTTAATTTTAATTTTTGTTATCAAAGACTTTTCGTTGCTGCAGCGTCTATCTACGGTAGTTTATTGTTTTTGCCATTTGATATAGGAGTGATCGGGGCAATATGGGCCACCTAAGGAAATCGTTCCGAAAAGCGCTGAAAAGCTCAACAAATCATCATCAGTTGGAAGATGTGCAGAAGCGCATATCGACGTCATCGTCGCACGCAATCTTCCTCGGCCTGCCGGGATCGACGTCATCGGTAGCATCGTCGGATGATGCCAGCGCTCAGACGCGTCCACTGCGTAATCTCGTGTCCTACCTGAAGCAGAAAGAAGCGGCCGGCGTTATATCCTTACTCAATAAGGAAACGGAAGCAACCGGTGTGCTCTACTCATTCCCGCCATGCGATTTTTCGACAGAATTGTTGAAACGAACATGTCACAACCTCACCGAGGAGGGACTGAAGGAAGACCATCTGGTAATCGTGGTGGTCCGAGGAGGAACCGCCTGAGTTGCGGATGAGGGCGCAGATAACACATAAGGTAAGATGATGAATAACGAACTGTAGAATAATTAGAAAAAGGTTTAATTTTAATTGTTGTTATCAAATACTTTTTCGTTGCTGCAGCGTTTATCTACGGCAGTTTATTGTTTTGTCATTTGATATAAGATGCTTTTATTTACAACGAATAGGCATATCAGGGCCCTCCTTAGCCGTGCGGTAAGACGCGCGGCTACAAAGCAAGACCATGCTGAGGGTGGCTGGGTTCGATTCCCGGTGCCGGTCTAGACAATTTTCGGATTGAAATTGCCTCGACTTCCCTGGGCATAAAAGTATCATCGTTTAGCCTCATGATAATCGTCAGAAGAAAGTTGTCCTCCGGGTTCCAAGATCATAGGCATCGGAAAAAGTAAATACATATTTTGTATAAACAGCAAAAAAAAGAAAATAAGGTTTCTTTGGCAGCTGCAAATTAGTTTTTACTAATTTTATTTGCTAATTATCTAATACATGCATTTATCTCTTAGACTAGGTGTTCCGTGTTTTCTTAACACTATCATCCTTATTTGCTATGTTACGCTTTTTAGTTATTATTAATACATTTCAATTGCCTCTGGCAGTTAGGATATTTCCTCTGGTTGAATTAAACCATGTAGGAATTACAAAGTTTTCTACTTAAACTAAACTTAACCTAATTTTTACTAAGGGTACAAGGAGCTAATCGTTGCAATAGAAGATTGCAGAAGTTCTAAATATTTAGCTTCGCTAGACCAATTAATTGGAACCCCATTCATAGTGACAATATGTCTGCTAGAAGGTTTCAAATAAGAAACTCTCGGCTTATGTGGGAAAATTATAAACTGAGTTTTTGAAGCATTCGGGAAAATTTTCCATTTTTGCAAGTAAGTGGAGAAAATATCCAAACTTTTTTTCAATCTATGTACTACAAATGACACGAAGGCTTCGCCCTTTGGCTGAGAGACCTGTGTCATCTGCAAACAACGATTTTTGACACCTCGATGGTAAATCAGATAAGTCAGAAGTACAAATGTTATATGTACAATATGGGCCCCAGTATGCTACCTTGGGGAACACCAGCTCTAACAGGTAATCTATCAGATTTAGAATTCTGATAGTTTACCTGCAGTGAGCGATCTGATAAATAATTTTGGATCAGTTTAATAGTTGGTTGGTTGTTTAATTGGTTGGTTGTTTGCTCATTGTTTGTTGGCTGTTTAATTGTTTGTTGGTTGATTGATTGGTTAATAAGTTGATTGGTAGCTTGCTTGAATGGTTGGTTGTTTGATTAGTTAGTTGATTGATTCGTTGGTTATTTGTTTAGTTGGTTGCTGCTTGATTTGTTAGTTGGAATAATGGTTGATTGGTTGGTTTCTTTTTGTTTATTGATTACTTGATTGGTTGGTAATTTGGTTGATTGGTTGTTTGACTGGTTGATTGATTGGTTGGTCGGCTGGTTAGTTGATTAGTTGTTTTGTTGGTTGCTTGAATGGCTGATTGTTTGGTTGCTTGATTGGTTGCTGTAATGGTTGATTAGTTAATTATTCAGTTGATTGATTGCTTGATTGGTTGGTTGATTGCTTGATTAGTTGGTTGGTTGATTGTTGGTCGGTTGCTTGATGGGTTGATTAGTTGATTTGTTGATTGCTTGATAGGTAGATTAGTTGATTGCTTGATTTGTTAGTTGGTAGAATGATTGATTGATTGGTTGGTTGCTGCTTGATTTGTTAGTTGGTAGAACTGTTGAATGGTTAATAGTTGATTGGTTGCTTGTCGGCTGGTTAGTTGATTAGTTGTTTTTGTTATTTGGTTGATTGGTTGGTTATTTGATTGATAGGTTGCTTGACTGGTTGGTTAATTGGTTACTTGATTAGTTGGTCGGCTGGTTAGTTGATTAGTTGTTTTGTTGGTTGCTTGGATGGCTAATTGGTTGGTTGCTTGATTGATCGATTAGTTGGTAGGTTGGTTGATTGGTAGCATGCTTGAATGGATAGTCGTTTGATTGATTAGTAATTTGGTTTATGGGTTTGCTGCTTGATTTGTTAGTTTGTAGAATGGTAATTGTTGGTTGGTTGCTTAACTGGTTGATTGGTTGGTTGCTTGATTGTTTAGTCAGCTGGTTAGTTGATTAATTGTTTTGTTGGTTGCTTGGCTGATTGGTTAATAAGTTGATTGGTAGCTTGCTTGAATGGTTGGTTGTTTGATTAGTTAGTTGATTGATTCGTTGGTTATTTGTTTAGTTGGTTGTTGCTTGATTTGTTAGTTGGAATAATGGTTGATTGGTTGGTTTCTTTTCGTTTATTGATTACTTGATTGGTTGGTAATTTGGTTGATTGGTTGCTTGAATGGTTGATTAGTTGGTTGGTTGAATGATTGCTTGGTTGATTGGTAGCTTGCTTGAATGGTGGGTTGCTTGATTGCTTGGTTGATTGGTAGTTTGCTTGAATGGTTGGTTATTTGATTGATTGCTGCTTGATTTGTTAGATGATAGAATAATTGATTGGTTGGTTGCTTGCTTGCTTGATTGGTTGGTCGGCTGGTTAGTTGACATGTTGTTTTGTTGGTTGCTTGGTTGGTTGATTAGTTGATTCGTTGCTTGATTGATTGGTTGCTTACTTAAACGGCTGATTGTTGGATTAGTTGGTTGGTTATTTGCTTGATGGGTTGCTTTACCGTTTGATTGAATGATTGGTCGGCTGGTTGGTTGATTAGTTGTTTTGTTGGTTTCTTGATTGGTTGATTAGTTGATTGATTGATTGATTAGTTAATTGGTTGGTTGTTGCTTGATTTGTTAGTAGGTAGAATTGTTGATTAGTTAGTTCCTTGATAGTTGGTTGGTTGCTTCATTGTTTGTTGGTTGATTGATTGGTTATTTAGTTCATTGGTTTGCATGATTGGTTGGTTGGTTGATTGTTGGTTGGTAGAATGATTAATTGGTTGGTTGCTGCTTGGTTTGTTAGTTGGTAGAACTGTTGAATGGTTGGTTGCTTCATAGTTGGTTGGTTGCTTGATTGGTTGGTTATTTGGTTGATTGGTTGTTTGACTGGTTGATTGGTTGGTTGGTCGGCTGGTTAGTTGATTAGTTGTTTTGTTGGTTGCTTGAATGGCTGATTAGTTGATTGCTTGATTGGTTGGTTGCTGGAATCGTTGACTAGTTAATTATTCAGTTGATTGGTTGCCTGATTGGTTGATTGATTAGTTGATTGGTTGATTAGTTGGTTGGTTGATTGTTGGTCGGTTGCTTGATGGGTTGATTAGTTGTTTTGTTGATTACTTGATTGGTAGATTAGTTGGTTGGTTGCCTGATTATTGGTTGGTTGCTTGATTTGTTAGTTGGTAGAATGATTGATTGGTTGGTTGCTGCTTGATTTGTTAGTTGGTAGAACTGTTGAATGGTTTATAGTTGGTTGGTTGCTTAATTGGTTGCTTCATTGTTGGTTCGTTGCTTAACTGGTTGATTGATTGTTGGTCGGCTGGTTAGTTGATTAGTTGTTTTGTTGGTTTCTTGGTTGATTGGTTAATATGTTGATTGCTAGGTTTCTTGATTGGTTAGTTGTTTGGTTGATGGGTTGGTTGATTGCTGCTTGATTTGTTAGTTGGTAGAATGGTTGATTGGATGGTTGCTTCATTGTTCGTTGATTGATTTATTGGTTGGTAATTTGGTTGATTGGTTGTTTGACTGGTTGATTGTTTGGTTGCTTGATTGGCTGGTCGGCTGGTTAGTTGATTAGTTGATTTATTCGTTGCTTCAATGGTTGCTTGGTTGGTTGATTAGTTGATTCGATGCTTGATTGATTGGTAGCTTGCTTGAATGGCTGATTGCTGGATTAGCCAATCAAGCAACCAATCAATTAAATAACCAACCAAGCAACCAATAAACAAATGAAGCAACCAACCAACCAATTAAGCAACCAGCCAACTATCAAGGAATCAACTAATCAACAGTTCTACCAACTAACTAATCAAGCATAACAAACCAATCAATCGACTAATCAACCAATCAAGAAACCAACAAAACAACTAATCAACCAACCAGCCGACCAACCATTCAATCAAACGGTAAAGCAACCCATCAACCAAATAACCAACCAACTAATCCAGCAATCAGCCATTCAAGTAAGCCACCATCAAGCAACGAATCAACTAATCAACCAACCAAGCAACCAACAAAACAACATGTCAACTAACCAGCCGACCAACCAATCAAGCAAGCAATCAACCAACCAATCAATTATTCTACTATCTAACAAATCAAGCAGCAATCAATCAAATAACCAACCATTCAAGCAAACTACCAATCAATCAAGCAACCCACCATTCAAGCAAGCTACCAATCAACCAAGCAATCATTCAACCAACCAACTAATCAACCATTCAAGCAACCAATCAACCAAATTATGAACCAATCAAGTAATCAATAAACAAAAAGAAACCAATCAATCAACCATTATTCCAACTAACAAATCAAGCAGCAACCAACCAATCAATCAATCAATCAACTAATCAACCAATCAAGAAACCAAAAAACCAACTAATCAACCAATCAGCCGACCAACAATTCAATCAAACGGTAAAGCAACCAGAGCTGTAAATATTCGATTATTTTTATGAAGCCCATCGGCCTTCTTTTGTCACATCACTTCTATACATATTCATATTAGCCTCTGCACCGTCAATTTTCTGGATGAATATGGGTCAGTAATTATTTATTTGAACAACACAAATTATCAAATAATCGTAAAATTGAACACATTTTTGATGATTTAAATATTTAACTACACGCATAGATCTAATCCTGACGTTCAATTGAGGGGCATTTTAGCGTCAAATGTCAATATAATCAAGGCTAATTTTGTTTTTTTCGCGCGCAATTACCATACTCAGTGATAATCAATTGAATGAATTTATGAAGAAGTAAACTGAGTAATTCATTCTATGTTTTGAATAATAAAAACACGAATGTCAAAAGTCGGAGTGAATGTGCTTCATGAAAGTGAATATTTTATGCTCTGAAAGCAACCCATCAACCAAATAACCAACCAATTAAGCTACCAACCAACTAATCCAGCTATCAGCCATTCAAGCAAGCTACCAATCAATCAGGCAACAAATCAACTAATTAACCAACCAAGCAACCATTGAAGCAACCAACAAAACAACATATCAACTAACCAGCCGACCAGCCAATCAACCAGTAAAGCAACCAATCAACCAAATTACCAACCAATCAAGCAATCAACCATTCTACCAACTAACAAATCAAGCATCAATCAATCAAATAACCAACATTTAAAGCAAGCTACCAATCAACCAAGCAATCATTCAACCAACCAACTAATCAACCAGTCAAGCAACCAACAAAACAACATATGAACTAACGAGCCGACCAACCAATCAATCAACCAGTCAAGCAACCAATCAAACAAATTACCAACCAATCAACGAATCAATAAAAAGCAACCAACCAATCAACCATTCTTCCAACTAACAAATCATGCAGCAACCAACTAACCAAATAACCAACGAATCAATCAACTAACCAATCAAACAACCAACCATTCAAGCAAGCTACCAATCAACTTATTAACCAATTAACCAAGCAACCAACAAAACAACTAAACAACTAACTAGCCGACTAACCAATCAAGCAACCAATCAATTAACCAGTCAAGCAACCAACCAACATTCAAGCAACCAACAATTCAAGCAAGCTACCAATCAACCAAGCAATCAAACAACCAACCAGCTAATCATCCAATCAAGCAACCAACCAATAACCAATCAAACAACCAATCAACTAAATAACCAACCAATCCAGCAATCAACTTATTAACCAATCAACCAAGCAGCCAACAAAACAACTAATCAACTAACCAGCCTACTAACTAATCAATCAACCTGTCAAGCAACCAACCAATCAACCATACTACCAACTAACAAATCAAGCAGCAATCAACCAAATAATCAACCAAGCAATCAAGCAACCAACCAACTAATCAAGCAACCAACCAACCAATCAAGCAACCAATCAACTAATCAACTTGTCAATTAACGAGACGACCAACCAATCAAGCAACCAATCAACTAAATAACCACAACCAAGCAATCAAGTAAAGCAAACCAATCAACCAAATAAGTAATCAACCATCAATCAATCAACTAATCCAGCAACCAACCAATCAAGCAAGCTACCAATCAAACAACTAACTAATCAACCAATCAACCAACAAGATAATCAACCAAATAAGCAACCAACCAATCAACCATTCAAGCAACCAACAAAACAACTACTCAACTAGCCAGCCGACCAACCATTCAATCAACCAGTAAAGCAAACAATCAACTAATCCAGCAATCAGCCATTCAGGCAAGCTACCAAACAACCAAACAATCAAGCAACCAACCAACTAATAATCAACCAAGCAACTAACAAAACAACATATGAACTAACCAGAGCCGACCAACCAATCAAGCAACTAATCAATCAACCAGTCAAGTAACCAATCAACCAAATAACCTTATTAGTTGGTATGATTGAGAACCAATCAACAATCAAGCAACCAACCAACCAACCATTCTACCACCTAACAAATCAAGCAGCAACCAATCAACCGATCAACCAAACAACCAACTAATCAATCAACCATCCAATCAAGCAATCTACCAATCAACCAATCAATTATTCAACCAACGAACTAATTAAGCAAGCAACAAAACAGTCGAGTGCGAGACACTGAATACGACCACACAGTTGTGGTCGAAATACGTATCTGAAAAGATATCAAAATAATTGGTGGAATTAAATGGAGAGTCCTAAACTCGTCTTAGACGGTTGAACAAAACAGTATCAACTAACCAGCCGACCAACCAATCAATCAACCAGTCAAGCAACCAATCAATCATATAACCTGATTGGTTTGTTGGATTGGCAACCAACCAACAATTAAGCAACCAACCAATCAACCATTCTTCCAACTAACAAATCAAGCTGCAACCAACCAACCAAATAACCAACGAATCAAGCAATCAACCATTCAAGCAAGCTACCAATCAACTTATTAACTAATCAACCAAGCAACCAACAAAACAAATAATCAACTAACCAGCCGACTAACCAATCAATTAACCTGTCAAGCAGCCAACCAATCAATCATACCATACTACCAACTAACAAATCAAGCAGCAGCCAACCAAATAATCAACCAACCAATCAAGTAACCAACCAGTCAAACAAGCTACCAATCTACCAAGCAATCAAGCAACCAACCAACTAATCAACCAATCAAGCAACCAACCAACTAATTAACCAAGCAATCAGCAAAACAACTTATCAACTACCTAACCAGCCGACCAACTAATCAACCAATCAACTAAATAACCACAACCAATCAATCAACCAGTAAACCAACCAGTCAACCACTCAAGCAACCAACCATTCAACCATTAATTTGTTTGTTTTTGATGAGATGAACATCGGAGCCATGAGTTAAATCCAGGTGCAGTTCCCCTATTTATTACATCATATCAGTCAGTATCGCATTTATCTTTATATCTATCTTGCAGACTAGTGAACAACTATAACGATTTATTATATATTTAGACGGAATTAACTGGTCATTAATTCATCCCTAAATCCGCACCGCTGTAACCCTATAAAATATATTTTTCATTGTGCAAGCCGGTGTTGGAGATGGTCACACTTTCAATACAATTTTGTCTCGTTTTTAACTTTTTCCAACTGTGTGTGAATGTTCTCTATCCGCTCATCCATCGGCTTGTCCGACAGGATTTCATTCAACACTGAGAGTAGCTTTACAGTTAAAATTACTATATTGTAGGGTTAAATTGAAAACACGCCACTAAATTTGTGCAGACTACAAACTGTGTTTATAACGAACACAAAATGCGTTAATTTTACTATGGCTTCAAAGACAAACTTGGCAGTAAAAATTACTATGCTTTCTAGTTATCTGAATAACAATTCAGTATTTAGTAGTACAATTCGACGCATTTAAAATAAAAATGAGGTTTTTGGTATTTTTATTCATTTGGGATAATATCAAAGTCAAATGAAAAATTACTTTAACTTCACACAAATAAAAAATCGTTGGTGAAATTGAAAGAAACGTTGGTAAAATTAAGAAAATCAGTTAGTGATTTTCAGTAGAAAGTATAAGATTGTTGAATTTACAATTCTAAATATGTCACTTCAAAATGAACTTTGACAAGAGCCGACTTTTCAAAATAACGATTTCCTCTAAAAACTAAATGTGTATTTACCCTTTCAAAATAACATTTTACTCTCAGAACTAAATGTGTACTGAATTTCTCAAAATGATGGTTTTCTTTCATATTTAAATGTGTGTTAAATGCATTACATATTCGAACCAAGTGAAGTACGCTATACTAAACTGTCATGTTTATTATTAATTAAATCGAGAATTAAATATTATTCTGGGTAATAATCTTCTACTGACGATATCCTATATTCCAGGTCAATAATTGCTGGTGATGACGAGGCTTCAACGCTGGCGTTTGCCCTAAAGACAGCATTGCCAGCGGACGTTAATGTAGCTGCTCCATAGCATTAATCGCATCTCTTGATCTCCAACCGGGTTCTCGAGTGCTGCGATTCCTGATTGGGCTTGAATTACGGTGATAGTCGTCCTTGTTGGTAGTATCTTGGATCGGACCCGATGATCTTGAGAAGCTTGACCAGATCACGCAGCAGATTTCGGATTCGATTCGCGGTTACTCAACTGGGATTACTGATCCACATCTACGTCAACTAGCTGGATTGGCAGGTTATGAGTGAGTGCAACAACTTTTCGGTAGTGACTTTGGTTTTGGTTCCGTGTTGAGGCACAAGAAAGTTCAAGTTCCGGAGGAAATGGGCCACGCGCAACTCATGTGGATAAGGAACGTGCGCGCCTGGAGACCGCCTGTCCAGCTGTTTTCACGTACGGCCACAATTCCTTCCTTGACCTGAAAACAGTTTTATTAATAATAAACCAATAAATCATTAATTTCAAATTATTTACCATTTTCTTATTTTCTGAGTTAATGGCGTTTTGATTCCCTCTGGCTTTAATTGTGAATCATCCTTCTGTTTATTTGGCAAGGGAGTGCTCATATTGTTATCGGTTTTGTTCACCAGAACGTATCGCTTGTTTTTCTTTTATTTTTCAGGACGCGGTTGTTTGCTTGCTTCTCGAATGGGGTCTTCCGTTTCCACTGTGACCATACCGATCAAATGCTTCCAAACTCCACCTTTATTAATAACAATTGTGCTCTGACTGCTGAGGGTACTTGTGCAAACCCAATTCATCCGCCTCCGTAATCAACATGCAAGTCGGCAGGCACCGGATGTTTATTGTGCAAATTTTGCTTTAACTCGTGATTCATAGTCTCTTCGTCACCGTCGTCCACGTTGAACATCATCAGATGTCCGTCGTCCAATCCACCCGCCAGCTCAGTGTCAGAGATCCAGCATAAACAAATCAGCTTGCTTAGGCATTTGACTGTCCGAGATGAATAAGTTTTTCCAAGGAAATTACATCAACTATGCGATCGTCCATCAAGACGAAGCTGTTGACCTGTTGACCTGGAAAATAGTTTTCATTAATAATGAATAAATAATTAATTAAATTCAAATTCAAGCATAATTTTCATAAGGACGTATGTAATAAAAGTAAACAAAACGAGGTTTTTAATACAACATGATATTCACATGGTCGCTCTTAGTTCCCATATGTTAAAGCGACGTATGTAACAGTGAGACTTCAAAAATAGAAAATTCTACATACGTCGATTCGTAAAAAGATTGTATTAAAAAATTTTAAGATCTAAAATCAGTAAAATCGATGAGTATTATATAAAGTCGCGTGTGATTGTCATGTTGTATTCAAAATCTCGTTTTGTTTACTTTTGTTACATACGTCCTTATGAAAAATTATGCCTGATATGTTTAAAAACATTACATTCATATTGAATACATAAATTACTATGGCCTGCCCTCTAAATAACGAACCAAATCCCATTTTTTGAAATAGGAATTACCGAAATATAATTCTCATTTTTTATATAAATTTCTTTCAAGAGGACTTTTTCGTACTTTGTATTGTTTTTTAAGGCTTTGGTCCGATTCATGAATTAAAATCAAATTACACTTAAAAGTGACAATTCGAAATTATGAAATCCCCTGCTCATAAGAATGGCTGGTGCTACCCAGTAAGACCGTCAAAACATCTATCAAAACGATTCAACATCGGTCAAAGTAATCTTGCTCTGCGAGTAGGGTTATTTGAAAATTATAAAAATTATAGAAAATTATATATAACTGTCATTTTTAAGTTTAATTTGATTTTAATTCGCGAATCGGACCAAAGCCTATGTGTTCAAAAGTAAAATCAATATGACATAATCAATCGAAACAACATTCACTTGTTTCTGGAGCTTTTGAAAAAACTATACATAATTGTAAAAGAAATGTCAATGGCTTACCGTAAATTAATATTAAAATTTCTTCCTGTTTCGTGGTACAGACGAAAGCGACTGATCCACGTTTCGGTTTTGGAGAAGCTTTCAAAAACATTGAGAAATTTGTTTCGTTCATTTTTCTTCCGCTGTGTCCCATTATTAGATCTAGCTGGTGCTGGTGCTGTTGCTGCTACTGGTGCAGTACTCGGCTGTGCCGGTACTTGTGCCGCTCGACAGCCCGGGGCACACGTATACGCCGTTCAGCTTCACATGGTCGAAGATTTTGTGCACCAGACATCCCATCCGGAAGGCATACGCTGATCTTTGCATTCACCGCATTGGTAAACACGATCCCCAGTGTGTCCATTGAGGTGATCCTGTGAAGTGTATTTTACCGATGTGTCGGTCCAGGCCCAGGGTCTTAATATCCGAAAATATTCTGTTACAATATTCACATGCCATATCTTTGATCTGCTCTTCAATCCGTCGTGCGTCCACAATGTGGTCCTTGAGGTCCGACAACTCAAGCAGATTAAACAAACATCTGACTCCAGCGGTTCAACATTATAGTACTCTTGCTCATCCTTCAGCAGCTGCTCTTACCCTCCGGCGCGTCGTCCGTGTAGGTCCCATCAAAGTCTAACGACACAATCGCAGGCATCCTCATCCTCCTCCGTTAATCCAATTGCTTCCGAACTATCGTCGCCTACTTTTGAGTATGTATAGTAAACATCCTGACCATCCACAATTACCGACGAAATGTATTGAGCCGGCGGATCCGGGTCGGGAATCGCTCGAGGATGAATTTTCTTGGTGGGTACCACTTTAGCGCCATTGCTGGTACGTTTCACTCCCCGACCTCGAGTGTACCGCTGTTGTGTTTCTTGTTTTGGCTTCAGAACATTGGTTGATTAAACAAACTCGTCTCGATTCATTGATTTTTGAATCAGAAACAGGAGGTAAACAAAAATGGAAATGACAACTGTTGTCAAACTGACGTGATTTGGATTGAGGGGCTTCTCAATGGTCGAGTGATTGTAATAATTGTAATCCGTCACTCCCCAGGGGTATATAGTGGTGCCCGAAAAAATGGCCACCACTCCGTCTATGTATTCGTCAATGACGTCATGCTCGTTTGGAGACACGTTTGACAGCTCGTTTGGAGACAGAGGATTTATCTTCGCTCATCTATATATTCCACTATCTATAATTTGCAGCCTTTTTCTAATGTCTAGCTACACTGAAAACATTACACACGCCCATGCGACTGGTTTTACACGTGAATTTTCACTAGTTGTATAAAATGGCAAAATAACGTGTATTTCCAGTTCCGAATGTCAAAAATCTAAACGTTCGATACATTTGAAGTACATGGAAAATAAAATGGAAAAACACGTTAAATCCGTATGAATTGCTATTGTGGAAAACTTCAGAATGGGCACCTTGGGTATTTTACCAAATTTTAAATGTTTTTAATCTACATACGACAAATAAAACACTTTTGAGAAATTTATAATTAAAGTAGTCAAGACATTTATTTTTAGAATGTTTTGTTTGAATGAATGTTTTATATATAATCAAATAAGCAAGTATTATTCGCCATATGCTGGACCCGGGATGGGGCACAGAACAGCTGGTCACTCAACTACCTATAAATCAAACTTCAAAATTATTCACTATTTGGTTAATTATTCACACTAGATACTATTTATACTTACATTAATTGGAAACATATTTAGCGCTAGATAATTGCCTCTTCTCTTAAAACAAGTTAAACATTTAATTTCATTTTTATACATACATATAACTTAACGTAAAATTTTCTCAACCGCTTAATGACAGCATAACAAAACTTCCTCATCATACTGATAAAAATATAAAAACTTGTATAAAAACAATGATCAAAACACGTTAAATTGAACAGGGTTGGCAAGTGGTGTCGATTCAATTTTGTTTCTGATGAGTTTAACGTGAATCATAAGTGAAAATGAAAAAGAATAGAACGCGATAGATGCATGTGAAAAGGAACTTTTAGTTTAACGTGGAATACAAGTGAAAAAAATATGTAATAAAACACGTTAGATCCACGTGGAAAAGCACGTTTAACAAGCGTGTAGATTATTTTCAGTGTGACAAGAACAGGCATAATATAAAGAAAGCAGCCCTGCACCAAAATGTCAACTTAATCTCTTTGTTTTGCTCTCACTATTCGTTCTCACGCACACATCCAAACGTATCCAGAGGCAAAAGTCATCAACCCAAAAGTCAAAAACTTTTGTTCACCGTTTCACGCCATCGTTCTGTGGCTGGAAGTTTTTTTTCCCTTTTTGCCGTTTGTCCATCATCGTTCCTCCGCGACGGAAAAGTCAGCAAGTTGAAAAGTATTCGTCGAACGTCGCGTCAAATGAAAACTACGCGTTCGCGAGGCAAGACGTCGATATTTTGTTTTTATGGTCTTGTAAAGTGTTCTAATCCGTCTGTAGCGTTCGTTCATAAGCTTTGAGGGACAAGGGGATTTATTGTGGTTCCAAAAGTGATTGTTGGCAGCTTCAAGCTGCTGCGCTACTAAAGGCTCAGAGAGGTGGGCTGTGAATAAATTTATTGTGGTTCGATTCGAACGAGGTGTTTAGGAAATTCTAGTGAAGGAAAACCTGTGAGTATAGAACGCAATTAGTTGTAGAGCTCTGTAACAGTTATTATTCATATCTTTCGCTAAATTAGTTCTTTGGGATGATTGTTGGTATTCAATCAAGCAAGGGAGATTTAGGTGTGTCAGTCGATTACGTGGTGGACGACCCCATCTACGGTATTGAATAATGACCTTCGCCAGCTTCCCACAAAATAGGAAACGGGAGAGGAAATTTGTTAAGTGGTTCTCAAATGTTTAAAATGCTATCGACAATGTAATTGATGGATTTAAGTCCTCTTTGTTAAATTTTAAAAATGTGTTAGGTTTTAACTTTGCAAACTCATCAATTTTATGTTCGAGTCAAAACAATATTTCAGTCGAAATTTCAAAGTTTTCTGACCGGACTGGACATTATTATCACCTTCAGCATGATCTTACTTTGCGAGATGTGCGACTATCTTATCGCTAGGCTGGGGAAGGCCCACTTGCTCATACATGCATTAATCTCCATTAATCGATTGATTTCGTTGATGGCATCAGGTTAAAAACGCATTTTATATTTTTCAATTTTAGACACGACATATTTCCAGTTTCAATGCAGGTATTGCCTAGGATTCGATTTCCACATTATATGTGGAAATAATTGTGGAATGCCTAATAAATAACGAAGCTGCTTTTTTCAGTGATGAACTCTGTTTAATCTGAAAAATCACTTAAATAAAGGAAAAAAACAAAGCTGCTAAATAACCATGACCAGACAATACCGGTGATAGAAATCGTGATCAATAGTCTTTTTCTCTTGTTATAATTGTTATTTAATACGACAGTTGTGGAACCACTGTCTAGCTCTAGATAGAATGTTCTCTTATATTATTTTCCGAGATTAATATTTTATGCAAAATTTAGGGATTGTATCGATGCGTCCAAAACGGTTGCCCTAATCTGAACACTGTTTTAGAAATGAAGTAAAACTTACTTCATAGACCAACTTACTTTATGGGTAAGGAAACACTTATTAGAAATTCATTATGTACTCTGCATTAAAAAACTAGAAATTTGATCGTGAATTATTAATAAGTTATGTCTATTCCTCTCATTCCGGTTTAGGTATCTCATTCGGGTCGGCTTCCGTTGCGTAGAGGAGATTCTATCATCCCAACCAGTGAGAAAGAAGAGCCTTAGTGCAGTGATCTCAAGGGCGCAGTTAATAGGCTTGTTGGTTGGTCGGTTAGTGACGAGAGCGAAAGTGCGTTTCTTATTAGCCTTAATCAGACGGGTAGAGACCCAACCAGGAGCCGTGCGTGTGTCAGCGGAAGTGTGGTGAAAATGAATTAATTGCATATAAAATACACAGTGGAAAGCAAATTTGCATATACTGCATATAATTTATTTCAAAAGGAAAAAGTGATTCGGAGAAGTAAGGCTCGAAGAGGCACTATAGCAGTTTTGTGGTGGTGATAAGAGTGATAACGCAGCGACGACGTGGCGCGCATCATAAGTAGAAGCTATTAACATAAGCGTAAAACAGGAAGACACATTCGTGTGTGCTGATATTTTCGGTCGTTGTCATCGTTTCGAATCGGCCTGGCAAGTATCACCTACAAAGTCACAAACAGCTACGTGGAGCAGATTGAAAGGCACTCGCAAAAATAAACAAGCTCTTTGTGTTGGAAACCTTACGAAGCAGCCAAGGTTAGGTACAATGGAGACGTATGAAAAGAAAAGCAACATAAACAATTTGCCTACAAAATTTCCAGGTGAGTGAAAATTATTTTTAGGCAAATGAGATTGATATTACATTTAAATGACATCAACCGTTTACTTTATTATAAAAATATAAAAAATAATGATGACACGAATTTGTGAGGCAAATTTAGCATACGATGGTGGCGAAGGAGAAATGCGCTAACGCGTCACGTCGCCGTCAGTTTTAAGCATTTATGCCGCTGTTTGAAATCGGTTACACCGCTGATCTACAGTTCAGTCACGCCGGTTTAATTTTGTAGAAATTATCAATATTCAACGTCAAATAAAAAAGATGGCCAGATTTTATTACAAGTTCGTATAATAATAATTTTTTTAATGGCGATACATATTCGCATGGATTTTAAATTTCCTATTTTCATATATTTTCAAAAGTTTCGATACCGTCTTGATCATTCCAAGCTTCTTCTAGTGCCATACCGTCGATGCCATAATTCAAAACCGCGGCATTTCGTTAGCATGGCACTTGATGATTCCTTGTTTGTCATTGATACAAAATTTCAAAGTATAATAGTCCTGATCTGTACTCAACACGCGCTACTTGTTCGTCCTTCTCGGTGGTCACTTTTCCTCCAGCTATTGTTTTAACTTATATTTCGTTAGGTATATTCCAGCTGACGAATAGGAAATATATTGCACATACAGACGTACAAAAACATCTTCAAAAAGCAACGGTCGCTTTTTGTCATCGACCACCCCTTTTGCACATACATTGCTGACTGCTGAGTGCTGAGTTAAATATTTCCGCACTTGGCCACTGAAATTGACACTCAAGATTAGAGGTGAGCTCCAATAATGCACCGTTGCTCGTGGTAGCACTAATGAAGTTTCACTCTAGCATGTGGCGTGTGCGTTAGGTTTTATTTTCGGTTTAACTTTGAATACGGTGCTTTGTGCATTTCTTTCTTTTCTTATCATCTATCGGTCGGTAATCGGGACAGTCTATTCGTTCATTATCGAGTCGGCCACAATCGAAACCACTTTTCTTCCCATCTAAACCATTTTGGTGTACACTGGTGGAAATAAGTATAAAGACAAGCTCGGTTTCCATACAAAATGGCCATATTGGGAAGTCAATATCTCGATTCTTAGCGATTCGATTGGGCTGATTTTTTGCCAACAAGCCTAAAATGACTTGAATTTTTATTAAATGGTAGTTACATTTATGCATACATTCTGGTTATACGCGTTTCTATTGGAAATAATTATAAAGACAGTTCCGTTGTATGGAGCTCCATATAAAAAGGTGGTGTCTTAATAATTATTTCCAGATTTTGAGGTTAAAATCAACAGAGATGTATAAAATTTACTTAAAGATCGAAAGTTCAAGTTAAAAACAGGTGCCTAGTAAAATTTCAGCCAAATCGAATCGCTACGAATCGAGATATCGATCCTCAATCATGATGAAAATGTATGAAAATCATGCTTGTCTTTATACTTATTTCCGGCGGTATATAGCATATTAGAGTGGCCCAGCCTAGTATGGGGAGAAAAAAAAGTCATCGGATTCTACGGGGCACCCCCCAGGATTTTGTCTTTGGGTAAGAAAATCATTCTCTGAAAATTTCAGCCTGATCGGTTATTGCATAAGCTGGCGCAATTGATTTGAAGTTAATATGGGGGTTTCCGCCGAAATATATGGGAAAATACACCTCTGTTACTATTTCGTACAGGAAATTGGATGGAAGAGCCCGATTGAGCCCAGATTTGCAGGAAATGAAGTTAACTTGCCCATGAACAATTCGACATAAAATTCTACTATTACTAAATAAACTTTAAATCAGTTTTTGGCTGATTTATTTGGAGTTGGATTGAGCACTTTGAAATTCATTAATTGCCATGAAAACATACGCATGCAATCAAAGGTGCCTGTGATGCGTGATTTCGCGCGCACTGAAACATAAGTAACTGCACGCGCGCCAAAACACATATCGCAGCTACCTTCGATTACATGCGCTTATTTTTAGGGCAATTAATGAATTTCAAAGTGCTCAACCAAACTCTAAATAAATCAGTTAAAAACTAATTTAAAGTTTATTTATTCATAGTAGAATTTTATGTCGAATTGTTCATTGGCATGTTAACTTCATTTCCTGCAAATCTGGGCTCAATCGGGCTTTTCCATCCAATTTCCTGTACGGAATAGTAACAGAGGTGTATTTTCCCATATATTTCGACTGAACCCCCATATTAACTTCAAATCAATTGCGCCAGCTTATGCAATAACCGATCAGGCTGAAATTTTCAGAGAATGATTTTCTTACCCAAGGGCAAAATTCTGGGGGGTGCCCCGTAGAATCGGACGACTTTTTGTATCCTGGGCCAGTCTAATAGCATATCATATGTTTTTGTTTTCGGTGCGGATACAAAAACGTACGTTTCGCAAGTTGGAAATATGAGTGCGTCACGAAAAAATGATGAACTTTTAATAGCTAATAAGTTGTACTGCCCCCACTGGCATAACAGTCCCATTCGACTTATCTTCCCTTTTGAGTTAACCCAGTCTTCATTTCAAATGTACTTCCATGCATCATAATAAAAAGATTTTGTATGTCCATGAGTGAAAAAATACCAAGTCATTTGCGTCCCACATTGAAAGCACCCGCATAACAGTCATAACAGAATTTATATGACCTGATTGCACGAAAATAAACAATATTTCAATCAAACAAAATCGTATAACGGTAATCTATCGAATGATAAACAACTCAGCAAAATTTCAACAAGATTTGATGATGTTTCCATTTATTAGGTTTTTTTGAAGTTTTCTATGGAACCATGCGTAACCAAACGTCTGTTATAACTTTTCAAAAATGGTTGATTTCCAACAATTGTTGCGTCCCAGTTTATGCAAGAATTCTCTGAAGTATAAGGCCTTGAGCTCCTGATAGCTTTTAGCTTTTTTGTGATCCATAGAATTTAATTGGATAAACGATCAACAATTCTTCTATTTCAATTCATCCAAGAATTTCCTGGAGTTGAGGCATAAAGATCTTAACAAAGGGCTGATATTCCTTTTTTTTTATTGTCCATGCCCTTTGCAATCTTTAGAACCTAATTATCCATATCCCCTCAAAAACTGCTCCATTACAAGTCATCCAAGAATGCCTTGGAGTATACGAAATTATGACTACAGTCGCCTCTCCACATCTCGATATTTAAGGGACCATCGAGATAAGGAGAGATCGAGGAATGGAAGGAAAATTTAAGTGGATACTAGATCAGAAAAAGTTCGTCGCTATGAAAAACGACAACAAAACAAATGTCATTCCTTGTTTTTAATATGCTCGTTATTGTTCAAAGATGGTCTAGTAGCCTAGAAATTTGAATTAATCGACATAGAGAGAATGAATTCTGGACAAAATATGACCAGAACACATCGAGATAGAGAGATATCGAGATAGGGAGGTTATCGAGATGTAAAAAGCCCAAATGCATGGAGATCGAAGGGATCGAGAAAACCATCGACATAGGGAGAGATATCGAGATATAGAACATCGAGATGTAGAGAGTCGACTGTATTAGATCTTGTCAAAAATAGTAGGGGACCAGGGGGCATTATGAACACCCGGGGCAGATTGGACACCACCAATATTCTTGTTGTTTCAATCATTTTTTTACTTTCAATGCAGCAAACTCTATAATCCTTTCACAAACAACTAATTTATAGCGTAGAAGTCATTGTTTTATCTTCTTAGCGCATAAATTAGACAAAAAAGTTAGAATATCTTCCAAATGATTAAAATTTATAAGTTTCGCCTCCCATAAAATAAGCTTTACTTTACCATAGAAGACGATTTCTCAATTATTGGTCATCCCATTGCAAAATTCTTTTATTTACAGTGCTCTGGCATGTATTTGTGACAAGTTTCCTTGATTTTTACAAAATTTCAATAGTTTTAATATTTAATTGTATTGTTATGAACTATTTTTTGAATTGTTGCATAGATATGAATTTCTGAAAATGGATTGAATTGATGACTTGACCTCAATTCCTACTTTTAGGCGTGATAACCCTACACACAATTCTGATGGCTTTTCCGCAAACGTGACCTTTAAGTGGTCTTGTTGTGTAGGGGTTATCACGCCCATTCAGAGAGTAGGAGGTTGAGGGTCTGAGTCCTCCAAGACACGTGGATTCTTTTTCGCAAATTTCATATCAATTTGTCCATTTCGAAACATATGCTGTGCATATGCACAGCCAAGATATTTAACAAAAATAGTTTTCGTACGGCCGAGTTGCCGAATAATATGCAATTAATTGTAATCAAGTGTCGGTCTTTCACCGTCATTAGTCGTCTGAGTACACGCGACCGCTTACGTTAAGGCAATCAAACTCATCAAATGCTTTAGCCAAGCAAGCCTTTGGCACAGCAGAGTGCGATTGAATTCGCATTCTATACCGTCCCGCCCAGACAGTTCCTGGGGGCATGGAGTGCGATCCTCTCGTTTAATAAACAATGTGCACTCGCTTGGCTGTGGGTATACAATAGTAAAGCACATGTGGAGATTGGACAAATCAAGCATCCGAAAGATATTCAATTTGCAAAAAGGGAGCTAACCGCGGTGGAGGTTGGTACTGGATTCTGATGGCTTTTCCGCAAACGTGACCTTTAAGTGGTCTTGTTGTGTAGTGGTTATCAAGCCTATCTAGAGAGTAGGAGGTTGAGGGTTCGAGTCCCTCCAAGACACGTGGATTATTTTTCGCAAATTTCATATCAATTTGTCCATTTCGAAACATATGCTGTGCATATGCACAGCCAAGATATTTAACAAAAAATAGTTTTCGTACGGCCGAGTTGCCGAATAATATGCAATTAATTGTAATCAAGTGTCGGTCTTTCACCGTCATTAGTCGTCTGAGTACACGCGACCGCTTACGTTAAGGCAATCAAACTCATCAAATGCTTTAGCCAAGCAAGCCTTTGGCACAGCAGAGTGCGATTGAATTCGCATTCTATACCGTCCCGCCCAGACAGTTCCTGGGGGCATGGAGTGCGATCCTCTCGTTTAATAAACAATGTGCACTCGCTTGGCTGTGGGTATACAATAGTAAAGCACATGTGGAGATTGGACAAATCAAGCATCCGAAAGATATTCAATTTGCAAAAGAGAGCTAACCGCGGTGGAGGTTGGTACTGGATTCTGATGGCTTTTCCGCAAACGTGACCTTTAAGTGGTCTTGTTGTGTAGGGGTTATCACGCCTATCTAGAGAGTAGGAGGTTGAGGTTCGAGTCCTCCAAGACACGTGGATTCTTTTTCGCAAATTTCATATCAATTTGTCCATTTCGAAACATATGCTGTGCATATGCACAGCCAAGATATTTAACAAAAAGTTTTTAAATATGTTCAGCTGTTGGGGCAAACTGGACACTCTATATGGGGGTAGAACTGACACCTTTAAAATTAAAAACATAACCTTAAACTCATCGAACTAGGCTTTCATATCGTGATATTTTCGTGTCATCATGGTGCGGAATTACAAATCGCTATAAAAGTTCCAGTACATGCCATATATCCCGGGTAGAGGTGAATAACAAACAAATAACATAACAATAGCAAATTTTGCTGTGATATCAGATTTTGTTATTCTTATGTTATTCATAAACAACATAAAATAGCATCCCAACAACAAGTTTTGTTATAATAGTAGAATTTGTCATTCATATGTTATTGTAAAAAAAGAGCAGAACAGCAAATGAAGAACACATTTTGCAATCATAGCAAAGTTTGTTATTCATTTATCATTTGCTTTTTCAACATCAATAATAACTGATTTTGATAATTTCTTTTCTTCGAATATTTTGCTATTGGTTTGTTATTATAATAGCAAAATGAGTTATTTATGAGTTATTTGCTAGAGCAATGTCTGTTATTATTTTTGCTATTTTAGCAACTATATCAAACAAACTAATATCATATTTTGCTATTCAGTTATTCATATATTAATAGTAAAATTTGATATTATTTTGCTGTTTTATTCTACCCGGAATCGAAAGAGCTGAGCCCATCAAGTAAGTAAGTAAGAATAAAGAGCAGAACAACAAATCAAGAACACATTTTGCAATCATAGCAAAGTTTGATATTAATTTATCATTTGCATTTGCAACATATCAATAATAACTGATTTTGATATTTTCTTTTCTTCAAATATTTTGCTATTGGTTTGTTATTAGAATAGCAAAATTAGTTATTTATGAGTTATTTGCTAGAGCAATATCTGTTATTATTTTTGCTATTTTAGCAACTATACCAAACAAACTAATATCAGATTTTGCTATTCAGTTATTCATATATCAATAGTAAAATTTGATATTATTTTGCTATTTTCTTCTACCCGGGATATCATAGAAGTCGCTAAAAGTGCAACAAAAAAGGAAGTGTTTTGTATAGAATTGGCAATCTCGTTGTCATGTTGATCAGTACAACCCATTGGTAGGATTGGTGATGCCAGGAAGGTGGATAAGAACATGCATAGATTATTCAATGCTTAGAGGAGGGACGATTGGGAAGGGGTCTTGCAATAAGTGTGAGGATCCATATAAAAAAAATCATATGCTTCATACAAAAAGTTTGACATACATGTATGAGGCCGACTAAAAGTGGCAAATTTTTGCGTTACGTAATCAATCTTCTTCTATTCACCATGGAATTAAAATAGAAAACGATCATATATGACCTCGCTTAAGACGAGGGAAATAGATTTTCGGATGTTGATGATCCAAACACAATTTTAGGTGTCTCATACAAAAACATGACAGGAAGATGAACAATTGGGTAATATTTTTGTTGGATGATCCATAAAATAGGTTACGATGGCATATAATCACGAGTAAGATAATTTTCTTCATATTTTATAAGGGTGTCCATACTGCCCCATGGGGGTGTCCAATCTGCCCCGCTACCTTCCCGAGAGTAGTGAAAAATTAACTATTACAAAATCGTCCTATTTGATTGAAATTGCCTTATTTTCAATACGATTCAAAACAGAACTGGTAGTTAACGAGTAATAGTATTATGTAATTGCTAGAAATCCGAATTATATTTAATTTAAATCACCTAATATTGATTATAACCTTAGGGTGTCCATATTGCCCCTTGTTCCCCTACATGATCCTTGATATCCATAGAACTGAATTGGATAAGGCTTATACAATAAAATACTAAGAGCATGTTTCATTGAGGCTCGACAAAACTGAAACTCTAGAAACTAAATTTAAATAAAATCATAATCAACTAAATCTTACTGTGGAATTCTTACGAATGAATGGAAGCACCGCCACTCATTGACCCTTAAACTTTTAGTGACACATGTTTTCGGGTCGGGCCAGTCACTAAAAAGTCACTATTTTCAACTATTTTAGTCAAAATCCATGACCATTTACCCAAATTATTAGCTTTATAACAGTGATTCATTGCAAGCATGCTATGTCACAGTTCATGAATTGCAAGGCTTACTGCAGACCCTGCTGACATTAAAATCTTTTTCAAAAATCCGCAGTATCAATTCTCGCGTTATTTTTGAAAACGTCGTAAGTCCAAAAGAGAGGTTCTCTTTGTTTACTTTCTCTTTCGATTATTACGAAGCCATACTAATATTTACATCGGATTTTTTAACAGAGATCTGAAGAAAATTGCTTTATCTAGCGGGTTGAGGTGGAAATATTGCAATAAATGCAAAGCTAGCTTAGATATTAGTGAAAGAGAGCGTAATGAAAGAGAGTCTCTCATTTAGGCTTTGAACTTTCCAGATCGATCTTTTTCTATTTTACATAAATTTAAAAAAAGATGAAGGGTCCATCTGCCCTCCTTCTTTCCAACATCCACTTCGATATATACTTGAGAATTTTTTCAAAATATTTTCCGTTGGGGTTTTCAACATTAGAAATTGCATAATCTTAGTAAATTCTAAAACGAAGAGTAGTAAACTTTTAAACATTTTTGTTTTTTCAAGTTTGTTCATTTGGTAGGCTCAGGCGTGTACAACACTTTACGGAGCCATGGTTCTTTGTGATTTTATTATACAGTTAGTAAGAGTAGAAGCCAGCGTACTCATGGTGACTCGAGGTTAGTTCACAATGCTCAAGGATGGACGGGGCTAAGGATTTGGGATCAGATAATCTCATCCGGGCATTTGACGTCAGGGACGATGTGGCGTGTCGTCGTGCTCGATGAATGATTCGAGTGGGAGCATCTTCCGAATGGCAAGAGCTATGGAACCTTACAGAACAAAAAGGCAGAGACTAAACTAAAAACCTAGATTAATCCACCTAGCAGTGATGATGCCTTTCTCGTGCATTATAAAATATATTGAAAGAATCACATAAGAAAGGTCAAAAAAGATCTTTAGGAGAATGGATCACATTTTTTCGATAATTTTGCATGTTTTTGCATTAGTTAAAATGTATTGCCACCATTTTCGTGAATTTTTTTTTTTGCAGATTTGATTTTTTTTCCAAGGGGGGACCCTTGGGAAAAAAACATGATTTTTCAATACTTCCGAACTGCACTGTCCGATCGAGCCAATTTTGAATAGCAAACCACATTCCCCGTCGAATGCAACTTGTTGCGAGTAAATCGTATAATGCTAAGTTCCAAAAAGTGTGTCTACAAAATTTGTACACATACACACATACACACACACACATACATACATACACACATACAGACATCACCTCAATTCGTCGAGCTGAGTCGATCGGTATATAAAGATCGGCCCTCCGGGCCTCCTATCAAAATTTTGTTTTTGAAGCAATATTATAGCCTTTACGTACACTTAGTGTACGAGAAAGGCAAAAAAAACTTTGAGGAAAGAAAAAAACAAAATTTTAGATTTTGAAGTCAGAAGTACAAAGAAAACTATAAATGGCCTGCATATAGACAACATCACGATCTCCTAAAACACCTCGAACTTCCCTGAAGGGTTGTTTACCTCGGGCCACTAGAGTATCCAATAATTGCTCTCTGGAGGCGTCATTTTCCGAGCAGGACCAAACTACGTGATCGATGTCATCATAACCGATGTATTTGGAACGCGTCGTTTCTGAGCTTCGAGTGCCCTTTTTTAAATCAACTCAGTAAGGAATCGATATTCATCCAAAGGTGGAAGAGTATCAATACCAATTTTTACCGCCGATGCAAATTTTTGCCAGTCAATGTTCTTCGTGATGTCGAGAGGAACATTAACTGGCTCAGACTGTTGATATCCACTCTTAATTGTGGTGACTATCGGCATATGGTCACTACCATGGGGATCTTGAATTACCTTCCACGTGCGATCTAATGATAGTAAATTTGAACATAAAGACAGATCAATACGGCTTTGTTACGGTCATATTCGAGTTACTTCACCAGTGTTTAAAATATTCAAATTGAAATCTTCACAAAAATCATAGAAAATATGCGCTCTATAATTGTCATACATTTCGCCCCATCCAATACCAGGTGCGTTCATATCTTCCAATATCAACACTTGAGATGATAAAAGGGAGACTGCACTCCAAAAATGTCGACGATTAAGAGAGGCATTTGGAGGAATGTACACTGAAGCTATGCGAAGATCTTTATTCTTCACATTTATTTGGCAAGCGACGATTTCTAAGCCATTAACAGTCGGAAAGGAAATTCTGTAGAAGGAGTAGCACTTTTTGATTCCAAAAGAACGCCACCATAACGATCATCCCAATCTTGGCGAATAATGTTAAAATCGTGTAAGTTGATTTCATCTTCAGAAGAAAGCCATGTGTCACAGAGTGCAAATATGGGACCCTCCTTAGCCGTGCGGTAAGTCGCGCGGCTACAAAGCAATACCATGCAGAGGGTGGCTGAGTTTGATTCCCGATGCCGGTCTAGGCAATTTTCGGATTGGAAATTGTCTCGATTTCACTGGGCATAAAAGTATCATCGTGTTAGCCTAGCCTCATGATATACGAATGCAAAATGGTAACTTGGCTTAGAAACCTCGCATCTAATAACTGTGGAAGTGCTAAGCTACGAGGTATCTCTGTCCCAGTGTGGGGATATAATGCCAATAAGAAGAAGAGTGCAAATATATCGCAATCGGAATTGCGAATTAAACTTGAACACGCCTAATTTATTTTTCAGACTATGACAGTTCCATTACCACTGCAGCACAGTGATTGTATTTTGGGTATTGGCCGTATTATCCATCGAAAGATACAATTTCTGCAAGAAGGGGCCATGAAACAGTCAACTGTTGGAAGATAACTTTCAACTGTTGGAATAAAGAGGTCAATGATTGGCCTCAATGAATTCGGAATATTGAATAGGTTCAAAAAGCGGTTCATAAGGTCCTTAAAAGAGATCAATCCTCGCTTGGACGGAATAATTTTTCTAGAAGTGCGAACTACTTTTTTTACTTCGTTGATTCTCTTAGCCGGATGTTTCTTTGAAACATCGGACAAATCATTCAATATCGTTTTAGTTGTCCCCTAACTTATTTCAAATGACGTTTTTATGCAGTTTTTATAATTATTTAGACATAAGGCCGTTACAAATATTTAATTTAAATTATGTCCTACTGGCCTATGAAAGGTCAAGGGGGGGGGGGGGGGGGGGCATAATAAAAAATAAATATATTAAAATGGAAAAAATTCAATAAAACTCCTCGGATTTGTTAAAGAATGTTTTGAAAATTCCAAAATTGACCGAGTTTTCTTTGTTGCCCCTCAAAATATTATTTTTGGGCAAAAAACGAGAGGGGGAGACATAATTGTTTTAAATATATGTAACGGCCTAATTGATTGAAATAATCAGTTTAATTCATATTTTTGTACTTTGGGTATGTCTAGTTATTATATCCACACTTTTTTAAACAAATCGTTAACTGATTTACTTACAACAAGTTGCATTCGACGGGGAATCTTGTTCCATTATTTCCTATTGAAAATTGGTCAGATCGGACTATGGGATCAAAATTTTTGGTCAAAATATTAATTTTTGTTATGAACGAGAAAGGCACTATTACCGCTAGGGTGATTAATCAGGATTTTTTGACAGTGAAGTATATCAATAAAACGTAAATCAATGAAAATTGAAACCCATTTACCTAAAGTGCTATTTTAGACTTTTCTTATGTAATATCCTCCCTAATCGGTGCTTTAGGCATCATCACTGCTAGGTGGATTGATCTGATTTTTTTAGTGCCTCCTGGCTATTAGAATGAATAAATTATTCCTTTTCTTCAAATCTGGGTGGTTTCTATTCATGCTTTTTTATTTTTAGCTGAGTTTTCATTTTGGACAAAATTGAAATGTCCAAAAATGTCAAATTTTCAAAATTGTCAAATTTTTTTTTTTCAAACCGATGAAATCAAACTATTTTTTTCGCTAGTAGTAAGCCTAGGGTGCCCACAACCGAACCTCTTCCCTTACTTAATTAATTGGATTTTTAAATTTGTAAGGATGCGGTTGAACGTTATGATAGTTTTGTAAAATATATTAGAATTGGTATAATCGCCTGAGCCAACCAAACAAACGCTCTGGAAAAAATATTAGAATTTCGAATGTTGTACAAAATTTCTTAGATTTTGTGTTTAGTAATTTTATGCTTATGAAGTTCCATTCACTATTATTGACCTAAACCTAGGCTATTAGCCAGGGCAAGGCTAATACCTTCGCCCCATCCGAGGTAGACCTGTGCGCCGATCCACTTTGAACCGGCGGCGGCGTGAACGCAATATTCTAACGGCGGCGGCGGCTTAGCCGGCGCCACGCCGCGGTCTTTCTCGGCGGCGGCGGCGGCGGCTCGGATCGGCGCGATTCAAAATTATCATTTCTACGGTGTTGACGAGCAATACTTTTTTTGGAATATTGTCCATGCAGATGAAATCAAGAACATGTACGAACTTGTCTCACCAACGTCGCTCGACTGAGACGTCGCTGGTTGCTGGCGACCCTTTCCAGTAAGTGCTCCAGCGACGCACGCAAATTCAATGCGTCGCTGCAGCACCAAACTGGAAAGCGCTCGCTGGTTGAGCGACGCGACGTTCCAGCGATGACTCGCATAGACAATATTATTTGCATGTCTCGTGCATTAATGGCAATAAGCATAATTTATATTGAACGCTGTTAAATAATCCTTCAGAGGAGCTCTGTGGTCTAATGGCTACCGCTTCTGCCTTATAAACAGGAGGTCATGGGTTCAATTCCAGGCTCGTCCCTTTCCTACTTTGTATTTTTATCTTAGTTCTTAGTTCTTATGTTCTTATACCAAAACGATTCCTACTGTTATAATTTTCCACACAAACCCAAAACCTCCCGTGGCATCTATGAGAGGTCGTAGAGTTCTCTGCATCTTTCTTAAGTAGGTGTCCAAAAAACACCCTTCCCTTTCCTCAGCATTCGCAAGGACGTGGCCAGGACATATCTCGACTATCCAGCTTTTTATTATAGCTACGGATCAACTATGGTATTTGAATTTTGACACATGCTGTGTACACAATTAGATTTTATAGGACCATCCTAGTAACCTTGGAGTCCTACTCGCAATTGACACGTCGAAAGTTTCGCTTTGTTTTTCTATTCCCCCTTTACTAATATTTATTTTATTTTAGATGTTTTGGGTATAAAGCCATATTTATGGATTTCATATGAAGCCTTTTCTACAATGTGATTGCTTGACGGATTGCATGGAGTTGGAAAATGTTTGAGCGCAAGAACTGTCCATTTAAAAAAGCCCAGCTGAAGACATTCATGAATCCATATTTGTGTAAAAAGCTTTCTTGATCTACGAAGGAAATTTCGGCTCACGAAATATGATACGAACTCCGAATTATCATTCGAAGTGCTGTTATATTTCTCTTTTTCCAAATTGTCTTGGTGACGATTTGATAAAGTTTGTATCTCTCCCTGCACATCTTTTTATTAATCCGGGAATCCGGGAATAATAGTTTTTTTTTACAATGCGTACACACGTCTTATAACCGCCACTGATATTGTAATTATTAGTTTGGATAGTTCGTGGAGGCTCTACCCCGGGGTCGGTTGAGATATGCTTCAGAATAAGGTTCTGTGGAAAGGTTTCTGGGTAGACTCTCCGCTATTGGTACGTGGCCAAGAGTGGTTTTGGTTTTGGCGAAAGACCGAGGACCGAGTCCTCCACACACTCGGGGAGACTAATACGGCGGATGAGCGTGCAGATGACGCTATTAACCAAATGATGATTGGTCAAAATGACATGAAATATAAGGCTTCTAAGAAAGAGGGGCAAAAGCTGTGTGGAGGTGTTAAAAGAAAGTCCGAATAAATGTAGCCATCGCATCGATACCATGAAACATAAGCTATTCTGCTCTGCAAAGCGGTTAATCTTTGCTCTTCAGAATATTTCCTTCAAGGACGCCATCCCTTAGATTTATTGTGATGAAATCAGACAGTTTTAAGAGAATCTATTTTGAGCACCCGCAGTTACACTCGATCCACCTAAAATATAATAGGAAATGGCAATAAGATGCCGATAAAACATTCCATTATACAAAAATGTGAAAGATCTTGTGGAAAAACCGTTTTAAAAATAAACAAAGTGAAAAATTTCTTCTTATAAACAGTTTAGCGTAGTTATTAGCAACGAGAATTTTACCATAAGTATTGTACACAGCAAATGTCAAAACTGAATTACCATAGTTGATTTATGGCTAGCGTAAAAAGCTGGATTGGAGAGTGCATTGCTTCCATATAAGAGATAGTGATTAGTCCCAAATCAATATCTGTGGTTACGGATGAAAGTGATGCTACTTTCATACAATAGTCTTCGCTTGTTCTTCTTCTTCTTCTTCTTCTTATTGGCATTACATCCCCACACTGGGACAGAGCCGCCTCGCAGCTTAGTGTTCATTAAGCACTTCCACAGTTATTAACTGCGAGGTTTCTAAGCCAGGTTACCATTTTTGCATTTGTATATCATGAGGCTAACACGATGATACTTTTATGCCCAGGGAAGTCGAGACAATTTCCAATCCGAAAATTGCCTAGACCGGCACCGGGAATCGAACCCAGCCACCCTCAGCATGGTATTGCTTTGTAGCCGCGCTTCTTACCGCTCGGCTAAGGAGGGCCCCTTAGTCTTGGCTTGTACCACCTACGAATTTATGCGGACTGATCAATGCTAATGCAATGCTCAATGCTAACGCTGTTAAATAATCCTTCAGGAATACAATAAGAAAATGCATCCATGTTTCCTTTGAAAATTACTTTAGGAATTTCTTTCTTCAGGAATTCTTCTTGAAATTTCTTCATGAATTTATTTAACAGTTCGTCTGGAAGGGTTCTTAATTCCTAGTGAAAATACTATCAAAAATCCTGAATAATGCCTTCCTTAGTCTGCCGGCCACAAAGCTAGGCCATGTAGAAGGTGACTGGATCCATTTCATGGTACAGTGTAAGTTTTTTCCTATACATATGAGCATCATCGTGTTAGTGTTATGGCACAGAAATGCAAAAATAGTGAATCTACTTAGAAACCTAGCAGATAAAAATTGTAGAAGTGCTTGATGAACACCAAGCTGTGATACGGCAATTTTCAAATGGGGGATGTAATGCCAACAAAACAGATCAGATGATGGAAATTTTCCAGGAGTTTCCCGTACAGAATTTCTGGGACACGTATTATTAATTCCTCAGAGATTCTGGACAAGGAAAACCCTAAAACTCATAGATTAGGAATTCTTGGAGGGAATTAAAAAAATACTGGGAGTATAAACATCTCTTCTCTTACAATTTCACTGGAATTCTAGCAGAAGGAACTTTTTAGAAGTCCTATTTATGGAATTCCCCAGAATACAAGGAGAAGAAATTTCCTTTAATTCATAGGAAAAGATTTCCTCATAATTCGTGAGGAAGAAATTCCCAGAGTTATTAGAGAGAGAGTAATCTAGAATTTTTTGGGATGGGATGAATAATTCGCCTGGATCCTCGGAGGATAAATTCCTACAAATTCCTTAAGGGTGAACAGAACATATCAATCTCCAGTTTTTCTGTTAATTTGTGTCTCGAAAGTATGCTACAAAAAGTCGCTGTAGAGTATGATAAATGATCAGAACTACTGGGTAAGAATTCTCAAGAACTTCTAGAGAAAGTATAATCCTGTATTCTTGGAATACGAGTTTCCCAGAATTGCTGAAGAATGAAGTTTGCATAATTTCTGGGAGGAGATTTTCTCAGAATTAAGGAGTCCAAAATTCTTAACGGAGCAAACCCTCGAAATTCTTAGTGGGAACTCCCGAATTCTTGGAGGAGTCTTGAATCTCCAGAACTTCTGGGGAAAAAATCTCTGGTGGCGCAGTTCCCAGAATTTCATAATCCCAGAAATGAATTTTCCAGAGTTTCGGAAGAAAAACTTTTTCCATGTGCCTGGGGGATTTCCTGGTTTGATACCAGTTATGTAAAAAGCTGCTCAGAAATATGTCTAGCTATGTGTGAAATGACTTAATAATGGTTTTGTCATTGCCAGAAATCCTATGCTGATCAGAGCTTTAAATAATCGATTAGGGTAATTGATCCGATGGTGTTGTGTGTACCAATAGTTGCGGTAGTCCATGTTATGTCAAATCTACGAATTAATCGCAGTAGTCTACATGATCTATCGTTTGCTTGACATATCACACACTATTCAAAGAGAAACATCCACGGAATTCATCCAAAATAGGTAATCATCATTAAAACACTTTAATATTTTCCGTCTTTGCACCAGTAGTTACGGTTGTGCTCCTATAGTCGCGAGTCCCATAGATAAACAAAGGGATTCGCAACTATAGGAACACAAATTAAAAAAATACCGCAACTATTGGAACACTGTACCAATAATTGGTGGTTTAATTTTAGAGCACAATTAGAAATATTGTTGCGATGGTTTCCCGACTGCAAGAAAAGTAAGTCCAAAAACTTTTGAATACACCCACAAGGTAAGCGAAACAAAATATGTATAAGTTTTAAGAGCTAAAGCAGTGAGGGGAAGTGCTTAGTTCCTCCACTATTGGGTCATTTACCTTATTTTTCCTGAAGCCTATCGGCCTTCTTTGTCACTTCACTTCTAAACATATTCATATTCGGCTCTGTGCTGTCAATTTTCGAATGAATATGGGTCTGTAAGTTTTTATTTACATTTTCCCAATTATAAAATAACCGTAAAGCTGAACATATTTTTGATGATTTAAATAAAAGCACACGTAGACATAATACCAACGATCAACTGAGAGGTACTTTCAGCGGAAAATATCAGTACAATCAAGACTTATTATGTTTTTTGGTACGCAGTTATCATAGTCAGTGGTTATAAAAGAAAACTTAGTAGGGCATTCTATGTTTTGAATAATCAAAAAACGAATGCCAAATCTAGAATTGAATGAACCATTTGATAGCACATTACATCGTGTCTGTCATCAGTTTCAAAATTATATTTCTTCAAATATGATAGCACATCTGGCAAATTAGTGGCATAGCGAGAAAAATTTGTTGATGGAGAGGGGAGGGTCTTCTGTATTGAGTTCGATTAAGCAATTCAAAATTATGTTTCTGCTTGACTTTGTATCCCACGTCGTTCAAATACAATGATCCAGAATCTTTTCATTTTCTAAGCTACTCTTGAGCAAGTTAACTATTAAGCGCAACGGAATTTTTATAATAATTAGAAAAGACTCATTCTTACCTATATAGAAAAAAATATGCATCCCAGAATTGCCTGAAGTATAGGCTTTGAGCTTCTTGAGAGCTTTTTTTGTGCGTTTATGCTGAATGTGGTCCATAGAATTGAATTGGACTTTCCACAAAAAAATCAAAATGAAATTCCATAATTTAAATAGAAAAAGTCTATTGCTTTGAGTAAATTTCACAAAAACAAGTTCAACAACTTTTCCATTAATAAAGATAAAAAAAAAACTTTTCCATTACAGTTCATCCAAAAATTCACTGGAGTTTAGGCATGAAGGTCTGCACGCCTATCCAAACGGCTGTTATCTCTTTTTCAAAACGGATAATGCGCTTTGTATTCATTAGAACCAAATTGATATACCTCAAACATTATTCTACTCCAGGCCTTCCGAGAATTCCCTTGACTATATGCCCTATTGGCTGTTAGATCGTTCCAAAATTGGACCTTGCTCTATATGATCCATATAACTAAATTGGATAAGCCTTAAACAAGAAGTCAAATGCTATTTGATCCAAAACGTCACTTGCAGTATGTTCATTTCCAGAAGGAGCAAACAGAGCATGTTTTATTTCAAAAAGGAGCTAATAGATCTTTCATTACCCGTACAGATCTTAAGGTCGCGGGATTCTGGGTTACCTGCAATGGAACACATGTTGAACGTAAGTCCAATTTGATTAATGAATCGCTAGGAGTATTGATATATAAACCGTAAAATATTACAATTAATTGCATATTATTCGGCAACTCGGCCGTACGAAAACCATTTTTTTGTTAAATATCTTGGCTGTGCATATGCACAGCATATGTTTCGAAATGGACAAATTGATTTGAAATTTGCGAAAAAGAATCACGTGTCTTGAGGATTTGTCCAATCTGTGGAGATTGGACAAATCAAGCCATCCGAAAGATATTCAATTTGCAAAAAGAGAGCTAACCTGCGGTGGAGGTTGGTACTCGGATTCTGATGGCTTTTCCGCAAACGTGACCTTTAAGTGGTCTTGTTGTGTAGGGTTATCACGCCTATCTAGAGAGTAGGAGGTTGAGGTCTGAGTCCCTCCAAGACACGTGGATTCTTTTTCGCAAATTTCATATCAATTTGTCCATTTCGAATATATGCTGTGCATATGCACAGCCAAGATATTTAACAAAAAATGGTTTTGGTACGGCCGAGTTGCCGAATAATATGCAATTAATTGTAATCAAGTGTCGGTCTTTCACCGTCATTCGTCGTCGGAGCACACGCGAACGCTTACGTTAAGGCAATCAAACTCATCAAACGCTTTAGCCAAGCAACCCTTTGGCACAGCAGAGTGCGATTGAAGTCGCATTCTATACCGTCCCGCCCAGACAGGTCCTGGGGGGCATGGAGTGCGATCCTCTCGTTTAATAAACAATGTGCACTCGCTTGGCTGTGGGTATACAATAGTAAAGCACATGTGGAGATTGGACAAATCAAGATCCGAAAGATATTCAATTTGCAAAAGAGAGCTAACCGCGGTGGAGGTTGGTACTCGGATTCTGATGGCTTTTCCGCAAACGTGAACTTTAAGTGGTCTTGTTGTGTAGGGGTTATCACGCCTATCTAGAGAGTAGGAGGTTGAGGGTTCGAGTCCCTCCAAGACACGTGGATTCTTTTTCGCAAATTTCATATCAATTTGTCCATTTCGAAACATATGCTGTGCATATGCACAGCCAAGATATTTAACGTAAAATATTAGTTTACTCGTCGAGATCTGAAAGCCTTAACTCCAGGAAATTATTTGAAGACTTGAAATGAACCTGGCAATGACATATTTAATTAATTAATTTAATTAGGGTCTTTGGATCGCTATGTAACATATTGAAAAGAATTCTACGATCATTTAAAAGAAAAACAAGAAATCATAGCAGAAATTCTTTTTGCATCCTAACATCAAAGTTACATAAAAAGAGGTTTGAGTGTACATGATATTTTCAGCGGCGCAGCCGAAATTTTTCAAATGTATAAGGGTTTGAACGGAATTTTTCTTCTAACAAATTGGGTGAGGGGGATGAACTCCCAAAACTATCCCCAGGCTACGGCACTTAATTTTTTTCAACGGCGCGCCCAAAACTCACCGGCGGCGCGGTCAAAAAATGGCAGCGGCGCGCCGGTCAAAAATGGTGGCGGCGGCGGCGCATAAAAATCGTCGGCGGCCGCGGCGCGGCGCGGCGGCGCACAGCTCTAATCCGAGGAAAATCATCGGCAAGGATAATGGAGTGACATAAATTTCTTAGCAAAGTCACTCCCAACGTATTTTCACAAATTTTCTATCATTTGCTTATAATTTTACTCCTAAACCACATACCCTACCCACCATCCAATTCCTTGGCATCTATGAGGGCGTCGGTGAGTCGCTGGCCTCTCGTTAAGTAGATGTCATATCATCATTTCCTTCCCTTTCCTAGTAACGGAGAAGATGGGCGTGGCCGGCAATGATAGCTTTCATGTTTTATCATTTTGGACCCCCAATTGGATTTTCATTGAATCCCAAATAGAAATCCATAAGCAATTGGGGTAAGAAATGTAAAGAATATACATGACAACTATCAGTATGCAATCTACGAAATACTCCGTTACAACGCAACGCAACGCAACGCAAAATGAAGTTCCATTCACTATTATTGAAAATATCGGAGGTAATCTATGATTCATAAACAGAATTTGATGATTCACGAAAAATCTTGAGCAAAAATTAAAAAAAAAAAAGTTTTAGAGGATTAAAAACAAAAAAATGCATATTTGACTACCAAATTAGATTCTTTCTATTTTTTCAGGGATCTAAAATTACTGAAATAATAAAGTTTTTGAAATTCGTAAATATTTTTAGATCTTATACTAGTTTTGCGGAAAACCCCAATTCTGTCCAAGTCCACTAAGATTTTTTGAACAATGTGGTTGTCAACGTAGGTGATTGATGCCCGTATAAAAACTTTGTGAAGTAACGTGAAATATAAACCACGTAAGAAACTACTTTTGGTGAGAACCTGTAACTAACTGCTCAGTTATTAACATCATCTTTTTTATCTTATTGGCCCAAAGTCCCCACTGGGACATTGCCGCCTTGCAGATTAGTGTTCATTGAGCATTTCCACAGTTATTAAAGATGAGGTTTCTAAGCCGAGTTACCATTTTTGCATTCGTTTATCATGAGGCCAACACGATGATACATTTATGCTCAGGGAAATCAAGAAAGTTTTCAACCCGAAATTTTCCTTACTCACTTTAATTTGCTGACCTAAGCAAAATTTTCGCCAGAATTCCAACAGCCGAGATCTCGGTAATTTTTTTTACGAAATTCTGCAAAATTGACTTTTTACCGAGATCTCGGTAACGATTACCGATGACTCGGTAAAGTTTACCGAAATCTCGGTAAAAATTTTACCGAGATTCGTCGAAATTATTGCCGAGATCCCGGCTGTTGGATTCTCGGCAATCGTAAAATTTCGAATTTTAAGTGTGTGGCCAACGTAGTCTACTTCCATCAACATTGCAACATTGAGGTTGAATTCCTCTCGTTTGATTTCTTGCTCGACAACCCCAGCTTCTCGTCTGACGGATTCGTCAGAGTCTGTGACGACTTCAGATCATGTTCCTTATTATAGAGGTGTGAACACTGCATCTAGAATCCACACAAAACACAAAACTTGGCTCGGAACTACGAATTTCCATAATTTGATCCAGTGAGTAGGAGATCAGATCCATTTTCCATTGGCGAGCCCATAGTCTAAAGAAGGTATTGGTAAGAGGCAGAAACAGGGACAGGACTTGCAAAAAGGAAAAATCTGTAACGCCAACTTTTTCCAGGCAATTGCTGTCACCAACTGTCATATACATTCAGTATCTTCATTTGTGAAAGAATTGCTACCCCATCGAAAGTATAGATAGTGGAATTTTCTACTATCTATAAGGGAAAGTTTTTCGCATGATTTTGGTTTACGAAGAGTTTTTCTCTGTGGAGATTGTTCCAAAACAGCCGCGCAGTTGAACAGTTTTGAACAGGCTTGTAAAATGTCATCTGCATGTCAATTGACTAATTCGTTCATAACTTTCTTTAGAAGCCAAATTTATTCCATAATTTTAGATGTGCTCATAACGCTTGAGTAGGGCTAATGGGGAATGCACCTTTGGCGTACCCATTTTCAAGCCAGTGACGTAATCCAAATAGGCGTCCCATGTTTTGCAGGACGCTTGCTGGTTACATTATACAAGTGTCATACCGATGTTGGTGACGAAACCAATCATGCACTACGACATGATGCATAAATTATGACCAATTGAAGCTTGTTGGGGCATAATTCAAAAATAATTTAAATGACTACAGCGCTACTTGCGTTCTAGTAGTTATGCCTCTACTGATCGTTCAGATTTGACTTGACCAATAACGTTTCTATTTCAAAGACTCCTTCGATTGATTAATCTCGTAACAAAGTGAATAATAATTGCGTGCGAGGTGCGATCCATGGTTGTGTATTTTGTGGTAAGGTATACAAAATTGCCAAACGATTTTTTCTTGACTAGGTACGATAAAAGTAGAGAAGACACAGAAGTGTAAATGATTTATTGCTCATTCATGAAGCGGCACATGTTCTAAATAAATCCTCCATCATTTATGCATAAGTCGAAGTCAGAAAAAACGAAGACGTTCATTTATCAGCTGCCTCGTGGTACAAACAAGTAATGCGGACGAAAAGTGTACTAAATGTATTGGTTTGAAGAGGTACCTAAAGGGGGAATCCTCTGGAGAACGAACGGGAAATCAAAAAGTGATGGTACGTATGTATTACAAATTGAATCATTTGAAGCTATATAACTTCATTTCTCACAATACCGAGATAACAACAAATAACTATTTTTACACAAAACTGTATTGATTTTTTTTATTTCTTTGATACAGATCAAGAGTTTTAGGTTTTAGACAAAAGTAAAATCCTATGGGAATTTACAGTTCGGAAACTGCTAGCAATGCTCAATAATTGTGCTTTCAAATGCATAATACATATGTACGTAGTTTTCCGTTTTTTTAAATATTTTTTTTAGTTTTCTTTTTTTCCCAAAATACGTATTTTTGGACAAGAATTCAGAATATAGAAAAATCGCGTTTTGGTATAGAAAATTATTAGGTAACTCTGGTTAACCCATTCCCGCCCACGACTTTTTTCAAAAAATTCAATAGGAAAGAATCATCTTTGAGAAAAATTCTAGATCAAAGTTGGTGGAAAACGAAAAAAAAATAATTGTGAATCGAGAGTTAATTGATTGTTTTCAACAGTTTGACTATTTTTACTTAAAATAAATTATATTTCCAGTCTAATGGAATCATTAAGATGTGCCAAATATTGCTTTTTGTTGTTGAAACAATTCGATGAAGGTTAGAAGGTGCAAAATTTGATGGTGCTCTATAGACACCATGGGCAGGAGAGGGTTAAACATGTCACAAAATGTATGCAATTTCTCGAACGATTCAAATATTTTTGATACCATGCCGGTGACTGCAACATAGGGGGAATGACGGCTTTGGCAGGTTTTGTTCTATTATTGGCAGGGGGTTTTTCATGTCTGACTATGCTCAAATTTGGCCTAAACATAATTTGCATATCGAAGAACATTGTGGCCAAATTTCATAAAATTTGGTCGACAAAAACCCCCTGCCGATAATAGAATAAAACCTGCCAAAGCCGTCTTCCTTCTATTACATCATTTGGGATCAACAATTGCTTTGAAAAAAAAAATATTAGAACAAAAAGCATTGCAATTTGTATACTTTGCGGTTATTTAGCTCCGATTTATTTGAAGATATTGTAGATAAACTTCAAATTATAATTAGTTATGATTTAGGTCCAAAGTTATTAGCACAATTTCAAATAATTTAAAATATTAAGCCTTTTAAAATCAAACTGTTTGTAGAAGAAACATCCTGATTACGTGTATTAGGTAATACTTCACCTCTCGATGAGTCATCTATCATGAATAACATTTCGTAAACCTATTTAGGCATAGCCACCCGCAGAAAGTGTAATCATCGACCTCGAACCCCATTTTTTATTCTCCCTTCCTAGTGAGAACCTAACACAAAATTTCATTTGGGTCGTGCTTATTCAAATCTCATTTAGCAACCAGCCGACTACTGCTTCAATAATCGTCACATCAGATTCGAAAACCGATGGCAGGGAACTTAATCTCATGCCTACCACGCGCCGTTGGCAGCTTAATGGATACCACTTCAAAATTCATTCATCATATTTTAATGCCCTTCAATGAGTTTCTCCCTCCCTCCCGGGCCAATAATTCTTGAGTTGGCGATTGCTTGCTTGGCGATGGTGGTTCACCTTTCTGATGGTGATTGGAGACAACGTCACTGGTCTTACAGCGCGAGCCTTTTTTCCTTCTTGCTTGAGGGAGATGTCATTCTCAATTATGACATCATCACCTCGACGCTTAGGATGAACTTGGCGATCGCACTTGAACTGCTCTTGATTGTTGAGCTCATCGCACTGGAGGCGCAAACGAGTTTCTGATCTGATGTAGGACAGAAAGCAACCTTGGAGGTTGCTATTGAAAACCGATTGGAAATGATTGCTAAAAATAAACACGGACGTACGGTTTATACCGATGTACAATGAGTGATGAGAATGTGATCACCACCACCCAGAAGCTTGTCAAAAATATGCACTGTTTGTTCTAAATATACATATGGAACTTGAACAGCGAAGAAAAACTAATGTTTGCACATAAATTGAAGGATGATTGATGCTAATGGAGACATGCAGACACAGCGCAGAACTATATAGTCGTTCGGTATACGTTGCATTGTGGAATACGATTGTTGTAGGAGCGGCAAACGTACCAACATGTAAGAGGGATGGTTTTATAAATATCAGTTTCACACTCCCATAATAATTTATCATTAGAAAACAAATATCCATTGATTGATAAATTTATAAATCAAGACAAAATTTTCAAAACGACTTATCTGCTTTTGTAAACAAAGATTCAAACGACGATTTGACGAATCCGATAGCTTTCCCACGCAAACCAGCACTATCAATAGGTAGGTGAAGGATTTCGCTACCTGTTGATGGTGTTGGTTTGCGTGGGAGAGCTATCAGATTCGTCGAATCGTCGTTTAAATCTTTGTTTACAAAAGCAGATAAGTCGTTTTGAAAATTTTGTCTTGAAATATGAAAGTAAATGAGTTGTTTTATGAACTTATAAATAAGTTATTATGTAATCAAATGGGTCTGAAAATCTTGATGTGACACAGATTATTTTAATTTTGTCCAATTTCACAACAAGTGAGAGATTTAGTTTGAAAAATGTATTGGAGGGTGACCACTTACTTCGCTAGGGTTTGATCCTACGACCCCAGTACGCTAGACCTACTAAGCTACGAAGGTCCTTCGTCGTCCTCCGCAGCTCAGCTGGTACTGCTGTCATATTTCTCGCGTAACATTTGAAAAGGGCCTACAGCCAAAAGGTAAACATTGAAAAAATGCCGTTCGAAAAAAAAGCATCACAATTTCTATTCCTATTTCCCAGGTTTATGATATTTTAGGCAGCAAAAACTCCTAAAAGCACATAATCAACACTATCTATCCATCCATAACCTTAATTGCATCGAAAACATGCAAAAATGTGTCGAAATCGTTAAACTAAAATTTTAAGTCTATTTTCATTTTTTTCTCCGGAATAGGCCTTCTTGATAAGTCATTCTGCATTTGCTTGTCATTCATAGACCCTTTGCTTACGGCAAAGTAAACATGGAATAAGGCTTTTCGTGAGAGAGAATTTTTCTCTTCGAGGTCGGGCAGATGACGGTTCGGGAAAAAAATCCCGTTGTCGGCCCCGAAGTTGGAGAAGGCTTATTCCTGACAGAAAAAAATGAGTGGCTTGGCCGTTTTTTGGGGCGGACCTACACATATTTTGAAAATAACACGTTATAGGCGTAATCGAAAATAAGTTTTTCCTAAGTAATTTAATTGAAGACGCGGGACATTTTCATACGATTAGTAGCTATTAGATGATGCTATCGAAGGGTGTTAAAATTGAATTTGTTTACTTTTCTTTTGTAGGCCCTAATCTATTGTTAAGCGAGATTTCTGTAATTTTTCTTTTTTTTAACGTAGGGTAAATCATTACTTGGGCCTATGCACCCGATTTCCGACTTACTGCTCAGAAAACTAGAGATTTATACTGTTTGGAAGCCGTAGGTTTATGATTCATAATTTTAAAAGGGTTGTATACAAGACACGACCGCAAGGTAGACGTTGGACAACGTAAGGAATTGTTTATGCGATCAGACGTGTGCACTTCTTGCGAAATGAGTGGTCGTAAGCAGGAAAAGCGCAAGGAGCTAGCAACAGTTTTGAAGAACAGCAAGCGGAAGCAGAAGCGGAAGCGCTGGTGGAGGAAATCAAAGTACGTCTACCTATACAGATCGGTTTTCTCACAGGGCAACAACATTCGAGTTACATTTAGCTTGGCGCCCCTGAGAAAATGAAGCGGATTAACTGTCTAATAAACCAAAAGGCCCTTTTCAGGGCCACAATAGTCACTGGAAGAGGGTAATTACCGATTTGAACTTCATTCATTGTTCGAATTTATTGCACCATTTCGTTCGCAGCATTCGGACTATCTGTTGCTTATTCCGCTGGCGTTTGTGGCAGTACATTTCTGCATGTGAATACATTTTTGCAGTCTCTCCCTCTGACGCACGCTAGTGATTCTGCTACAGACGTAAATTTTTTTTTGTCATAAGACGAGTTTGTACCATCCCATTTAATTCCACCACTTGATTGTACCTTGACAGATACGTATTTCGAACTCAACAGTAAGATCGTCTTCAGTATCTCGTAGTTGACCCGACTAAGTCGAGTCAAGGATGAGACACTGAAGACGACCTTACAGTTGAGGTCGAAATACGTATTTGTAAAAGTAATACGAAGTGGTGGAATTAAATGGAATTGTGCTAAACTCGTCTTATGACATTGAAATATAAGATAAACTGAATAACAAACTACACCAAAGTCATAATCAAATAATTATTGATTCGAGTTTCCTCTGCAGCTAATAATCAACTCTCTTGCGTTTCTGGAGCATATCAAAGACACTTTGATATCTAGAGCAGTACTTAAAGTACGAAGTAAGCAGTAAGCACAAAAGCTCTCACCCTGATCGTAAGTCATAACTTCTTTGCTTCCCGCAATTAATTTATGACGGCACGATGACATCGCTCTACTTAGTGGGATTCCACCCGCAAACCGAGACAAATGGAATGGTTAATTATGAGTGTTATACGAATGGGAAATGTTGCATATCCCTTTCCATCAACAATTAATCTATCCACTACTCGCCCAAGACGCTGGGTTGTTTGCCGCTCGGTGCAGGGCACATAAGATAAGGTTAATAACCTATTGTTGTATTTTTTTTCTTTCTATGATGTTGAGGTAAGGTAAACCAATTGTCAGCTCTCCTAAAATTCATTAACAATTGCCTCCCTACAGTGTAAAAGTTATGGAGAGAATACTGTTAGTAGTGTTTTTAAACAGGCTCCAACACGTAATTGTCAACAATTTAATAGAACCTGTAATACAACCGACATTGAAAATTTATTGAACAAGAATATGCATTTGTGGGAAAAGTGTTTCATAAATTTATGCAATCCCGATAGAAAAACATAAAGCGTTCATTTCGTCGAAATTTGTTGTTTAAATGTGTGCCCGCTCACTGCCAAAGAAATCCCAAAAATAAGAAACAAGCTCACCTACTATTTATGTATTTCTTTTTGAGTAGATTGATAAAGGAGTAGGCCTTTCTGGATCCGTGCCGTAAGATGCGCGGCTGCAAAGCAAGTAAGGTAATTATATGTTTTATGGTCTGCTGGTTATCGACTCTGCTGACGGTATGCAATCTAACTATTTCATTCCAATAAACAGGCTGCCTCTGCCTCTGGGCGACTGCTTTCAGAATACCCCTAGCGCTGCAAGCGAACAACTAGCCATGCAGTAGGTTGTTGAAACTAGTTTTTCAAAGATTACCTCTTTCTTCAAGATTCCAATCGAGGACGTCTGGTTCATAAAGCGCATTGCTTTGACATTACAGGTAGGAACACATCTCGCGTTGTGTTCGAAACGCAGACGTCGAAGCATGCTATAAGACTGCACCGGATGTGACAAACCACGACAAAAGGCTTCCAGATATGAAGCGAATGAAAATGGAAACACGCCATACATTTTCTTGAGCCATGCAAATACGGTTTGTGTGCTAGCCAACCAGACAGATGGCCACGCACGAGACAAGTCGCTGACTTGATATGCGATAAGCTTCAGCGGTTTGCTCCAACTTCTTGATTTCGTTTTACTGCTGCATTCAGTTAATTTTCTTAAGTTGATGACTTCATCGCGCAGAGCTTTGCGATTCCGTAGTTTTTTGAGCCTGATGTGACGAACACGGTGGAGCAATTTGCTGTGGCGTGACGTCGAATCACGCTCCCTGGCTGATTATTGTCAGCATAAAAAATTACAATGACAGGTGTGCTAAACGAACCCGAACAGTTTGTGCCTAGTATTAGGTTAATCGCCTTTTGAAATGTTGTAAGCAATATTTTATTCGTATTCACATCTTACGCCCTCATTTTGATGCATCAAAATGAAATGTGTAATTTTTGAGAATTTAGGGGAATAGGTGGTAAAATGAACACGTTAAGGACTTGCGTTGAATTAAATCATAAAACGAGGATAAATTGCTAGTTTTACCACTTAGTCCAACAACTTAACTCATATTCATATTGCACTGAACACAATCAGGAAAATTTAAAACAAAAAACACGCCAGCATTTAACACATGATTATTAACGTCTAGAGCAGACTACAAGAAACTACAAGAAACACTAAACATTTCTCATATTTTTTGTAGCTTGTTCGACATGTGTAGTGTAGTGAAGTATCTTTTATTCTTTCGAACATGTTCCATGAACGTACTACTTTTTATTCATACGACTCATTAAATGACCAAAGCCTACTCGTCGATCGATCCAGGTCTGATTACCTCAGACAAGGATCTAGCAGACAAACGTACTTACTTTTTGCTTATGGATCATGTACACCCCGAATGGTACAAAAGGCTGCCTTGAACGATCTCCATCCTGAGCTATGTCCAGCTATCGCCTTAACCTGTTGCCAAGATATTTTTCGCTCGACTTTTTTTATGGTCGCCATGTAGAGGGTCATGCCTCTGCTGCGATGTACTCGAATTTCAGTTGCTCCACGGACGGAACTGAGCTGTTGCACGTAACTCACCAAATTGGATAATTTTCCTCGAATTTGATTATATGCGTGTTTTGATAATCACTGAAGAGGCTTCCGAAAGAATCAACAAAGGTATCCCTTACTTTGAAGACTAATCCACTTTTCTCGATAGTTAGCCTGGTGATCAATACATCATGAGTGAAACTCTCTCAAAAGATGAAAATAATCCACAGTTTTGAATAGATGTACCAATCAAATCATACAATTGAAAATGTATTAAAAAGTATTGAATACTTTGTAAATTATTTTGAGAATTCTTCAGGAACTCAAGCTGTGTTGTGCAACTCCTGGGGGAATTTCCGAAGAAATTGTTGGATCAATTTTCAAAGGAATTTCTAAAGAAATAACTAAAAAAGTGCCCATAGGAATTATTAGCATCATTTTCTGGAGGAATTTCGAAGATGAGGAAGGAGAACTCCAGTAGGAATTCTTGAAGGGATTCTTTCTAGAAATTTCTGAAGCTGAATCGTTTTTCATAAAAAAAAATCTAAAGGAATTTGTGAAAGTTTGCTAAAGGAATTTCGAAAGAATTCCCGAAGGAATTCCGAATGGATTTTCCATATAAATTCCAAAATAAATTTTCTGATAAATTTTTAACAGATTCCCGAAGGAATTCCGAAAGCAATTTCTATGGAAACTTTATTGGAATTTCCGAAGGTTCAAAGGAATTTCTGGTATGGAATATCTATGACGGAAAGGGGTTTTTTAAAATTGGAAACGCGTAAAGGACAAACCTCACGGAATCCAAATTTAAAAGTACTCGCGTTTTCAAGGGCACACCACTCAATACGGAAGCAACGCACAACTGTAAGTTTTATTATTTCATCTTTGCTACATCGCATCGAAATATTAAAAAAGATAATTGAGCATTGCTCCCGTATTGAGTAGGGTGCCCTTGAAAATGTGAGTGATATTTGTTTTGGATTTCGGAAGGCTTGTCCTTAAGGATAGCGGTATCAAGCGACTACAAGTGCTGTCTTTGGCGCCACCCTCACCTGAAAAATTTGAACGTACGTAAGATTTAAAACATGTTAATAAAAATAATTGTCCATTCCTCAAAAATCCCTGTGTATATTGCGTGACAGAAAAAAACAGTGCCGCTGTTGCCAGGACTATTGGAATCATCCGTGCGGCCGCGATACAGGTTCTAAAAAATCGAAAAAAATTGGGAAAAATAAGGATTCAATATTGACAAAGTGTCCTCCTCCTCCACTTCACGTAACTCTCGGAATCCTTCACGCTATCTACAAAACAGGGTAGCAGGGACTATGTCCAAGGGCTTGACGAATCCTCCCCAGGCCATCTGCGAGTTGTGGTGCCTGCCTAGGATTTGGTGGGGTTTGACAGTGGGGTCTGTTGAACTATAAAAAGCTGCATGTATCCGCAAGCAGGCTCCACCAAAGCGACCGTGTGCCACTCAAAGCGCACAAGCCCAAGTCCTGGTGTTGGGTGAGACGCTAAACAGCCTGACATGATGGTATTCCGACGAGACAGGAGGTTTGCGCAGTCCCAATAAGCCGCCTTTAAAAGCAAACATTATGAACGACATAGAAGATAATACGATTCGATACAATCCGCAACGACATCAGCCAATCAACGCAAGGATGTGCAAGCTGCGGATAAAAGACCGTTTCTTCAACTATAACATCATCAACGTGCACTGCCCACACGAAGGGAGACCCGACGACGAGAAAGAAGCGTTCTATTGTACAGCTGGAGCAGACATACGATGAATGCTCACTGTGCAATGGGAAATGTATAGACCGGTTATCGGACCGGATATTCTGCATACAGTATCGAACGACAACGGCCAACGATGCATAAACTTTGCAGGCAGACAACGGTGGCGGTATGGTAATGAACCTATGAGCACGCGCGCAGGACATACGTCCCCCAGGTTCGGTTCTCCAGGAAATCTAGGAGGAGATCGGCCGGCTGAAAAACAACAAAGCCCCCGGGGTTGACCAACTACCAGAAGAGCTGTTTAAACACGATGTTCAGGCACTGGCTAGAGCGCTGCACTGGGTAATTACCAAGGTTTGGGAAGATGAGGTTCTGCCGCAGGAGTGGATGGAAGGTGTCGTAAAAGGGCTATAAGCTGGATTGTTGCAACTAACGCGCAGACACATTGCTGAACGCCGCCTACAAGGTACTCTCTCAAATTTTATGCCGCCGACTAACACTAATCGCAAGAGAGTTCGCGGGGCAGACCACGGACCATGTGTGCGCCGTACGTCAGCTATTGCAGAAATGCTTCGAATACAAAGTGCCCATACATCATCTTTTTATCAACTTCAAAGCCGCATATGATACAATCGATCGAGACCAGCTATGGCAGCTAATGCACGAAAACGGATTTTCGGATAAACTGATACGGTTGATCAAGGCGACGATAGATCGGATGATTTGCGTAGTTCGAGTTTAAGGGGCATTCTAGAATCCCTTCGAAACGCGCAGAGGGTTACTGCTGTGGTGATCTACCACTACATTGTCTCAAAGCATCTACCCGTCAAGGTAGATCAGGACAATGAAAACCAGGCAGCTCATCGATAGGTAAATAATTATGAATATTTACCTCTCGATAGTTACCTGATCATGTATATATAGTATGTAAGTAGATAATAAAATTAGAGTTAAGGTAGAGCTTGTTCTTCTCTCCACCGACAATATCACATTCCCTAGGAGCTGGAGATGGCTGAGGCCACTCCAGAGAGGACGCGGCTTCGCTTCATTGGTGGCAGCGGTGGGATGCGTTGGACATCAGAGGAGCATAAACTGAACAGGAAACGGAACTGAGGTACGAAGAAGTCGGAAGTCGGCAGTGCCGATACGATAGAAGATGTGGTAAAAGTTGCACCCAGGTCCACGCATCGAATTGACAGCAGTTTGTAAAGGTAGGTATTCTTGGCAGGATGTAATGATCCTTCTCGAGATGAGGGCGTTATTGCAATCCTTTGATCACTGCCGGTCCTCGAGAGGTACCTTTATAGCGCAGGATTGCCAAAACACCATTGTTGCATAATTATTTGCACACCGACACATCCTGCTGAAGAAGAAGCAGCTAATCCGAAAAAATAAATGATTTAAATAGTAAATCATTTATTTTCTCATAGGGGATGAGTAATGTGGTGATCTACCACTACATTGTCTCAAAGCATCTACCCGTCAAGGTAGATCAGGACAATGAAAACCGATAGGTAAATAATTATGAATATTTACCTCTCGATAGTTACCTGATCATGTATATATATAGTATGTAAGTAGATAATAAAATTAGAGTTAAGGTAGAGCTTGTTCTTCTCTCCACCGACAATATCACATTCCCTAGGAGCTGGAGATGGCTGAGGCCACTCCAGGGAGGACGCGGCTTCGCTTCACTGCAAGGTGATGGTCTTTCGTGCCTGTTTTTCAACACGAAGGGCACGGATTGACACGAGTGGTACGATTTTCACGAAGTCCGTTCAGCTATTTGGTTTCACCGACGACATTGACATTATGGCACGTAACTTTAAGACGATGGAGGAGGCCTACATCGGAACAAAAAGGGAAGCTAAACGGATTGGACAAGTCATTAACACGTCGACGACGAAGTACATGATAGGAAAAGCTTCAAGAGAGGACAATGTAAGCCACCAACCACGAGCTTGTATCGGTGGTGTCGAAATCAAGTTGGTTGTTGAACTCGTGTACATACTTGCAGGCCTGGTAGCGAGTCACTTTTTAGTGACTTGGTCACTATTTTGAGGCTAGTCACTAAAAAGTCACTATTTGCATCCAAAAGTCACTAAAGTCACTATTTTTCGGAAAATGGTCACTAAAGTCACTATTTTTGCACCGCCTATTGGAAAAATATCAAAATAAAAATTATTTGTACCTACTTTTATCATCATCAACCGAATCAAATGTAAATCTGGTAGCAATGTATAAATTTGAAGTATTATGCTAAAAGCGCTGTGCTGTCATGTTTGAGGATCACTATCTCGAGTTCTAGCGATCAGATTGAGGACATTTTTGGCATCCCAAATTATGATTGTTTTTGCCTTTCTCGTATACAAAGTATACGTAAAGGCTATATGTTCGCTCCAAAAATGAACTTTTTATAGGAGGCCCGGAGACCCATACTGTTTTTGTATGCATGTTATGCACGTTTTAGTTGGAAATAAGGTCGCAAAGTGCGTTGACTCATAGATAAAAATTAAATTTTGAAAACTCGTATACTAGCATATTCTGCACATTTGTATATAGTCCCAGTTTTATAAACGTATTTTGGAAGCATAGAGAACAGTCACATGTGTCACCATATGCTTGAAAACTTATATGAATGGTTAGGCATAAGTCAATCAGAAATTTCTCTCAAATAACAACACTCAGCGAACTGGACTATCGAAATTCATAACTGGCGCCTTATGAATCTTCGACCGATTATTCCACCAGCAGTGCTTCTTATACGCAGTTACCTTCCTGAGTATTCAAGCGTCGATGGGCGTGTGGTCCACATATCGGCCTCCCGACCCCGACGTCCATGGTTCGAATCCAGTCTGCCACACTTCCCTTTTTTTAATGTTAATCATCATTCATAAGGCAACCCATTGAAATTCATACCGATTCCTTGTGGCAAATTTTCATAAGGCGTTTGATTGAAAATCATACGTCCATTTTCCTCAGTGAAGGACCATAAAAACGTTCCTACGGATTTTTTACTGCACGAAGCCACAACTCGTAAATCAAATATCTAATATTAAGCAAAAAATATTGTATTGCAAACAAATAAAATCATTCAAGTTAGACCTTGTATGCGAGAAACAGAAATGTTAAATTCGTTGAAATATTAATCGATGAACATTCTTAAACTTAAAGTAATTTGTAGCTCAGAAAAAAAAGTTCCTAAGAGTTCCACCCTAAAACATCAACAGAATCCGTGTTTTCGGTGTACCCTATGAAATCATGTGCATTGCAACTGCAACTATCCGCAACTTTGTGAGTTTCAAGCAGTTGAAGTTGCATTAAATTAACTTCCCATTAAGAATTCTTACAGAGACCGAGTTATGTTTCACACGAGGTTCATACAAACACCCATAAAAACAATCGAAAGGATTGACCGACCTACCTAAGCAAAGACTGTTTTGATGTCTTAGCAAACATTATTACCACAATGCTGTAATGTAATTGATTCAAAATCGTTGCTGAAATTATAAACTTGTAACTCACTACCTGTTTCCTTGCCGGATGATATATACTTTTTTGTGGTGTAATTAAATATGATTTATCATGATCAAACTGTAAGCTTCTAGCTTAACCAATTTCCAACTACGTGCTTTTATTTTTTTTTAATTTTTGTCTTTTCTTGATTTCTGATAGCATTCTATATATGAATTAAGGATAAATATGAGTATCGCTACATAGATTTTAGTCTACGCATTACACCGTAACAATGTTAATGCAACTTGTTGCTCACTATCTGGTTATAAACTTTATTCAAAAGTCGCAATTTGGTCACTTTTCCGGAAACTAAAAGTCACTATTTGGTCACTTTTTTAGTCATCGTTGGTCACTAAGTCACTATTTTGAATGGCATTCATCGCTACCAGGCCTGTACTTGGGTTCACTGGTAACCTCCGATAACGATACCAGAAAAAAAATCTACTAAACTCCTCGGATTTGTTGAAGAATGTATTGAGAATCCTCAAAATCATTCGAACTTTTTTTTGTTGTTCCCTCAGAATATTATGTTAGGGCAAATTTTTTTTTTATATTTGTATCGGTCTAAATAAAAATTTTATTTTTCAGCGATGTAGGCCGCCAATACGTCGAAGTTCGTTGCGGCAAAAGGGCGTAATTTAAAAAAAAATGATAGCCAATGAATTCAGCTTCAGGTATTAGTTTTGATGGAATTTTTGCCTTTCTCGTACAACAAAGTTGTACCGAAAGGCTAACATTTCACTCCGAAAACAAACTTTTTATAGAAGCCTCGGAGGCCCATAGTGTTGTAGTAAATGTCTGTCTGTCCGTGTGTATCAAATTAGCATGGTGAAAAACTTTTTCAAATTTTTTTGATGGGTCGCCTTCTTGTTCGGTTTCAATTGGTGACCTGGCTGGTGCTCTGGACAAAATTTCAGCAAATCGGTCATCGTTTGGGTGGTGCTAAACTAGTTGGAAGTTTATATGCAAAAAAAGTATGCATAAATATTCAAAAACAGTGATTTGCGGCACAATTTACGATGAAGAACTATAAGACTCATCCAGATCTTGAAGAATTTAATACAGAATGTAATGCTGAAGCACGTAGAAGGGTAGCACAACTCTAGTAGAAAATTGACTCGTAAATATAATGTGTTGTAACATTCAAAAACTATAAAAGAAATTTGTAAAAATAACTATGCATTGAGAATTAAGTTACTACAAATTCCTAAATGAATGTTTCCGTAAATTTATTGAGCGAACGTATCCAAGTGTTAAATACTCACATTATTTCCGTATTAGAGGCACTTGTTGTAGCCGTCTTTTTCATTCGCCAGCTACTAAACTTTTTTAATTAAAGAGACTTTCAGCTCAACGCTGACTCATCTCGTAAATACTACTACTGAACATTACAAAAACTAAATTGTTGAACAATAAGATTAATCCTTATACATATTTACTTTATTCCTCCAGTGATAGTTCATATTTCGTAAAAGCTTATTTACTTTTGCTAATGTATGAGAAATCCACCAACAACACTAATGGATAGATTTTAAAATGTCGAATTCGTTAAAAGGCTAGAACTAAAATACACTCTGTTATTTTTAACCCATCCGCAAAAAATGTCAATATCCGCTTGCGTCCTATAATTAAACCACCGCACCGCAGGGGTCAACACCCTTTCATTAAAGAAGTGCAAATCAAGTCAAACGCAACACACACCTGTCGTCCGAGCGAGCTGGCGCCAACACCCCCACTGTGCCCCTCGAATGGGTTGTTTTCCTTGGACTAATTCCACCCTAATTTCATTCACTTCCGATTCGTTATTTTTGCGCCCGTTGTTTCCCGTTCGTAAAAACTGGAAATACGGCTCATGCTCACGGAAAAGGGTTGTGTGCTCCTTTATCAGAAACCGGGACAAAGAAGAAAAACGAAGTTTAGAATCTAAACAAATTATGCTTTCTACAATAGTTCTAGATGGTAATACATTCAGAAATATTAGAAAACTAATTAATTCCATGCAATATGCATTCCAACCCAGCTGGTGTAATTTATGAGGCGCCTACGGAGGTGTTGTTGCACAGCAACCGCGCCCACATCATCTATCCATCGTCAGGTTGAACAAGGAATTACGACGACTAGTGATGTTGATATAAAAGTAAAACAGACACGGAACGCGATTATCTAACTTGAACATAATTCACTTCGGGCTTCTTGACTCCCTCGGATGGGTCTCGAAGTCTAGCAATAATAGTCGCTGCAGCAGCCTTCGCTGTCTCTCTTGGCCCTTGGGTTTCAATTGCACCCGCCTCCTCGTTCACACCTTGTTAATCCAGTGAGTTTACTACGTTATGTGTCTACCGCGGCGGTCTTGCAAAGTGGATTTTTTCTCCAGGGTCGGAGCAGGAGGCTGATTGAAGTCTGTCTATGCTGCCTCTTGTGAAAGCATGGCAAGTAAGGCCTCGCCGGTAGCCGCTATACGAACCCCTACTAGGTAATGGGAGTATTATCTGCCATTATTGAAAGCAAGAGCGATGCGTGCTGACTGACGAGGCGGAATGCATTGTTTTATTATCAAACGGCATAATCCGCTACATCGGCGCCTGATGAGTGAATGACTGACGGACGTACGATTGGTGAGTGCAGCAAACGGATTGACGTGGAAAAGAATTTTGAGAAGTAATCGATTATGAAACAGGTGCTCCTAACGGGTCAAAACAAAAATCCGCCGGGCGAACAGTTGTTTATGAATGTAAAAAGAGAAAAAAAAAGATGATAGAAGATTATCTCAATGCATCTATTTTTAAGTAACATAACTTTTCTAGCTTGAGCTTTGTTAGAAGGGTTTTATTTAACTTGTTACGTGAAATGTTTCATTCCTTTCTTTAAGGCCGAGTCATAAAAATAAAATAGTATTTTTAAGTCCTTCTACTATGCTGCGTACAGAGCCGAGTCAACATTCTACTAAACAAGCTCAACAATTAAACTTTTTTTAGACAACATTTTGATAATCTGCTTTAAAATCAGAGGGTATTAATCAGAAACAATACCTAGTTATATAAACTTGTACTATTTTCAATCAAAGAACCTGTTTTTGATCTATTTCAAAGCGATTCCTAATTTCCAGTCATTATATTAAGCTAAAAACAAAAACAAGCCTTCAAATGACTATCCTTTCCGTTTCCAAATCGTTTCAGGTGCCCCGATGAATCCCTCACTGATGGACCACGGTGAAGATCCCCACCCCAGTCTATCGGATTGGCACGACTACGAACCGAATCTGGAGTTTGACGACACAGAACTGTCACAAACGGCACCGGAGCCGGGGGGCACGGTGGTATTCGATGAAGATAATTTTTCCGGTAAGCTTTATTTTAGAAACATTGCTCGAATATCTAATACAGGCCTATACAATTATTAAGATATACTGGACGTTCTAATTCAATTCGCTGGTGAATAAGTGCGGGATATTTCGGCTGCGGCTCGATGCAAAATGATCGGAACGTGCCAAAAATCTTCAGCTCGTGTAAAATGTTTCTAATGTAAACGATTCGTTTATTGGAGTGATATTCGTACACGATGCGGATCATTTGCTCCGTGGGGAGACGTATTCCATTTAGATAATTTTTGTTCTATTCGAAGGGTAAGATTTGTGAGCACTCCATCGTGCACTTGAGTCTATTTTCGAAAATTGGAGAGGATTGCTATGCCGAACAACTGCAGTTTGAAGTCTGGCTTTTCAATGCTGGAAATTGAAGCCGGGAAGGGAACGGTTCAAGCGATTGGCACGGCCGAATGTGAACGTGCCAAAACAACAGCAAGCAGGAGAGCGGTTGAAGAGGGTAGATTCCGGTAGGGTGCAAATTAATATTTATGATGCATTTTTATTTCATTTTTGGTCGACTTTACTTGTTGAATTCGAAGGTTTGGAATTTATTGCTGTTTATTAGATTGTAGATTGAAATATAGATATGTACATGAATTAGATTTTTTATTGTTATATCAAATCGATCCGGTTCGGCTACTGTTTGGCGGGTGAAGAATTTTTATGGCTTTGAAGCAGATTTTTTCCGGTTTCGAACATAAACATACTTTCTAAACATTCACCTGTCAGAGGACTCTACTTAATCTAGCACGCACGAGACACTGAAGACAGCCTTACAGTCGAAAAACGTGTCTATAAAGATTACATCGTGGAGGATTTTTTTGGAATAGTACTGAACTGGTCTTATGACAGGTGAAGATATTCCACTAAAAGAGCTTAATAATTTTCGTTTCTAAACATTGTTTAATTAAAAAGCTCAGAAAACCGAGATTTTTAAATCTGTTGATTCAGCTTGACGAATTAAGGTCCGAGTTATGACCAAAATACGTATTATCATAGAAAAGGCGGTATTATCTATCTCGCGCTCAGTATCATAAGGGTGGAACTGCATTGATCTATTCCTCCTACCCCTTTAGATCAAAAGTTACAGCCATGACTGTTACTTCTGGTGTAGAAACAGTAAGGATAAGAACAGAATATTGATGAAGAGAAATCGATCAATGCAATCACTCTCTTATGATACTAAACGCGAGATATAAATTAGTTGTAAATTCAAAATTTCTTGATGCACTGGTCATTGTTTACTGTGGAAACTTCAATAATTATGCGCTCATTACCTCCACAATTTGGATAATAATTATTATTGTAATTATAATTTAACTCAATTCGTGCGTACTAAAAAATAAACACGTTGTTGTCTGAATTATAGATTTGAGAATCTGCTGTACACAGTAAAAAAAATGCATTCGTGATCTTGCACAGCCTGTTGTGAAAAAATTCAAAATAAAAATAATTTGAACCTACTTTTATTATCAACTAAATCAAATGTAAATCTAGTAGCAATATTCAAATTTGAAATAATATGCTCCAAAAAAGCACCAAGTGTACAGACCCGGAAATAATTATAAAGCAATTGCTGATTTTCATACAAAATGGTCAAGTTTGAGGATCACAAACTGGATGACCTACATTTTAGTTAATGATTGCTGTAGTTGGAAATAGTTATACAGCCACCACTTTTATATGAGGGCTGGAATGGGATGTCAAAAATCTCCCCAATATAATCGCAAAAAATCGAGACTTTATGTATTCCTCAAACATGACCATTTTGTATGATTTTAAAGCATTTTGAATTTTTTTCGGAGGCATATTGTAAAAATCGTCAGGTTACTTTCGATTCAGGTAAACAGGCTCTTCATGAATGGGATTTGTTAAAATGCGAATTGCAGACCTCGGGTGCAGAGAAGTATTCAAACCAGTTTTTTTTTATTAAAAACACGCCCGCGAAGGAAGGGTCAAAAACTGCTATAGGAAAGGGTAAATTTCTTCCTGTTACTAAGATAGTGAACATAGTTTTAGCTGCATCACATAATAACGCCAATGTCGAGTGGGGTTTTTATATGTCAGGGAAGGTAATAAGCGTTTATAGGGAGTCAGTGATGGAAAGTACTCTAAAGTCGTTTATGATTGTTGTCAGAAGTAATTCAGGCTAGATAGCGTTTTGACCGTGCGTAAAAAACAGATTTTGCAAAATCGAGTAGCGAAGCAAGTGCAGAGGGCGTGGGGGAAAAAAGTTGCTTTATTGCAGGCTCATTTGAAAATAAAAAATCAGATGGTGATACGGCGCCGTTATTTTTTTTAACGCGGTTGTTCGCTTCGTTCAATTTTACTGTGCTGCCCCCACTCGCATAACCGTCCCATTTGACTTTTATCACTTTTGAGTTAACCCAAGGAATAGTGTTCATTTCTTATGTACTTCCGTACTTCCATAAATCGTAACTGTAATTGTAATTATTTAATATTTAATTATTGAAATATATTATATTGAAAATTTCCGCATAACAGTCTTATTAAGAATTTACATGACCTGATTGCACGGATCTAAACAATTTCAATTAAACTGAATCGTTTCATGGTAATCTATCGAATAATGAACAACTTATCAAAATTTCAACAACATCCGTTGATGTTTCAATTTATTAGATTTTTTTGATGTTATATGTGGAAGATGCAATTTGGAACTTCAATGGCAATTCAGTATGCGGAAAAGCATTATGGGACTGATATGGGAGTGGGGGCAGTGTACTACTTTCAACTCCTACTGTTATCGTAAAAAATCGTATTGAAAAATACCAATAACTTTTTCAATATCCAACTCCATGGTATTTATAAGGGTGTCGTTAAGTCGCTGGCCTCTAAGTTCCATTCTCTTCCTGGTTACCTTGAAGATAGGCGTAGCCAGTAGCAGTAGTCCTCATGATTATTTTTATCTTTTCTTGATTTCTGATAGCATTCTAGAAGCATTTCATAGGAAAAACATGAGTATCACTAGTTTCCAGTCTACGAATTAAACAATGCTAATGCAACTTGTAGTTTTCTGGTTACAAACTTCATACAAAAGTCACTATTTAGTCACTTTTTCTGCATCTGAAAGTCACTATTTGGTCACTAAAAAAGTCATCGTTGGTCACTAAGTCACTATTTTGAACTAGTTTATTTGTGGACGCAGTAGCGCCCGTGGCAAGTGTTTTTTTATATAAACGGTTCATGAATTCATGCAATAAAAAAATCAAAATTTTCAACGTCTGTTGTCTGTGATTTTTTTCATCAAATTATGTGTCTGATTGTCTAAGGTTGTCACTGGTTTTGTTTTCTGCATCTGATAGTAAAAAAGAATTGTGTGTGTGTCAAATATTTTATTTTTTGTGAGAATTTCCCCGCGTTTTGCGTCTGGTTGGCTAGTCACCGGACAGACAAACAGGGCTATTATATATAGTATGGCATTCATCGCTACCAGCCCTGTGTTTGGGATGTAGGGCCATAGTTGGAGGGATTGTTGAACAGTGCCGCCAAAATCTGGAGAAAAGGGGGTCCCGTAGCGTAGGTCATGGGTTCGATTTCCAGCCCTTCCACCAAACCCTCGTCAGTCGCCGGAAGCGCAGTCCGTACGGTGGCGTTTTGGGAAACGCGCCTCAACGGCACGGCTGCCTGATGACGACTGGACTGCCAACTTGTTCTTCTCGGAGGTATTCCTCCAACGTACCTCGAAAAATGGCAACCGAACAAAGCAACGATCATTGGATTCAACAGATTGACAAATGGACACAATGGACTCACGATAAGATGAACTGGTAACGACAACAATAACGAATTATGGATATTTAAAAATAGATTCTGCGTGGATTCTGTACAGCAGAATACCACAGTCACCACGGTAGATAACGACACAACGGTTAAGAACACAGAGTGCCTGCCAAATAAATATATGAATAAAAAAATCTGGAGAAGATAGAAAACGGCAACAAATCTGGCGACGACAACGGTGTTTGAGAGAAAATCCATGAAATGGTGACTACAGCCAGGGTTGCCATTATGCCAGATACATCTGGTACTGCCAGACTTTTTGGCAGCAAAAAGAAAAAAAGAGAAACCATCTATAATGCCAGACTTTGGAAATTTCAGACAGATTTTTTGTAAGTTATTACCTGCTTAAACATTTCCAAAAGTCATTCAGTTATTTCGGGATGCTACAGCAAAAACAATTATACACAATGCATTAGCAAGTCAAAAATGACCGAAACTTTAACTCGCTTCCAAAAACTAATTTTTGAATCAATTTCAATATTTTAGCTAGCTTTGCTTTAGCTTTGAAGGACTGTACATATCTATGGTTGCTACTCCGGGATTGAGCAGAATCAGTGAAATTGCACAAGGAATCAACTGAATGATTAAGGGCCGATGTCCACGTAGCGGTTTTTCACGCTGCGTGCATGCTGCGTTTTCGCAAGGTACTTACTTGATACTTGATGGGCTACAGCTCTTCAATGAACCTACGCCGAATGGAGTATCCTTCTCCACTGGACTCGATCCTGGGCCAATCGCTTCCAGTCGCCCTGATCATTGAGCGCCCTCAGGTCCTCTTCAACTGCAAAAAGCCTAAGCCTAAAAAAACTAAGTTGAAAAGCAGGCCAAGTTCCGGTTTGGGATGTAGAGCCAAAATCTGGAGGAGGGGGGTCCCGTAGCGTAATTGGCTACACGTTCGCCTTATAAGCGAATTGTCATGGGTTCGATTGCCATCCCCTCCACCAAACCCTTGTCAGTCGCCGGAAGCGCAGTCCGTACGGTGGCGTTTTGGGGAATGCGCCTTAAAAAAAATATTTTGAGCTTTTTAGTGGAATGTCTTCACTTGTCGTAAGACGAGTTTAAACAATCCCATTTAATTCCACCACTTAATTGTACCCTGACAGATAAGTATTTCGACCTCAACAGAAAGGTCGTCTTCAATGTCTCGTACTTGACAAGTGAAGAGCTTAAGAAGTGTCTAAATAGAAGTTTCAGTGATTGATGGATGAGCCAGGTAAGAGTAGTAAGGGTCGATCAAATGTTTAGCCTGCAGTTGATCCGTGATAAATTCCATGAGTAAAACATGCAAACTCACTATCTGTTCATTGATGTCCAAGCAGCGAATGATTCAATGTAAATAAATGAGCTGTGGCAGAAAATGTCTGAACATGGTTTACCGGCAAGGTTGATACTGTGCAACGTTTGATTCCTCAAAATCAGTATTTGAATTACAGACAAAGTACATGGCTTCGAGTAAGAACAGAGATAGGCCTAGTGGTGTTGAACTGTAGCTTAAAGTTTGCTTGTCTTGGAACGCTTGTGACATGCGACAACGACAACGCAGAATGAAAAGACGTATTGATGCTGCGAATAGAGCCTTCTTGGGATTACGAATGTCGGAAGAAAGAATAGCTGGATAGAGTCCAGCGACTTTGTGAAAAGCCACGAACCCGCTAGCGGTGGAATCGAACCTGAACTCCAATTTTTTTTAGCAGGAAATCAGCAAAATTTTGTTGGTTTTTCGTGTGCTGTTAATTCAGCAATTAAGCAATGTCGTTACTGGTCAACCAGCAAATTTGATTTGCATGAATGTGCCACATGTTGTGCTGGAGTTCAGTTAACAATTTTTCTGGTGCCAGTTACTATTTTGTCAACACTGTTATATTTTCAGCAAATTTTATATTTATTTAATGCCTGCAAGCATTATTTTCGATTGAGTGATTGAGTGATTACGCGCTCAGAATGTATTTTCTGAATGAAATGAAAAAGCAGAGAAAACTGAATATTGTGCTACAAAATTTAGTTCGAAAGTACTCACCACTCTGTTGCCTAATCCGCCTTCGACAATAGTGCAAACAATTTAAAAAATATTCAAAAATTGTATCGCCAAAATTGAATTTCGAATTTAGCTTAACATTTTGTTTTCTGATTTTCTTTAAAACTTTTCACTTGACGTTCGTAGTTACCAAATCGAATCAGCAAAAAATAAAATGCTGTAATGCATTCAGCAAACAATTGAGTTTCAGTGATTATTCTGAAACTTTCTGCGAATTGTCAAAAACTAATGATAACCATATTAGCTGTATAGCGCTCTGAAAATTATCTTACTGTATTACAGTAAACTTCTGAAGAAATTGCTAGAGGTTAAAAAAATAAAATTTTGTTGATATATGTCCTGTAAACTGAATTGCTGAATCATGGAGAGAATTTTCGGTTTGTGGAGACCCTGAACGTTTGAAGATGTTTTTTTTTTCGTGCTGGGTATTGTTATCGCTGCGACCAGTTTTTTGATCTATTGTGATGTACTCCCCTTTTTACTATGGCCATATGTATCACGATGTCAAGCCACTTTAAGAATGTTCGTTAAATGTGACTGGTTTCCTTTTCCCAGTCTGGTAGTACATTTCTAATAAACTGCACCACCATATTGGGTGTTGTTCTTCAAACTTCATAGGATTCTAATAGCCCTTTGTTGAAGAACTTCATTCTTTTGTTAAGAAAATTATTTTGAGCTTTTTAGTGGAATGTCTTCACTTGTCATAAGACGAGTTTGTACAATCTCATTGAATTCCACCACTTAATTGTATCTTGACAGATACGTATTTCGACCTCAACAGTAAGGCCGTCTTCAGTGTCTCGTCAGTCAAGTACGAGTCGAGTCAAGTACGAGACACTGAAGACGGCCTTACTGTTGAGGTCGAAATACGTATCTGTTCATTCTTTTATTTGGGGCAGCAGGGACTATGTCCAAGGGCTTGACGATCCCTCCCCAGGCCATCTGCGAGTTGTGGGGCTTGCCTAGGATGTGGTGGGGTTTGACATTGGGCCCTGTTAAACCTCTATAAAAAGCTGCATGTATCCGCAAGTAGGCCCCACCAAAGCGACCGTGTGCCGCTCAAAGCGCACAAGCCCAAGTCCTAGTGATAGGTGGGACGCTAAACAGCCCTGACACGACGGCCCTCCGACGAGACAGGAGGTTTGCGCAGGCCCAATAAGCCGCCTAGAAAACCAATCATTACGAACAATATAAGAGATAATGCGACTCGATATAATCGGCAAAGACCTAGGCGACGAATACAGGATCACGATTGGAAGCTTGGAACATGGAATTGCAAGTCGCTAGGTTTCGCAGGTTGCGACAGGATGATCTACGATGAATTACATCCCCGCAACTTCGACGTCGTGGCGCTGCAGGAGATTTGCTGGACAGGACAGAAAGTGTGGAAAAGCGGGCATCGAGCGGCTACCTTCTACCAAAGCTGTGGCACCACCAACGAGCTGGGAACCGGCTTCATAGTGCTGGGAAAGATGCGCCAACGCGTGATTGGGTGGCAGCCAATCAACGCAAGGATGTGCAAGCTGAGGATTAAAGGCCGTTTCTTCAACTATAGCATCATCAACGTGCACTGCCCACACGAAGGGAGACCTGACGACGAGAAAGAAGCGTTCTACGCACCGCTGGAGCAGACATACGATGGATGCCCACTGCGGGACGTCAAAATCGTCATCGGTGACATGAACGAACGCACAGGTAGGAAGGAGGAAATGTATAGACCGGTCATCGGACCGGATAGTCTGCAAACCGTATCGAATGACAACGGCCAACGATGCATAAACTTCGCAGCCTCCCGCGGAATGGTAGTCCGAAGCACCTTCTTTCCCCGCAAAAATATCCACAAAGCCACATGGAAATCACCTAACCAAGAAACGGAAAACCAAATCGACCACGTTCTAATCGACATCTAATCGTTCTAATCCGACATCACGAACGTCCGCACTTACCGCAGTGCGAATATTGAATCCGACCACTACCTCGTTGCAGTATGCCTGCGCTCAAAACTCTCGACGGTGTACAACACGCGTCGAAGTCGGACGCCGCGGCTTAATATCGGGCGGCTACGAGACGGTAGACTAGCCCAAGAATACGCGCAGCAGCTGGAAGTGGCACTCCCAACGGAAGAGCAGCTAGGCGCAGCGTCTCTTGAAGATGGCTGGAGAGATATTCGATCCGCCATTGGTAGCACCGCAACCGCTGCACTTGGCACGGTGCCCCGGATCAGAGAAACGACTGGTATGACGGCGAATGTGAGCAGTTAGTGGAAGAGAAGAATGCAGCATGGGCGAGATTGCTGCAACACCGCACGAGGGCGAACGAGGCACGATATAAACAGGCGCGGAACAGACAAAACTCGATTTTCCGGAGGAAAAAGCGCCAGCAGGAAGATCGAGACCGTGAAGAAACGGAGCAACTGTACCGCGCTAATAACACACGAAAGTTCTATGAGAAGTTAAACCGTTCACGTAAGGGCCACGTGCCACAGCATGATATGTGTAAGGACATAAACGGGAACCTTCTTACGAACGAGCGTGAGGTGATCCAAAGGTGGCGGCAGCACTACGAAGAACACCTGAATGGCGATGTGGCAGACGAAGATGGCGGTTTGGCGATGAACCTGGGAGAACGCGCTCAGGACATATTTTTTCGACTCAGGATCTCCAGGAAATCCAGGAGGAAATTTGCCGGTTGAAGATCAACAAAGCCCCTGGGTTTGACCAACTACCAGGAGAGCAATTTAAACACGGTGGTGAGACACTGGCTAGAGCGATGCACTGGGTCATTACCAAGATTTGGGAGGAGGAAGTTTTGCCGCAGGAGTGTATGGAAGGTGTCGTGTGTTCCCTCTACAAATAGGGCGATAAGCTGGATTGTAGTAACTACCGCGCAATCACATTGCTGAACGCCGCCTACAAGGTACTCTCCCAAATTTTATGCCGTCGACTAGCACCAACTGCAAGGGAGTTCGTGGGGCAGTACCAGGCGGGTTTTATGGGCGAACGCTCCACCACCAGGTGTTCGCCATTCGCCAAGTACTGCAGAAATGCCGCGAATACAACGTGCCCACACATCATCTATTCATCGACTTCAAAGCCGCATATGATACAATCGATCGGGACCAGCTATGGCAGCTAATGCACGAACACGGTTTTCCGGATAAACTGATACGGTTGATCAAGGCGACGATGGATCGGGTGATGTGCGTAGTTCGAGTTTCAGGGGCATTCTCGAGTCCCTTCGAAACCCGCAGAGGGTTACGGCAAGGTGATGGTCTTTCGTGTTTGCTATTCAACATCGCTTTGGAAGGGTAATACGAAGAGCAGGGATTAACACGAGTGGTACAATTTTCAATAAGTCCGTCCAGCTATTTGGTTTCGCCGACGACATAGATATTATGGCACGTAACTTTGAGAAGATGGAGGAAGCCTACATCAGACTGAAGAGGGAAGCTAAGCGGATCGGACTAGTCATCAACACGTCGAAGACGAAGTACATGATAGGAAGAGGTTCAAGAGAAGACAATGTGAGCCACCCACCGCGAGTTTGCATCGGTGGTGACGAAATCGAGGTGGTAGAAGAATTTGTGTACTTGGGCTCACTGGTGACTGCCGAAAATGACACCAGCAGAGAAATTCGGAGACGCATAGTGGCTGGAAATCGTACGTACTTTGGACTCCGCAAGACGCTCCGATGGAATAGAGTTCGCCGCCGTCTGACAATCTACAAAACGCTCATTAGACCGGTAGTCCTCTACGGACACGAGACCTGGACGATGCTCGTGGAGGACCAACGCGCACTTGGAGTTTTCGAAAGGAAAGTGCTGCGTACCATCTATGGTGGGGTGCAGATGGCGGACGGTACGTGGAGGAGGCGAATGAATCACGAATTGCATCAGCTGTTGGGAGAACCATCCATCGTTCACACCGCGAAAATCGGACGACTGCGATGGGCCGGGCACGTAGCCAGAATGTCGGACAGTAACCCGGTGAAAATGGTTCTCGACAACGATCCGACGGGCACAAGAAGGCGAGGTGCGCAGCGGGCAAGGTGGATCGATCAGGTGGAAGATGACTTGCGGACCCTCCGTAGACTGCGTGGTTGGCGACGTGTAGCCATGGACCGAGCCGAATGGAGGAGACTCTTATATACCGCACAGGCCACTTCGGCCTTAGTCTGAATAAATAATAATAAATCATAATTAATTATTTTAGAGCGTCTTAGGGGAAATGCTACAAGGTTAAAATACTATTATTCTTCCATTTACTTCCACTATTAACTTTTTTATGTATCAACATAAAAGTCGATAACAAACACTGAAGAAGTTTCCAAGTAGGAAACGAAATACGTATCTGCTTGTTGATACATAAAAAAGTTAATAGTGGAAGTAAATGGAAGAATAATAGTATTTTAACCTAATAATAAATCATTCTTTTATTGAAAATTGCCGGGCAATGACATAAAATGTGTTCCGAGCGTTCCGATTCTTCTTTATCCATGCCACAGAAAAGAATAATCTTGATTTTTTTTCATTTGCGTCAAGTGATAACAGCTTGGCTATGGTCATACATAAAGGGTAGAATTGGGGGTGCCAGATACCTGGTTCCGAGTCTTCTTTATCCACGCCACAGAAATGAATAATCTTGATTTTTTTTCCTTTGTGTCAAGTGATAACAGCTCGGACAATGACCTGTTATTACGCCCGCATATGTTCTGAGATATTCTTTTGGAAAGCTCTAAGATTTTACGGGTCACAGAAATATTAGGTGTGATGAAACTTTTGGACTGCCTCGCATTAGGAGTGTGTTTGTTTCTATGTTCGAGGTTATCCACGTTTTCAGCTCCATTTTCAGAGCATGCGAATAATGCACAATGGGTGTTTTGATGTCCATGTCGCTGACTTCAAGGCATTCAAAGCGGCAGATATTTGAATGCCAGTATTTGGGTCGCAAACACAAATTAGACCATTCCAAAATAGATTATGTTTCAGCGTAAATACAGTAGGCGCATGTGGATTGAGATTGCTGCCCCTGGGTCAGCCACCCCGGCGTCTACTTGATTGTTCAGTCTTGAACCATCTGTGTAGAAAACTATTGATCCTGATCAGGGAATCATTTTTTCTTGGATGCGCATGCAAAACAAACGACAAAAGAGAACCAACGAAAAAGCTTTTTTTTTGTCGAAGAAAATAATGACAAAGATCCGAAAAAAATATCAGCAACAAAAAAGAAAACAATATTGTTGCAAACTTTTCTTCCCGTTATTTTGCATAATGCCTACAGCAATCTTTGTTTTTTTGCTATCGTAGTTACTGCTTTTATGGAAATATTCGTAAATCTAACTCTTTTTACAAAAATAGCGTCATATTCTCGGAAATATCAGAACATCCAAGGCAAATGGTTCTTGTCCTATGACCCGTAATGCTGGGTAGACACCTTTACGTGGTGTGTTACGGGTCTACCACGGTTACATTGCCAGCTACAGGCAAATCCCGACCCAACGAATACCTTCTTCATTATCCAACTCCGTGGTACTTATGAGGGTGTCGCTAAATGGGTGGCCTCTCGTTAAGTAAGTACCACATCAACACTTTCTTCTCCTCCCTAGTTACGGTGAAGATGGGCGTGGCCAGGAGTAGTAATTTTCATGCTTTTGTTATTTTTGTCTAATACTGGAACCAAGGACCACTCCCCACCACTTGATTTCTGATAGCATTCTAAATACGGATCTCAAAAGTAAAACATGAGTGTCACTAGTGTCCAATCTACGAATTACACCGTAACAATGCTAATGCCAATCCAAGGCAAATGATTCTTGTCATATTGTGTTCGGGTTCTGATAAAGGCTTGTTGCAACGTGCGTTTGTCAGTAACAAGCTTTGTTGATGACAAAGGGTATATTGTTAGGCGTTGCTCGAATAGTGATTCCCTGATCCTGATCGTAGATCTGGACCACAGTTTTCCCAAGCATTACGCCCAAGAATTATTATAAAGATGTTAGAAAAATATCGCCCAAGACCGACAGTAAAGAGGGGTACAATACAGGTGTTAGACAAAAAGGTTGAGATAGGCAAAAGTTAGCTTTACATAAAATAATTCATTTTTGAATAAATCGGAACTATCATACGCAGAAACTCTTTTAATACTTTTTTTCTAAATCTCGGATCGGTCCATGGGCACCCGATATGCTCTGGGTTTTTTTTTCGAAGGTTTGTTAAAAATGCCACTTTTTCTTCTGCTTGTCATTCTATGAAAAATTTACTTTCATCAAGTTTTACGCTTCCCCAAAAAGTAGAACTAAATCGAAGCACATTGATCCGATCGGTTCTGTATGGATGGTGTGTTTCACCGTTTCACCCCAGTGAAAATAAACAACTTTTGCTCTCCATATTATAACATTTTTATTTTTTGACGAAATCACTCGCGGTTTTCGGGAATAATGTAAAGATTGTACGTGATATTAATGAGCGATATTGAATACAGTCAAACCTCTACGAGTCGATGTTCTATGACTCGATATCGACTCATGGAAGTAAATTATGCAATACATAAAAAAAATCTGTGTTACTTTTTTTTTCAATTTCGTTTATTTGGTAGGCTCAGGCGTGTATAACACTTTACGGAGCCATTGTTCTTTGTGATATATACAATCTATATCATTTTATTATACGGTTAGTAAGAGGGGGGTAGAAGCCAGCGTACTCGTGGTGACTCGAGGTTAGTTTACAATGTTTAAGGATGGACGGGGCTTAGGATTTAGGATCAGGAAATTTCAGCTTCTCATCCGGGCATTTGGCGTCAGTGACGATGTGGCGTGTCGTCGTGCTCGAGGAATGGTTCGACTGGGAGCATCTTCCGGATGGCAAGAGCTATGGAGCTCTACGGAACAAAAAGGCAGAGACAGAACAAAAAAAACTTTAAAGAAAGAAAAAAAAAACAAAATGTTAGATTTTGATGTCAGAAGCACAAAGAAAACTATAAATGGCCTGCATATAGACAACATCACGATCTCCCAAAACACCGCGAACTTCCCTAAAGGGTTGTTTACCTCGGGCCACAAGGGTATCCAATAATTGCTCTCTGGAGGCGTCATTTTCCGAGCAGGACCAAACTACGTGATCGATGTCATCATAATCGCCTACGCACCTACATAAGTTGCTATCGACAAGGTTTATTCTGTACAGATGTGCGTTTAGTGAATAGTGATTAGACATAAGTCTCGACATCACGCGAATGAAGCCTCGACTTAAGTCCTCACCTCTGAACCACGCTCGCCCAGAAACTTTTGGAACTATGGAAAATAGCCACCGTCCAAGTTCGTTGTGTGTCCCATTTCTTTGCCAACTTTGAAGAGTACTCTGACGGACTCATGGGCAAACTCGTTGATCGAGTATTGTCTATCATAAACTTCACTTTCCTGTGCGCCCACCTTTGCCAGCGAGTCTGCCTTCTCATTGCCGTAGATTGAGCAGTGAGATGGGACCCAAACAAAGGTAATCTTGAATGATCTTTCGACCAAAACACGCATCTGCTCTCTTATGTTTGTAAGAAAGTAAGATGCGTGCTTAACAGGTTTCATCGACCGGAGTGCCTCGATAGAACTAAGACTATCCGAGAAGATGAAATAATGGTCTACGGGCTGATTGGAAATTATCCCCAAAGCGAAGTTAATTGCTGCCAGCTCAGCAACATAAACCGAGCAAGGTTCCTGAAGTTTTCGGAAGGTGGTTGAAGTTACATTGAAAACACCGAAGCCAGTGGATCCGTTAATGCGAGAACCATCAGTGAAATATCTGTTGTTGCAATTGACATGTTCATATTTTTCAGAAAAAAAGGAGGGAATAGATATGTGTCGAAAATGATCTGGTATTCCTTGAATAGCGTATTTCATGGACAGATCGTATTCAATTGAGGAACTGTCGTTGGTGAAGTGAACTCGAGGTGGATTATAACACGGAAGACAAAGATCTGAAGAAATGTAGTTGAGATAGACTCTAAGGAATCTTGAACGACAAGTCAGTTCAAGCATTTTATCGAAGTTATCAAAGCCAAGTGTGTTACTTGTTCCACATTTGACGAGTATTCTAAGTGAGAGCTCCCAGTAACGGTGCTTTAAAGGAGTGACTCCAGCAAGCACCTCCAGGCTCATGTTATGCGTTGAATGCATACAGCCAAGGGCAATACGCAAACAACGATACTGAATTCGTTCCAATTTGATCAGGTGGCAATCAGCTGCTGAGAGGAAGCAGAAAGAGCCATACTCTAAAACAGAGAGAATAGTCGTTCTATAGAGTTTGATGAGGTCTTAAAAATCTGTGTTACTGTGATGGTCCCTTCAAACAACTTTTAAAAAAATTTCTTTTCCACATCTTGATATTTCCATGAGTGGAGATTTGATTATAACTACAGATGTACGTTAGGCATAGATAGGTATTGATGTAGGTAAAGTAAAAAATAAGGAAGTAAATAAAATATTAACTAATAACCTATTCATACCACGATCTATATATTATATTATATAAAGCAAATTGTTGAAAGGAAATATTTTCAACAGATTTTTATTGAGAATAATGTATGTGCCGTTTCATATCAAGAAGATACACTTCATAGAGTGAACGGATTTAACTAGTTTTATGATAAACCATAATTTTAAGTATTCTGCAAATATTTTACCAGTGCATAGACACTTTGTAAATTCTTAAAAAATCAAACGCAAATGAATATGGGCGTATCTAACCTTCTCTGAGAAAAAGAAATAAAAAGTGTCAATGTGTTCCATCAATTGATAACGATAACATCAAGGTACTTTTTCTGTGATAAAGTGAGTCCGCAGGTTTACCCTCTCTTGTGCTTTTTCGCCTTCCAAAGCATACAGACGTCTGCGTTTACCAACGATGGTTATAAGTCTGTTGCTGCGAAAATACCATTCCAACACTGTTCGTTGCATTGGCGTGATGTGTTGATTCACTGTACAATATTGCCACACATTCATTTTTGCCAAATGGTCCCGCCTGACTGACTTCTCCGTAACAGTACATCAGCTCATACTCGCTTCAATCTTTCTCAATCCAATCTAGGTGAGTTTGAAGAAGTTTCCGAGGACGAAATCATCAAAACCACACTTGATCCGGACAATTACGAGGAACAGTTGAAGATAATGGAGGTGAGTGACCTGTAGCGCCAATTGCATCGGACAGCATTGCTAATCAAGTTCCATATTCATTTTAGCCCGACGAAAACGCCATCCGAAAGGAGTTCAAGCGACGGAAGTTTATCGAATTCATCGGAACCGACAAGCATGGTCAGCCAATTATTGCCATCTACGCTTGCAGTTTGCCGGAAAGGAAAGACCTAAACACGAATATCTTTATTGAGTGAGTCATCAAACGATTTTTTTCCTTATCTCAGGGAAGGGTTGAATCAGACATATGTTTTTAAGACTCGAGTACGCGCAATGTTGGAAACACCTCGCTCGTTGTACACAGCATAAGCGAGGTGGTAGTTTCTCTGGGATGCGCGTGTTCTCGAAGGTTAAATATCATATTCACGCACTACGAGCGACAAATCGGGCAAGTCACTGATGACAAATAACAGAGAGTACTGGCTTTGTGGTACGATTGTAAGAGTGGCATTCAGGATAGCCCGCTTTATTTATTTCTACATACATATAGGTATAGAGGGTACTTCGACATTGCATTACGGTTACAACGAAGACAATAACATCTTTTTCTTGGGAGTGTCGTTGTTTTCATTCATCAAACAGACGTCGACACATGTATAAGTTTTGAGTACGTTGCTTGTCTGATAGCAATGATGCGCTTTGTGCAAAGAACATCTATTTATTATTTGTTTTCTATTTCCGCATTAAATAGTAATCCTTTGTAATAGATTATAGCGTAATTATTTTGTTAAGAAAATTATTTTGTGCTTTTTAGTGGAATGTCTTCACTTGTCATAAGACGAGTTCGTACTATCCCATTCAATTCCATCACTTGATTGTACCTTGACAGATACGTATTTCGACCTCAACAGTAAAGCCGTCTTCAGTATCTCGTACTTGACTCGAGTCGACACAAGATACAATCAAGTGGTGGAATTAAATGGGATAGTACGAACTCGTCTTATGACAAGTGTAATTATTTTGTTACATGTTTTCGAACTACATTATTTATGTGAATGTATTGTTTGACGAGGTTATTTGCAACACTTTATAAAATGTGCTAAAATAATACGCAATAATACAAAGACATCGACTATTACATGATAACAGATTTATATCAGAACTGACCCTATTCTGTTATTCTATTACAGCATTATTTTTTATAAATGAGGTTGTTATAAAACATTAGTTGACCCGGCAGACGTTGTCCTGCATAGTAGGCGAAAATGCACGTTTTGAACTGCCCATGCGAATCTTAGTTTTTCACGATTTACTCAACTTTACTAATGCTCGAGACGAGCCAGCCTTGAGCTGAAAGTCTCGCTAATAAAGACATACCGTAAACTACCCTAATTTCGCGCACTTAAGATCTGACAAAGTTAAAATGTTCATTGAAAACCATGTAGTGGCCATTTGGTAATATTTGCTACTGCATCACGTAGTAGAAGGATTATAGGTTCTCAAAAAAATGTTACTTGTAAATTTTGCTGCTATTATAAAAAAAAATGCGGTATATATCTGAGACCGTTGTATGCTCCTTATCTTGCGCATGAAAATAGGATAGTTCCTAATTTCGCGCAAAAGTGTCCCTAACTTCGCTCATGTTTGGAATTGAATATTGTTATTGGTTTGATGAAATCTAATCAATTGACCAATATAAGCATGCATCCATTGTTCAAAATATGCAGATAACAATATTAGAAAGCCGTCAGTTACCCATTATTTAGTCGAAATGGTATGCCCCTAAATTTCGACCGTGGAGGTTTGCTTAGATTTTACTTCATGAATTTTAGTTGACACAAGTCATAATTCCTAATATATCGTTTTCTTCTGAAATACACACCATATTTTAGGATAAAAAGACATTGTATGAGCAATCTTTTTCTGGTGTATTAAAAAATGTTTTAATTTTCGAGACATTATGTATGAATGTCTTAAATTCCGCTATATCTTACATAGGACATCTTCATATATGTGTTTTATATAAGACATCTTTAATATTATATACATTATCTAAAAAGCTGCCGTAGTTTTATCCTTGACTTAAGTTTAGCATCATTATACACATCGGATTTGATAGCTATTGCATGCACTAATCTATAACATTTTTCAAGTCAACATTAGTCGATGTCTGTGATTATCCACGTGAAAATTAGATAAAAGCGTATGGGAATGAACTCTTCGGGTTCTATTCAGTGTAAAACTGTCCAGTGCTTTATATTGCTTTTGTTTCATTAGAATATTGCAAATAAAACTACGCAACAACAATAAATAAATAATTCCAAAAAGTAGCCAGTTTTGTACAGTAAAATCATTTGTTTACTTGGGTCATGTTCATCGTCTGTGTGCTAAGCACAAACAAATATGGTGGTCGATGGAAGGACAAAATTGGAATAATTTTATTTGGTGTACTAAACCAAGTTTGTTTTGAAAATTCTTTCGTGAAAAACATTCAACAACAATGATATTTTGTTATCCTCCGGATTTTTCAATTTTGACTGGTACCATAAAATTTAAAAAAATACATGATTTTATAATGCGCGAAGTTAGAGTGCACGCAAAATTAGGGCATAACGCGGTACTTAAAAAAACTTTACTAATAATTTTCGCCTGAGGATATATCATATAAACCCGTCGGAAACTATAACGAATATAACTGCTGAAGGGATAAAAAAAATCCATCCAACCGTTTTCGAGTTATGCGGATACGAACACAGACCATTTCATTTTTATTATATAGAGATGTTAAATTAATAGTTAAAATAACAAAAATTGCACCAAAATTTCTACTAGTTTCATCAAAAACTTCACATATTCTCGTATATTTATCCAGCTCCCACTCTTATTACTACGATTACAAATCAAGTTATCTGAACCCTTTATGTAGAATTATATCAATCTGGTAATCAATCACTATGATGACAGATCTAAAATGCAACAGTTTATTGTGGATATCAAATCTATCACTTTAGGTGTACACAGTACAGATATGCCACGGTAATTCCTTTTACTGATAACGATTGTCAATAATTTTTGATTGGCTTGTATGCAGACGTATCTACGTGACTGAAGTGATGTATTTAATGCTAGACTTACTTTGCGAGTGCAACTTGATATTGATACTTATCATTAGTTTGGTTTTATTTTAAAACTAGCTAATGAATTTCGTGACCCGTTTGTTTACGATCGTTTTACTGCGCAGCGTTGTAAAATGTCACTTCGCTAATTTCGCCTAAACTTTTCTTAGAAGCCAATCCATTTTAATAATTTTCCAAACTGTTCTCAATAAAAAATCTGAGACAAGAAAACAGAATCTCAATTTTTCCATCGATCTCGGCTGTGCAAATTTTGGTTAAAGTTCAATTAAAAATAAAATCATAAAAGTGCTGTTTTGTGTTTGGGTTTGCATTTGCCCAATTTTGAAGAAGCCTCTGAAGAAGGTTCTGAAATGTACGAACAAGGTAAATTCTTTTATATTAAAAAATGGTAAAAGCATGTCTAGGTTTGTCTACTGTTCAAACTACAATCAGGCAACCCATCTTTATTCTCTCAATCATAGTATAATAAAATATCGTTTGCTCTCAATTCAAATAATATACTCTTCTCAAATCTCTTCTCAAAAACTCTTCTTCTAAAATCTTCTCATAGTTTCTCGCAAGGGTATTGACTATTACCCCGAACATCTCAATCCTCCGTTCTTTAGATTCGACGTTATTTATATACATAATCAAAGCTATTATATTCGAATTCACGGTCTTCTATGAATTAAACTGAATTTGAATTCATTTCGATAATTATCTTTCCGATAACATTTTTTCTTCTTATACAACACTATATAATTCTCAATATCTTCAAATGTTGTTCACTTAATTCGATAATTTTACAAAAATAGATCACTAGGTACCACTTTTTCTTTTCTTTTTTTTCTGAAGCATATTCCAGGACTCAATGATATTTTACTGTTGAATACATTGCTGCTGGTGCTTCTGTTGACTTTAACTGGATCGGTCATCCTTCCTGATCGATCTCGAATAACTTCTCGTGGCAATTGGACTGGTTCTCGCAAATTTCTGTCGCTTAGTGCTGTAGCTTCCTTCATCGTTTGGCTCGTCTTGGAATCCTAAGAATTCTTGCTCGGCGTCTAACGAGTCTCTTCGTCGTTTCTCTTGCTGTTTGGCACTTGTATAGTCGACTTCAGTTGATCCCCCCTTGTATAGTCAGTTGATCCCGATGAGCGTTGCAGTTGTGCCTGCCAAAAGAGATTTCGAAAATATTAGTTGATACTTTTTTGACGTATTTTGCCTCAACCCATTTCTCCATAGCTCGCTTATCATTGTTTTTGTACCAGATTATATCCCCCACTGATAAATTGAGAAATGGATCATGAGAGGGCGCACCATCAGAATTGCCATCGATTGTTTTCATCTTGATTGGATTTGGGAATGGAAACCTATTCAAATCCAAACAATATTTATGTCCTCGTCTAGGATGTAAAAGGTCGACTAGACTTTTTGGTTTGAAATTAAACAATTTTTTCGATGGAACCCTTTCATCAAAAGCGGAGCAAGTATTTCTATAGTTAGCTAAAAAATAAGTAATTCTATCATCATCATCATCCCTTATCTGTAGCCGTTTAAAATCGTAGCTATTGATTTCAATCGGCTTCTCTTCAACAAAGTTCATAGTTTTACTATTTTTCAATTTATAACAATTGCGTTTTATGTGACCTTTCAGTTTGCAGAAATTACGAATTACATTTTGATGCGGATTATGTCCGTGATAACCACGACGATCTGAATAACTAGTACCCGGCTGCTCTTCGTAACGGTTGCGATTACGTTTAAAATAGGCGTAACGATTATAGTTATATTGTGCTCGCTCACGGTCTCTACTCGAGCTCCTACTCCTACTGCGAAAACGCCCGCTATATCCTCTCGAACTTTGTCTACCGTCTCTTTCCAAGTTCATCTCATTCCATCCACTATTAACTCTTTTGCACGGCACTTAGCCAATTCAGTACGGATCACCATTTGCTCGACCTCTTCTAAACTCATGTCATCCTTCATCAATAATTTATGCTTTAATTCCTGATCCCCAAGACCAAACACTATTTTATCTTTAATGGCTTCCTCTTTATGTGCGCCAAAACCGCAATGACTAGCCAGCAATTTTAGTGCTAAGACATAATTTTCGGCAGGCTCATCCATCCACACCCTGCATACGTGCATGAAACTTATGCCGATGCATCATGTTAGGTTGCACTTTGTCTAATCTTTCCTTCAATTTGGTGACCATATCAGTGTAAACAAGCCACTAAGTGCAATGAAAAGATTTTTCTTGTTGTCTACTGAAACATTGTTTAGTTGGTATATTATGTTCATTCTTTTCATATAACTGGCGAAGCTTGAACCACGCACATAATGGTCTACACTTCCAATCAAAGCCGACATGCTGATGAAAAAATGCACTAAGCAAAAGTGAGAAATCAAGATTACACCAGTGTAATGACTTACCGTGGATAATCAAAATTCGGACACACTCAAACTTCGGACGCTTCAATTCGTATGGGAAATTTTCTGAAATATTTCATCAAAATGTTTCGTCCAGCATGATCGGAAACACTAATAGTTTTTGCTTGTTTTAGTATAGTTACATTTTATTAAGACATGTCAAAACAATGCGACGAAATGATTAAAAGACAGCCTGAACTGTGCAGTGTAAATTGCTTACAATTATTCTTCCCATTACTGTGTAATCAGGTGTCCGAAGTTTGAATCTTTGTGTCCGAAATTTGAATCCAACCCCGCCGGTGTCCGAGTTTTGAATCAAACAGAAGCCGGACATTTTCATAAATTGCAAACATTCTTCGCAAAATCTTGCACATATCAAATACGTAGTTCAAAGATGAATACTTTACTTAGTGATTGCAATGGTGATTTAAAATGTGAGTTAACAGGATGATTGTATTTCAGAAAGTGCTTAAGCGTCCGAAGTTTGAATTTGCACGGTACTTGGTTCACTGTAGCTTACTCTGTTAGGATGAAAAACTCTCTTGCTGTCGCCCACTGCCACACATCGCATGAATAATTTTCACACATGACGACGATGACACGAGAGAATAACAATCTGTGTGAAAATTATGTGTAAGACATCCACAGTCGCTGTGTAATGTCTTTTATTCTTTTAATATGTGTAAGAAACTTTGCTTTGAACTGTCAAGTCCATTTTGATCGCCATGATGGCGGTTGCGTCCGGCATGCATCGCAAGGAAAATGACATTTTCTTAGGATTTTCGTTATGTTTCGATACGATACAACTAAAATGTGCGACTATAAACATCGCACTTTAGTTTGGTCATATCGAAACAAATGGGGACTCCTCTGAAATAGTATAAAAATGTTACGATAATTTTCAATTTACATGAAAAAATATAATTGAGGTTAGGTCCGTTTTCCGACCGCTCTCTCACTGTGTGAAATGAACTCATCGGAAATCGTTTCCGTCAATTACACTAAAATGAGTAACATGGCAGTTACTCATAATATGTGTTGTTCCAGGTTAGGCCCGTTTTGTGTGAACGAAACACAAAATTGTGTGAATGACTTTAAGCGTGTAATCTCTCACTAAACTGCTCGCTCTGCCCGTTTTGCTGGTATGCTCTTACATCCGATTTATTCTAACAAGACTCTCCCTTTACATCTGCTCAATTATTATTGTTCTCACTTAATCGCTTGTCTTTGTCACTTTTTTCTTTTCGCTATTTTTTTAAATCTTAGAGTAGAGTGGGGCAAGAGTGCGCGTGGGGTAAGAGTACGTTTTCGATTTTTTGAAGTAATAAAAAAAGATGAACTAGCAGCACTGCATCAGTTTGACAGCTATTCTGGCCAACTATTATCATGTGTAATTGTAAACGATTTGAATAAACAACAAGGGAGATATGGAGTTAGATAACTTTTTGATCATTTTGCTAAAAATAATTGGATTTCCGCAACTAGTATTTCATTACCATATATACGTTCAATCAGGTGAACATTATACCATTTCGATTACCTATTGTATAGAATACTTTATCGTACAGAACACCAATCCGGTTGGTTTTCCAAGAAGTCAAAACCATTACTTGAATAATTTTTGGGACTGTGGGGTAAAAGTACGCAGGAACCGGTGGGGCAAGAGTACGCATATGAATCTTCAAGTTATGATGTCAAACCCGTATCTCCGGCCGAAATAAGACTTCTTCCAAAGCGTAAAGATCCACAACTAAGAAAAAAGGGACAGAATTCAAAATTATCACAAGTTTTAAGGATAAGTTGAAGTAATTCGGTGTTACAAAGGACTTAGCGAACAAAGCACTGAAGCGAAATAATGAAATTGTATTAGGACTTGTTGTACACCTAAACATAGTACGAAAACACAATTTCATCTAAATGATAATTTCATTTAATCAAAAGAAATTTTCATAAATTATGCAACGTTTAGCTGGGAGGGGTTGTGAGATGTGTGACAATCCATATAATTTTTAGAGGATTCATACAAATAGTGTAAGATAGGGGTGGGGGGAGGTGTGATGAAATAGCCAAATTTTACGTTACGTGATTGGTAGAGTTTCTTTAAGGAAAATGCCTTTGTATACGCCACGCGAAACCTGATATATATTTTTACCTCTGTAGTTTTTTGTATATATTAAAAACAATGGTTTTTCTTATGAAAGTGCACATTTTTAGGACCCACTCCCCCTTTACGAGTTACGTAATCTTTAAACATTCCCTAATATATGCTCATTAAACATCAATTAAATGTTATTAACTCTTATTTGTGTTAATATATACTTAAAGCACATGATTGGATAAATGCGTACTCTTACCCCACCTGACGCGCACTTTTACCCCACCGGTGGGGTAAGAGTGCGTTTTTCACTTGTCTTGCAATAAGGGTTCTACTAAAACGAATCTCAATAATTTCAATATTTTTTCCACTGGGTAACATAAAGGAAGAGTATATGAATCATCGACACTGATTTGATATGCAGAAGCTTGCTTCATAAGGGCCACATGATCGATTGAAAACTAAGTGCGTACTCTTGCCCCACTCTACTCTACTCTCAATTAAAGCTTTCACTTCCCTTGTCACTTAAACTTTGCAATAGTTTAGCTTTATCCGGGGCAAATTTGTCAGTTTACTGGTTTATTACACTCACTCTCACTTTTATTCCTTCAGCACTCTTCTGTTGAGCTTCTATTATCTTCCCGGTCGTCACTCCTGCGCCTTTTAAAAATGGCGGACTGAGCTGAGCAATACAATATGCAATATACTATATGACCACGCTACACTATCCGTACCCCACGTGATGAAATTAACATTGATTTTTATAAGTTTTTTTTTTACCAGAATCCTTCTAACCACTTTTGCTATTTCTAACGAATTAATTTTATTTTTCCTCGTCGCCACTTGAAATGGACGAACAAGGTAATTCCTTTTATATCAAAAAATGGTAAAAGCACGTCTAGTTTTGTCTACTGTTCAAACTACAATCAGGCAACCGAGGCCCATCTTTATTCTCTCAAGCATATTATAATAAAATATCGTTTACTCTCAATTCAAATAATATACTCTCTTTATAAAATCTTCTCATAGTTTCTCGAAAGCGTATTGACTATTACCCCGAACATCTCAGGTTTTAGGAAAATTATATAAAATTATGTTAATGACATTTACAGCCATTGTTGAACTTAATCTGTAGATTAAAAAAACACTTTAACAAAGTTAAAAAAAAAAAGATTACAGCCATTACTGCATTTTGGTTAAATTATAATGTAAACAGGATCCTGACATCAATTTTACTCCGTGAATGTTCAGCAAATATTTGCAAACGCAATTACGCATAAACTAGGCGATATCAGATGATACGAAGTTGAATAATCGGATTCACAAATAACGTTCAAATACAGTTATTTCACTGTAAATTTTATGATTTCTTGACATTACTGGTCAGAATAATCGGGTCTCCCAAATGTTGTTCCATAAACTTTAGGCACTGGGAAGTAATTGTAATAGTAATTTATCGGCCTACACCGCGGTCAACACCATCCATTAGCTACACTTAAGTTAGGTGAAGTCCTGCCGTGCCTACATGCATTAGAACGTATAGTCGAGCTAATCTACTCATGTTCGATTACAAGTACAACTATAAAACTTGTGAGAGTGAATTTATAAAGATTCCGTTTTTATCCTAACATTCATGAAATCAGTGCGTAGTCAAATAAGTTATACTGGTTATACTATCTGTGAATTTCGTTTAACTCTGATTACCCTACATTACGCTGGCCCGTTTGCAGTCATCCAGTGGTACTGAGTTTTAACATTCGTTTTATTTTTGAATTATTTAACAACTCAACACGATAACCCGCCATAAGTTTGACTATTGGGAAGTGGTTCGGTTGTGGGCACCCTTTCGTTTTTGGTTTATAACTTCGGCCCTAGTTGAAATTATCCGAACAACCTTACAACTAGCAAAGAAATTGGTTGATTTAGTCGATTTAAAAAAAAATGTGACAATTTTGCTAATATGAAATTTTTGAACTTTTCAATTTCGTAATTTGGTCATGGACACCTTTGAATACCCGGTTAATAATGGATAATAATTAATGAAAACTACCCTGTTTCAAAGAAAAGGATTAAATTATATAATATCCATGAGACCAAAAACACATGGGACAGTCTACCTAGCAATGATGATGCCTTTCTCGTGCATTAAGAAAATTAATGCAATCATTTAAGACAGGTCCAAAATAGAAATTTTAATATATTTTTTATCTTTTTTATCCCCATGGAAAAAAGATTATTTTTCGAAAGACTTCAGAAACCAATGTATAATCGGTCCAATTTGAAATATCAAACGAGACCTAATCACCCGTTGAATGTAACCTGAAGCACAATGGCTGAACGTGCATGAATATACCTTATTATTCCGATTAATTATGTCTTAATAATTCTAAAATACTGACCTTGAAAACATTATAAAAATAAGTTCTTTGACAACAACAGCGATATTGAACGATTTGTCAATAAAAAGAGCGTGCCCATAATCGAACCAATAAAGGTGCCAACAACCGAATTAAGCAGAGTTTTTGGAATGTTAATGCACAATTTTGATTGCAATCGTCATTGAACCTCAAAATGGATTAAATTTACTTTGTAAATACACATTGGAACTCACTTTTTCAATTGAATCACTATACGTTTATGATTCTTTTACAAAGTAGAGTGTGGACGTTAGGCAGAATAACAGCGATTTCAACAATGTTTGTTCTGTCATATGGCCCTCTGCTAATCTTCAGTTTTTATTCATTCTTGCAGTGTCAATCGAATCTGTATCTTCTTTACTTTCATCTACTCCCTTTCGCTTTGAGTAGTATAATTATTACCGAAAAAGCCAATAAATTAATTTCGATAAAGTCACGCGGTGATCAAAGCTTTCCTAATTAAAGTAAAGATGCCCATCATTTATATTATTTATTTATTCAGACTAAGGCCGAAGTGGCCTGTGCGGTATATAAGAGTCTTCTCCATTCGGCTCGGTCCATGGCTACACGTCGCCAACCACGCAGTCTACGGAGGGTCCGCAAGTCATCTTCCACCTGATCGATCCACCCTGCCCGCTGCGCACCTCGCCTTCTTGTGCCCGTCGGATCGTTGTCGAGAACCATTTTCACCGGGTTACTGTCCGACATTCTGGCTACGTGCCCGGCCCATCGCAGTCGTCCGATTTTCGCGGTGTGAACGATGGATGGTTCTCCCAACAGCTGATGCAATTCGTGGTTCATTCGCCTCCTCCACGTACCGTCCGCCATCTGCACCCCACCATAGATGGTACGCAGCACTTTACTTTCGAAAACTCCAAGTGCGCGTTGGTCCTCCACGAGCATCGTCCAGGTCTCGTGTCCGTAGAGGACTACCGGTCTAATTAGCGTTTTGTAGATTGTCAGTTTGGTACGGCGGCGAACTCTATTCGATCGGAGCGTCTTGCGGAGTCCAAAGTACGTACGATTTCCAGCCACTATGCGTCTCCGAATTTCTCTGCTGGTGTCATTTTCGGCAGTCACCAGTGAGCCCAAGTACACAAATTCTTCTACCACCTCGATTTCGTCACCACCGATGCAAACTCGCGGTGGGTGGCTCACATTGTCTTCTCTTGAACCTCTTCCTATCATGTACTTCGTCTTCGACGTGTTGATGACTAGTCCGATCCGCTTAGCTTCCCTCTTTAGTCTGATGTAGGCTTCCTCCATCTTCTCAAAGTTACGTGCCATAATATCTATGTCGTCGGCGAAACCAAATAGCTGGACGGACTTATTGAAAATTGTACCACTCGTGTTAATCCCTGCTCTTCGTATTACACCTTCCAAAGCGATGTTGAATAGCAAACACGAAAGACCATCACCTTGCCGTAACCCTCTGCGGGTTTCGAAGGGACTCGAGAATGCCCCTGAAACTCGAACTACGCACATCACCCGATCCATCGTCGCTTTGATCAACCGTGTCAGTTTATCCGGAAAACCGTGTTCGTGCATTAGCTGCCATAGCTGGTCCCGATCGATTGTATCATATGCGGCTTTGAAGTCGATGAATAGGTGATGTGTGGGCACGTTGTATTCGCGGCATTTCTGCAGTACTTGGCGAATGGCAAACACCTGGTCCGTGGTGGAGCGTTCGCCCATAAAACCCGCCTGGTACTGCCCCACGAACTCCCTTGCAGTTGGTGCTAGTCGACGGCATAAAATTTGGGAGAGTACCTTGTAGGCGGCGTTCAGCAATGTGATTGCGCGGTAGTTGCTACAATCCAGCTTATCGCCCTTTTTGTAGATGGGACACACGACACCTTCCATCCACTCCTGCGGCAAAACTTCCGCCTCCCAAATCTTGGTCATTACCCAGTGCAGCGCTCTAGCCAGTGCCTCACCACCGTGTTTAAATAGCTCTCCTGGTAGTTAGTCAACCCCAGGGGCTTTGTTGTTCTTCAGCCGGCCAATCTCCTCCTGGATTTCCTGGAGATCCGGAGCCGGTAGAATTATGTCCTGCGCGCGTTCTCCCAGGTCCATCACCATACCGCCATCTTCGTCAGCCACATCGCCATTCAGGTGTTCTTCGTAGTGCTGCCGCCACCTTTGGATCACCTCACGCTCGTTCGTAAGAAGGTTCCCGTTTATGTCCTTACACATATCGGGCTGTGGCACGTGGCCCTTACGTGATCGGTTTAACTTCTCATAGAACTTTCGTGTGTTATTAGCGCGGTACAGTTGCTCCGTTTCTTCACGGTCTCGATCTTCCTGCTGGCGCTTTTTCCTCCGGAAAATCGAGTTTTGTCTGTTCCGCGCCTGTTTATATCGTGCCTCGTTCGCCCTCGTGCGGTGTTGCAGCAATCTCGCCCATGCTGCATTCTTCTCTTCCACTAACTGCTCACATTCGCCGTCATACCAGTCGTTTCTCTGATCCGGGGCACCGTGCCAAGTGCAGCGGTTGCGGTGCTACCAATGGCGGATCGAATATCGCTCCAGCCATCTTCAAGAGATGCTGCGCCTAGCTGCTCTTCCGTTGGAAGTGCCACTTCCAGCTGCTGCGCGTATTCTTGGGCTAGTCTACCGTCTTGTAGCCGCCCAATGTTAAGCCGCGGCGTCCGACTTCGACGCGTGTTGTACACCGTCGAGAGTTTTGAGCGCAGGCATACTGCAACGAGGTAGTGGTCGGATTCAATATTCGCACTGCGGTAAGTGCGGACGTTCGTGATGTCGGAGAAGAATTTACCGTCGATTAGAACGTGGTCGATTTGGTTTTCCGTTTCTTGGTTAGGTGATCTCCATGTGGCCTTGTGGATATTTTGCGCGGAAAAGAAAGTGCTTCGGACTACCATTCCACGAAAGGCTGCGAAGTTTATGCATCGATGGCCGTTATCATTCGATACGGTGTGCAGACTATCCGGTCCGATGACCGGTCTATACATTTCCTCCTTCCTACCTGTGCGTTCATGTCACCGATGACGATTTTAACGTCCGCAGTGGGCATCCATCGTATGTCTGCTCCAGCTGTGCGTAGAACGCTTCTTTCTCGTCGTCGGGTCTCCCTTCGTGTGGGCAGTGCACGTTGATGATGCTATAGTTGAAGAAACGGCCTTTAATCCTCAGCTTGCACATCCTTGCGTTGATTGGCTGCCACCCAATCACGCGTTGGCGCATCTTACCCAGCACTATGAAGCCGGTTCCCAGCTCGTTGGTGGTGCCACAGCTTTGGTAGAAGGTAGCCGCTCGATGCCCGCTTTTCCACACTTTCTGTCCTGTCCAGCAAATCTCCTGCAGCGCCACGACGTCGAAGTTGCGGGGATGTAATTCATCGTAGATCATCCTGTCGCAACCTGCGAAACCTAGCGACTTGCAATTCCATGTTCCAAGCTTCCAATCGTGATCCTGTATTCGTCGCCTAGGTCTTTGCCGATTATATCGAGTCGCATTATCTCTTATATTGTTCGTAATGATTGGTTTTCTAGGCGGCTTATTGGGCCTGCGCAAACCTCCTGTCTCGTCGGAGGGCCGTCGTGTCAGGGCTGTTTAGCGTCCCACCTAACACCAGGACTTGGGCTTGTGCGCTTTGAGCGGCACACGGTCGCTTTGGTGGAGCCTACTTGCGGATACATGCAGCTTTTTATAGAGGTTTAACAGGGCCCACTGTCAAACCCCACCACATCCTAGGCAAGCCCCACAACTCGCAGATGGCCTGGGGAGGGATCGTCAAGCCCTTGGACATAGTCCCTGCTGCCCATCATTTACATTTATTAAATACTAATGTAATTCGTTCCAGAGCTGAAGAATGCCTCTTACAAAAAATGAGCTTCCATAATGCGATGTTCTATGTCGTTAGATTTGAAACTTTCTGCCGTGCTGACTTCTTAGTGGAATTAACTTGGAGAGTAAATATGGAGGATTTTGATTAGTTATAAAACAATGATGTAGGGCAACAATTCTCAGTTTAGCAAATTTATCAAAATTACAGCCAATTAGGAGATGTTGTGAATTAAAACGAACACAACAATTTAACGCTACTTTAAGTCGATTGAGCATGTTAGCTGAAGCTTGAGTAATGACTAAATCACAAAAAAGGTGTGGATAGATAAGAGTTTTGAAAAGCATAAGCTTGAGACAATCTGTTTTGATTTTAAGTGTACGTAAAAGGATGCATATATGTTTCCACATTGTTTCAGTATGAACGAATCCCATTCAAAAATGCGCTGAATAGTAATTCCTAAGCTCAGCACACTATCAAATTCCATTTTATCATTATCTAAGGAAATATTGGGTTCGCTTATCATATTTCTGCTTCGTATTATGTAGATTGCTTGGGTTTTCCGTGCATTTAGAACCAATGAGTTATGCTTTGCCCACCTTGATATTTCTAAAAGGCAGTTATTTACCAAGGCTTCAATTTATCTTTGGTTAAGATGCGTACAATCAAAATAGATTTGCACATCATCGGTGAAAAGATGCGTCATACAATAATTTCTTAGTTTACGAGGTAAATCGATTATATAAAGCGAGAATAACAAAGGTCCTTAAACGGATACTTGCGGAACACGGAACTATTGGGGAGCATTGAGGAGAAACGATCACCGCAAAAGACAGTTTGGTAATGATTAGACAAATATGATCGTTTTAACTGACACGCATCAGGGCAAAAGCCAAACTCTCGTTCTAGCTTCCGGCACAGGGTAACATGGCTAATTGTATCAAATGCCTTAGAAAAGTCTAATAATATCAATATTACATTACCACCTTTGTCGAGAATCATTCCAACATCATCACACACTTTTAGCATAGCTGTTTTAACGCTATGTCCACGACGGTAACCGGATTGGTATGGAGAAAGTAAATTATTTCTTGCTATAAAACTACTAATTTCCACTTAATAGGATAGATGTTTGTCTTAAAAATCTGATTAAATAAAATGTGTATTTGATAGGGCTAATAATCAGCGGTAAAATTAATTTAATAAACCTAATGGGAACACCATCCAAACCTAGAGCATTTTAATATCACGAATAGCTTTTATACACTGACCCCATAATCATGGGTCACGCACTTATATGAGTCATTAACATTTGACCGCCATTCAAAATAGAGTGACTAATTATTATTACAAAGAGACCCATATATGTGGGACAGTATAATATGATATTCTTCTACTGCACTGAATTCAAATGTTTCCGTTATTATGTGTCTCGCAACTTGTATTTTGTAAAAATGTATTTGAAAAGTGTTCGTTGACTTGATCTGGACTAAAGTCAGAGGTTGCACTAGCCTGTCTTTCTTTTGAAGACAATCAATAAGCCAGCGAATAGCAAATACAATTTTATTACTTACTTTTAAGTTCTACGACTTCTATATATAGATTATATAAATGTATCAAAAGTTATGATAGTCTTTGTCTCGGGCTTAATATCTCAAACATAAAATACATTCACACCAGCCGGCTGTTAACTGCAATGCATTTCAGACCTTATATGCATTTAACTTTGAGTTGTGCGCTGATAAACAAAAAATTCCAATGGCAGCATTCGTTTAAATTTCTCTTGACGGCGGCGGCGGCGGCGTTTTCGACGTGTTTGTAAAAAGGTATTTCGATCATTACATCGGAATGAAATAACCGATCTAATTTATGACAGACTGAATTCTTCTATGACTTGTTTTAATCTATTCAACCGACGAACTGGAAACAATTCATCTGATTTTTTCGGCATTTCCATGTGACATTCCTCTGAATATCATTCGGAAAACTCTTGGAATTTCCCATGGATTTTAAAAGAATTTTCAATGAAATTTAAAATGATTTTTTCGTGAAAAATAGGGAGAATTTCCGATGAAAAACGGAGAATTGAAATCTAGAATTCAGTACAAATTATCGTGGAAATTTATATTAATTTCCGTAAGGAAATTCGGCACCAACATTTCAAAAGGGCGTAACTGATTTTGTAAACAAGAGCTTCTGACGTCGCTGGTGGGCACGCGTACAGGAGGGATAGATTTTGTTTTCATCGGGCAATGCTTCCGAAGCGTTTTCCGATGAAAATTAATCCTATCCTATCCATGCCCTTGAAAGAGAAAGATGAGTAAACGTCAGCTAGTTCTATTTTTCTTAATTTCCACAAGTTCTTCTGAACTCCCACAATAAATCACTTTCAATTTCCACAAAGAACTTGTCTCAATAAGTTTCCATATGAAATTCTTACGAATGTCGACAAGAAATTGAAATTGTTCTGGTGTTAAATGGATATTTCTCATAATTTCCATGGTAAATTTTTACAGGAAAATCTTCTTAAAAGAAATTCAGAAAAAAAACTCAAAAAAATCGGTGGAATTGTATTGAAAGACTCAGTAGAAAATTCAGAGGAAATTTGTTACGAACGTTTCAGGGATGTCTCTGAAAAATCCTCCAGGAATTCCTTTGGAATTTCCTCTAGGATTCCTCCGAAAGTACATCCAAGAATTCCATCGGAAGATCCTCCAGAACGCCTCCGGTAGTTCCTTCACGAATTCCTCCAGCAGTTATTCCAGGAGCTTCTCCGGAATTTCTGACAGAAATTCTTCCGAAAGTTTCCCCAGGAATTCCTGCGGAAGCTCCTCCAGGAATCCCTTCGGAAGTTCCTCCATTAATTCTTTCGGGAGCTTGTTTTGGAATTCCTCTGGAAGACTTTCCAAAAAGGTTGTTGAAAGATTCTCCAAGAATGCCTCTGGAAGCATACTATACACTGGAAACTCGTTATACACTGTCTTGTGAAAATTTCACAGACTATTTTCATGAATTCTAACAATTTGAATGTTTAAAAAATAAACATTATTCTACATCAGTAAAACAAGGAGATGATTGAATTTGCAAACCTATTGGTTTTTGAAATTTCTCGCTCTGCATCTTTCTTAAATAGGTGTCCAACTAACCATCCTTCCCCTTCCTCAGCTTTCGCAAGGACGTGGCCAGGACAGATCTCGACTATTGGAGAGTGCATTGCTTCCATCTAAGAGATAGAGATTCATCCCAAAACAATATCTGTGGTAACGGATGAAGGTGATGCTACTCTCATACAATAGTCTTGGCTTGTACTAATGCTAATTAGTAAAAAATTAAATATATATATGAACATGCGACCAATGTCTACAATCCAATAATCGTAAGTATTCGATTACGGCGTAAGTATTTTAGTTTATGACTGATGCTCTATAACGTTTTATGGTATAGTTCAATATCAGACTACAGACCGTTCTTCCTGCCGTAGTGCGAACATGGTATTATGTGATTGTTCAATTTGAAAAACCATTAATGGAGACGGTGGAAATGCCTTTTTAAATTTTCAAGGGTTCAACCATATTCCTGATTTTGCAGATTTTAGGACACTCTAAATTTTACACATTTTCTGATATCCCATGTTTTCCAGATTCTGGAGCTGACTCAGATCCTCATGACTCAAATCGTTGTAATGAGCCTAACTTTTCAGAATATCTTCAGATGTTTTTATTTAATCATACAAGTGTACTTGATATTCTACATACTTCAGATCCTTCAGGTTATTTAAGTTCTGAAGATTCCAGAGTTTGACTAATCAGCTCAACTTTTGTTGATTCTATAGAATGGTCTGATTCTTTTATACTTATGGAAACCGAAATTCTCAAAATTATTTACGTTCATTCTCCAAGTTCAGTAGCCCAAGGTTCCCTTTTTTCCCAATTAATTCATATCTGTTACATTTTTGCCTTTCTTGTACAACAAAGTTGTACCGAAAGGCTATAGGATTACTCCAAAAAACAACTTTTGATAGATTACAACATATGTTTTACACATTTGGTCCAACTGTGATGATCCTAACTTTTTTTAAATACATTTTTTTCAAATGTGAGTATATCACTGCCAGTACTAGGCAAAAATCTTGCCGCAAGGTCGAGGTCTGGGCTCTGCTTTCTTCTAATCCGCACCAAGTGCCATTGAAAAATCACCCAAGTTATGCACACTTTCATAGGTAGCAGTTCTAGTTATTCAAAAACCGTATCAAACATTCCTCAACACCATATAAAATTCTCAATACCTCAATACCTAATAAACACATCAATAGATTTGAATAATTTTTCGTCTTCTATTTACGAGTCTTCCAGAACGCCGACCAATTTGTAATTGTTATTTCAAAGCAATAACACCGTTCTCCCATTTCTTTCGCTGAAGCTAATTTGAATATTCTGAAGAATATGATCGTTACAAATCGTATCGCATTTTCCATTAGATCATGTTTAATTCGATTTCTTATAATTAGCTGTACTTACAAACACGGGTATTCCCCAGCTTGTGAGAAATGGTCTTATTCCCAAAAAAAAAAAGTGCACACAATGTTTATATGTTTACTCAAAGTCAGCGACTTTGCCTCGTACGCGTGCTGCTACTACAACGGCGAAAAGCAGATGTCCTCAGTGAATCTTGACCCCGTTTTCTTCGCTTCGCGCTTCCCATCAGATACCCATAAATACGAGGAAAACCGTGGCAACAGTGAGTCTACTGATTTTCCACGAAGTGTCTCCCGGTCGTCGAAGATTAACTGACAGCGCAAAGCGTGCCAATTTTAAGAGCACACACAAAGTTCACACGCTGCCTGATGTGTTTAGCAGGAAAAAACCAAACTTCCTCGGAAAAGCAACGCACAACTTGGTAGTCTTTTCTCGTTCACCGTGTCTCGATTTTCTTTTAATTCGCCAACTGATCTACGGCTATACAGTGGGTGACGCGATTCTTGGGTTTGGCGCATTTTATGCGTAATATTATGCCGGACGATGTGTATTAACCACATTGTCAGCTTCAGGAAATAAAAACCCATCAAATAGATTCTCCAATATCAAATTCCGCTTTGCTATATAAGATCTCCGATTGTGGAACCTGCTTTCGAATGGTTCGAAGTCCCCAATCCGCAAAATAACTATTCTAATTGACCAAAGTGTGATCCACTCTGAATATCTCCCAAAGAGGTCATATAACAAGCGTTATATAACTCAATTGAGTGTTATAATGTTCGTTATAAAAAAATTGTTTAGGTGAGGCTGTCGATTTTGTACCGAAAATCGTCTCTACTGGGTTCACTATTTTGTCAATCACTGTAAATGTAACATCATTCAGCAGGAATAGTGATCGTCATTTATCTCGCACCCGCTTGTTGGATCTGTTTTTCCAACGACCAGCGATCAACTTCGCCGAGAAAAGAAGATCACACCGATCAGATCACTTGCGCAATCGAATTAAAATAAACGCGTCGGTTTCCTTAAGGAAAGGTTGATGTTAATAGGTAAGTTAAATGTGGGATGCGCATACAGCAAGCTTGTACAAGGAAAGCTATCGACCTTTTTTTTTATAATTTATTATGATAGTAAACACGATATAAAGTGTGTTTGGCTATTTAGTACATAGTCAGAGTAATGAAGTAAGCTTGAATTTCTGTATTCACTTTTACTAATATCTTTTAATATTTGTTATATCGGGTAAATATATGTTTTACAAACGATTTATCTAACGATGGTTATAAAGACAACCAGTGATTGAAGTCAATTTTGAATAATTTTGCTTTCATACTTTATGTCACACGCAAGCAGAATTCCTTTTTCTCAAGTTCTTAACAAGTTTCCCATAACCCAAATTCAAAAATAACAGAAGGATGTTATTTCAATCAACAATTATGCCATTATGCCACTTTCTATAACTTCAACCACATACAAATAAACGACTGTTCATTTCGTAATCACTTGCACCTACTTTGTGCGAACATGTTCGGGCAACGTACCAATTAGACTCCACTGAATCGTTAAGAACATGTAGGTATGTCTGATCCCGAGTGAGGAAGATAACCTTAGTATTTTCCGCTCACTATTCAATTTGTGTGGAAAGAGTGTTTTACAATTCGTGCAATTGTAATGTGTACTAATATTTTTTATTGAAATTCAAATAATGTGGATGATGTTTCTTATAAGAGGTAAATTTCAGGGGTAATACAAATAGAAATATAAACAAGACAATGATAAAGCTAAAAGCATCGATTAGTTAATTCTTCCTGCTCGGGTAGAGTGTGAGGTGCACTCTGGGTTCAACCTGATGACGCTCTTCCCACGCATCGCCGATCGCCATCAATGTGTGGACAAATTTCTGCTCGTGTTTCAACGTTTACGTCTCTGTATCCTGATGAAACCCAAAGCAAGCAGAGTGAGATATCCGTCACGAGTTGGGAGCTAATGGTCACTCTTCGCGACTGCATGTGGTTATCCTAGGGATGTACAATACTGAACTTGGATACTAAGTTTTTCCTAAATTTCGTTAATATTGAATTAGTCGGTCTTGAATTGATACTACTGAAGAAAACTACATAATTGCAATTAATCTAGGATACTTTTAGGAGAAGAAATAAACCTTTTGCATTGTCGAAATTTTAAAACTATTCTATGGAAAATGTCTGTCGTTTTCCTTATATAAACACTAAGGAGCCCAATTCCCATTGAACGTATGCAAAATCTCGCAAATCGACCAATTTATTTCTAGGTTCAACCGTGATAAAAGAAACGAACTTTCTGATAATTATTTATATGGCTTTTAGGACCCATTTCTTTCAAATGAGCATCTAAGTTGCTATTCAAGTGCCTTGACCAGATCTGTTTTTTTTTTTTTTGCTAATCTGATCATCTCCACCCAGACCATCTTCTACGCGATTATATTACCTTCTATAATGATGTTGCTGTCATCAAACACCCGCTCGAAGCAAGGGGTAGGTTTTCCGTCTGTTTTCTTTTCACTGGTCGTTGTCGCTCATCTCCTCTGCGTAGGTTGTCTGATCGAAACGGTTTTCCTCCATCCACACTTCGTCTTGCGCATTAATACCTGCCTACTCGATGCAGTTTATTTTCCCAACTAATGATCTTCGCTTCGCTTTAGGAAACCGTCTATGATCTATGAACCGCGGGTCCGCCACGAGACGGACTTGTTGCGTAGTGTTGTATAGGTTCGCCGCGTATGTTTTATTTTCCCTTTTCCCAATTCGCTTTTCCGATCTCCCACCGAGAGGTAGCACAAATCTCGGCGGCGGGTCGTTAGCCAGTCAGAATCGAACGGGAAGAGCTACCGACAAGATCGCAAATTCAAGCGTGATCTACTTAAATTGGACTATCGCGTGCGCTCCGAGTTAAGAAATATTGTATCGCCGCTGTGTTATGTGACAAATGTTTAAAGACGATGACTGTCGATTAATAAGCATCCCAAATATAAATTGTGATTCAGTGTACCTGATTGCTCTGCTCAACGTGGAAAAACGTTCAAAAAGTGTGCTGCCCGATTTCTCTTCCGTTAGTGATAAAAAGAAGAAGATATGTCTTAGGTGTGAATGAACTATTTCTTTAGATATGCACTCGATCACAATTATTATAACGTGCGCGTGTTTTTTTTCTCACTACAGTTTCATCATTAAATCAATGGAAGAGTTTGTCCAGAACGACTACATCATCGCTTATTTCCATCAGGGCATGAAGGATAACAGTAAACCATCGTTGCAGTTTTTGTGGAACTCGTATAAAGAACTGGATCGTAGTTTTAAGAAAAATTTGAAAAAGCTATACGTGGTAAGTACAATTATGAATTATATTACTTTCAAACTTTTGCTTTGGATTTTCTATTGGAAGTTATGAAAACCATTCTACGTTCAAGAAAAAAGGTTTATATTCAAATCATGGATAAGTTTATCGCTGCAACTCCATCTACGATTTGTGCGGATGTTCATGCTATGTTATGCTATGCTATTAGGCGTAGTATGATATACGTAGTTATTTACCTCATGCTAGAATTATTGTAAATGCAACACTTTCTTCAATTATATTAAAAAGTTAAAAGATAGAAAACCATAGGATTCTTTTAAAGAGTATTCGGCCGAGTTCGACTTTATCCTTTCATTATTTAAAGTTTGTTTTCGAACAAAAGTCGCTGCACCAATTGTAAACATTACGAGATGTTGTCGATTCGTTATTTTATGTAATGTTTACTCGCAACCGCAACCAAAGTCGAGTTGTTGTTATGAATGAGATTTCAATATCTTGGCTTGGCATCCTTATAGTATAAGATAGCGGTTCTCAACCTTTTCTTTGAGTGGTACCCCTTGATGGGTTTGCATTACATGAGGTACCTCCTGATGTTATTCTAGTCTAGTCTACATATACACAGCCATCACTGGGAAGAATTCTGGAAAAAAATGGAAGTAGTCAATTATTTTATTTTTCTTGTCAATATTTATGTTTGAAGCATATCACGGATGTAGTTCAGATATAAAAGCGGCCAGACTCTGTTAAAATCAATACATAACTTGAGGCGAGTTCGATTCTCGGCCCGGTCTAGGATGTTTTCGGGTGGGGAACAATCTCGACTCCATGGGCATAGTGTATCCATTGTACTTGCCATATAAGATATATACTCATGGCTGGCACAGAAAAGCTTTCAACTAATAACTGAGGAAATGCTAATAAAATATTAAGTTGAAAAGCAGTTCAATCAATGGTAATAGCGTATATTCCGGGGATTAAACCACCCGACTTGGACATTAAACTGAGGGTCGTGGTTTCGAGTCCCATGGAAGGGAAAGTGGTTACGAAGAAGAAAATATGAATGTCTGCAACATTTAGTTTGTAAATGGAGTGCTAGCTGAGTTTCTAGCAATTAACTGCTAAAAAAAAAAGAGGTTGGTCAATAGGGTCAATAGACATATTCATGTAATGGCAGCTGACAAAACTTGTAGTTGGCGGCAGTGTCCACCATGCAATATTTTGTCCCCGATATGCTTTTCTGAACGTGTAATAGATATAACTAAACGTGCGTTTAATCTATTCAGAATACATTTTTTTAAGTTAATTTAGACTGTTTTTAAGCGTAGTTAAATTCAACACTTCAGAATACATTTTTTTTTAACATTACCTTTAATATTTATCATTCTTTGCTAATTTCAGGTGCACCCAACAACTTTTATCAAAATGGTGTGGTTCTTCTTCAAACCAGTCATCAGCGAAAAGTTCAAGAGTAAACTCATCTACACTTCGAGCTTGGATGAACTGAAACAGTCATTAGGATTGAATACGCTTAAAGTGCCGGACACAGTTAGAGAGTAAGTTGATCCGTTGGTTAAACGCATTTAAACATTTTTTTTTCATACAGTATTTCCATTTTTTTAAAATTTCGAAACAGATTCGATGAAAAGATCAACAGCAGTTCTCGCTATCTGCGGGGCAGTAAATCTAGTCTCAAGAGCAGCCGCTCGACGGAACACATTTCCCGGACGACGCAGTTCGGTGTATCGCTCAAGTTCATTATCGAGAACAGTGCCTGCCTCAATTGCATTCCACCCATCGTGCGCAAATGCGTCGATCACCTCTCGTTATCGGACGGTAAGACTTTTTCAATATGGTGCGCTCTCTTGAAAACGCGCTAATTTTTAACTCCACTTTGACAGTGATCGACACCGAGGGTATTTTCCGACGATCTGGAAACTACACCAGGATAAAGGAACTGAGAGAGAAGCTGAACAAAGGCGAAGAAGTGAACCTGTCGAACGAAGACACACACGTCGTTGCCGCCCTGCTGAAAACGTTCCTACGAGAGCTAGAAGAGCCTCTGCTAACCTACGAGCTGTATGACGATATTGTGCAGTTCGCTGAGTGGACCACCGAGGAGCAACGCTCGCGAAATGTCAAACAAATTCTTCGGGAAAAGCTACCGGAGGAGAACTACGAGCTGTTCAAATACATTGTTGAGTTTCTTGGTAAGATTATGGAGCGGAAAGATTTCAACAAAATGACCTCGTCCAACTTGGCGATTGTATTCGGGCCAAATCTGATATGGCCCAAACAGGCCCAGATGTCGCTGGACGAGATCGGACCCATCAACGCCTTTATCGATTATGTCCTGCAGAATCAGGATGATATCTACTTTGTGGATATCAACAAAAAGGATGGCAGTTATGATTAACAGCGTTTGATTTAAGATATACGTTTAGCGTTAGAATCTTTCTCGTTAGGTTGATGCGCATTTCCAGGTGAATGTAATGAATGTTTGATTTTATGATCGGTGATTCTCAAAAGATGTACCTACCGTTTAGTGAGCACAAGTCATTTTATTTTCTGCTAGGGAATAGGTTTATCGAATTATCGTACCTCAACCGTTGTAAATGTATGTAATATTATGTAATTAAACCAGAACATTCTTCAACAATAGTGTGATACGAGAAGTGTGATGCGTTTTAGTGATATGAGTTTGTAGATATTTGCACGAAAGCGTATTTTAAAAAGAATTAGCGAATGTTACAATTGTTGCGCAAAAACTGCACACAATTTTAGTCATTATAATAACAATAAATTGTTGGTTATCATTCTCTGAATAATTTATATCGAAATAATGATTGTTTAAGTTGTTTAATAAGAAAGAAAAAACACAATAAAACGAATCGAAACCAAAGACGAAAAGATGTAAATATTCCAGCAACAAATTTCTTAACCACAATAACTAATAGAGTAAATGGTAAAGTAGTAGCAGCTCACTGGAGTGTATCTCGGGCAAAAACGTGAAAAATCTTCGGCGTGCCAAGACATATTTACACAATTCAATCCATACCCCCCATATACCGTAACAGTCTGACTCAAAAGATATCAATAATAAAATTCTTATCAACAGAAACACTAATCTCTAAACAGTTTTAACGAATAGATCATTTAGAATGGCAGCTACTTTGTCTGTGAACGCATGGCAGTCCCTTTTTTGCTGTATTTGCCATTGATAGGGGACTGATATGCGACCATAAGCACAGTCGCAATTGAACCAGTAAGGTTCTTTTATGCTCTTGCAAGTTCTAAGTAGTACCATTTTAAGCACTATCGTCGGCACTCCATTGGAAGCCACTACCCAACCATAAGCTCATTATAATTGCCATGCGGCCGAGTAGAGATTTGGCCATTAGACAGAAAAAATAAATGAAAGTCACAGAATGAGTTAGATTCGTCTCTCCAAAATATGCGCAATCTTATCGTCAATTTTCTTTGTACATGCCGTGTCGGCGGGAAGAATAACTTAAAAATTACAGAAGAAGGTAGATGAAGGAAACGTTGTACATAATCATAACACTTATACGCACTCACCCATGGAAGGGTTGGTGCAAAAATACAATCATCTGACTCACTTGAATATCAGAAGTTATTTCAAACCTGCAATTTTGAAGAATCCAGGAGACTTCAGCTATGGGAAAACTCACTCACTCACACGAACCACATCGATTTAAAACCCCAATCCATCAGCGAACACACGATTGCAAAATGAATGTTACTCAACCCAACAGCGAACCAACAAACGATTAATACTTACTGAGTGCCGCTCAGCAGGATTAAGCGAAACCACAGATAGTGCGAGAGATGAGAATGAACCGATGTGTATTGAGTGCAGCAGAAAACACTGTCTATCTGTCCGTCTGTCTGTTTTTTGTTCTTCCTAGGCAATGGAGAGGGAATCTGCTCAACAGACATCCTGGGTTGTCCAGGAAGTGCGGGGTTAGGGGCCACCTCCAACAGCAAACGAAGGAGGCAGGACTACATCCCCGACCCGCTAAACCGTTTCCATTGCCGCCAAGCCCATCGTCCCTTCGGTACAACCAGAAAGTAATGCTTCAAAGGAGGGCCAGTGCACAACGCACCTTCGAAGTTAGCTGCGTGTCCTTGCAGCATCGAACATCGTGACTCGCTTTTTAGAAGAACACCATGGTATCGTGCCTACGCATTGCCGGCTTTCCAGGTGACCATACCACGCCCCATGTCCTCGGAAGGTGGGAAAGGTCGACTTCGCGCCTACTTCCCTCTGCACGACCGGTATCAAGAATGATGATGCCGCGTGCACCCCAAATTGACCTCTCTGCGACAGGGCCTTTTCGGCGATTCGATTTCGCAAATAACCATTATTCCACGAATCAGCTACATAAAGCTTCATCTCTTCTTCTTCTTCTTCATTGACATGACATCCCTCACTGGGACATTGCCGCCGCGCAGCTTAGAGTTCATTTAACTTTTTCACAGTTATTAACTGCGAGGTTATCACGAGGATAACAAGATGATACCTTTATGCCCAGGGAAGTTGAGATTTCCTAGACTAGACCGGGAATCGAATCCAGCCACCCTTTACATGATCTTGCTTTGTAACCGCGGATCTTACCGCACGGCTAAGGAGAGCCGATTTCACCTACTTGCTTAGTTTACCACTTTTCTTTCTTACAATTGCACTACTCAACCGAGAATCCTCCGTGAAAGGAGTGTGCAAGATCATACAAATCAGGAATTATTAATGCAGCCACCTCCAACCGAACGAAGCAACGTTCTTTTCGCATTTTTCAACGAAACGCAACGGTGCTCATCACGTTCCCCAAAGAGGCAACAAGAGGGAAAGTGCGTGCGGTCAATATTCTCGACAACTCAATCGAAACGAATTGATTTACGATGGCACCAAGATCGACAAACCGCGACCGGCCCCCCACCGCCGCATGGCGTTGCAGTCGTCGTTGCGTTAGTCGTGCATCCGAACAATATTGATCAGCAGCAAAGCAAACTTCTTCTGCCCTCGCTCGCAGGACATCGCACTCATTTCTAGTTAGGGCCGGAGGCCTTTGTTTTCACTTCGCGAGGTTGCCCCATGATGCTTGTTTGTGAACGCCCGTGCGCCAACCCGCTCGGACGCCCATTTCTTCAAGTTGAAACTTCCCAACTAACATTTTTGGTGCTAAAAGCTTCAACTTCTAGCCTTTGGCTGTATAATATTTGAATAAAAGCAGCCAATGCTGAATAAAAGAAAAGCCTCCACAAATAATCCCTTAAACTTCAACTCGACTATTACCCAAATACCTATCAGCTAGTCAGTGTGCCGAATATATTCAATCTTTTATCGTTTATGCAGCTTTCATATAGTCATAAAACAGCTCTGTCTGAATTAGCAACAAAGCGTATCGGTTAAGAGCTCATGTATGTAACTGAGTTGCTTGTTAGCAACTTCCCATATTACGGTGAGTAGCATTCACAATGAAAACGTTTTTGCTGTTGTTATAGCACTAACAATATAGCGTAATGGCGCTATAAATGAACTAACGAAGCTTTTAGGCAACTTCTGTACCTTTGAAGATTACACAACGTTTAAGTAAACCTATTACTGCTTCTTTTAATAGCATATCAGTATGGAACGTCAAAACCGCTATGTTTACATTTGATTTTTGTTGCCGGAGCTGTGTATGAGCTATTGATTTCTGTAATGCAGCTACAAAGATATTCACCTGCTCTTATAGCAACTGACAAAGCGACAAAGCTAGATTTGAACTTTTAACAATAGAAGTAGAAAACCGTGTGGTGAATTTGAAATTCACCACATGGCTTGATTGTATAATCACCTTAATGCTAGCAGATAGCGTAAGAAAACAAGCCATTTAGAAGCGATATTTCTGTTGACGGCTACTGTTAAACGATTAGCAGCAAAGTAGCATCTATACAGGTCGAGAAAATATTGCCTAAAAACAATTTCAGGGATTGATGATGGATAAAAGTTAGCCAACAGAACATGCTAATAGATGTTTGAATAATGGTTGAAATAATGCTGAAAGCATAATTTTTAAGCTTATGTGCTGAAAGCAGCATGTAGGCCTCTTTCTAACGTTTATACAGCATGAATCTGAAAATAGCGTTAGTAAAACAACCTATAGGGTATGCGAAGAAGCACATCCATAATTTTCTTTGTTATTTACATATGTCAAAGTGACGGTGAAGACAGAGCAGCGGCCATTGAATCAGGAGATCAGGAGCAGGGATGCCAGATACAATTTTTAAATGTCTGTGTTTATCTCAGTAAAATGTCTGTATTTGTCTGTATGGAGGTTTACTGGAAATAGAAAATTACTCAAAACCACAGACAAACAGACATAACACTTGCCAAATTTCCATCGTTCACTGATTTACTGGTCAATTCAAATAATCATTAGTTGGCCAATCGATCACTCGTGGCGCGCGCATCGGATTTGCTCTAGTTTGACGTTTGTTCACTACCGCCATCTGGTTCCTGATTTGCCCAACTAACTGGAATCAACAGATGTCGTTAGTGTTTGAACGACGATGAATTTTATGAGTGAATGTTCAATGTGTTATGTCTGTTTGTCTGTGTCAAAACCATACATTTTTGATATCAAGGCTTTCAAGGCTATCAAGGCTTCAATAATCTGAAATTCGAAATAAGTTTTCGCTCCATGAAATAATTAAAAATGTATAGGGTAGAATACGGCTTTGGCAGGGTGCGACATTTGTTGGCACCCTCAACAATATTTGCGTTTTCCAGCAAACATACACTATTTATGAACATAAATTTGATTCAATCACACAATTTCAAGTCTAGGCTTTCATTTGAATAAGTTGTTTGTGTAAAAGTAGCAAGATTTGACGAATTAATCACCGAAACAAATTTGCACACACGAAATCCTTGCCATTATTGCATGGCCCAAGAAAGCAGCAGACAAAAAGCAAACTGTTACTTACTTTTTTGGATCGCCTGTTTCTTCTCTTTATCGTGTATGATACGACAAATTAGGTACGTAAACTACTTTTTACACTTTATTACCACTTGATTATCACCACAAATAGTAAATTTATCCAATATTTGCTCTATGTTTCACTAAATAAAATCGGGACTGTTCGTTTTCTTTGACAGTAGCGCACTTCGAATAGAGCGAGAGAATGTGTTTGTGAGCATATCAAACACACGCTAAAAAAATACCACGCGCAATGAATTATTGGCAGTGGCTGATTTTCTACTCGCCGCATCCACATCCAGGCGCTATAGTATATGCACAAAATAGCCAGCAAGAGTTAACCGCCAGAAATTTGTATGGCGAAAGACATCTAACGCTGGTTTTCTCAAAATTAAAATTCATGAAAAACTATTTGGTACCGGTTATGAGGGATGGTGTCCGCTACTACGCCTACCAAATATTTTTTCGATTAAAGTGCTTAATTTTGAGAAATCGAGCCTTAGATGCCTTTCGCCATACTGATTTCAGAAAGTTAACTCCTAGTGTGCCGCTGTAAGCACGCTCAAAGCAGTCGATTCATTCCATGTGATTTGTTTTTAGCAAAACTACGAACAAAATATCCGGCGTTGGCATTTATTTTGAAAAAAGTGTTAGAATACAAATGCTTCTATTCAGATTTTTACTCAGACCATGAATTATATCAAAAGTGATAGCCACACCGTAGTATTTTAAGCCTTATGTGGCTGACAGAACCGTTTTCCTTTTGCAACTTTAATACTTTCCAAGCTCATCAAAAAAATCATAACAATTCCCGATCCTGCATAGCGCATTTCAACCATAAATAATTGCCTACTTTTAGGGTATTATCAATTATTCAACTGTGAAACGTAGTGTACGAATGCGGTGGCTCCAGCTCAATCTTATGTGTATAGATTTGGTTTTACAGAGTTTACGTCGTTGTACACAACCCCCATAATTATTTTGATGAAACAAAAATCATGTAAGGACCTTCAAATCTAAGGACCGTAAAGAGCATATTTGAAACTGGTTGATAGACTTTTGCTTACGCGTGAAGACTCTAAGGCATCACAAAAGACAAAAGATGTAAATCTTGGCAGCGGACGAAAAGTATGTAAGTTCCCTTCTCCAAAATGGCCAACATTATTCAAATAGGTTAAAAATGGTAAAAGTTATGAAATTGTCAATATCTGGGTACACGGGTACCCTATCTACCATTAACGTCTGTTTTTTATTGGCCGCATAAGGGGTAAAATTTGTTTTACAATGTGTTTAAATGTTTTTGCCCATCTTCCACATGACATAAAATTGATCCGTCTAAGACGAATTAAGTACTGTCCATTTAATTCCACTAGTTAATTTTCGTAATCTTTGCAGATACGTATTTCGACCACAACTGTGTGGTCGAAATACGTATCTGCAAAGATTACGAAAATTAACTAGTGGAATTAAATGGACAGTACTTAATTCGTCTTAGACGGTTTAATACATTCCACTAAAAGAGCTTAATATATTTTTCCATAAAATTGATGCCAAGGATAAAATTCTTGTTTTGTTTTAAGCCAGTTTTGATAATTAATAAAAATTTCTTCCAAAATTGAGTGAAGCGAGACGAGCGTGCGGCCGATTATTATGAATGAATTTGACTACTAGAGGATATAAACAACCAGCATCTGGCACCAATACATTGTTAGTTTTCTACTTCCATGTCTAGTTGCTGAAGGGAGCAAAATCATTGCTGATAATAGAAATTGCTATGCCAATAGAAGAAACTTTGACCTGTTACTTTATATTAAATTTACTAAGTTTGTGGTAAAAGATATTATATTAAGAGAACACCAATCATCAAAGGAAGAGCATACAAATGTATACCAGTTGAACTATACCTGTGTTTTAGTCTAATTATTCATTATTTTTATCATTCAATTTGGCGAATGTCTTAGACTGCCAAGAATAGGTATTTTCCCCTAATAAAAATAATTGTAATTCATTTAGTTTCCGTTAGCGATTATCCAGCTGAGATTCAGCGGACACTCTCCATCTTTAGAGTCTCCCCGGATTCACAAAACGTCAATTTCAATTCTGCGTTTTCCGCCTCAGAGCTGCCTTCGCCCTCTCAATGAGTAATGGAAAATCATCAGGTTCCGATATGGTTGGTTATTTCATCATCAAAAACTTTCCCAATTCCGCCAAAGTCTGGTTCTGGGGTTGATCAACCAAGCATGGTCTGATCGAATCTTTCCGGATGAATGGCGGAAAAGCCTCGTTTTACCCATCCAGAAAAACAACATTTTCTCTCGGGATGTCACAATTTACCGGCCTATTTCTCTGACAAGAGGTGTCTTCAAAGCCGTGGAAAGGTTTGTTAATCAACGGCTGTAAATTAGAAGTCGATAATAGGTTCGGCTTTCGCTAACAAGCGTTCCGCCCGGAATACGGTACGGACACATACTTCGCATATCTGGAAGATGTACTGCACAACGCCTACAATGACGGCAAGCACGCGGATCTACAACATTATCAAGGCCTTCATCAAGACTTCTAACAGTGGCAAGAATGAGGATTTTCCGGCAACCTCCTTGCTTTTGTCCGGAACTTGGTTGACTCTGTCAACCAGCAAATGCGTTCGAGGATACATCCTCATTCCGCCGGTTGGGTGACTAACCCATCTCCAACAAAAATATTGTGTTGGTTCTCGGAGTATCCATTGATCGGAGACTCTCATTCCTTTCGCACTTCCGCGAACTCAAAGCAAATTGTCGGACCAGAGACAACGTGGTTCGAACCTTCTCTCATCCTCATCGAACCAACAACAGGAGGTCCTTCAATTCCAACGTTCGAGTCGCCTCAGAATTGTTAATCGCAACACCAGCCGAGTCTGCCTCTGCCGAGGCTGACATTCTGCCTTTTGGCCACCGTGCGCTGGCGGTCATCTGCAGCTCGTTCGCTGCATCCACTGCTGGAGAATACAAGATCCCTCTCCTAGCTGAGGGGGGCCGGAATCGACACACTACGGCGTGCGGCGAATATAAATAGTTTGCAATTCCAGAACGGGTGACAATTCCGTGGCTCTTAGAAGGTCGGTGGTTGAGCCACAGATATTTCCACAACTATGAACACAGGTTTACGCATGGGTGGAGTCGGCATTGGGGGCACTGGGACCGGTTTCACTATCTCGGACCACCTACCAGATTCTCGGAGATTCTCAGGTTTTCATGTTTTTCTGCTTCGGTTTTCCTCCAAAGATAATAAATGTCTGTAAAAGTCTGTAACATCAATCAAAAGTCTGTATAATGTTTGTAATCTGCATGTGGTCTGTATGCAAGACCAAAAGTCTGTATAAATACAGACATGTCTGTATATCTGGCATCCCTGATCAGGAGTTCGAATCTAGGTTAGAGATGTCGCAAATTAATCGATTACTTCGATTAATCGATTCATCGTTGTGATAATCGGTTAATTTTGAATCGATTATTACCCAACGATTAATCGATTCAATAATCGAGATGAATCGTGAGTAATCGATTAGTTACTAATCGATTAATCAGAATTTTACGACATCATAAGGATGTCGAAAATTAATTGATTATTTCGATTAATCGATTCATCGTTGTGATAATCGATTAATTTTGAATCGATTACTATACAATGATTAATCGATTCAATAATCGACAAGAATCAAGAGTAATCGATTAGTAACTAATCGATTAATCGGGATTTTACGACATCTCTAATCTAGGTAGCAACAAAATTGATATTTGAGTTTTCACAAAAAAAAAACATTGAATAAACTCCCGAAATTTACTCTCCTCTCAAATAATATTTAATCAAATTGAATTCAGTGGCTGTATAAAACTTATTTAACAGATTCAAAAAATCTGAATAAGCGCCATTGAAGCGAAATATATTACTAAATGGTTTAGTAAAGATTGAGAAAAACCTGTGTAACATGCTGTAAAGTCTGAATAGATTCGCCAGATTTGCTGGTAAAAGAATTGAATAGAAGTTCTTGATCATATGTATAGGACACATATTCAGCTTGAAGCCGTATAGACGAGTTGAAATAACATTTACATTGACATTAAATGTTAGTTGGGTTAGATATTATGTTTGTTTTTGAGGCTGCTTCCACGGAGCGCCCCGTAATCGGAATTGCCGACGCGGTGTCTACGACTGCCCCAGCCTTGACGAGGACCCCTTTCCGTCATCGGGCTCGGAACCCGCCCGGTTGACCGACGCCGCGAAAGCGACGATACCATGTTGTTCTTCGTGCGGCCACTTGTTCGATAAAAGGATCGAGTTCGACCACAGGGCACCGGTATGACCCATAAAGCCGACTCCGAACCATTGGACCACCTCTTATTTGCGCCTGAACTAGCCATTCCTCGAGTCCACGCGCCACCTTCTGTGTAGCTCCGAGACGATTTGGACGATAGCCGATAAAAACGGCGTTCCAGCCAACTTCGTCTTTACACATCCTCCGAACTAGGTTGTCCAGGGTAGTGTCGAGATCACATGTGGCAAGCACACTCGGGCGAGGCCGAGTGCCCGAATCGGTGTAGATACTGTCTGAATCAACCATGGCCTGTAAGGACCTGGGTCAGGTGGGAGGGTTCGTCCAGCATTGTGCCTTATGTCCCTCCAATCTGCAGCGTCGGCAGAGCTTGCTTCTGTCAGGGCCTTTGCAGTCCCATTGCTTGTGCCCCGGTTTCAGGCACTTGAAGCAAACTTCGGGTTGCTTGTATATGCCCATAGGGCACACCGACCATCCCAACTTGACGCTCCCTAACTTGACTACCTTGGAGGCGTCCGTTGCAGATAGCCGAACCAATGCTACCTGCGTCCCTGCCGGACCTTTCCGTAGCCGGACGGCTGCGGTGGGCGTCTCCACTTCACACTGTCGCTGCAGTGCCGTGACGAGCTCTTTTACTTCGGTGATCTCGTCCAGGTCTTTAACCCTTAGATTCACCTACGTCGTGAGTGCCCTCACCTTGACCGTCTCGCCTAGGACTTCCTCCGCCATCTTCTTGTAGGCGGCGCCCATTTGCGAGACGCCCCGCTTCAGCTCGAGGATCATCTCGCCCATCCGGGTACTTTTTATTCGACGTACGTCGGCGCCGAGTTCACCGAGCTTGACGTCACTCCTCATCGCCTTCAAGACGTCCGAGTACTTAGCCTCGTCCGTTTTGATGACTAGGGCATCGCCCCTGGAGCGATTGGCGCCTACCCTAGACTTCTTGCTACCCTCATTCGCCTGGGCATTCTTTTCGGCCCTTGACGTCTTCGGTTTCCTCTTGTTCTTGATCAGGGTCCAGGAGGCGTCATCCCCCTCTATTTCCCTGGTCTGGTGCGGCTAAGAGCTCTCAGCCTGCCGTAACCCATTACCACCGTCTTTCCTGGGTGGACCTTTCCAGGTCCTTCCTCCCCCGGTTTTGGAGGTACCTGGCCGGGGTTCAGCTTCCCAGCCCCACTACCCTTGTTCGGAGTAGTAACCCTCTGCGTTTTGGAGCGGCCCCCAGTGTGCTCATCTCCTGGAGACTGTTTCCCCGTTTTTGTGTCTGCTTCGTTGGAGCAGTCACCCCCGACGTGCCCGCGAATACTTGAGCCTCAGTCTGGGTAGACTTTGGCACCACCGTCTTCGCTGGCACGCCCTCGGTCGATTCGACCTTGCCGAGTCCGCGAATCCTTGGGCCTCAGTCTGGGTAGACCTCGACTCCACGGATTTCACGGGTTTACACTTGGCCGTCCCGACCGCCCTCTCCAGCTTGGCGTCCAACAAAGACTTTCGAAGTTTCAGCAAGCTCCTCTTGAGGTCCTTACTGATATTATGCTTCGATGACGCAAAATCGATGATGGCGTCCAGCTGTTCCGTCGCCACCCCGAAAGCTGAAAGCCCATCGCTTTTGCGGTTCATCGCCTCCACAAGCCATGAGCCGTCGATAATCTCTACCGGCATAGCCGAGGAGAAGGTTAAGTGACCCACGCTGGCGCTGCGCACCGAGCTGCCGACTATTGCCTCTGGCCTTCTAGGCGGAGACCTGAACAACCCACTTCTTCCGAAGGGGTTGTCGCCTACATTACTACCACTAATTGAAGGAATGACTTGGTTTTCCATTTTGGTCCCACGAGTTGCTCGGGAAAAGATGTCCACCACGCCAGAGCCCAGCATGACGTGGTAAGGGACAATTACTGTGGAGGGTGCCCAGGTACCCCACATGCTCCGTTAAAGGCCTAGCTCATTATTTCACCCCCCCTGGCCATGCATCCCCTCGGCACGGGTCGCTTAACGCCTTGGAATTAGGGGTTATGGACGATGGTCCCCTTGGTCGCACCCACTCACTCTAGCTGATGTCAGAAGGACAACAGTGCCCAGGCTGCACTACCAGCTAAGTACAAAACCCTTAGCTGGCGGTCGATTGTCATCGGAAGACCCGTGAAAGCGTGAGATTGGAACTTGTGAGGACAAGAGCTGTGTTGGTCGCTCCTTCCCAGATGTCAACTCACAATTTCGCAGCCCTGTCTGTATGTCTGTCTGTCTGTCTGTCTGGGTAAAAGGCTTTTTCATCGGTGTCATAAAAGTACAGTAATTGACCCAGCACACGCGTAGTAGTTGCCAAGCTACCACATGGCAGTGTAACGGAGTGTGGGACTCTCACCCACTAAACCCTTCTTGGCTTCAACCCTAATTTACCCCCGGGACAGCTTTTCAGCATTATTTCTGGAGGATAGGCTGTACTTAATGTACACATTCACACATGCACAATATTTGAGACTTACTTGGATGCTCACTTTAACACTCCACTGCCATGCCTCGAGGAGTCTAGCGATAACTGCCTGGGCCAACAGATACTACGCTACGATACTCCTTCCTCAGCACAAGCCGATCACTCACTCTTCTGCCGAAGCAGATCACGCGCCCAGATCAACCCACTACCACCCTGCCGCCGAAGCAGCTTCTCCAAATGTCACTCGCCTCATGTGAGTCTTATTTGGGTGCTCACCCTAACACTCCACTGGCATGCCTCGAGGTGTCAATAGCGGTATGTAGGGACCAATCAACGATACTACGCTATGACACTCCTGCCTCAGCATGCGCTCAAACTTCTACCATATGCTTCGAGGCGACAGTCGACGACGTAGTTTGGTCGAACGCCGTTTGGCCGAATAATTGGAATATTTTACCTTGAATTACGAATAGCGAAAAGTGAGAAATGAAAAGTAGTGAAAATTGCTAAGTGTGAAGTAAAAAGTGAGGAATAAGACTTCACATAAGAAATAAGAAATGAGAAATCGGAAGTGGTTATTGAGGAAAGAGTAAGTAGTCATATGTGAGCGGGATTTCAAAAGTAAAGAATAAATAAAAAGTGAGAAAGTAAGGAGTGAGTAGTGAGAATTGAAAAAGTGAGAAGTTAAAACTGAGAACTGAAAACAAAAAGCTGAGAATTGAGAACACAACAACCGCCAGAATTGACAAAACGTACAGTGAACGATTGATTTTTACACAACGATAATCCGTCATTATCGGGCGTGGAAAGCTGGATTACTGAGAACTTAGAACTGAGAATTGAGAACTGAGAAGAGAAATGAAAAATGAGAAATAAGAAGAATTGAGAACTGAGAAGTCAGATGTGGGATGTGAAACGAGAAAAGCGAGAAATTAGTACTGAAAAAAAAAATTCTTTTTCCTTCATATTTATTCTTCCTTTTTACTTTGTTTCTTTTATTTCTTTTCTGCTTTCTTCATGTTCTTTCTTCTTCAGTTCTTATTTTCTTTTTGTTCTTTCTATTTCCTTCTCTCTTCTTAGTTTGTCTTTCTTTTTACTTCCTTCTTTTCTCCTTCCTATTTCCTTCTTACATTTCCTTTTTCCTACTTCATTATTCCATATTTCTTCTTTCTCATTCTTCATTCCTTCATATTGCTTCTTGCTTTATTCTTCAATCTTCCATCTTTCTGATTCCTTCTTGCTGTTTCCTTTTTTCTACTCCCTTCATCCTTCTTCTTTTCTCTTTTTTCCTCCTTCTTTCATTTTGCCTTTTTCCTTCCCTCTTTCTTTTTCCTTCCTTCTTTCTTCTTTTTCCTTCTTTCTTTTTCCTCCTTCTCTCTTCATTCTTCTTCTGTATTCCTTATTCCTTCTTTCGTCCGCATTCCTTCTCTCCTCTTCCTTCTTCTTACTTCCTTCCTCCTTGTTTCTTCGCTTTCTTCTTTCTTCATCATTTTTCCTTCTTCCTTCCTTCTTCATCCTTTCTTCTTTCTCCTTTTCTTCTTCTTCCTTCTTCCTTTTTTCTTTTTCTTTGTTTCTTCCTGCTAACTTTTTTCTTCCTTCTTTTTTTCTACTTCCTTTTACTTTCTTCTTCTTTTTCTTTCAGAACCCTTTCATACAAAAAACGATACGAGGTGGTGGGTGGGGGTTGAAAATGGTCAATTTTTGCGTTATGTAATTTGTGAACCCTTGCTCTCCAGGATCCTCCGTCAGACGTTGCAAGCAAATCACAAGCACAAGCACCATAGTATAAATCTCGCTTAACTTTTCAAAAGGTCCTAAGTAACATTTTTTCATGATTTAATTTGAAGATTGCAATCAATAGACCAATATGAAAGCTTTTGATTGCAGTACTCAAATTAAATCATGAAAAAATGTTATATAGGACCTTTTGAAAAGTTAAGCGAGAAATATGAGAAATCAAAAAAATAACTTGAACAAGGCTAATATATTTAGATTAAATTTGTTTTGGAGTGTAAAATCTTCTTTGAGTGCATTCAAGTAAATTCACCACTCGAAATAATCTATCAAGCGAGTTAGTATATTTCACTTGTATCATTTTGGCAACACGTTCATTTTGTGCGAGTGTGCGGATGATTCCCGCGCATCAGTTTTCGTGTCGCGGCTGATCCTTGTCATCATCATCACCGTCCGTCATTCGTTCGACACAGTCAGTCTTTTCGGTTTTTCATTGCAGCACGGAGGGTGTACGGCATCCCGCGTGTGTTGCCGGGAGTGAGAAAAATTTTTGGTGTCCGTAAAATTCAAATTCTAGTGTGCCGTAAACGATAGTGACCGCAATCGGTGCGGAAATTCGTGTCCGGTGCCCTCGAAACGCGGTCCGGTAGTGCGTGTAGGAAGTGAAGAACGAGTGCCCACTGCGGCGTGTTTTTTTGAGTGGTTGGCCATTGTTGGAAGGAAGCAGAAAAGCTCCTTGGAATTTCGATTTGATTGGAACAACAGCAGGAGGCACGAGGCAAATCAACAAGCAAAATGGATAATGCTAAAATTTGCGAACTGCTTCGGGCCACCATCGACCCGAACCAGCGGCTGCAGGCGGAAGAACAACTGAATCAGGTGAAGTTTCTTATGGAATTTTCTGGGGAAGAACCATGTGCTCGGTTTGCTTTTCTTTCGGGCCGGAAATAGTGTCAATAGTGGTCCAACATCTGCAATGGAATCTGCAGCTGTGGATACAGCTTGTGTGAAGGTTTCTTTGGCATATCTTTCATTAACTGAAATTTTCCGATTAAGACTAATGACTAAGAAAAAGGATCTGGCCATTCGGAATCTGTCATGCCGTACGAATATTTTTTAGCCATCTTTTTGTGTAATTCTTTGGCAGATTTGCGTATGGACGTATTGGTATTTTGCGTGACACCACAAAACCGAAGACGAATGTTTTGACGTCTGGCAGGGCTGCTAGTTTATCAAATTAATTGTTGAATCTTTGGATTAATTTTTGCCTTTCTCGTACAACAAAGTTGTACCGAAAGGGTCCGTCCACAAAGTACGTCACGCCTCTAGGGGGGAGGGGGGGTTCAGAGCAGCGTGACGATCCATACAAAAATTTTAGAGGTTTATTACAAAAAGTGTGACGAAGGGGGGAGGGTGGGTCGAAAATTGCCGATTTTTGCGTGACGTACTTTATGGATCTTCCCAAGGCTATCATTTCACTCCAAAAACGAACTTTTTATAGAAGCTTCGGAGACCCATAATGTTATATACCATTCGACTCAGCTTGACGAGCTGAACAAATGTCCGTCTGTCCGTGTGTATGTATGTGTGTGAACAAGAGCTTAAAAAAACATAAGACAACTTTTCATATAGTAATCTTTAACCGATTAAATGTAAACAGGAGTTGTCCTCGCTAATAAACGTTTAAATTATGCTAATTTCGTGCTAGTATTGTTGGATAGTGCATTGTCCGCTAGAACTAGCTCATAGGTAAACGGGCCAATAAATCATGAAGCTAACACGATGATACTTTTATGCCCAGGGAAGTCGAGACAATTTCCAAACCGAAAATTGCCTAGACCAGCGCCGGGAATCGGACCACCCTCACCATGGTCTTGGTTTGTAGCCGCGCGTCTTTCTGCACGGCCAAGGAAGGCCCCTAAATGAAACATAGGCATCTGTTTGGATTGATAGTCGGCACGCACAAAAATATCGTGCTTATGTAGCTCATGCATGGCATATGTCAAAATGTCCATATTATCTGTTATCTGTCATCCGCCTAGGCCGGCAACCGATCACCTTCCCCTACACGTTTGTTCATTTTACTTTAAATTTAAATTTCAATCCGTTCCTTATTCGAGTTTAAGATGGGCTTAGTGGTCATATGGCTATCGCTTTTGCTTCATATGCAGGATATCGCGAGTTATGGCCCGTTTATATATGGCCTGTAGTGTTTAGATATTTGAAGTTAGCGAACAACGCACTATCTGACAATACTAGCGCGATATTGGTCCAATGTAATCAGGAATTGTCCTCGCTAATAAGCGTTTATGGCCCGTTTACATATACGCTAGTTCTAGTGGACAATGCACTATCCGACAGAACTAGCGCAAAATTAGCATAATGTAAACGCTTATTAGCGGGGACAATTCCTGTTTACATTGTGCTAATATCGCGCTAGTATTGTCGGACAGTGCCTTGTCCGCTAGACTGCCGTGAATCGCATATTTGTTCCATATGCATAGGAAACCCAGCAAAGATGGGACAGATATGCGATTCACGGCAGTAGAACTAGTGCATATGTAAACGGGCCATTATGGTCCGTTTACATATACGCTAGTTCTAGCGGACAATGCTGCCCGACAGTACTAGCGTGATATTAGAACAATGTAAACAGGAACTGTCATTCTCGACACCCTAGGTATAGTGCATCCATCGTACTTGCTACACAAGATATATAATCGTCTATCAAGTTGACTAAGTTTCAGATGAACTTTTTTCGATTTTCTACTGGAAAATCTTAGGAATTTCCATCGGAAATATTTTGACATATTCCGAAGAATTTCTTTTGAAAATTAAAAAAAAACTGCTGAAAATGTCTAAGAATTTCTTTTGGAAAACGAAAAAAAAAATTCCATTGGAAATTTAGAAGAATTTACTTTGAAGATTCATTAAAGTTGCCCAGGATTTTGAAAAAAATCTTTAGAGATTCTGTAAAAAAAGTAAGCTAGATTTTTTTTCTAATTTATACTGGAAATTCTTCGGAATTTGATGTTTATTGGAATTTTCATCGTAAATATGCATTTCGGATCCTTCTACGGATTCTTCTATAGTTCTTCAAAATTTCTACCGAACATTTTTCGGAACTCTTCCACAGAATTTTGGAAAAGAATGTCGTTGGAGTTCTAAAGATTTTGCCGTGGACTCCGAATTTTTTTTCGTCAATATTCCGAAGGGTTTCCCTTGCAACTCTAGAATAATTATTCTTGAAAATTAAGAAGATCTTGGAATTTAAAATTAATTCAAGCAATAAATGTAGGCAATAATTTAGGCTTAAGAAGCCTAGTTTTTATGATATTGAATAATTAGGATAATTGATCGAAAAATTTAATAATGCACCTAAATGTTCTAAATGCACAAAATTCTAGTAGTGCGTATGAAAAAGCTGCATTTAAAAAATCAACATGAAATTCTAAATAAAATGCTTTTTAAATTCATAAAAGGGTCTTAAAACTAAGGAGATTCTTGCGATATGAAAAAAAGTGGCAGAGTTCCAGAAAAAACCACTCCAGGTCCTAAAACAATCTAGGTTAAAAAATAGTGTTATAATAACGATTGAAATTGAATTCCAAAACAAATCTCAACCCTTTCAGGACGAATGGGTCATATGTGCCCAGCGTTTTAGATTGTCTATAAAATCACAAAAGAGAGCTAGGCCACCATTTTCTTCAGTAAAATTGTTCATCTAGATATTGGCTTTACAGAAAAAATATGGGAGCTCAAATTTGACTGACCCTGAAAACTCAGATATCCGAAACCTTGGGAAGATTTCGATTCTAAGAGCATGCAAATGAAGTTGAAATGTTCGAATCATTCTGAACACTCAGATAAGTTGGGTCATACTGAACGCTAAGCCAGTGATTAATATTCAGGAATACGAGATGCTCAAGGTACTCCAAAATGCTCTCAAGTTCAGCCCACGATATCTACCAGATCAATCAAGACATTTGCAATGTCCTCATCATCGGTATATACCCAATCCGATGAAATAAGCATATGATCCTAATTTCCAATAACATGAGATCCAAGAGACAAGGTACCCAAAATTATCTTGAGTCAACAAGTTGCACAATGACAATGAGGTTTGTTCGCAAACTTTTTTTGTAGGGCCTTAGAAGCACTGGGTTCACGGACTTGAATGATTAAGTAGTTCAAACATTACGACTTCCAGGACGTTTTGTATAACCTAAAAAGTCTGTAGTAGCTTGTATAAATAATAATTGAAGTCATATCATCATTCAATGGACCTACTGGGATATTATATCATACAAGTTGGTTAATTGGATAAATCGAATAATCCGAACTCCAAAATAATAATTGGTCTATAATACATTCATTCCTCTATGAGTCGCTTATGAAAGAACCGTTGACTGAAGCATATTCGAGATGTGGAATAGAAGTTCCTTTCAAAATTATTCGAAAGAACCATCTGAGTGACCGAGAAAATATTTTTAGTATGGCATCATTGGCTTCCACGAGTCGATTTCAAAATAAAATTACAATGAAGAATTAGAAATTTTGAGAGATGAGCCCGCACTGGATTGAAAATCTCTTTAATAGAGAAAAAATAGAAATTTTCCATAATAAAACAAGAAATTGCCAATAAAGAAATCAGGGTATGAGTATTAAATAATATTACTACAAATAATGCAAAATTTCCATAAACAGTTGAAAATTTTCCACAAAACAATAATAAATTAGCACTTGTAAAAGCAAAAATTGCAATTATGAAATAAGAATTTTCCATAAAGAAATCAAATCAACGACAAAAATACAAAATTTTCATGAATAAATCAATATTAGCAATAAACAATTACAAAACTTTTATTTTGTGGAAAATTTTATAATTATTTATTTCTAATATTGATTTATTTATGGAATGTTTGTATTTTTTCCGTGGAAAGTTTTGATTTCTTTATGAAAAATTCTTTTTTTTATATTTGCAATTTTTGGTTTTAAAAGTGTTAATTTATATTTGTTTTGTGGAAAATTCTTAATTGTTTATGTAAATTTTGTATTATTTGTAGAAAATCGAGTGGAAAACCCTTAATATATACGTTAAATTCTTTTTACATCATCTTGAAAGGGTTAAATAACAAAATATAACAATAAATTCTAGAATACCAAGAGGAACCCAAAGATATTAAAGACTGTAGATTTAAAATGAAAACTTGCATTTTAAGCCAAAACTGTATAATTAAGGTAAACAAATATAAAGGATATTTTGTTACGGATCTGATTAGAATCATAGAATCTTGGCATAATGAAGAAAGTTTTGAGATTTTATGATTCTGAAAACAATACTGGAATTTCTACAGGAATGCTACTCAAAAGAAACAACAGTAGGAGGTTTTATTTGCATCTCTAAGATTACATATTAACTTTGTGATTCTCTGATAAAATTTTGTTGTAAGAGTTCAGTTCAGATGTTTCGCTGAGGTTAATATCTAAAGAATTTCCAGTACCTCCAGAGCTACGGAAGGTCCCAAATACTCTTAGGAATCTATAGCGATATTCAGTGATGAACTTTATAATTTATAATTTTTCTCGAAATTTTTATAACATATTCGAGTCCACATTTTTTTGTATCCTCCTGATGCATCGAAGGTGTGCGAGTTCTAGATATCCTAATACCCGATACACATTACAACATGAAAATATCATCAAAATTTTCGAATTCATTAAAATTTATAATTTCCATGCTGGGTTTAGTTTGATTTTGAATCAGTTGAAATTGTCCATCTTCAAAATTGATCGGATTAACCATATGTTTTAGTTACATATGGTTCTTTTTTTAATTTTTGTACTTGAAAAAAAACCACGTGGTCATAGGGGGGGGGGTCTGCCAAATGACCACGATAAGCCACATGGGGGGAGGGGGTTTTGAAAATCTTTAAAAATATGACCACGAATTCAAGTAAAAATAAGAAAAAGACACACGACGGTGATAACTGACAGATCCTACTTTTTTTTTTAGATCTTTATTAAAGTGATGACAGATCCTACAGCACAGCATAGGAAGAAAATTTTAAAATGCTTATAATAAATTCCAGACAAATTGTAATTAAAATCTATTTGATGTACGATACGGAAAAAGTTTTTTTTTTTTTTTTTTTTGTTGACTTTATTAAGGAGACTTTCAGCCCGAGGCTGGCTCGTCTCCGCGGAAAAAGTTCTGAATTACATATTTGGAAGCTTATCTCATTTTTTCGAATATTTCCCAAAAATGTATCTATCATACAGTTAGAAACTTTTTCCGTATCATACTTCAATCAGATTTTAATTACATTTTGTCTAGAATTTATTATAAGCATTTTAATATGATCTTCCTATTCTGTGCTGTAGGATCTGTCAAAATTAACACCGTCATGTGTCTTCTTCTTATTTTTACTTGGATTCGTCTAAAGTTTATTGTCAAGGATTCTGCAAGGCTACGTTTCATTTGAAATGGATATGCCCGTCCCGTAAAAAAATGCTGACCAACATCCGTTTTCGTGGTGCTCTAAGTTCCACTGATGAAATACTGCGAGCTGTTTTGAGTGAACAAAGTCCGATTCTTGATGGTTTACGAGGAGAGATAAAAAAGAATACGGAGAAAATCAACGAAATTGTCGGTTAGCAGACCCTGCTGTCCAATCGCTCACCATGGTATAAAGTTGTACCTAGATCATTGACCGCGATCAACCGCGCAACCAAATTGATTCGTCAGTCGTCACAAATCGATGAGGGTGCTGGTCGTACGCTTTGCGGAAGTAAAGAACCAGACCCCGCATTGCAGATCCCGATTGTAGTCGTCACGCGGGAACCATAGTTCTTCCGCTTGTTTCAAACTTACCTTTACAAACATATAAAAATCTATAGGCACTTTTCCTAGGGTTCCGAAATGGAGCATTTACCCTATCCCTACATTCAGTTAACAAAATGCTTGGTTGCTTAGCAACAAATAAAATTCAGCTGACCTTCGACTTCCGTTCGTTGATATGTTGATGGTACAAATAAATCACGCCATAAATACAAATTCGGCAACTAATATTAGATGTGGTTGGTGTCAAGACGAATACACTTGGTCGGGGTTTTACCAAATTGCATCAAGCGTCAATAAAAATCTACTTATTTGTTGCTTTATTTTTCGTTTGTCAGATCCAGTTTATAAAAAAATCACATTGGATATCCTTCCATCCTGTAGCTGAGGATATCCATATAGGTACAACAAAATTTGCTTAATGTACGAAAGAATTGATATGATTTTATTTCCTTTTTCATTCTACGAAAAAAAAAACCACAAGTCAGTTAAAAAATCGTATATTGCGATTTCGCTGAATCCCGACCATGTGAGCTCGTTTTTACCTGATTTTTACTAACCTGCTTCAAATTTATTTAGATAACGTTCGAAATTTCAAGATTTTTTCTGTAGTTTTTTAGTAATATTCCGCAATGATATGGTTAAGGCAGGCATTTTCGTCTTTTCGTCATAGTCTCGAAAACCAATAAAAAAAGCACTTTTTTGCCTAACTCATCCGTACCAAATCATTAGTTCAGGAGAAACGTTCTGCTATAGTGAAATTATGGCAAATGGACGTTGCTTTCGTTGGTTTTAGACCCTACGACGATAGACGGAAATACCTGCCGTGTCCCTATATCGGATTTTTTTTGGTTTCAAATAACCGTACTGTGTACCGTGGATGAAATCTTTAATGTATCGAATCAGTATCATCCATATAGACGAATCCAAGTAAAAATAAGAAGAAGACACACGACGGTGTTAACTTTGACAGATCCTACAGCACAGCATAGGAAGATCATTTTCAAATGCTTATAATAAATTCTAGACAAATTGTAATTAAAATCTGATTGATGTATGATATGGAAAAAGTTCCGAACTGTATGATGGATACATTTTGGGAAAATATACAAATATCTACTTCAGAACTTTTTCCGTATCATACATCAATCAGATTTTAATTACAATTTGTCTAGAATTTATTATAAGCATTTTAAATGTTCTCATATGCTGTGTTATAGGATCTGTCAAAGTTATAACACCGCCGTGTGTCTTCTTCATATTTTTACTTGGATTCGTCTATAACGAAGGAAGCTCTAGGAGGAATAAAATCTTTCTGGCAACTAACGCCAAAATTTATTGAAAAATACGAGAGTGGCAAAAATACCAACACAAAAGAACGCGCAAGTATTGTGGCGTGCGTATTTCCCGCAACATGCAGGCCGGTCCCTGTGATTGCTTTTTTTGGGTGAATGAAAGTCGAACTAACTGGAAGCGTGTTTGTTCTGGGTATCGTTCTCCTTTGGTTTTTTTTACAACCAGTTATGAACGTTGCGTGAGTCATCTTAGGTTGCACTAAATGTTGACTACCGGCAGTACCTACATTACGAGTGCTTAAGCTGCCGTCGCTACCACCACCCATCTGCCTGTCTGATTGTGACCTTTCCTAGTTTTGTTTATTTTTTTGTTGTTCACAGGTATTATCACTGAACGTCCCTGTGCGACAAACGGTTATCCTTCGCAAATCTATATCAGCTGCGCCGATGGGAGGGTTTATGGCTTGGGAAAAAATGTGGAAAATTGACCAAACTTTTCGGGGTCGTTTGCACTTGTCTGGTAAATGTATACAAATCAATAAACAATGGGTGTTGTAATGATGCCGTTATTCTGGGTGTCTAAAAGTTGCGAATTCCTTTCCCTAGCAAACAAATCATCAAGTTAAACCTTTCCCGCCCACGACTTTTTTCGCAGATTTCAATAGTAAGGAATCATCTTGGAGAAAATTGCTAGAACAAAAGCTATTAGGCATAGGGGGAATGACGGCTTTGGCAGGTTTTGTTCTATTATTGGCAGGGGGTTTTTTTATGACTGACTAGGCTCGAATTTGGCCTAAACATTCTTTGCATATCAAAGAATATTGTGGCCAAATTTCATAAAATTTGGTCGACAAAAACCCCCCTGCCAATAATAGAACAAAACCTGCCAAAGCCGTCTTTCCCCCTATCTGAAATTAGTGGAAAAAGAAAAAAAAGTTTGTGATTGTTAATCAATAGTTAATTGATTCTTTTCAATAGTTAAAATATTTGTACTTAAAATTGATTATATCTGCAGTCTAATGGAACCACAAAGATGTTTCAAATCTTTTTGTTGTTGAAACAATTCGATGGTGGTTAGAAGGTACAAAATTTGATGGTGCTCCACACTGAGATGGGCAAAACAGCTCATTGCAGTGAGCGGATCTGATCCGTTCAGCTCATTGAAAAGTAATATTATATAATATTATATATTATATTATATTATATATTATATTATATTATATTATATATATTATTTATTATTTTTATTTTAATAATTGTTCAAAATTTTTAAATATTTATGTTGTTTATTCATTCATCTATTTGCCTCATTCTGATTTTTTTAATGTTAAGCTATAGTGAGATAATAAAATTTAACAAACAAATTTAAACTAATAACCTTTATTATTTTCTGAAGTCTAGGAGTTCATTTGGAACCATCACATTTATTTCTGTACAAAAACTAACTCAACATTATTTTCTATTCATAATTCTAAGTTACATTTTGTTGGTTACCTTGATAACGTTTCTCAAATCGTTAGTTTAGCTCATGTCGTCGTCTAACTCGAAATTGCTGTGACATGGAAGCGAGAGTTGCGCTACCAGCTCAGATCCGTGCGAGTCTTTCACAGGCATCGATGCATTCATCTTCGCCCGCTTAAGCGTCGTGAGATATCGTAGAGGAGGCGAATGTCCCCGGTTGCTGCGTCTCTCTCTCCTTCTTCGTCCAGAGAGTCCGCCCACGCTCGCTTCACGCTTAAAATCAATAACACAGAGATATGTTTGCTTCACACAAAACGGACCTAATGCAGAACAACACCTAGATGAGCGACAGTTACACAGCCACAAAAATAGCTCGTGTGGTTTTATTGAAGCTTGGATTTCAATATTTTCAACAGTATTTGGTTCCTCATGAAACAAGGAATCTGTACAAACGTTTACATGTTGAAAAGGACCGTTATCACGACCGTACGAGGCATTTTTGTGCCTGTGTAACTGTCGCTCATTTAGGTGTTGTTCTGCATTAGGTCCGTTTTGTGTGAAGCAAACACATATCTGTGTTATTGATTTTAAGCGTGCGCTTGTCCCGTCGACATGAGCGTTTTACTTCCTTCTCAAGAGCCGCGTATCGTTGACGAGCTAAGACTTTGGCTCCTCTGGTTTTCGATCGCTCTATCGCGGCTTTAGCTTCTCTTCGCTCCTCTATCTTTCTCCAGGTCTCATCCGTGATCCATTTGTTTTCTCTGGGTGCCCAGTTCGCCCAGATTGTTCTCGCTGGTGGTGATGAAGGCATTCTTGATGGCGGTCCGTTGGTCTTCCACGCTGCCACCTTCCGGAATATCTGCAGCACGCGTCTCCAGTTCTTCAACAAAGGACCGTTTCACCGTGGCATCTTCCAGTCGGCGTGTGTTGAATCGCCGTCCAACTCTTTCCTCCTGCCGACGAATCCGCGCAATGCGCAGGCGTATTTCGCCGATGAGGAGGTGATGATCAGACGCTATATCGGCACTACGTTTATTCCGTACATCAAGAAGGCTCCGTTTCCATTTTCGGCTGATGCAGATGTGGTCGATTTGATTTTCTGTAAAGCCGTCACGGGAGACGTCGTTATTACCACAAAATTCTGCAAACAGCTCTCCGTTTTCGCTCATTTCTCCGAGACCATGGCGTCCCATAATGCGCTCATGGTTCGAGTTGTCGGATCCGATCTTCGCATTGAAGTCGCCCAAACAGATCTTGATATCACCCTTCAGAATTCTATCTACGACGGCATTGAGTTGACTGTAGAAGTTCTCTTTCTCTTGCAGATCGGCAGCATCGGTTGGCGCATAACATTGGATTATAGTAAGGTTTCGGACCCGTGTTCTAAATCTGGCAACGATTATCCTTTCACTTATAGGTTCCCACTTCATAAGCGCAGAGTGTGCCTGAGCGCTTAGTAGGAAGCCAACTCCGCGATGCCGGGGAGCATGTTCACCTCGTAAACCAGAGTATAGCAGAACTCAGTCCCAGGATCTCAAGCTTCATGCGGCGTGCCTCATTGGCAAGTTGTGCCAATTTACCCTGCTGGGCTAGGGTTAAAACGTTCCATGTTCCTATTCGTGTCCGTTGTTTCGCGCTAAGAGTCGTCGTCGTAAAATCAGTCCGTATTCTTTCATTATCGGATTCTCGAACAAATTGATGTTTCGGGAACAGTAGGTTGTTGGCCCAAGGTTCCCTATCCACCGGGATGGGGCTGCCATCTTAGGTATAGCTTCCGGGGAATAGCATTTCATACTCAACCGATGGATGCCAGAACAGACGCTGTTGGAGCCGCACCTCCTTGGTGAACAAACGCTCGGTCAGTCGGGTTAAAAAGTCCCATCCAACACCAGGACTAGGCTAGTGCGCTTTGATAGGGCCTGCTTGGGGACACATGCAGCTTTCTATAGAAGTTCAACAGAGCCCACTGTCGAACCCCACCACATCCTAGGCAGACCCCACAGGACGCACCCTCTCACTCTAGCTGATGTCAGAAGGACAACAGTGCCCAGGCTGCACTACCAGCTAAGTACGCAACCCTTAGCTGGCGGTCAATTGTCATCGGAAGACCCGTGGAAGCGTGAGTATTGGAACTTGTGAGGACCAGAGCTATGTTAGGCGCCCCTTCCCGGATGTCAACTCACCATTTCGCAGCCCAAGTTTTCACATGAAAATTGCAATTATTATCGTCTGATAATGATTCAGCACAACACTGCCTGCCACTGCCATTAGAAGGTGCACCCTTCTTAGTTTTTTTTTTACAAGGGGGAATGCATTTACACACTAACCCAGCACACGTGCATTGTAGTTGCCAAACTACCACACGGAAGTGTGCTGGAGTGTCGGACTCGACCGTACCGGTAATACCGACTAAACTCCCTTGGGCTCCGCTATCGTTTCCCCCAGGAACTACCTCCCAGTACTACTTCTGGGGGATGGCAGTACTTAACGTACTCGCTCATTCTCGCTCACACAGGCACCCGTCCCATGCGAGTCTTACTTGGGTGCTCACTCTATCGCACCCTCTATCAGGTATCAGAACGTCGGCTCCAGGGGCACGTTCACCTCAATTTGGGAGATTTGTGCCATCGCCTTCACAGCCTTTTTCATCACACACCTGACGGAAAAGGAAGTGAACAAAAGGAAAGGAATGTGGATGGGAGAACAAAGGGAATGTTTGGAAAAGGGCCCTTGAAGAGGGCATACAACGCATTAGCGTACAAGAGCTTATAGCTCCTTACCACAACGGGTTATGAACAACAAAATACTCTGAAGGTTCAGGTTTCTGAAGTCAATTTCACTAAGTAAGTGTTTACCAAATATTTGGAAGCGCAATTGTGCATAGACTGGGCAGTTACATATTAGATGATAAGAAGTTCCATAATCGGATTCACAACTATCACAAACAGATGATTCAACGCGTTGAATATTTGCCATGTGATAGTTCAGTCGGCAGTGACCTGTCAAGGCCTTGACTAAGACACTGCAATTCTGTTTAGACAGATTAGCTAAATAGCTTGCTACTACCGGAGATGGCTCCCGGATGTACAATTTTGTTTGATGACATGAATCCAGACTACTCCAATGCCATTTGTGCTGAGTGACAGCCCAAGAGTTGATCAAAAGCTTCACCCAACACTTGGATATTGGAATAGCTGGCTCAGGACCAATAAAGTCATGCGATGCTCCATTACGAGCTAACTCATCAGCCAATTCGTTTCCAGCTATGGAAGAATGGCCAGGTACCCATATAAGGTGTAAAGTATTAACTGAATTCAGTTCCTCAATTTGAGTTCGACATGCGATTACTAACTTCGACCTTGAGTTGGCCGAGGCGAGAGCTTTAATAGCTGCTTGGCTATCTGAACAGAAGTATATTACTTTGCCCATAATGCGTTGCAGATTGCACTCCACACATGATGGCAAATATTTCCGCCTGAAAGACAGTGCAGTGTGTACCCAGTGAGTGTGACTGTTGCAATCTCAGCTCACGCGAATAGACGTCTGCACCTGCTCTACCTTCGAGGAGGGAGCCGTCAGTGTAACAAACAATGCTGTCCGACATACTTCTCTCCAAATAGCCAGATGTCCACTCATCCCGCGAGGGGAATTGTGTTGAAAATGTCCTATAAGGAAAACTACTAACGTGTGTGAGATCACTTGGAGCAAGGAAAATTTTGTCCCAATTAACCATAAGCGGTAACAACGAAGTGTGTGTAGAACTGCGGTTTACAGGATTCTCTTCCATAAAACCGAGAACCCATAGTCGGTAAGTACAAGAAAATGCTTCTTGTTTGAGATGTATGTGTAGTGGGGCAACGTCGAAGATAACTTCGAGAGCAGCCGTGGGAGTTGAAGAGAACGCACCAGTCATTGCCATTAGGCACATCCTTTGAAGATGGCCTAATTTAGACTGAATTGTCCTCACTTCCCCCTTTTGCCACCACACAAGACATCCATAAGCCAAAATTGGTCGTACAACTGTTGTGTAAATCCATTTGATATATTTGGGTTTAAGACCCCAAGTTTTACCAAAGGTTCGTCGGCATTGGCCGAAAGCCATACACGTTTTTTGATTCTGAACTCAATGTTAGGAGTCCAGGAAAGCTTTGAATCCAAAATTAGACCCACATACTTTACTTGATCAGTTACATTGATTTCAGAACCAAAAAGATGTAATGGACGAATACCATTACGATTACGTTTTTCCGTGAAAAGAACAATAGATGTTTTATTCGGATTGACCGAAAGGCCATATTGGCGACACCAACTTTCAACTACCTGAAGGGCATTTTGCATCAGGTCGAATAAGGTAGTAATGCACAAACCCACTATCAATGTAAGATAGTCGTCGGCAAATCCATAGGTAGGAAAACCGCCATTATTGAGTAACCTCAATAGCGTATCTGCAACGAGATTCCACAAAAGTGGAGATAATACTCCTCCTTGAGGGCATCCGCAGACACTTAATTTCCTAATCGCTGCTTGACGTAATGTCGAGTAGAGATGTCGGTTTTTAAGCATCTGGTGAATCCATTTGGTAATAATATTAGGTAGCCCATGGCAACGTGCGGCTTCCAATATTGCATCGAAAGACACGTTGTCGAAAGCACCTTCAATATCTAAGAAAGCACCCAAGCACGATTGCTTTTGAGCGAATGCTTTCTCGATATCGTACACAACCTTGTGTAGAAGAGTCACGGTGGACTTTCCAGATTGGTAAGCATGTTGATTAACATGGAGAGGCATGTTTGCCAAACAGTCATCACGAATGTGATGATCGATAATACGTTCTAAGCATTTCAGAAGAAATGAGGTCAGACTGATGGGTCTAAAACTCTTCGCTTCTTCATACGAAGCACGTCCTCCTTTTGGGATAAACTTTACAGTGACATCCCGCCAGGATATGGGAATATACCCAGTAGCAAAACTGCATACTAAAAGCTTTTTCAAAACATGTTTGATATGTTCAAAACATTTCTGAAGTAGAACGGGATAAATCCCATCCTCCCCTGGAGATTTGTAGGGAGCAAAACTGTTAAGTGCCCATTGAATCGATTCAGTAGTTATGATTCTACGTGCTTGAGCCCAAGACCCATAGCTACATGAAAAGACATCAGGATCATCCGAAGATGTTATATCGACACATCCAGGGAAGTGCGTATCAAATAAGTGCTCTAACGATTCTTCATCAGAAGAAGTGTAGTCGCCATTTGGCTTGCGAATTTCGCCAACTTGGAAATCCTTGGATCTCGCAAGAATTTTATTCAATCGACTGGCTTCACTCAAATTGGAAACATTTGCACAAAGGTTTTTCCAGCCGGATCGTTCAGCAGATCGTAGAGCCTTCTTGTAAGCTTTGCGAGTCAACTTGAAAGAATCCGTCCCTGCTGAATGGCGTCTGTTCCAACTCCTTCTGCACTGCTTCCTTAGCTTAGCCAAATCGGAATTCCACCAAGGGGTTCCTCTTGAGGTTTTTACAGAACGTAAAGGGCAAGCTTCTTCGAAAGCTTCCACGATGTGCAACGTTGTAGTATCAACTGCATCATCCAAGTCGGTAGGAGTTTCTATAGAAGGTAGATATCCATGAAATTTGGTAGAGAGCAACTCTGTGTAAAGATCCCAGTTTGTTGAACGGGGATTTCTAAAACGCAAGGTCTGCGAAGTAACATTCAAATGATCAAAGTAGATGTAGCGATGGTCAGATATCGATTCCTCATCTGACACATGCCAATTCGTCAATTCGTGACTGATTCTATTGGAGCAAAGGGTTATGTCTAACACTTCTGCTCTATTAGATACCATAAAGGTTGGGCGATTGCCTATGTTAAGTAAACTAAGTTCGGTACTACTTAAGTATTCCATCAAGCTGGAGCCTCTCAGATTGATATCCGAGCTACCCCAGATGATGTGATGAGCATTAGCATCACTGCCGACAATTAGCGGAAGGCCTTTTGAAGTGCAATATATGACAACTCGTTTGAAAGCATCCGTAGGGGATGGTTCATCATGTGGTAGATAAACCGAACAATAGACGTATTTCCTGACGGGGATTCCGCCAGTTGCATCAATTGTAACAGTACATACATCTCTGGTTGTTAGTTCAGAGATAAGTGTAGCAACAATAGCATTGTTAACAAGCACACATGCACGCGGCATTGATCGAGAGTTTGCCATTTCTTTACTGAAAGCAGCAAAAACCGGGTTCACTAGGTTACCTAGGTAGAAGCTACCCTTGCGAAAATAGGGTTCCTGCACCAAAGCCACTTGGGATTTGCCATTTTGCATGAGTCTACAAAGATTAATCGTTGCTGTTCTTTTATGCTGAAGATTGATTTGAGCTATCTTAACTGAAGCCATTGCAAATTAAGATAATGCACTCCACAACTTCAGCATTAATATGAACAGCAACGATGAAACCAAATTGGTATTTTATCAAGAAAGTCAAAGACGAAACACAGAGTACAATGTGTATAACGCATAAAGCGAATCCATATAGGTGACAATTTGTTGAAAAACTAAATAAAAACATGCTCATAATCCCACCCTTATTTAACCTCAAGTTGAGATTGAATAAGAGTAGCTTTCGTACCGTGTGAGACTGACTTGCTCACCCACACTCCTCTGCCACGCTGCGGAGTATCAGTAGCCATAGGAACCAACATTCCTGCGCATCTCCCAGCGCGGCGTGTTCAGTCCATACATACACCTATTCATTCACACTTCTGCCATGCTTCGAGGTGACGATCTCGGTTGCCATGGGCAGACCATTCACACACTTCTCCTCGTTCGGCACTTTCGCTCTAACTAACCAATCACAAGTTAGTACTGCTTGTTGATGGCTGCTCGGCGCGCCAAATTCTCTGCAAGCTGCAGGCAATCTGAGTGGTTGCAGTCGAGACTGCGTTCCACTTCTCTACCGCTTGACACATCCTCTGGATAAGGTTATCCGGAGTTGTGTCGCGGCCGCAAACGTCTAGCATTGCTCTTCTTTCGACGTCGCAGTTTCGTCAACATCTGGGCAGTCAGGGCAGACGGGGACCTCCGCGTGCCAAAACCTGTGGTGGTACTGTCGGAAACAGCCATGGCCTGACAGGATTTGTGTTAGATGGAAGTAAATCTCTCCACCCAGCTTGATATGTTAAGAATCAGCCGGTGGGTCCACCTACCTTTCGAGGAGTTATCCCACTCGCGCTGCCATCTGGCAACCGAAGTCACCCTGGTACGCTCGCGGGCTCCTCTGGTGCCACGTAGCTCAAAACACTCATCGTCTTCTCGGATGACCAGCCCAGTGCTTTTGCCCAGGACGGGCCGCCGTACCTAAGAATAGATGCGGTAACGCCTGCCAGTAGCCTACGTCTACTGGCGCACACCTTGGAGCTGTTGGACATAATCCTCGATAATGCCGCCACAGCAGTCGAAGCCATCTTGCACGCATATTCGACATGGCTACCAAAGTCTCCCACGTGAACAACTGCATGTTGTGCCGACTTACGGTTGCTGACGATAACCACCTCCGTCTTATGTTGAGCGAGCTCAAGGCCTCTCGCACTCATCCAGTCCGCCACAGTGCTGATCGCGTGTTCTGCGGTTAGTTCTACTTCGGGGATTTCTAGGGTTACATCGTCAGCAAAGCCGACGATCTTCACACCAGGAGGGAACTTTAGCTTCAGAACCCCGTCATACATCAGGTTCCATAGTACCGGGCCCAGGATTGACCCTTGCGGGACTCCTGCGGTAATAGGAACATTTTTCTGACCGGCATCGGTCTCGTATAGCAGCACACGGTTCTGGAAGTAGCTTTCCAAGATCCGGTACAGTCCCACCGGCAGGCTAAGTGTAACGAGAGCGCGATGGCATCCCAGCTTGCGCTGTTGAATGCGTTCTTCACGTCCAGTGTCACCAACGCACAGTATCGAATTCTTCCTGAGGCTTCCCGGCCTTCGGCAGCAGTACCAACTTCTGCCTTTTCCATCTCTCAGGGAAACGACACTCATCCAGGCATCTCTGCATAGCTAGTCTGAACATGTTCGGGTTCGCTATGATCGCTGCCTTGAGTGCACTGTTTGGAACTCCATCGGGGCCTGGAGCTTTGTTCATCGCAACTAGCCACTGCGAGTAACTCTTCGTTCGTCACCGGAGCCACCATTTCGGCCAAACTCCCAGCGCCTTGCAGCGCAGGAGGAGGCCAGGGTCTTGTGGCTCGGGACGGGAAGAGTAGTTCGATATTCCTCGCCAACCGGTCCGGTGACCGTTCGGGGGGTGAAGAGCCCCCTTTGGTCTTGGCCATCACGATCCTATAGGCGTCACCCCACGGATTCGCATTGGCACCCTCGCACAGGTTGTCGAAGCACGCTCTCTTGCTGCTCTTAATGGCCTTGTTAAAGGCCAGCCTCGCAGCACGAAACACTTCCCGGCGGACCGCTCTTTCCTCCTCGGTGCGGGCTCGTTGCGTCCTACGTCTAGCCTTGAGGCAGGCTGATCGTAGGGGTGCAATTTCGGCACTCCACCAGTATGCCGGGCGTCTGCCATTTCTTGGCAGGGCTTTCCTCGGCATAGTAGCATCGCACGCGCGTGATAGGACAGCTACCAGCGCATCCCCGATTAGACTGCCGGTGTTGGCCTCCAGTCCCAGGGCCGCGGTGAAAACTTCGCTGTCGAAGTGATTGGACTTCCACCCACGGACCTGACAGGGATCACCCGCCCTCGGACGCTGCACACCATAGTTGAAGCGAATTGCTAGGTGATCACTATGGGTGTAGCCCTCGTCTACCCTCCAGTCCAAGTCAGAGACCAGACCGGGGCTGACAAACGTTACATCTATCCATGACTCGGCCCCATTCCTACGGAATCTGCTACTGGCTCCGCCATTGACAAGCACTGCGTCGAGTTTTGCAAGTGCCTCGAGTAACGCTTGTCCCCTCTGATTGGTGCAGCGGCTGCCCACTGCCCAAGCATTAAAGTCTCCCGCTATAACGAACGGGCTCCGACCTACTAGGTCGGACGATAGCCTGTCGATCATCTGGTTGAACTGTTCCATTGGCCACCTTGGTGGGGCGTAGCAGGTACAATAGAACACCTCATTGATCTTGGCTATCGCGACACCCTCCGCGGAGGAGTGTACAACCTCTTGAACGGGGTACCTTACCGTTGTGCAGATTGCCGCCGACCTAGACCCGTCCGCCACCCAGTTGCCATTGTCGGCAGGGACGTTGTACGGGTCGGACAGGAGGGCAACATCGGTCCTCGACTCCGAGACCGCCTGCCACAGCAGTTGCTGGGCAGGTGCACAGTGATTCAGATTCAGCTGTGTTACTTGCACGGCTTTTTCCGATTGGTACCTAGGTGCCTTGTCGCATTCCTGCGCCTTGTGTCCCTCCTCGCCGCAGCGACGACACATCTTGCTTCGGTCTGGGCCCTTGCAGTCATAAGTCTTGTGCCCGGACTCAAGGCATCGGTAGCACCTGTCCACTGAAGGTGGCTGGAGCACGCTTATTGGGCATACTGACCAGCTGATCTTCAACTTCCCTTTCTCAGTGATCTTTTTGGCGTCAGCCACCGGTAGTCTGAGATAGGCTACCTGCGTACCAAAGAATCCCCCTCTTAGACGTACAGAGGACCGCTCAACCTCTGTGCCACACTGCTCTTTGACGGCAGAGACGACGTCTTCCGCGGTCGTGACCTCATCCAGCTGCTTACACTGGAGGGTCACTTCCGCACCCAACGATCTGACCTGAGCGCCGTCACCCAAGACCTCCTGGGCAAGCTTTTTGTAAGCCACCTTTTGCCTTATTGGGCACACGCCCTTCAGGCTCCGGTGCACCATCCAGGCGACGCTTCGCCTTAATGGCAGCGCGTTTGGGTCGCTTCGAACTTGGCGTTTTCTTACCCTCACTGGCCGTAAGGGCGGTCGCCTCTTTCGCCGAAGTAACACCGCTAGGGGAGGAGAGGGCCTTGGTCTGCTACCTTTAACTACCTCCTCTGCTGCCGCTTCACGCCTGATATAAGCGTCCTGTTCTTGTCTTGCGACACGAACAGCTTGCCGGAGCACCAACAGGCTCTGATTAAGCTCCTTGTTGGTGTTCTGCCTGCCGCTTATGAACTCGATGATCTCATCGAGTTGCTCAGCCATCACCCGTATCCCTGGTAGTGGTTCGTCAGGCGTGCAGGCAGGGCTACTCTCCACCACCACTGGAAACCCTTCGGTACTGCCAATAGCAGCAACCGTCACTCCACTCGCCCCCTCTTTAATAGGGGACCTCGCTAGACCCCTTGGGACGGAAGACAGCCTAGCCATTAGCCCACTCGCCGTTTCGAGTCGGTGTCACCCGGCCCTACTAAGAGAGTAGAATGTCAGACTGCCAGCCCTCGCTTCACAATAACACAATATACCGTACACATAGCCATGACGTGCCTGCCAGAAACATAATTGAGACCTTACTGGCGTCAGCCTCAATGCGCTACCGCGCTCCCTCGTTTGTAGTTCATTTAGCCGCCTAGACTTCCAACTGCCGTTGATACGCTATCGTTTCCAGCAAGCACCGCGCGGAGGCGAACTACGCTGCCCGCCAAGTGGCGTGCTCCGCTCCATTTACCACATTCCTTGCGGCTTGTTGACGACTCCGCTTCGCCTTTTTAGGATCCTCAGTTACCCTTTTTGGTGGAGGCACTGTTTTCCGTTGATACTTAGGGCCAACTGTACGCTCAATCGTTTCCGGATCTCTCCTCTTAGGTGGCACTGTAATTAGCTTCTGAGTTGTATCGCTGATGGTCATCCGCTTTTGAAGTTACGCGCTCTGGCTCTCTGCCTGCTGCTTACCCTCAGTAAGGAGACAAATCTCCGACTCCTTCCTGGCCTTCACCGCCTACTTCTTCTCCTCAGTAAGAATGCGGATCTTGTGCTCCGCCTTCTTACTGACCTTTAGCAAAGTGTTCCACTCCGACTTCGCCTTCACGACTAGATCGCAGAGGGTCAGTACGGCCTGTTTCAGATCCTTACTATAGTTTACGCGGATATCCAGAAAGGACATGATTACATCTGAAACGTCAGTAATCACCTCCATTGTCTGGCCTCGGCTATCCTCGTGGTTGGTCATCAAAGAGTTTATGACCTTGGTCAGAGTGGGCCGTCCATTTTTACGTCGACAGGCACCTCATCTGACCCACCACGGCCATCACCTTCGCCTCCCCCCGGCGACCTTTGGGGTGACCGATTAAGGTCACTTCGTCTAGCGAAAGGGGGTACTCCTTACCGCCAGGCACCGCTCCTCCGTCTACTTTTTTATTTTGTTGAAAGAATCATTGCAAGATCAACATTGCAGAGCAAGATCAGCGCTAGTCAGGAAACAGCATCTGAGCCTACCTAACGCAGTTTGACAACTATGTGGCAGAGTTGTACCGCGTAATGCAAGGCCCGTCACGGTTTAATGGGACGGAAGACAGCCTGACCATTAGCCCTTCGCCGTTTCAGTTCGGTGCCACCCGGCCTTACTAAGAAAATAGAATGTCCAGACCAGGGATGGGAAAAATCAAACTTTCAAAAAATCGAGGGTGATCAAACTCACCCGCGATCTTACTTTTAAATTATCAAGTGATAAAAACTCGCTAGCGATTAAGAATCGTTTGAAAATCGTATCTTGATTTGAAGCACTTACCGTTACATTTTGAACACTTTTTCCTTACTACCATGAAACCATAACGCCAAATAGAAGATATAACTGGACTGTTGACAATTAGCTGATCATAGTAAAGATTAATGTTTGAATGAAAATTCTGTGTTTATTATCGTTTGAGTACATAATTTGAGAAATTGTCGCCGGCGACAACTTGCCTACTGTTTTCACGTGAAAAGTTTTCACATGAACATTGCAATCATTATCGTCTGATAATGATTCAGCACAACACTGGTCCAGACTACCAGTTCTTGCTTCACAGTATTACAATATTCAAAACATAATCCAATAACACGCAGCCAGTATGCCATAATCAGGACCTTACTGGCATCGATCCTGATGTGCCGATAGGCACTCCCGCTGGGCTCGTGCGCTTAAAGCTGCACATGGTCGCTTTGGTAGGGTCTTCTTGGGGATACTTGTAGCTTTTGGAATAGGTTTAGCCGAGCCCACTGCCAAACCCCTCCACCTCCTAGGCCCCCTTATTCGCAGTCACTTGGGGAGGGTCGTAAAGCCCTTGGACATAGTCCCTGCTGAGTGCTGACGCGTGGCATTGCGCGAAAGCGTCCAAGCAAAAGCGAAGCTGAACACCAGCAATCGGAATTCTTTTGTCTTGGACGCGTTCGCGCACGCACACGCGTCAGTATGTAATCGTATGACTCCTTATTTACGCGGACGCTTGGAATAAAGCAAATGAGCAGTTGATTCCGTCTTTGAAGGTACATAATTCCCCTTATATCGCGAAAAATTAAATAACTTATTCTTCTAACACATGCATTTTTTTGGAAGTAGGTATTCGAAGCACGCATTTGGCCGTGATTAATTTTAAATTAAAAAAATCACCTAAAAAAAGGAAAAAAAAATTTGCCCGTAAAATGGTAAAAGAGTAAATGACTACTTTTACAATAAGACAGATAAATCTTGTGAAGTACGTGTTTGCCAGGATATTTTACGATTCTTTTAACCATGCCAAATGATCCCTGGGTATGCAATCTGTTATGCCGAACGGCATTATGCCATGCCATGCCTCCGAAAAACCGTTTGCTTAATTAATCAAAGTTTTTATTTTACAATTTTCAATTGGTAGAACAAACAATATTATCACTTTCATAGCGATCCATACTTATTTTTTTTTATTTTCTTTCACTAGGTTCACAAAATTATCGGTTTCCTGCCGAGCCTACTGCAGGTGGTCATGCAGAACGATGTCGACAGTCCGGTCCGCCAGGCAGGAGCCATCTACCTAAAAAATCTGGTAACCAGCAGCTGGCAAGATCGAGAGGCAGAACCCGGCGTTCCACTTCCGTTCTCCATCCATGAACAAGATCGCGCCATGATCCGCGATACGATTGTAGAGGCGATCGTTCTCGCTCCGGATATAATCCGTGTACAGCTGTGTGTCTGTATCTACAACATCATTAAGAACGATTTCCCCGGCCGGTGGACGCAGGTGGTAGACAAAATTAATATTTACCTGCAGAATCGGGATGTGAACGGATGGAACGGAGCCCTGATGTGTATGTACCAACTAGTAAAGAATTACGAATATAAAAAATCCGCCGATCGAGCTCCGTTAACTGAAGCGATGAATCTGCTGCTCCCACAGATGTACAATCTTATGATGAACGTCATAAATGATCCATCAGAACAGAGCGTTCTGATGCAGAAACTCATCCTCAAGATCTTCTACGCCCTTACACAGTACGCTTTGCCGCAAGAAGTAATCACTAGAGAAATATTCTCAAACTGGATGGAAATCTGCCGCCAAATTCTGGATCGCGCGGCTCCCGATTCTTCTCACATCGACGAAGATGAACGCCCAGAAATGCCATGGTGGAAAGTGAAAAAATGGGCCTCTCACATCGTACTGCGGATGTTCGAGCGATATGGCAGCCCGGGTAACGTGGTTTCGAAGGATTACAACGATTTCGCCGAATGGTTTTTGCCGACTTTTACAAGCGGTTTACTGAACGTGCTGCTTAAGGTTCTGGATCAGTATCGCAATAAAATCTACGTTTCTCCGAGGGTCATGACGGATACGCTCAACTATATTAAGCATGCGTGAGTAACACATTTCTAAAAACAAAAACGATGGGTATGATTAAGTCTAATTAAGAAGTTATTCGCACACTACACGAGTCTGCAAAGTAGCATTAGCAAATGTGACGATTCAATTCACGCGTTCATGGTTTTTTCCTTTGTATTCAGTGTGACTGAAGATTATTCATAAATTGGAATACGTTTTGGAGGAATGGACTAGAATACTTAGAATATTTCCCTTGTTATATGTTGTTGTATGATTATGAAATAGTTTAATATCAGAACAGTTCCAATCAAATAAGCTCACTGTTTTGAAATTCGAATGAAATTTTCAAAGGGTTCGAAAACGTTTTTTTAACACTCGTTTTTTGCAGTATGAATCCTTTATTCATTACTAACAAAAATTTGAACATTTGAAATGATATCTACTTTCTTAATTTCATTTCGTCTTATTTCAGAGTTTCTCATGCCCATTCGTGGAAAATGCTGAAACCGCACTTTATCGCCATCATTCAAGATGTCATCTTTCCACTGATGTCCTACTCGGAAGCCGACGAGGAGCTGTGGGAAGCTGACCCGATTGAGTACATCCGACAGAAGTTTGACGTCTTTGACGATTACACCACGCCCGTTCCGGCTGCTGAAACTCTGCTACATAACTGTTGCAAAACACGAAAAGGGGTCCTTCCGCAGGTCATGCAGATCATTATGCAAATAATCAATGCACCGAATCTGAACGCCAAACAGAAGGATGGTGCACTGCACATGGTCGGATCGTTAGCGGATGTGCTATTAAAAAAGAAAGTCTTCAAAGATCAGGTGGAGAATCTAATTATGCAATACGTATTTCCGGAATTCAACAGCCCTCATGGACATTTACGTGCCCGCGCATGTTGGGTGCTGCACTACTTTAGTGAAATCAAGTTAAAAAATCAACAGGTGCTAGCAGAAATTATGCGTCTCACTTCGCACGCTCTGCTGAACGACAAAGAACTTCCAGTAAAGGTGGAAGCTGCGGTTGCCTTACAAATGTTCCTCATCTCGCAGGAGAACGCACCCAAGTACTTGGAAAACCAGATCAAAGAAATCACCATGGAACTTCTGAAAATTATCCGCGAAACAGAGAATGAAGACCTAACCAACGTCATGCAGAAAATTGTTTGCATCTATTCCGATCAGCTTCTCCCGATTGCCGTTGATATTTGCCAACACTTGGCCACCACGTTCAGCCAGGTGCTTGAGGCTGACGAAAATTCCGACGAACGAGCCATCACTGCTATGGGTTTGCTGAACACGATGGAAACCTTGCTGAGCGTGATGGAGGAACATCCTCAAGTTGTGCTTTCCCTGCATCCGATTGTGCTGCAAGTCGTTGGCCACGTGTTGCAACATAATGTCAACGAATTCTACGAAGAGGCCTTCTCACTGGTGTACGATCTGACGTCCAAGGCGATTTCGCCCGATATGTGGAAGTTGCTTGAAATTATTTACCAGGTATGTGGTGGAAGATAATTTAAAAGGTGCTTATCGCTCACAAAACTATTTTCATATTCTAGCTATTCCAAAAAGACGGCATTGATTACTTTGTCGACATGATGCCGGCACTCCATAACTACATAACTGTCGATACGCCTGCATTTTTGTCCAACCAGAACCACGTTTTGGCTATGTTCAATATGTGCAAAACGGTAAGTGCTTTGTTAAGATATGCGTTGTTTGACTAATCTATTTAGTGCTAGCGGTTCTTTTATAATTATTTATTTATCATCAGACTAAGGCCGGAGTGGCCTGTGCTGCACATAAAAGACTTCTCCATTCAGCTCGGTTCAAGGCTGCACTTCGCCAACCACGCAGTCTGCGGAGGGTCCGCAAGTCGTCCTCCACCTGATCGATCCACCTTGCCCGCTGTGAAAATTATGTCCTGCGCGCGTTCTCCCAGGTCCATCACCATACCGCCATCTTCGTCTGTCACATCGCCATTCAGGTGTTCTTCGTAGTGCTGCCGCCACCTTTGGATCACCTCACGCTCGTTCGTAAGAAGGTTCCCGTTTATGTCCTTGCACATATCAGGCTGTGGCACGTGGCCCTTACGTGAACGGTTTAACTTTTCATAGAACTTTCGTGTGTTATTAGCGCGGTACAGTTGCTCCGTCTCTTCACGGTCTCGATCTTCCTGCTGGCGCTTTTTCTTCCGGAAAATCGAGTTTTGTCTGTTCCGCTCCTGTTTATATCGTGCCTCGTTCGCCCTCGTGCGGTGTTGCAGCAATCTCGCCCATGCTGCATTCTTCTCTTCAACTAACTGCTCACATTCGCCGTCATACCAGTCGTTTCTCTGATCCGGGGGCACCGTGCCAAGTGCAGCGGGGGATTTCGGTGCTACCAATGGCGGATCGAATTTCTCTCCAGCCATCTTCAAGAGACGCTTCGCTTAGCTGCTCTTCCGTTGGAAGTGCCACTTCCAGCAACTGTGCGTATTCTTGGGCTAGTCTACCGTCTTGTAGCCGCCCAATGTTAAGCCGCGGCGTCCGACTTCGACGCGTGTTGTACACCGTCGAGAGTTTTAAGCGCAGGCATACTGCAACGAGGTAGTGGTCGGATTCAATATTCGCACTGCGGTAAGTGCGGACGTTCGTGATGTCAAAGAAGAATTTACCGTCGATTAGAACGTGATCGATTTGGTTTTCCGTTTCTTGGTTAGGTGATCTCCATGTGGCCTTGTGGATATTTTTGCGGGGAAAGAAGGTGCTTCGGACTACCATTCCGCGGGAGGCTGCGAAGTTTATGCATCGTTGGCCGTTGTCATTCGAAACGGTGTGCAGACTATCCGGTCCGATGACCGGTCTATACATTTCCTCCCTTCCTACCTGTGCGTTCATGTCACCGATGACGATTTTAACGTCCCGCAGTGGGCATCCATCGTATGTCTGCTCCAGCTGTGCGTAGAACGCTTCTTTCTCGTCGTCGGGTCTCCCTTCGTGTGGGCAGTGCACGTTGATGATGCTATAGTTGAAGAAACGGCCTTTAATCCTCAGCTTGCACATCCTTGCGTTGATTGGCTGCCACCCAATCACGCGTTGGCGCATCTTACCCAGCACTATGAAGCCGGTTCCCAGCTCGTTGGTGGTGCCACAGCTTTGGTAGAAGGTAGCCGCTCGATACCCGCTTTTCAACACTTTCTGTCCTGTCCAGCAAATCTCCTGCAGCGCCACGACGTCGAAGTTGCGGGGATGTAATTCATCGTAGATCATCCTGTCGCAACCATGTTCCAAGCTTCCAATCGTGATCCTGTATTCGTCGCCTAGGTCTTTGCCGATTATATCGAGTCGCATTATCTCTTATATTGTTCGTAATGATTGGTTTTCTAGGCGGCTTATTGGGCCTGCGCAAACCTCCTGTCTCGTCGGAGGGCCGTCGTGTCAGGGCTGTTTAGCGTCCCACCTAACACCAGGACTTGGGCTTGTGCGCTTTGAGCGGCACACGGTCGCTTTGGTGGGGCCTACTTGCGGATACATGCAGCTTTTTATAGAGGTTTAACAGGGCCCACTGTCAAACCCCACCACATCCTAGGCAAGCCCCACAACTCGCAGATGGCCTGGGGAGGGATCGTCAAGCCCTTGGACATAGTCCCTGCTGCCCGCGAACCCGTGCTTGGAAATGATTATTCTCTCATAAATCAAACTCTATCTGGAATAAGGGCAAATGTCGGAAAAGAGGATTCTCTTCCTCGACTTCCCCTCTTTTGGTTTGATCATCTCAGAACGATAGAAAACAATGCAAATTTGCATTCTGAGGTGATGAATTGCAAAGAAATCCTCTGCTTGTCACTTTTATTAAAAAGAGGAGAAGTCGACGAAGAGAATTCTCTCTTGCGACATTCGCCCTTTTACCGGATAGAGCTTGAAAAGCGCCTGGGCTCTATGTAGGGAGCCATAAAATCAATTCGCGATATTTCTTGGTTGACGTTGTTTATTTGTATGTTTTTTTTTTTTTTTTTTTTGTGTCTTTATTAAGGAGACTTTCAGCCCGAGGCTGGCTCGTCTCCGGTAGTTTATTTGTGTGGTTATTAGAGACACTTCACACCGCCATGGTTACATTCGGGTCAGGGAGTATGTGTCTAAAATTTTGATTTACAACTAATTGAAACGAAATTCAGAAATGTTCGTCCTTTTCCTTCAAGAGAGAGGAAACTCTTCAGCTTCACCTTCTCCTGCTGTCGTCCTAACGAATAAGTTGTCAGTTCCTTCTTCTTTGCAAACAAAGAAAGTGCGAACTCTGCTCTTCGTTGGTTGGTCATCTGTGGGAGAAAAGGTACTACGATAACCTGTGAGGATATTAGCTCAGAGCTGGGACTTGCCTGTGGGACGCTTTGCCCCACAGTGCCATTACACTAGTCTTGAAAACACCGACAACAGCCAGCACTGGGGAAGCGCTTTGTGTAATATTTCATCGACGATTCGTCGGGGCCTTGTAGATATTTTTGCGGGGAAAGAAGGTGCTTCGGTCTACCATCTTAGGATCCAAACTTCATAATAAATATAAAATTATCAAGAAATCCAGAATTGAAAAAAAATAGAAACAAGTTATTAGAAAAATTAGGCCCATGTAACCGCAATGACTTTTCTGAACACTAATTTCGTGTATTCGCTCTATCCAAGTAAATATTGAAGAATCTGAAATAAGACTGGAAGCTTTTTTGCATCTAATTGCAGATATTGACAGGCAACACCACCGAAGAATCTGAATGTAGTGCAGCCAAACTGTTGGAAGTGATCATCCTACAGTGCAAGGGTCAAATCGATGAATGTATTCCTAGCTTCGTGGAATTGGTTCTATCGAGGTTAACGCGCGAAGTCAAGACTTCAGAACTCCGAACGATGTGCTTACAGGTGAGAAAACTATACTGCATATAAATGCTTAACTTTTTATGTGGATAGGAACTCAAGCAATGGGACAGTTATGTTTTTTTGGGCGGTCTATAAACTCGAAAGTTTACGGTGGCAATTTCTCTTAAGACAAAAAAACTTAATAAAATACTAAAATCTGTTCTTTCTATGCAGGTCGTCATAGCCGCCCTCTACTACAACCCGCAGCTCCTCCTGCAAGTGTTAGAAAAAATTCCTCTTCCTACCAATAATGAATCGATAGCGTCACACTTCATCAAACAGTGGATACACGATTCGGATTGCTTCCTTGGGTAAACTTGACAAACTGTTGATTTTTATTTACGCATCTTAATCGTTGACCTTTACAGAATTCACGATCGAAAGCTGTGCGTCATTGGTCTGTGTACGCTAATATCGCTTGGCGAGAGTAAACCCCAGGTGCTGAGCGAGCTGGGCGACAAGATCATTCCCACGCTGATATTGATTTTCGACGGATTGAAGCGTGCGTACGCGGCTCGTGCCGCCGAGGAGGAAGAAGAGGAAAGCGAAGAGGAGGATGACGATCTGGAAGATGGCATCTCCAGTGACGAAGACGAGGTGGATGAAATGGGACCGTCCTACTTCGAACGCATTTCCAAGATGGCCCAAGACAAAGCGGCCGAACAGGGCTTTGAACTGACCGCAACGATTAAGGTATGTGCGCTAATATAATTTTTTGAGTTCTTGGTTTTGATTCACAAATTATACACCATGATTTAATTAGGTATTCATTATCTCATTTATGCTGAATATCACGATAAAGATTGAAATGATATTGATAATTTACTATCGCTTTTGTTTACAGGACGGAAACGATTCGGACGATGAAGATGATGATGACGACGACGATGATTCCGGTGATGATATGGACGAAACAGCTCTCGAAGGATTCAACACACCGCTGGACGATGAAGATGATCCAGCGTATGTCGATGAATATATGGTTTTCCAAGAAGTGATGACAAGTATGCTTCTTCTTTGAATGTAATTGAACAGATAGTCTTAGAACGCATTTTTTTCTCCCACAGATCTGCCTAACATAGATCCAAACTGGTATAATATGCTTACCAGGAATCTAAAGCCCGAGGACGCCAAATCACTGCAAGAGATCCTTGTTCTGGCCGAACAGAAAAAAGCAGCTAAACGTTCCAAGGAGATTGAAAATAGTGGAGGTAATTAACAATCAAATAGCATCGAATTATTTTGTCAAGGAAAAACTAAAAATTGTAATTTTTAGGATACCAATTCACACAACATCAAATTCCAAGCTCTTTCAACTTCAGCGGCCAGCAGTAGAGAAGTCCATCCACAGTATCACTCTTAGTTTCGGCACTGCAAGGTGAAGGAGAACGAATATTTTAAAAGAGAGAGAGGAAAACAAAAACTTGTATAAAGCAACTTTAGGAAAAACAAAATTTATTGAACAATAGGCTATCAATAGTATCTCGCTAAGAATAATGTATTTTGTCTGATAAAAAAGATGAAACCAATAAACATAAAAGTAGGACTCATTTAAACATGTAAATCTATAGCTTTGAATCATTAGTATCTTTAGTGGTCCACCCAATCTATCGACAAAGGAAAAAGTCAGAAAAAAACCGAGTTGCATCAGTTGAGAGATTGTTTCTGTTATCGAAAAAAACGAGATGAATTATAAAAAATCATTTCCTTAATGTTCTGATGTGTGTTTTTGATTATATTCAATTAAACAATTGTTTATGCATGCAATGAGCGAACATCTATTAAGTAATATGTTTAACCGGTATACGTGCTGTTGCGCTTAGAAACAAAAATGAATAAAATATATCAGGGATTAACAGCAGTGAAGTATAACATTTTATGAGCTGAAAAACACACCATTTAGGTTAAAATTCACACCTCATTTGCAGTTCAATTACGTAGAATCACATCGCAAATCACGACGTCTTATGTATTGAATAAACTCAGAAATATTGAAAGGAAAAGAAAATCGACTGGGTACTAAGATGCTGACACAAATTAGTTACAGATAATTTTGTTTTTCAAAATTCTCCAAGAAATACAACAGCTGTTCTATAATTTATTATACAACACACTGAAGCATGGAACAATGTTTGCGTTTATATTTCCAGTATATATATATCACTCGGTCCAAAAACAGCACTTTCCAATGTTGAGCATGGTTTGTCTGCCGATTTCCGTTTATCCTTGCTAAAAAAGCTACGGCAAATGATTCGACATAACTTCCCCTCAGTTTTGTTTTTGTACAAGCGAAACTGATGAGCTTACCGATGCGACAGTGGTGGCGGAGGCTGGCAATCCAGTCTTTGAGAGCGAGATTAGCTTGAAAGATATTGCGTTCTGAGTTCGAACATTTCTGTCCGTCGCTCAGCACACGATGGGCTCGCATGACGCGCTCTAGTCGGTTTTTGAGGATACGAAGGCATTGATGAGATTGCCGGTGAGTGTTTCATTCAGCAGCAGGTTTAATTCGCGGTGAATTGCGTCGAACATGCGGAGATAAAATTCTCTTGGGATCCCGTTGGCACCGGGGGATTGTTTGGGTTTGCTTGCCCTGATAGCAGAGAGGATCTCTACTGTTGTTATCTCCTCACTGCACGATTCGTTCGACGGGTCGTCCGGAGGGATAACGCGATCGCATACAAAGTCGTTCCGTCGTTGTTCCGTCGCCGTTTTCTGCTGCTTCTTCTGCGCAGTACATGATAGGAAGAGGCTCAATGTAAGCCACCCACCACGAGTTTCTATCGGTGGTGACGAAATCGAGTTGATTGAAGAATTCGTGTATTTGGGCTCACTGGTGACCGCCGATAACGATACCAGCAGAGAAATTCTGAGACGCATCATGGCAGGAAAGCGTACGTACTTTGGACTCCACAAAACGATCCGATCGAATAGAGTTCGTCGACGTATCAAACTGACAATCTACAAAACGCTTATTAGTCCGGTAGTTCTCTAAGGACACATGATCTGGACGATGCTCGTGGAGGACCAACGTGCACTGCGAGTTTTCGAAAGGAAAGTGCTGCGTACCATCTATGGTGGGGTGCAGATGGCGGATGGTACGTGGAGGAGGCGAATGAACCACGAGTTGCATCAGCTGTTGGGAGAACCATCCATCGTTCACACCGCGAAAATCGGAAGACTGCGGTGGGCAGGGCACATAGCCAGAATGTCGAACAGTAACCCGGTGAAAATGGTACTCGACAACGATCCGACGGGCACAAGACTCTTGTCATTTCAATTACAACAAAGACATGATTATATTTACTTCAGTGTATCATATATTCTCTTCGCACTCTTTCACACACACAATTCCTGTATAGATCCCACAATTTAATTAAATAAATCTCGGGAACTTTTTCAAATCGGCGTATGTAACATTTTGATCAAGCTGAGAAAATGAGCTTGGAAGTTTTCAGATTTTATTTTTATTCCTATTTAGAAACTAATCATTTTTATTGCAATTGAATACACCTCAGCGATACATTATGAAAAGGTTCATCGTCACTGACCCTGAAATCTGCACTGCGTGTGAACATTTCAGTTATTTTGATAAAAATATATGTTACAACGTTCTGCAGCAGATAAATCACATACGTCGTTTTGATACGTCAACATGACCGAGGTCATGCTACTTTCGTCGAAATGTTACGCTGCTCCGTACGCTGCATTGTTGATACGTCGAAATGTTGCGTCAAGTTGAAACGTTTCACGCACATGCGACAAAAAAATTGCAACACTTACAACACGACGTAACAACATTTGCTGCAGAAAAACAACGTAAAATGTTTTTCTTAACGAAAATCAGAATATTCAAGCAACATGCTTAATTTTGAAATCAGTGATGAAAAAGTACAAGCAGACGCACGTTTTAAACTATTTAGTTGTTCGAAAAACTTTTTAAAGTACATTTTCTGCTAAGCGGTGTATGTGCAATATTTTCAACAATGATGTTACACCGTTTTGCAAAAAATTGATTTACATTTTTAAAAACACATTTTCATGTAGCTTTGAAGATATACACATTTTTAGATGAATTTGATGTCATATGCTGTTAAAAACGGGTTTGTTTACAATTTGCGACATACGCCGTTTTGAAAAAGTACCCGAGAAATCTTTATTCCGAGTTAATCAGTCTATCGTATCACACGTTGTTTCTTTTTCTCCATACTGCGCGTATCACAACAGGTTATGGGCCTGCGTGCGGGGAAAATGCAAAAGTAACGCCATCTTTTTCTAACTCGTTTCTTTATCGGAATTCGCGAAATTTAATTTTTCGTTCCTTTTTTTGTACGTCGCGGTAACCGTCGTCGCAGTATAACTAAATATGGACGGATCCCGTTTTAGCATCCAGAAATTAAATAACAGCAACTATCCCAGTTGGCGTTATAAAGTTGAGCTGCTGCTCATCCGTGAGGAGCTATGGCGCTATGTCGAGCCAGGAGTCAAGCCGGATGCCGAAGAAGCTGCTGTTTGGGATGCAGGTGACGCAAAGGCGAGAGCAACCATCGGGCTCCTAATTGATGATAATCAGCACAGCCTGATACGAACCGTGATAACCACAAAAGCTAGCTGGCTAGCACTAAACAATCATCACGAGAAAACTAGCCTAACCTCTAAGGTTTCTCTCCTGAAACTCTTCTTCTTCGTTGGCATTACATCCCCCACTGGGACATTGCCGCCTCGCAGCTTAGTGTTCATTAAGCACTTCCACAGTTATTAACTGCGAGGTTTCTAAGCCAAGTTACCATTTCTGCATTCGTATATCATGAGGCTAACACGATGATACCTTTATGCCCAGGGAAGTCGAGACAATTTCCAATCCGAAAATTGCCTAGACCGGCACCGGGAATCGAACCCAGCCACCCTCAGCATGGTCTTGCTTTGTAGCCGCGCGTCTTACCGCACGGCTAAGGAGGGCCCCTCTCTTCTGAAACGCATTTGCGATAAACGCTATTCGGAGGGGGAAAGTATGGAGGAACACCTGTTTTCCATGGAGGATTTATTTTCTCGGCTGGCAAACGCCGGACAGGAGTTGGCAGAAAACCTCGCGGTCGCAATGATCTTGCGAAGTCTTCCCAGCTCATTCGACGCTTTAAGGTGATTATAGAATGAAGCCAGAAATCGGCCATTTTGTAAACCACGTGCTTTTCCAATATTTTTTTCAAGAGCACGAGATGAAAGAACCATAACGCGTATGGGGTTGAAATAATGGAAGATCGTTTGCTTAGTTATGCTGAACAATCATAATTTGAATTTCGGCACTGTACGAAAACTATTGCGCCAGATTTGGGCTTTTGGAAATGAATGTAGATAAACGTGTGGTGAATTTGAAACTCACCACGGGCTTCATTCTATAATCACCTAACAACTGCTCTCGAGAGCCGGGCAGAAGCTGACCTTACGTTGTAAAAAGGAAGCTTTTGGACGAAGCCGCTAAGCGTCAGGGTACAGAGACGGATTCAGTGCTGAAGAAGGAAAGTAGAAAGAAGAAGCAGATCATCTGTCATTTCTGCAAGCAGCCGGGGCATAAACAAAGGTTCTGCCGGCAGTTTATTCGAGAAGCGGGAAAACGGAGCCACGTCCAGTCACAGCCCACGAAGAAGAAAGATGATAGTATTTCGTTCGCGTTTGTGACCAGTGTTGCCGGGAGTGGTCGTACGGACAAATCTCGCTTAACTTTTCAAAAGGACCTAAGTAACATTTTTTTCATGAATTAATTTGAGTACTGCAATCAAAAGCTTTCATGTTTTTCTGTTGATTGCACTATTCAAATTAATTCATGAAAAAAATGTTACTTAGGTCCTTTTGAAAAGTTAAGCGAGAAATGTTGGATTATTGACTCTGGCGCCACGAGTCACACGGTCGCAGACCGAGATTTTTTCATCGAATTGCGCCCTAGTGATGTGAAATGCGTTAAGCTGGCGGACGGAAAAGTGGCCAAAGTGGAAGGCGCAGGTTACGGAGAAATCGAGTGCTGTGACGAAAAGGGTGAACGCAGGAAAATGCAGCTTAGTTTGGCACTGTACATCCCTACCCTGGCGATGAATTTGATCTCGGTGTCGGCGCTCATACAGAAGAAAGCAACAGTATTTTTTAGTGCCAGTGGTAGTGCCAAATCAAGAAAGATGACACGACAGTAGCGGTGGCCAGTCTAAAGCAAGGTTTGTACCAACTGAAGCGGTTCGATGAGGTTATTATGACAGCGAAAAAGCAACACAACGACAACTGCAAGCACGTCTGGCACAGAAGATTCGGCCATCGGGAGCCAAATGCCATCAAGATTCTGAAAAAGCGCAACCTAGTGAACGGATTTAAGGTAATCGAGTGTGACGTCGATGAACCGTTTGAATGCTGCCTCAAGAGTAAGAGTACGCGTATCCCATTCCCTAAGGAGTCTAAATCGCGAACTGTGGCTCCTTTAGCCATCGTTCACATCGATGTGTGTGGTCCAGTGGAAGTTCCTTCGGTGAGCGGGTACCGATATTTTATGACGGTTATAGATGATTTTTCTCGTTATTGCACGCTGTATCTGCTCAAGGAAAAGTCGGAAGTGGCTGACAAAATCGAAGAGTATGTTGCCCACGTGAAGAACCATTTCGGTCGCTGTCCAAAAATTGTGCGATCAGATCAAGGAGGAGAGTACTCCAGCAAACGCTTGCGGTGTCTCTATAAGCGACAGGGAATTGCTGCTCAGTTTACGGCAGGGTACAGCCCACAACAGAACGGAGTGGCTAAACGTCGTGACCGTTATATGGGGGAAATAGTGCGATGTTTATTGTTTGAAGCCGAACTTCCGCAGTGTTATTGGGCAGAGGCGCTGAATACCGCAGTGTACCTCCAGAATATTCTACCAACAAAGTCAGTGAATGTTACCCCCTACGAGTTGTGGTTCAACGTTAAACCGAACGTAAGTCATTTGCGAATCTTTGGCAGCACCGCATGGGTTCACACACCGAAACAAAAACGAAAGAAGCTCAGTGTAACAGCTCAAAAGCTAACGTTCGTAGGCTATTCTGCAGAACACAAGGCCTACAGGTTCCTAAACCGATCAGCGAGGAAAGTCATCATAAGTCGCGATGCAAGATTCGTAGAAGGAATACCCGCAGCCAGTGGTCCGCAAAGTACACCGAGCAACGAGGAAAGTCGAGTTCGAGCTCCACCAGCGAAACTCGCCATCATTGTAGAGGATGCCAATATAGATGCCATTGAAAATGCGACAGAAGAGTCAGACGACAGTTTCGGCAGTGATTTTGACGAGGTGTTCGCCCCCGTTGTTAAGCAATCGACGCTACGAACGATGCTAACGATAGGAAGTAGAGAAGGTATGTTGGTTAAACATCTCGACATAAAAACAGCGTACTTGTATGCTGAGCTCAAAGAGGACATATATATGAAGCAGCCACCGGGATTTGCTGTGGACAACGGGCAAGTGTGCCGTCTCAGGCGTAGCATATACGGCCTCAAACAGTCGGCTCGAGTTTGGAATGAGAAGATAGACTACTAAGCCAACCAACCGCGATTGGACCGAAGCTAAACGTGTCTTACGATACCTAAAAGGTACGAAGGATCTTCGGTTGCACCTAGGCGAAGGCAGCGGAGGTCTCGAATGTTACGTTGACGCCGACTGGGCAAGCAATGAAGGAGACAGAAAATCGAACTCTGGTTTCCTTATCAAGTATGGCGGTGGATTGGTGAACTGGGGTACGCACAAGCAATCATGCGTTGCGCTCTCGTCGACAGAAGCGGAATTTATTGCTCTAGCGGAAGGATGTCAGGCACTTCTGTGACATCTGAAACTTTTGAACGACATCAACGAGAAGCAGTTTATGTCGATCCCTGTGTGGGAAGACAACCAATCTTGCATCAAACTGGTGGAGTCAGACCGCATTGGGAAGCGATCGAAACACATCGATACGAAGCATGCCTTCGCCAAAGATCTGCAGAAACGTGAAGTCATCGATCTGAAGTACATTCCAACATCCGACATGGAAGCGGATATGATGACCAAGCCTTTGGAGCGCATCAAATTAGAGAAACATCGGAACGCGATTGGCATCAGGTCTATTGCCAATACCGTCTTCGTTGAGGAGGAGTGTTAGACTCTTGTCATTTCAATTACAACAAAGACATGATTATATTTACTTCAGTGTATCATATATTCTCTTCGCACTCTTTCACACACACAATTCCTGTATAGATCCCACAATTTAATTAAATAAATCTTTATTCCGAGTTAATCAGTCTATCGTATCACACGTTGTTTCTTTTTCTCCATACTGCGCGTAAATAAATCGTAAAAATAATCAGTTAACGCAATCGCTGTTTTTGTGTATTTAAGGTGACTCGGGCAGGCACTACACATTTATACATATTATATACATACAAATTTATATACAAATTTCATCCATTTGCTTCAAAAATATACATGTTTACTTCCAAAATAGTAAAATGTTTGAATCAAACATATTTATTTTTAAAACCAAATTAAATCCCTGTTTGTTTTATACGTACACTAGTGGGCAGCCCCTCGCTCGCTCTTGCAAAAGTAAACAAAAACTCGAGTTTGGATCGGATACGATCGGAGGTCAACAGAGGAGCAGGAGCAAGCGTGGAAAAATATGTTTTCTTGCTTCCAAATTGATGATAAGGATGTTTTTCAGGTACAGAAAGGTAAGTAAATGAAATATGAACGATTGGAATTGTGAAATCTTGTAGTCAAGTGCTACCAGAATGAAAATTGGTAGAGTTGATAAGAAAATATCATGAATGGCCGAACCAAAACAATAATATCAATGTTTGCTTCAAACATTTAGCTGGTTGAAACAAATTGAAACGCACATTTGATTCAAAAGAAAGTTTTCGTTCGCTTCAAATGCAACAATATGTTTGATCCAAACATATTTGTTTTTGATGCCAGAACAAACTGAATTATTGTTTGGATTTACCTAGAATATGTTTGTTTTTAACGTAGTTTTTTCTGCGCGCACCGTGTTATTTTTCGTATATTTTGTCTCTTTATAGCATTATCACCTCGTAATTTTGGAGCGGCGTATTTCAGTTTCCAATTGTTTGATGTAACTGTAAATGTATCAGCATGTAGATTGCGAGTAAGCACGCTCCGGTGATACTTTTTCAAAATCATATTTGTTGTAGAAAAAAAATTAGGCATTCAATGATGACGATTTGATGATTGTTTGTGCTTCCCGTGTCACCTTAAAGTACTCAAAATGTTGATGGATTGTCATCATTGACCAGGAAAAACATTTTGTTTGCACCACTAAAAGGCTTAAAACACCTTACAGATAATTTTAAAATAGGCTTCAATTAAATAGTTTAGTGAAAACCCCGTTTTCTGGACTTAAACATGATTGAAAAACAAAAATCATATCTTTATTTACATTCGCATCACTATGATAAAAACAGAAATTATTAATTTATTTTTCATTACAGCTAAATTTAAATGTATTCTATTAGGAAATAAATTCTACTATAATACATACTAGAAAGAAGAGAAATGTAACGTGCACTATTTTGAACACGTAAATAGTTGTTGACAGTTACTATCTTACATCAAATTGATAAAACAAACGGGACAGCTAACCACTTACCGCTCACTTACCCATTGCATGCCGTCAAGCCTTTCCCTATACACGCTGCATATCCGATTATGTGCGGAATAACGTTCTGCTCGTACATTCCAGAGAAGAGATGCGACCACGGTCCGTAAGCGAACAACGCGACATCGTCTCCACCGTGTGTTTCATACTTCAAGGGGACTAGTTTCGGATACTGGAAGTCCTTATTGGTCAGCATATCCTCGGTAAAATTCAGTCGGTTACCTTCGGAGAGGAGCGGCCCTCCTGGGCCGTTGGCATACGATAAGGTCGTATAAGGGCTTTTACCCTTGTCAACGGAAGAACCACTGAGCCCTAGAATGTCGTGACCACGTTTGGAATAGCCTGCCAAGGACATTGTGTGTGCGTGGTCTGCCGTGACAAGAATCAGCGTATTTTCTGCGCTGGTGAGCTGTGTTGCGAGTTGTACCGCTTCGGAAAGTTGAACAGTTTCATCCAATGATTTTCGCGCTTTGGTTTCGTGGTGAGCCAAATCGATTTTGCCGCCTTCTACGAACAATACATATCCGGAAGGGTTCTTTTCCAGGGTTTTAATGGCAGCATAGGTGAGATCACTAAGGCTTGGATCTTCTTGAGGGTTGCTGTCCATGTGGTATTTCATGTGATCATAGTTGAACAGCCCCATCAGATATTCGGTTTCATTGAAGTTGATTCCTGAAAGCTCTTGCTTGTTGGTTACATATCTAGCAGAACCAGGTGGTTTGCTGTAGTACCATTCTGAGATCAGGTTAACGCCATCCATGCGTTGACCGCGTTTACCTGAGGGATCTTTCTCGGTATTGGGAGTGAATTTTCGTCTGCCGCCTCCGAAGATAACATTGAAATTTTTGCCCGGATTATTGCGAACTAGCTGAGAGGCGATGTCTTGGCAGACTCTGGGATCGGCTTTCTGCGACAGAATATCAGCGTCGCTCTCATGTTCCCGATTCGAAGCATGGGCATAAGTGGCGGCAGGGCTGGCATGGGTAACCCTGGTCGTGGTAACAATGCCTGTGGCTTTTCCGGCTGCTTGAGCCCATTTCATAATCGAGTTGACATGATTTTTGGGGTCACTGCCGGCAGCGCAGTTATCATATTTAACCGCTGCTGTCACACCGATCGTGGCATAGTTCGCCTTGACTCCGCACAAATAAGCGGTCGCCGAGCAAGCCGAATCTGCAACCTGCTTGTCCACGCAATATGTCTGTCCGGGTGGGAGATGCGTTGAGCATGCAAGAATAGTAACATTTCGTTAATTGATTTTGAATACTATAAGTAGAAGAGAACAATGACCGGTAGCTTCGTCTGATATGACGATGTGTGAACGGCGCACACTGGGCTCGGAACCAAAAATATCCACACGAAACCTTCATACATTTTTCAAAAAACGGATTCAACTTGCAATTTGTTAGAGTGTTGCATTGCATTTTATAAGAGTAGAACATTGGAGCATTTTCTGGGGCTCAGTCTGCCATTTGACTGAGAACTGTTGCGTGTCTTACGCAAATACCTAATTGGGGACTTTTAAATGGGGGAATCTTCTAGATTCCCTAGATAATTTGACAACAGTTCAAAATTATATTTTTGTACATTCTTTCTATTAACCTAGAATGGTTTCGTCTGGATAATTTCAGAGTCTGATCCAGTATGCAGTGGTAGTGGTGGCGGAAATAAATCAATAATTATTATTCCATACGCGAAAACCTGTACGAGGCAGGAGGTTGATGGTGCGGTTTATTTGCTCATGGTTGAATGACTTTGATGGCTTCAAAAATCGCACCGGATCAATCAGACTGGCATGAGCATGCAGAGTAGATACCGGCCAAGGATGTCAACTTCTGTAGAATGTTACTTACTGATGTGTCATTAGTCTTGATGCAATTGATCGGGGCATGGGGATATAATGGTAATGCGGATGCACCGGGGAAGCAATTGCAATTTACACTATTAATGTACATTATTGTCAAATTATTAGGAAAGATAGTGTGAAGGAAATGCTTAAAAACTTAAAACCATGAAACATGAAGAAGGAATGCAAAACAAAAACCAAAAACCCAACTTAATTCACTGAGTGGCGATACTGCCTTTCTCGCATTTAGCCAAGACACCAACCTTATATGGCGATTATATAGTTCGATTCCATTTTCTTAATAACTTTTAAACGCAATGATCAATCGTTATCAAATTCAATAGTGATCAAAAAGGCTTTGTCCCCTGTCGAATGCAACTTTTTGCGAGAAAATCGGTTAAGAATCACTATATGAAAAAGTGTCTAATGTTTTTCGGTTTTCGTGTGCACACACACACACACACACATACACACGGACAGACAGACATTTGTTCAGTTCGACGAGCTGAGTCGATTGGTTAATAACATCATGGGTCTCCGAAACTTCTATGAAAAGTTCGATTTTGGAGTGAAATGATAGCCTTTCGGTACAACTTTGTTGTACGAGAAAAGCAAAAAAAAAGTCTGAAAGGTATAAATACTTATTAAAAATGATAAAAGAGAAAGAAAGCAAATGCATGTAAGCTTTAGGACGTAATTCATATAAGAAAAATATAAATGAATGTTGAATAAAACATGAAAGTAGGTCCTTGAAAACCTATTAAAAATACTGTCTATTAAAAATGGTGCATAAAACTGACTCAAAGATTCGGAATGTTAGGTACTATGAAAAGACCTTAAAGGGTAAAAAATAGCATATTTCCATTTCTGCATTCATTAAAAAAATATATGAGAAACTGTTGTACAAACATTTTTCAGAATCACTTTTAGAGAAATAGATTTAACTAACATTGATTCACCTGTCATAAGACGAGTTTATACAATCCCATTGAATTCCACCACGAGACACTGAAGACGGCCTTACCTTTGAGGTCGAAATACGTATCTGTCAAGATACAATTAAGTGGTGGAATTCAATGGGATTGTATAAACTCGTCTTATGACAGGTGAAAACATTCCACTAAAAAGCTCAAAATAATTTTCTTATTAACATTGACTGTTTAATTATCATCGCCTTAACAAATCAATAATTTGTTTCGAAATTTAGAATGCGGCAGATTTAAAGTAATGTGTTGAGTTCAACGAGAAGGTAATTAGGCCTGCACCAATCTATTGTTTCATCGAAGGACCATCAGACAGATCTGCTTAGAGTGTAGATTCCAACTACCGCTCTGAAGCAATTTTCTTCCACATCGTTGTGGCCTTTTTGTTTTGATTGACCACAGAGTATCTGTGGATTGACGGATTAGATGTACACCTATTTTTTTACACGGTTGATATTCATTAATTTGTCGGTCAACCTGGACTTTCACAGATTTTTAAATACCACCTGAATTTTGTTTGATTTTTTGTGAATTTTTAACCCACCCGTGTAAAAAAGAACTGGGTGTACTAATAATATTCAGAAAACCTTGGGAACCTTCGGGGCGGTCTTCAAATTTGGAATAATGTGCTTTGTTTCGCTATCCACTGTTAATCTTTGGACATTTCATTGCTGATAATAATTCCTCTACATCTTTCTTTATCGCAACAGCTTGTCTTTCAAGGTATGCTACATATCGTATATGTATACACAGATGATAATTGATAAGTGAGCGACTTTTTCATTCTCTTTTGGATTCAATCCCTGATCTACCCTTTTTTAGCATTTGGAAGGGCATGACAGATCTTTACTTTCAGATCTTTACTATGTAGGAATGCATCAAATTCGTTTCAAAGACAGAAGATTTTTAGGGTATAAAAAAGGTCACATATCATTCAGTGGAGGCTCAAGGGTCTAACCCCTGTTTAACTGCAACATATCAGTTCACCCAGATGGGAGATAGACTGGCACATTAGAGTGATTCAAATTTTGACTTTTTTGCTCCCCGATGCTTAAACGATTGCATTTGCCATTTTGATAATCCTCTTAAATTTTTAGCAAATTTGGATGCAATTTGATTGTGCACACGTCGTTTGAAGTTTGCATGAAAATTACCGTGAAAATCGATCCTTATGTGAAAGATCGTTCCGTGAGGTTAATCTTAACTATTTAATGGTGATCAACACGTTGACTACATAGAATACTTCCCAAGCTGAAAGGCAGTTGTTGTTGTGAAGAGATTTGTAGTTTGGAAGTCAAGTTATGGAGAAAACAAAAATGCTCATTATTGATATTGATGTTATTCTTTTACATGTTAAATTGAATTTCCCACGATTCAGTATTTCCTTAATAACTTTTCTTGCAAGCATCAAAACGTTTCACAACAAAGACGATCTGCTACCTTGTTAAATTTCCTATGTTGTCAATGTAATCATATATTTTTAGAGTTTAATGGTAAGCGTTGGGAACGGTTTTCCACAAATTATTTTGAGCTTTTTAGTGGAATGTCTTCACTTGTCATAAGACGAGTTTACACAATCCCATTGAATTCCACCACTTAATTGTATCTTGACAGATACGTATTTCGACCTCAACAGTAAGGCCGTCTTCAGTGTCTCGTACTTGACTCGACTTCGAGTCGCTACTAGCTGTTTTCTAGTTAACAAATGCGAAAAACGTTGTGTGTTTTTCTTTTTAAATCAGCTTGGCCGCTGGATCCCTTGCTATACAACGTATATTTGGTCAAGCATAAAAACATATTCTTCAAAATCCACGTGACATGACATTGAATCTTTCAGCAAATGTGGGAATTGTTCTTCAGGAATTTAAGAAATTGCTCCTTCTAAATTCCTATTAGCAATTTATAAAAAAAATTGTAGCACTCAAACCACGAATTATTTTACGTATTCCTCCTGAAATTTCTTCAACAACTGTTCCAGAATTTTCATATGAGAGAATTGGGCTCATTCTACGAGTTGAATGATGTGAATTGAGTCGATTATGACTGACCGGAATTTCTAAAAAAAAACTTCCGGGAAATTTTCTGGAAAAAACTTTCGGAAAAAAAAACTGGAGGAACGTCTGGGAGAATTCCTGCAGGAACTTCCGGGGTAACTCCTGGAGCAATTTCCGGGGGAATTTCTGGAGGAACTTCCGGAAGAACTCTTGGAGGAACTTCAAGGGGGAATTCTTGGAAAAACTTCCTGTGGGAATTTCTGGAGAAGCGTCCGGAGATCTAATGCATGAAATTAGTTCACGTCGATTTACGCCGCCGCCGATCACCAACGCCGTGACGCCGCCGCCACTGACTGAAAATGATCTATCACGCCGCCGCCGGTAAATATTCAATCGGCGCACAGGTCTAGTATGCAGTCAGTTATTTCTTTTCTTTCTTCCTTCTTTCGTCTACCCTTTATGTTTCTTCCTACTTCCTCTATATTTCTCCCTTCTTCTGTGTTTTTCTTGTTTCTTCCTCCTTCTTTCATCTTTTTTCCTCTTTTTTCCTTCTTTTGCTTCCTCTTTTTCCGTCTTTTTTCGTATTTGCTTCTTCCTTGACGCTTCTTTCATTTTTCTTTTTTGCCTTTCTTGTATACAAAGTATAAGCAAAGGCTATATGATCGCTCCAAAAATGAACTTTTAATAGAAGACCCGAAGACCCATAGTGTTATACACCGATTGACTAAGTCGTCCGGCTGAGGTTATCTCTGTATGTGTATATCAATGCAAAACACCTATAAAAAACTCACTCATTTTTTAAGGACTTATCCCTAACCAATTTTCTCACAACAAGTGGCATTCGACACAGAATCATGTCCTATTGTTTTCTATTGACTCTATAAAATGGCCATATCGGACTATGGGCTCGAAAGTTATGGCTAAAATACTATTTTTATAACACACGAGAAAAGCTCCATCACCGCTAGGTGGATTAAGCTGGGTTTTCTTTTTCAGTTTGAATAATATTTTTATTTTTCAAATCAACAAACACATTTATATTCACAAATTGAATATTTGTGCATGCAGCGTGCATGAAACGCTTTACTTGTCACTTCGCAATTCGCGCTTCTCATTTATAACTGTGAAAAGTTATAAGTGCGACGTGAAAAACGAATAGAGAGCAAAGAGAAGTACAGAGTAAGAAATAAGTAATGAGAAATAAGGATTAAGACGGATTCTCAAGTTTCACTCTTCACTTCTTTTCTCAAGCTTCTCATTTCTCACATCCACTGTGAGAAGTGCGGAGTGAAAAGTGAGTAATGTTTGACGAGAAATGATCAGTGGGATGCATCACGTCTCACTCTTTTTTTTGCAAGGTACACCGGGGCAAGTGAAAATACGGGTTAAGTGGGTACTATGGATGCCGATGAGTCGATGAACGTTTTTAATGGTAACAATGTTCTAGAAAGATGAAGCACAACTTTCAACGAATTCACCCGTCACAAAAATATTCAAAATCAAAACCATTTACGGCATCACACTAATGCTATTGTTTGATCATGACTTTAAACTACCCGGAGAAGCTATTACTTTTATTTTAATTCAATGGGTTTCCAAGAAAACAGTCGTTTCTAAATTTATCATTAATGTAAAAAATGAATAGATTGAGCAATTGAATAATTATGTGACATAGAAAACGATTTAAAAGTCTTAATTAAAGCCAAAATCTCCAATTTTCATTTGCCCTTGAGTTGTAACATACACGAGGCAAGTGGGACATATTTGAATTTCCGATAGAGCTTTTTCAACTGTTTTTAGATTATTTTCTAGTGAAAAATAACTTCGACACTCATATATCATATGGACCTGAATTAGATTCAGATGATAACGTTGATTTTATTATTAAAAAGTATTGTACAGTTAATTACCAAATGTGAATTTAACATTCTGAAAATTATCTCCCTCATGGAAAAAAGCAATGGTTATTACTACCTATGCAATATTTTTCCGTTTACAGTGCAAATAATCTTTTTATTTTACAATAAGTCAACAGTTTTTGTCTTGTATTTTGATATTTTCAAACTTCGCATCAGATTTACAGATTTTCAGATGAATACATATTCTTAAGGCAATTTCGTTTGATTAAAAACATCGCGCATCGCCCGAATAAAAACGTTCCTTTTGAAGTACTGATTTATATAATAATTTGTGTTCTAAACAGAAAAATATTCTTGTCTTGTCTTGTCTTGTCTTAGCACATGTACAGCCAGTATTGAAAAGCATCCTGGAAATGTCGGTTGTATCCCCGAGCATTTTCTTGTCTGCATTAATATTTGTTCTAAACAGAAAAATATTCATTCGAAAAGTGAACAAAGATTTGCTTATCCTTTCCACATAAAACATTCGATACAAAAGTAAGCTAATGGAAAGCAAGACAACAGCCAACTAAAAAGGAAACTGACTGTTGTCTTGTTTTCATATGTGCTAACATTATAATCCCTTTCTTGTTGTAAAAACAAAGGTCCGAGAAGTAATAAACCTCCATCCATGATTTGAAAATATTACTAGAAATAATATGAACATTATATCTACATTCCTCAAATTAGTTTCGTTCGACAGTATAAAACAAAATAGGTCCCACTTGCCCCGTTTGAAGGGGTAAGTGGGTCCTACAGGTAAATTTATTTCTGTCAATATCAAGAAATTTTGTAATTGAAAAAATGGCTTACAACACGTCTACACTTCAACAACGGAAGCATATAATGATGTATCCGTGGTTAATGTCCTGAAATACCCTGTTTTCTAAGTATGAGCTATACATTTTGCTGAACTAGCGTTTTTTTAGGTCCTACTTGCCCCGGAGTACCTTAACTAATTTTATTTGCTAATTATCTTTTTTTCATTCTTTTTATTTGCTAATTATCTAATACATGCATTCATCTCTTAGACTAGGTGTTCCGTGTTTTCTTAACACTATCATCCTTATTTGCTATGTTACATTTTTAGTTATTATTAATACATTTCAAATGCCTCTGGCAGTTAGGATTTCTCTTGTAGGAATTACAATGTTTTCAACTCAAACTAAACTTAACCTAATTTATACTAAGGGTATAAGGAGCTAATCGTTGCAATAGAAGATTGCAACGTTTTTTGTCTATAATTGGAAATTATTTTGTTTGACATTATAATCAATATTAGAAATTCTATGAAGTTCATTGGTACAATACCACGGAGGCAACTTCAGAATCATTTTCAAAATTTTATTTTCAATCCTCTGACGTGCCTTCTTTCTGGTATTGCGGCAACTAGTTCATATTGGTAAAGCATACAACATGACAGGTCTAAAAATTTGTTTGTAAATCAAAAGTTTGTTCTTAAGACAAAGTTTTTATTTTCTATTTATAAGTGGATATAGACACTTAATATATTTGTTACATTTGGCTTGAAGTAGAGCTGTGCGCCGCCGCCGCCACCGTTTTTGACCGGCGCGCCGCTGTAATTTTTTGACGGCGCCGCCGGTGAATTTTTAGCGAGCCGTTGAAATAATTTAAGTGCTGTAGCCTGGGGGTAGTTTTGGGAATTTATCCTCCTCCCCCAATTTGTTAGAAGAAAAATTCCGTTCAAACCCTTATATATTTAAAAAATATCGGCTGCGCCGCTGAAAAGAACATGTACACTCAACCGTCTTTTTATGTCACTTTGTTGTTAGGATGCAAAATGATTTTTTTTGTTAGTATAACTTGTTTTCCATTTAATTGATCTTCGAATTCTTTTAAATAGGATACATGGCAATCCGCGGACCCAAATTAAATTATTTAATTAACTATGATATCGCCAGGTTCGGTTCAGGCCTTCCAATAATTTCCTGGAGATTCATGGAGCGTAAACTAATATCTTAGAAATAATTCTCTTCCTACTTTAAAGTTGAAAGGAGAAGATTTGAAACTTTCAAACTCAGTCAAGCATCTTGGAGTTAGACTTGACAGTAAGCTGAATTGGAACTTACATCTTGAGGAAGTATTAAGCAAAGCTACAAATGCTTTATGGATAAGTAAGGTGACGTTCGGTAAAAAGTGGGGACTAAAGCCAAAAATGATTCAATGGATTTATACGGCGATTGTGAAACCCAGAATGTCATATGCCGCATTACTATGGTGGCCAAAAACAAAAGAAAGGGTGGTTCAGAAGAAGATGGAAAAACTTCAAAGATTAGCTACTCTTTCAATAACTGGTGCAATGAGGAGCACGCCGAATAGAGCGCTAGACGCTTTGCTCCACATGCTACCATTGGATCAATTTATTCAATTAGAAGCAGAGAAGAGTGCTTTGAAGGTCAAGAGAGATTCAAACCTCTTCGAAGGTGACCTAAAAGGACATCTTAGTATTCTAAACAAAATAAGTATCAACTCACTTATCACAAGCAATGATGATTGGATGAGGAGAAAATACAATTTTTATCGATGCTTTGATGTAATTAATCTTGAGCGAAATATATGGGCGAACGGTGGACCAAGTCTTCGCTCAGGATCAATTGTATTTTACACCGATGGTTCAAAGCTGAACGATCAAGTTGGAGCAGGCGTAACTGGCCCAGGGATAAATATCTCGATTTCCATGGGCAAGTGGCCAACTGTTTTCAAGCTGAAGTTCAGGCTATTCTTGAATGCTCTAATTTATGCTTACGCCGAAATTACAGGCATTCAAATATTTGCATAATGTGTGACAGTCAAGCAGCATTGAATGCTTTGAAATCAGCAACATGCACATCCAAACTCGTTTGGGAATGTGTTCAGTCACTCCAAACCTTGGGTAGTCGTAACAAAGTGAACCTGTATTGGGTTCCTGGTCATTTTGGCATTGAAGGCAATGAACAAGCTGATATGCTGGCCAGACTTGGTTCATCTCGACAATTCATAGGTCCCGAACCATTTTGTGGTGTATCTGCGTGTTCTCTTAGAATGGAACTCAAATCTTGGGAACATTCTAAAATAGAGGACATCTGGAAAAACACCTTGATTGCGAGGCAATCTAAACGTTTCATCGCACCAAACGCATTTATCACTCGCAAAATTTTAGATCTTTCAAAAAAGGATCTTAACACATATACAGGTCTTATAACAGGCCATTGCCCGAGCCGATATCACTTGAATCTGTTAGGAAAACTTCAAGATGATGTATGTCGTTTCTGCGGCACACATGTAGAAGACTCGGAACATCTGTTATGCCATTGTCCGGCAATTTTTAGAAAGAGATTACAGTTCTTCAATAGGGGGCTTATAGAACCCTCAGAAGTTTGGAGAACAAGTCCCAATATGGTAGTACGATTCATCAGAACCATAATACCGCATTGGGATAACGCTGGTAGTCAAGGAAATGCAATTGCTCTAAATAGTAATGATGCGTCAACTTGACAAAGCTAGATCAAATGGGGCATATATCACAATAGATCTAACAAATGGTCGCAGTGATTAAGATACCCAACAGGGAAAAAAAAAATATCTTACGGTATCTTACTAATATCTTACGGTGATATATAATCAATATTCCTAGTGATTTATGAATCAAATTAGACATACATTCAACATGTGTTCCATTACAGGTAACCCAAGAATTCCGCGACCTTAAGGTCTATACGGGTAATGAAAGATCTATTAGCTCCTTCTTGAAATTAAACATGCTCTGTTTGCTCCTTCTGGAAATGAACATACTGTTAGTGATGATCAAATAGCATTTGACTTCTTGTTTAAGGGTTATCCAATTTGGTTATTTGGATCACATAGAACATGAACCGTTTTTGGACATATCTAAGATCCAATAAGGCGTAAACTCAAGGAAATTCTCGGAAGACTTGCAATAAAATAATTTTTGAGGGCATATCCATTTTCAAGGTTTCCCCTAAGACGCTCAATATTAATTGAAATTTTTTTTGGCTTTTTCAGTCTGAAATATTCAAACGGGTTTATATTTGCAAATATAAACCCGTTTGAATATTTCAGACTGAAAAAGCCAAAAAAAAATTTCAATAAATACCCCAGTCGAACTGTAATCGCTCAATATTAATTAAGCATCCATTTTGAAAAAGAGATAACAGCCTTTCGGGTGCTTTCGGGTACGCGAGCAGACCCTCATGCCTAAACTCCAAGGAATTCTTGGATGAACTGGGATGGAAAACTTTCATCAAATTCAATTCTATGGACCACAGTCAGCATAAACGAATAAAAATAAAACTGGCAGAGCTCAAGGGGGTCCGCGACGTTAGGCATAAGGTCGTTAGGCATAAGTACGTTAGGCATAATGTACGTTAGGCATAATGGACGTTTGGCATAATTCTGCCTTCTTTATGTCATGGGCTGTTCTTTGGGTAATTTTATGCCTAACGTCCAAAATGCCTAAAGTACATTAGACCTAACGTCCATTATGCCTAACGTACTTATGCCTAGCGTCTTCATGCCTAACGTACTTATGCCTAACGGGGTATACCCAGCTCAAGGAGCTAAAGGCCTATACTTCAGGCAATTCTTGTATGGACTGGGATGCATATTTTTTCTATATCGGTAGGGATGAGTCTTTTCTAATTATTATAAAAATTGGAAAACGATCCGTTGCGCTTAAAATTTTATTTGCTAAAGAGAAGCTTAGAAAATGAAAAGATTCTGGATCATTGTATTTGAAAGACGTGGGACACAAAGTCGGGCAGAAACATAATTCCTAGTTGCTTAATCGAACGCAATACAGAAGTCCCTTCCTCTCCTTTCCTCTCCAAAAACGAAATATTCTCGCTACGCCACTGATTTACCAGATGGGCTATCTTTTCTAGAAAATATGATTTTGTAACTGATGACAGACATGATGTAATGTGCCAGCATAGCATTTCTGACAATGACAAAATCATTATTGAGCCATTTCGTACATAAGAGAGCTAGAAATATTTTTGATCATCTTTTTTACATAACTAGTAATATAACGGGCCTGGGCGTCATATGGCTACCACTTCTTCCTTATACGCAGAAGATCGTGGGTTCAGTCCCAGGCCTGTTCCATTTCTCCTACTTTGTATCTTTTCATATATTTCTCATGTTCTAGAACTGAAAATGGGCTTTTATACCGTTTCCATCTTCTATCCCTATACCTACAACTTGATTAGTTCTAGCAGGTAACTGTTAGAATTCGAAATGAGTGAAAAAAGCTCGTTTCGGCATCAAATTAGAATATACCACCCTTTCATTTCTGTTACATTGGCAACCCATTTACAGAAACGAACCTCTGCCTAACCCCTAGATTCCAATAAAATTCCACAGGAACTCATGACGAATGCAGAGGTGGTCTCGGCTTGCAGTGGGCGAGTGATTGCATCATCAATTCCTTCCCATCCCCGATAAACCGTGAGGATGTGGCGTTATCGACCATTCAGAATATTAGAGCTCTCGGACTGTGCACATTGAGGTTGAAGAGCAAATCCCATGCTTTCATCCATTCCTTGATCAATTGCGATTGCTCTGGTCAACCGCGGAGTAGCAACTACGAAATGCACGGCCATTATGCTCGTGCTTTTAATATAAACTGGTAATCCTCCAGGCACATTTTTAGCTAACCCTTCCTAATTTCTTCTCCCGGAACTCTGGAAAATTCATTTCTGTGATTCTGAAATTTCGGGAGCTCCACCACCAGCGATTCTTTCTGCTGAAGTTCCTCCAAGAAGTCGGGAGTTACCACACTAAGAGTTTTGAGGAATTGCTGTATTAAGAATTTTGGATTCTTTAATTCAGAGGAATTCTTTTCCCAGAAATTTTGCAAGATTCTTTCTCTAGCAATTCTGGGAAACTCGTATTTCAAGAATACACCTTAGCAGCACACATGTTTCACATTTGTTACTGCAACTTATATGTGACCGAATTCAGTCACAAACAAGTTGCTGCAATCGTTTTTGTCTAACTTGTGCTGCTCGGGGGTTATAACTTCAGTAGAAGTTCTTAAAAATTCCTACCCAGGAGTTCTGATTATTTTAGTGCTTCAGAAATCATGAGGAATTCTTCCTCCAAGGATTTCAGGAGTTTGGCCGAATGGATTGTTTAGTTGAAAGGGTTGTTTGGCCGAAAGGGTCATTAGACGTCTCTCTTCTTTTCTCACTTTTCAAATGACCTGTTCGGCCAAATGTCATATTAGAATTCGGAATTTTTGATAGTATTTTCACTAGGAATAAAGATTTATGAAGAGATTTCAAGAAGAATTTCCGGAGGAAAAGTAATGAAATTCCTAAAGAAATTTTTGAAGGAATCCTAGGTGCATTTTCTCATTATATTCCTGAAGGATTATTTAACAGCGTACAATATAAATTATGCTTATAGCCATTATTGCAGGAGACATGCAAATAATATTCCAAAAAACAATTGTTCGTCAACACCGAAGAAATGATATCAAAGTTCCTCCTGGTACTATAAAACATTCATGAAGAATCTTACAAATCCCGTGGGAATGCTAGAATAACGAAATTTTATCCCAATTTTGCTCACAAGATCCGTTATGGTTCCTTTGAATACATTTTCCCTCTCCGAGATATTCTTGTTGAAATCCGCACGCTACGGCGCTGATTATACGCGTCGGAATTCTATTAGGTAGTAGTGATAATTATTCCACAGCATGGAATAATATTGAGCCCTTCATTATAATTTTAAGATTTACTTTTGAAAATCAATTCCCAAGATTAATAACAATATTTGAAGGTTTTCAACAACATTTTTGAAGCCTTATACATTCCATTGAAACCCAAAGGTTTCCTAGGAATACCACAAAATTCTTCTTGAATTGGAAAAAAAAAATCAATTATGCGTCACCAACGATTAATGTAGTGCATTGGTTTTTCAAGTGGTTCTATTTAACAAATTCAACTCGATCTGCAGTTAGCGTTCACCTCACTTTTACGTGCAGTAATTAACCGTTTAACTATCTCGATATCAATAATCGCTTCAAACTAATTTCAACAAATCACGACACTTTCACTCATTCTATAAGTTGCTTGTCGTTATTAGATTGTAAATACTGCTCACACCAAATACCAGTGCCAAACAGGTAGCCACCGAAATAAAATATTCTATCGTTCACGCACTATCACTTCCAGTTCTATCAATTCCACAATGACCGTTCCACTCACCTTGACTAGACCAATGTCGGGAAACTCTTCGAAGGATAGTTGCGATTCCTCGCCCGAGTGGCCTTGCAGCTGTCCGAGGTACATGCGACTTGCCGCCAGCGTTGGTATCGACATTCCATCCCCCAGGAAGAAGATCACATTCTTTGCTACATTGACGTTTTTCCGCTTAAGCAGTTGCTCCTTCAGCTTCAATTGGGCCCCAATATTCCAAAACTGGGCAGTTTGTTCGTAATCCGATGCGGAGATCAGTCTTTTCTTTCGGTTCTGTATCCCTTCGTCCCCATCACGATCTGGGGGAGGATGCACTGTTGGAAAGATTGGAATCAGTGGTTTCAACGGTCGCCAAAAAAACTAACTAACCGTGATCAGTTGGCGTGGTCGTTAGATATTGGACAAATTCCTGCGAGGGACTCCCACAGGACAGTAGAAACACCGACGATAACACAACACAAACACTGATCATTCGCAGAGAGTACATATTGTTATGATGTCGTTATTACAATGGATAGCAACGGTTACCGCACGCGTTCTGCTAGACGATTGCACTACTTCTTCTCGTTGGCGGTGGCGTACATAGATAGTAAACTAACGATTATCGAACAAAGTATGGCAAGGTGTTGTTCGCACTCTTGCATATCAAGCCCCAAGTAGTTTCAGTCAGAGAGGGAGAAGTGTGTGCGATCGTACTCGAGAGGCGCCAATAGAAACTGATCGGTAACGATCGTTAATGGGACTTCTTTTATATTGAACCACCGATAGCAGGGCAGGGGATGTATCGTTTTTTTTTTTTCTAAATGAGGGACAATTAACTACTAGCAGATTCCCCGAAAATATTGACTTTGAGAATGATCGATGGTTTAAGTTAAAGCAGTCGAGTGTTTGTTTTCTTCGGAAACGAGACTTACACGAGTCATGATCGCGCACCCTCATATCAATATCTTCCCAGCTTTGATAAAGCACGTGTTGAGTCCAAGAAAAGCTGCTGCATCTTCAAGATAAATGTGGGGATTCTAAGGAATTCTCATGAATAACGAGATAAGTTTTTACTTCTTCCAGGACTGACGCAGAAACGCGCAGATATCTTTAGATTCAAGTTATCGTACTCACAATTTTAAGTGGTAGGTGTTCATTCAACATCCAGAGCTAGACATGATCACGTAACGGTCAATCGTTGACTAGAAGCAACGTTCCTGTTGCTCCTAAACAGAACTGGTTGAACAGACGTGAGATTTATATGCATATATTTAGCATTATACACGTTAGCTATTGTAATGTCCGGAATAGTTGTGTCTGGTAAATGATCGAGTTTGTTGGAACTGGTTTGCTTGTTCCGTCAAAATTCAATCAGCGCCATTCGCCATTAAAAAACAGTGCATACACGATACCACTATTCTCCTTTCTTTTTAATATTCATAGTGAAAACGACTGCTAATGATTATTTAATAAAGTTTGATAGTCCGCTCGATTCTCGATTTAGAATCTTTTTAGTTATGAAATTTTCTTGACTATCGGGTCTTAATGTACGTATTGCACTATTGTCAAACTTCAAGAGATTTGGATTATTGCCGTTTGATTGTTAATCGTGATAGGGTCCAGTTTCACAGGACAGGAACGAATAGGATCTGAAATTAGGGTCCTGGAAGTAAATGACACTCTTCCATGTCATTACTTTAGATCTGCGAGTTTTGTTTGAAAAAGCCTCACAGTGTGTGTTTTAACCTTCATACTACAGTGTTAAAATAAAAATCACACTTCACGTGTTCGAATCATATTGGCACGGAATTGACTTAGCAATATCTCAGGCATTTCTCAGTCAAACTCATTTGTTTATATACCCTAAATAATCGTCATTTTTCGAAACTGCTTGATTAGGGGAGATTGGGTAGACTTGATCCCCTTTTCTGATTTCCGATGTATCAGAACCAAAAATAAATAAACATACGCGATTTCCACACAGACTCTCTAAAAAATATAGTATTTAACTTTAATGATGTATGACAGTCCTTAAATTATTGTTGTCATTGATACACAATCGATTTTTTGGAGTGCTGTCAAAAATCGACTTTTAAAATATTCGGGGGAAATTGATCCCTCTCCAAGAAAGTGCTTTGATAAAATTAGAAAGGTGCCCTCAGATTTTTAAAATATTTTTCCTTCAAAATACGCGGAATTTTCGAAATGCTGTGCGTATACGTGAACGATTTTTGTTATTGAATTCGACAGCACATGCAATTTTAAAATTTGGGGAGACTTGATCCCCTTTTTATGATATCTACGCAATAAATATTTTTTTCCTGTCAACCCTTCATCAAATCTGTCAAATCTACAAAAAATTAGAAGCCTGAAAATAGATTTATATTTTTTTGAATTTTTTCGCAAAATTTTTGTGTGACTAATGGGGGATCAAGTGTCCCCATATCGAGGCAATAACTTGAAATCCAAATATCCTAAAACTTTGATGGAATGTTAACATTTTCATCAGTACAGATCATAAAGCATATTTATGGCTTTGTGCTGTGAAAAAACGAAAGCATTTGGTCCAGGCTTGTAAAATGTCATCTGCATGTCATTTGACTAGTTTGTTAATAACTTTCTTAAAAAGTAAAATTCACATCATAATTTTAGCTGTACTCATAACGGTTGAGTAGGGCTATATTGTTGTTCAAGGGTACATTGCTCTAAATATAACATCTAAGGCTGGAGACTGGAAACTCTCCAAAATGTCACGTGTCATTTGACATAATGTCATTTGAATGACATTTTGCCTCCCACGCCCCAGATTACATATTTACAGCAATGTCTTGTTAGACAAAGTTGTAGGCACATTTAAGCGCTATAAGTTCGTCATACATCAATCATCAATAGCAACTTCTGGAAAAAGTTCTAGAAAAATTATACAAACGAATGCAAATGACATTTTACAACACTGATTTGGTCAATGTTATGAAAAGTTGTTCAAATTTTGCTTGGCCAATAAAAAAATCTTTAGGAAGGTCAAATCATACAAACCGCCCTGCAGAATAAATAAGGTTGTCAATCCAAAAAATAACTCACCACATAAAGGTCGTTTGTCTAGAAGATCTATACTAAAAAATACTCTAGAACAAAACTACTTTAGTCCTCGATTAAACAGGGGGTGATCAAGTCTCCCCGGGGATCAAGTCTACCCACCTTCCCCTACCGACCATACCTACAAACTGTAATCGGTGATGGACTATTCCAGACTAGTAGAATACGATATCGTTCTGGAGTACAATCAATTGTTCTCTCTGATCAACTACACATTTTACAAAAACCAGGCGTATGATTTTTTGAAGATTTCAATAATGTCCAAACTACACATGGTTCAAGAGGCCTTCCTTAGCCGTGCGGAGATGCGCGGCTACAAAGCAAGGTTCGATTCCCGTTTTTTCGGGTTGGAAATTTTCTCCACTTCCCTGGGCATTAAGTATCATCGTGTTAGCCTTATGATATACGATTGCAAAAATTGGTAATTTGGCTTAGAAACCTCGCAGTTAATAACTGTGGAAATGCTTAATAAACACTAAGCGGCGAGGCGGCAATGCCCCAGTGGGGAATCTAATGCCAATAAGAAGAAGAAGAAGACACTTGGTTCAAAGCTGATAGCAATCTAGCATGTTCATCCAGGCCTCTAGAGACCAAGCGTATGCTTCACGATTTAGAATCAGTAGACGTTCGATAGCCAAAAGACTGCTATTCGATAAGTACACTAAGCAAAATAAAAAATACCACAATCATGTTTTTGCCTTTCTCGTACAATGTAGTTGTACCGAAAGGCTATCATTTCACTACGAAAACGAAATTTTTACAGAAGCATAGGAGACCCATAGTGTTATATACCAATCGACTGAAAACTGAACACATGTCTGTCTGTCCGTGTGTATGTATTGTGTGTACAAAAGCTAAGAAAAACATTAGACAACTTTTGTATGTATATGTGTGTACAAAAGCTAAGAAAAACATTAGACAACTTTTCATATAGTAATTTTTAACCGATTTTCTCGCAACAAATTTTATTCGATAGGGGACAAAGCCTTGTTGATCACAATTGAATTTCATATCGACCGACCGCTGCGTTTGAAAGTTATGAAGAAAATGGTACATGGAACCATATAAGCCCCATATAAGGTTGGTGCCTTGACTAAATGCGAGAAAGGCAGCATCACTACTCGGTGAATTAAAATGGGTTTTTACTAATATTTTCTGAAATTATTAACAGATGATGGTAATTTCAGTTCAGAATGTAAGCATATTCTGTTTCACAACTTTTCAGTGCATTACATTGATATTAATGTGGACCTTTTACATTTAAGTTTCTCGCGAACGAGCGTGAGGTGATCCCAGGGTGACGGCAGCACTACGAAGAGTACCTGTGGCAGACAACGATGGTGGCGAACCTGGGAGCACGCACGCAGGACATACGATTTCCGGCTCCGGATCTCCAGGAAATTCAGGAGGAAATTAGCCGGCTGAAAAACAACAAAGCTGACCAACTACCAGGAGGGCTATTTGAACACGCTACAACACACGGATTGTAGCAGCTACCGCGCAATAACATTGCTGAACGCTGCCTACAAAGTACTCTTCCAAATGTTATGCCGTTGACTAACAACAATTCCAAGAAGGTTCGCGGAGCAGTACCAGGCGGGATTCATGGACGAACGCTCTGCCACAGACCAGGCGTTTGCCTTACGCCAAATATTGCAGAAATGCCACGAATACAACGTACCAACACATCATCTATACAATCGATCGAGACCAACTATGGCAGTTAATGCATGAACACGGATTTCCGGATAAACTGATACGGTTGATCAAGGCGATGATGGATCGGGTGATGTGTATAGTTCGAGTTTCGGGGGCATTCTCGAGTACCTTTGAAACGCGCAGAAGGTTTCTGCAAGGTGATGGTCTTTCGTGCCTGCTATTCAACATCGCTTTGGAGGGAGTAATACAAAGGTCAGAGATTGACACGAGTGGTAAGAAGTCCGCCGAGTTATTTGGTTTCGCCGATGACAAAGATATTATCAACCGTCTAAGACGAATTAAGTACTCTCCATTTAATTCCACCAGTTAATTTTCGATATCTTTGCAGATACGTATTTCGACCACAACTGTGTGGTCGTCTTCAGTGTCTCGTACTTGACTCGACTTCCGAAGATATTATGCCACGTAACTTTAAGAAGATGGAGGAAGCCTACATCATCAGACTGAAGAGTGGAGCTAACCGGTTTGGACTAGTCATCAACACGTCAAAGACTAAGTACATGAAACGTACATGCACAAACGAATTGATGAATGTGGTTCCTTCTTTCGAAAAGTTGATAGTCTTGGTGGTTGACAATACTATTTGTGCGATTTGCAAAAAGTGCTGCTTGGTAAAATTAGCTGAAACCTCGGTTATGAAGTAAAATGATGATTCTGTTTCCTTTTTTCCTAATGTTTCGCTTTTGAAAATTGGCCTAATCGGCCATTGCGTTCCGGAGTTTTTAGAAATACATTGTTTTTCCCCCATTTTCCCCCTTAGAAAAAAATTCAAAATCGTAAAACTTTTTTTTTCGAAAACTGCTGCAATGCATTCAAATGAACGCAAACAAATGTAAATCGATAGAAATAACTGATTCTATCGCCCTAAAGTGCAATTTTGACCTCTCTTATGTACTTTCTTGTTACTCTTATGTGTTTTCTTGTTTTATAATACACGAGAAAGGCACCATCACCGCTAGGTGGATTATTCTGTTTTTTTTTTTTTTAATTTCGGGTAAGTATCGACGATTAAGTTAGAGTTAGAGGATCACATCGCAATGCTAAAAATAAGCTTAATCAAACACGGCGGGATAAATACATAAATGGATAAATTTGAAATATGACTAAAACAAGGCTTTTAGAGAAAATTATAGAGAGTTTTGAGAGATTAGCCTGGATCGGGCCGTAATTCCTTAGAAAACATTCGGTTTATTCTTGCTCGTTACTTTTATAAAAACCCAGAATAACCCACCTAGCGGTGACGATGCCTTTCTCGATTTAATCGTTTGGTTTCGCCTTAGCGTGATACACATAATAAATAATTGCCTACATTACGGCTCTTGCAAACGCTATATAGCGAATCAACCAACACACCATTTTCTTAATAACTTTTGAACGTATTGACCGATCTTGATTATATTCAATAGTGATCAATTAGAGTTTGTCCCTCGTCGAATGCAACGAGAAAATCGGTTAAGAATTACTATATAAAAAATCTGAAGGTTTATGTACAAGACACAACCGCCCAACGTAAACTACGTGAAACAGTTTGATGCATTGCGGAATGTAGTAATTATCAAGCATGAATAGTTTAAAATAATTCATTAGATTACTTATGTCACTGGCTTAGAACAAAATTTACGTAACTTCAAATATGAAATATGTTGGATATCGTCGTCGGAGGTGACAATGGGTCTGTGAGGTGACGATGGGTCACGATGGGTCACACCGACAGTCTGGAGTTTAGATAACAAAATCGTTCAAAAAGGTCTCTTAAATTTAGTTTTCTTGTCCTCAGATACATTGAACAGGGTGTCGACTCATCTTCAAAATAAAAATTTCCTGATTTTTCCAGGTTTTTACCAGGGTTTTCAATAAATTTCCAGGATTGAACACATAACATCTAGCCTTTACTAGTTTAGTTATACATGGTGCAGATGATTTTATTGATTGTTGAAAAAAGAAATAAATAATGTTGAAATGTATTCAAAAATTATTGTCACATTCAATTATTGTCATGTGTCATAATGTCACATTAATTCTGAAACTTCGAAGATTTGATAACATTAAATGCTAAAACCCTTTCCTTTAGGCAGTTTCAAACTTTATGATTTTTTTTCTGTATTTTGTCGTCGGGAATAGTGTTTCTTGAAAAATTCATCGAGGTGTTATCTCAGAAATTTATCCAGAAATTTCGTTTGTAAATACTTCAAGAAATTCTTTCGTTACTTAATTCCAAAACTCTTTCAGGTATTTTATCAGAAATTCTTTCAAAAATTTCTTCAGTAATTCCAGTAGAAATTCCTCTAGAAATTTATTCTGAAACTTCTGCAAGAATTTACTTCTCCGGAAGTTTGTTTGGAAATTTATTTGGAAAAACCTTAACTAATTTCTTAGGGAATTCTACCGGAAATTCATTTAAAAATTCATTCATTAAAAACATTGTAAATTTCTTAGAAATTTTTTATTTTAGGATTTCTTTTTGAAATTCTTTATTCTGGAAATTCCTCCAAGTATTCCTCCGAAAATTCTTAAATTTAAATTTCTTCAGAAATTCTTTCCCTTGGAAATTCCATTCCTTCGGAAATTTTCTAATAATTTCTTCGAATTTTTCGCCAGGAATTCTTCCGAAAATTCTAGGAGCTTCCGAAAAAACTCTTAAAGAAATGCCGAATAAACTCTGACAGGAATTTTAGAAATAATTTCTAAAGATTGTTGTAGCATTGTTAACTTTATCCAGTAATAACTTTGGAAATACGAGACGAGCCAGCCTTGGGCTGAACGTCTCCTTAATAAAGATATATATAAAAAAAAACTTTGGAAATTCTCCCAGGAATTCCTATAAATGTGCCTTCAAGAATTCCTTCAAAAATTATTCTGGAATTCCTTCATAAGCACATTTAAAAATTTCTTGGTAGATTTCTTTAAGAATTTCTTCAGAAATTCCATCCCAAATCCCCTGAGGATTTTTTAAAAGAATTGCAATCTTTATGTGGCGATTGTTTTTTTTTTTGTTATTTTACTCAGTCTTTGATTTAGTTAAACGAGTATGTTATTTACCCTTTGAGGGTTACTAATAAAAAAATCAGGAAAGGAGGGAGGGGGGAGTAAAAAAAATGCCACTGCCAGTAAGTACATAGATTTAGAAAAAAATCACATACAACAAATAACATACAATAAAAAAAACGACAGTATTTTCCCCCTGAGGAAAAAACAATCCCCGTGCCGAAATATCGTGTAAAAAGCATACTCGTTTCACTACATTAAAGACTAAGTAGCCGTTTATTACTGGAATATAAAAAAATATTGATCTCTTTCAATGGAATGTCTTCATCCGTCATAAGACGAGTTTAATACTATTTCATTTAATTCCACCATTTTGTAATCAATATATATATTCGTATTTCGAACTCAACTGTAAAGCCGCTTTTAGTGTAACGTAGTGGAATTAAATGGAATAGTACTAAACCGGTTTTATGACAGGTGCTAAATTTAAATAATTCCTTGAGGAATTCCTTTGAAATTACTTTCAGAAATTCCTTCCAAAATTATTTCTGAAGAAATTTTAGAAGAAAATTCTAAATCTATTTCCGAAGGAATTTGGGTCGTAGAAATTTTAGAATTAATTTCATAAAAATCCTGAAGGAATTTTAAAAGTATTTTCCAATATATCCAAAGAAATTCAGGGAATAATTTTCCAGGAATTCCTGAAGGAATTTCCGATGCAATTCTTCAAATAAAATTCTGTAAGAAAATTCTAAAAGATTTCACATTCCACATTTCACAACCAAAACTGTACGAAAACACGGTTCGTTGATTTTTCCGATGGAAGAGATCATCCTCATCATCCGAGATAGATCTGTTTAACCGACGACGCAAACTCGTCTGGTACTCTATCAACTTCGGCTTTGCTGCTGGAGAATCCACAAACTTCACCGATTTCTTCACCTTGTCCTCCAAGTCATAGCAGAAGCGACGTGTGTGACCATCTCTGCCACAGTAATGGCCCGTTTACATATGAGCTAGTTCTAGCGGACAATGCACTGTCCGACAATACTAGCACGAAATTAGCATAATGTAAACACTTATTAGCGAGGACAATTCCTGTTTACATTGTGCTAATAACGCGCTAGTATTGTCCGATAGTGAATTGTCCGCTAGAACTAGCGAATATATAAACGGGCCATAATTACAGTGAAACTTCTGCGATCAGGATGAAGAACGATGTCCACGATCTAGAACGAACGAAATAGAACGACTACGGCTTCTAAAACGCTTATTTGGTCCACGACTTCTGCTACGGGATCTACTACGTGAAACACTATGCTCTTCTCGCTTACCAAGCCTGTTCAATACACTCACACGACCGGACTCTCGAGAAACCAGCTTTCGATTCACTCAAGCTAGCTCCCTTCTTCATCAAACAAACGAAGATCCGGTTCGCGAATGCGACACACAAGCTTGTCGCGGATTGCGATGTCTTTAAATTCGCCAAACTCACACATCTCCGCTTGTAGCTTCACCGCGAGAATGAAATCCTCCGCACTTTCGATAGAACCTTGCATTTGTTGATAAAACTTGTAACGCTGGATCATGTCGCTCTCAGTTTTGTCGTATCGCTTCTGCAGCGCATCTGTAATCTCCTTAAACGACACCAACTTCAAGTTCTTTCCAGGAAACAGAAGCTTCAACTCGCTGTAAACGTCCTTTCCGCATGCCGCCAGAAGCGAAGCCTTCTGTTCATTCGCATCTGTCATCTTGTTGTCGATGAAAATCCAGTTCATCTGCAAAACATAACTCCCGCTAAACAAACTCTGAGCTCGATAAAACATGACTACTGATAAACTTGTCCACTTTTTACCGCCTCCGTGGCAGTTAAACATGTTTTTAAACACAATAGTTCAATAATATTTAAAATCGACATCTTTCTTGAGATGCTTTAGTCGCTTCGAACGCCGGACACTTTCCACACGGTTCTTCACACTCGCTTCGACGGGCCAGCCTGCGGATCAACCTGCCCAGGCATCAAACTCGACTACCCTCGCTGATCATCGCCCACTGACGAATCACTTCGACGGAGCGGAACACCAAACCTCGCCCGTGACCCCGTTACGACCATCCCCGTCACCGTAGATGAAAGAATCCGAAGGAAAACCATAAAAGTCGTCTTCGTCGTTGCTTAACCTAACTTCTTCGTGATCGTCCCCTCTAACACGCTTTCTTCGCTGGACCCCCTTGCTCCTCCCCAAGAACAAACCTCGGCGCTTTGGGGTGCCCACCAGCTTCAGCTGATTTCGATGAGCGGAGTAAACTCTCCCTCCAACGGAAACCTGAAAAACACGTGAGGAGATACGTCTGAGAAACTTGGCTTCTAACCATCTACGAATATCCGTAGGTCTAAAATTCTTATAGTAAACAATATCTCCAGGACGCAACTTGTCAATCAAGTCATGTTTTTTGGAACTAAAACGTCCTTCCCGCATGCCACCAGAAGCGATGCCTTCTGTTCATTCGCATCTGTCATCTTGTTGTCGATGAAAATCTAGTCCATCTGCTCCAGATACTGGCTAAACGGAATCGTACCGCGTATGTACGGCTATACGGCTCAACGTGATTCACTAACGGCATACTGACAGCGATGAAAACGCCTGCCCCCAAGCCTGCCCCTTAGACGTAGTTTACGTCAAAAATATAAGATTGATGTTATTTAACTTCAACAACTGCCAAATATTGCTAGCACCACTACACTGTTCCTTCAGTGGTGTTAAAAATTATTTTTTGTTCCCATAGTCATGTTCCCTAATCATTGATTTCTTATGAGACTCGCCATTATGGATACAGTTGCACCACTATAGGTGCAAGGGGGGCAATTTTATTAATATTATTATTATCGTCTTTATTAAAGAGGTTTTCAGCCCTTGGTTGGCTCACCTCTAGTATCAGAAAATTTTATTAACAAAAACCATTGTTTTCAATTGTTTTTCAAGCGAAATCTCAGGATAACTTGCAATTGACAAGATATTTAAAACAGGACGCATCAACTAAACCACCCCACTCCCTCCACTATTGATGCTACCTCCACTAAGGGCACGGTTACCCTATATGTGGTCTATGAACGATTGACGAAATATTTGTTTATTTGTTTATTTGTATACATTCATCTGACACTTTGGTGGTCTTAATGAACAATTGGCTTAATATACTAACTAACTAAAACATACAACATATAAAAACGCCTTAAGAAATAAAAATTATGCTTAGAAAATAGTTATCATCTTAATGAGAGTCGTTCTTGAAAGGTCCGCGTGGTTAAGTTGAAATCAAACAGTTCAAAAACGTCATTGAAAATACTACACATAAATCTAATAGGATCATGCTGACCATACTCAACGTTTCGCGTTTCAAAATGGAGGCAATTCCGCTGGCGTAGAGTTCTTGTAGGAGCGTAAATATTGATCTCAGTTAGAACAGATGGGACGTCAATTTCTCCTTTTAAAATTTTCGCCACAAATACAGCTTGAGCGATGGATCGTCGTCGTTCTAGTGTTTGTAGTCCAAGAAGTTGGCAACGTTCTTCATATGGAGGCAGGTTTGTGGCATCATTCCACGGGAGGAAGCGCAGAGCATATCGTAAGAATTTTTTTCTGAATTGATTCGATCCTAGCAATCCAGTTGGCGTGGTATGGACCCAGGGGAACGACACCCAATTTTTTCACTATGGATTTTGACAGGTTCGCCTGTTCGTGCTTTTTTGGGTGATAAATTTATCCCCCAGTGTCAAATCACCCCAATACTGATTTATTTTGCAATAGTATGTGCGCGAATTTTGAATGTTTACGTTTTTACAGGAGAATATGATGCAAAACGCCCATTTCACTCAATAATGCAACATGATACAATCATAAGAAAATAGAGAAAAAAAGAACGAACTATAAATTAAAACTATTTTAGACTCGATTCCATACTTTAAACTTAAGAATGTTCAACTTATTTGCTCAATTCTTAAGAATGTTACTTGCGTAAGGCACTGTCTATGCCTTCGTTCGTTTTATATCATTTTCACCCTGGAAGTTGTTTGTGTTGCATTCGCAGTGCACTCGTATTGGTGACTCAGAAAAGATGTGACAAAGATGGCGTAGCTTGTCATCCCCGTGTATGGACCAGAGTCTATTATATATAGAGTTACGCAAAGAGTGAAGCCAAATCTACCTATTGAACTGTCAAACCGTCTACCTATCGAGCAAAGTAAACAAATGATTGTTGGTAAGGCGGAAGTATTGTTATCGCCTGATGATTATTATGGCGAATTAAAACTCATGAATTGAAATGTATTAGATTTGTTCTAGAAACAGCTTCAAAAAACTTCAATACACCCCCCAATAAAGTTGCAACAAGAAACTCACGTGTTTGCACTCTGTAGGTGACTTTGGTTATCGAAATAAAAAGCTTTAGAAGTGATCACTCCCGTGAAGTCACTTGAAGGGTTGAACAAAAATGAAAGTTTTCAACATAATAACAAGAGCATCATTCGGAATGAGAGTAAGAAGATCCTCTTTGCGCAACTCTATATAATAGACTCTGGTATGGACCATGGACACCAGGAAACCACACTTGACTCCAAAATGGATCGTACCAGCGAGCAATACAGTGATCGCAGGCAGAATGGATCATGGAATTCTGAAGAAATTTTGAGTATAAATCCAAGCTGTCTATTTGCTTTAGAAATTACATCAGAGTAGTGGACTCGAAATGTAAGGCCACTATCCAGCATAACGCCCAAGTCTCGTACTTGCGTTACTCTTTGCAACGGCTGGTCTGCGATGGTATAGTCAAAGACAAATGGTTTGATCTTTCGATGAAACGAGATGATACTGCATTTAGCAATGCTAACTGCCATGAAGTTTCTGGAACACCACATTACAAAACAATCTACCATCTTCTCAAGCTCCATGCAATCTTGTAGACTCTTAATTATCATGTAGATCTTGACATCGTATGCGAAAAACGATCGGCATCCGGGTGGCAACAATATATCGATTTCATTTATGAATAGCACAAAAAGCAATGGGCCCAGATTGCTTCCTTGAGGAACTCCGGAAATGTTACAAAACGATTCAGACTGTTCAGTTTCTATTTTGACACACAGTGTGCGATTAGACAGGTACGATCTTAACCATGAGACAAATGCGGGGGAAACGCCAATTTTCTCCAATCTAGCTAGTAATATTCCATGGTCAACACGATCAAAGGCTGCTTTGAGGTCCGTATAGACAGCATCAACCTGAGCACCAGAATCCATACTACGTAGGCATGTGGAAAGGAATTGAACTAAGTTCGTTGAAACAGATCTCTTTGGAAAGAATCCGTGTTGATTGTCGGCGTAGCACCAACTTAGAAGTCGGAAAACGGAACTTCCGAACCGAACTTTTTTCCGAAGTTTTATCTGTCAAACTATTTGATGCGTTGCATCAGCGCATCTTCAGGCGAATCCAGCGCACTACTCAAGTACGAGACACTGAAGACGGCCTTACTGTTGAGGTCGAAATATGTATCTGTCAAGATACAATTAAGTGGTGGAATTCAATGGGATTGTACAAACTCGTCTTATGACAAGTGAATCCAGCGCACTACTTCCAAAGTTGGGAAAGTTGCCTGTATATGAAGAAAAATCCAACTTCGGTATAAAAAGCGTTCTACATTTGTTCCGGATAGACAATAGATAAAAATAAGTATCAGATGGTAATGTTTAACGCTCTTTATGGATTTTACGGAAATATTGATATTTTCGCGTTTTTCATGCAATATTGGTTTACACAGAACGTTCTCTCCCCGCATAGAACCAACGCCAGTGTATCGCTTTACGGAAGTGAACGTATCAAATCTCGCTTAACTTTTCAAAAGGTCCTAAGTAACATTTTTTTCATGAATTAATTTGAGTAGCGCAATCAACAGACCAATATGAAAGCTTTTGATTGCACTACTCAAATTAATTCATGAAAAAATGTTACTTAGGACCTTTTGAAAAGTTGAGCGAGAAATGTTTGACGAAACACTTTTCCTAGAAAAAATATGTTAAGCTTTTTTTTAGTGGAATGTATTCAACCGTCTAAGACGAGTTTAGCACTTTCCATTTAATTCCACTAAGTTTTGTTATATTTGCAGATACGTATTTCGACCTCAACTGTGAGGTCGTCTTCAGTGTCTTGTACTTGACTCGACACTTATCGTAATTGAACCGTATCACGAAGAGGAGCGTTAAGCGGTTAACGGCAAATGCAAATTGTAGTCGTCTATTTTAATTTTAGCTAGGGGAACAAGGGGCAATATGGACACCCTAAGGTTTTAATCAATATTAGGTGATTTAAATTGAATATAATTCGGATATTTAGCAATTACATGATACTATTACTCGTTAACTACCAGTTCTGTTTTGAATCGTACTGAAAATACGGCAATTTCAATCAAATAGGACGATTTTGTAATAGTTAATTTTTCTCTATCTCGGGAAGGTAGCGGGGCAGATTGGACACCCCCATGGGGCAGTATGGACACCCTTATAAAAAATGAAGACATTTATCTTACTCGTAATTATATGCCATCGTAATCTATTTTATTCATCATCCAACCAAAATATTAACCAATTGTTCATCTTCCTGTCATGTTTTTGTATGAGACACCTAAAATTGTGTTTGGATTATCAACATCCGAAAATCTATTTCCCTCGTCTTATGCGAGGTCATATATGGTCGTTTTCTATTTTAATTCCATGGTGAATAGAAGAAGATTGGTTACGTAACGCAAAAATTTGCCACTTTCAGCCGGCCTCATACATGTATGTCGAACTTTTTGTATGAAGCATATGATTTTTTTTATATGGATCCTCACACTTATTGCAAGACCCCTTCCCAATCGTCTCTCCTCTAAGCATTGCATAATCTATGCATGCTCTTATCCACCCTACTGGCATCGCCAATCCTTCCAATGGGTTGTACCGATCAACTTGCCAACGAGATTGCCAAATCTATACAAAACACTTCCTTTTTTGTTGCACTTCAGCGACTTCTATGGTATATATGTCATGTACTGAAACTTTTATAGCGATTTATAATTTCGCACCATGATAACACGAAAATAACACGATACGAAAGCCCAGTTCGATGAGTTTGAGGTTAATTTTTTTTATTTTTAGGGTGTCAGTTCTACCCCCATATAGAGTGTTCAGTTTGCCCCAACAGCTGAACATAGTTAAAAACAGTTGGAAATTTTATAAAAATCAAGGAAACTTGTCACAAATACATGCCAGAGCACTATAAATAACAGATTTTTGCTATGGGATGACTAATAATTGAGAAATCATCTTCTATGGTAAAGTAAAGCTTATTTTATGGGATGTGAAACTTATAATTTTTAATCATTTGGTAGACATTCTAACTTTTTTGTCAAATTTATGCGCTAAGAAGATAAACCAATGACTTCTACGCTATAAATTAGTTGTTTGTGGAAGGATTATAAAGTTCGCTGCATTGAAAATAGAAAAATGGTTGAATTAACAAGAATATTGGGGGTGTCCAATCTGCCCCGGGTGTTCATAATGCCCCCTGGTCCCCTATATGTAACTAGCAGACCCGACGAACTTCGTTTCGCCTTAAATTGATTTATTGATATATTTCTAAACGCCACTGAATCATATATCTTCCCGTCCAAAACCCCCACATGTCAGATTTAATTCTATTTTCTTGATTAATTCTCGAGTTATGAAGAAATTGGTGTTATATTTGTATGGAAGACCCCCTTTCCAAAGGGAGAGGGGTCACGAACCAGCTACCCCTACTACCCGGCCCCAAAAACCTCTGCACAAAAATTATCATGCCGATCGGTTCAGTAGTTTCCGAGTCTATAAGGGTCAGACAGACAGAAATTCATTTTTATGTATATAGATTCTTTTACCATTTCCACATTTATTAATTGAAAGCTTTTCTATATCCGCTTATGCATGATTATGTATCTAGTACATGACTGTGTATCGGCAAGTGAAGTACAGGATTCTGTTTTTACACGATTTTTTTTGCTCGTATTTTTTATCGTGAGACTTCAAATTACCACCAAAATCTTCGCAGCATGTTTCAAAAAATCCTAAATAAATCAAAGAAAATCACAATAATTAATATGCCTTTTAACATGTGAGTGGAAAATTAAGAATATGTAAATCGTGTAAAAACAGAATTCAGTGTACAACAGAATTCAATGGAAACACAGGGAGCGCAGGAAGCCAAGAATGTTTCCCACTCGAAAACATCCTAGGTAGGACCGAGAATCAATCTTAATCCTAAAAACCTATTCAGATTACGTCATTTATGATGATAAATATCATGATAAAAAGTACCTTGATGCCAATCCCCATACACTAATTTTTTTTTCTAAAATTTGACATGATAATAAATGGAGTAGTCGGAATAAGCTATAAAGTTAACTGGAGACACCTTGATCTAAATATTTATTTTTATTTATTCTTTGATTTTTTGTGAATTTTGCCATGGGGTTAACTCATAGTTTCATTAACGCTAAAGGTCGTAATTGACTAGAAGCCACCCGTGTAAAAAAAGAACTGGGTGTATACCTAATTTACAATAGAAAATAATAAGACCAGATTAGATTAGAGTGGACAAACCTTTTTTTTACGAAAAGCAAATAACTGATTAACACATTACTCAATAATTTACTACTTAACAACATAAAACGCCAAACATTGAGCACATTGCATAGCCTGATAACGTTCCAATAATGCTCACTAATTTCAAACGACTGCTCTCAACCTTGTCTCGTATCTCACATGTTGGGTGCCCGCATCGGATGCTATCGAGCTAGTTTGCATATAGTTTCGCATCGCGATGGCACTGTGACCTGCATTTTCAATCAGGGAAATTTCGGATAAATGTCATACCTAATGCGTACCACAAAGTCGATGGACAAGTATTGAAATCAATTCAATTTATTTTATAAAATATATATAATTTCTTTCTTCCGTTCTAAATAATCTTCGAATTCTATACATTTTTTTTAAATTTACCTTCTCCTGCCAGAGTGTTGACATCATTGAATAAAATTTGCGAATTGTTCCTCTTGCTTAAGATTTGCTTATTGTTGTGAATTGTTAGAAACCAAATACATAATCTTCCATTGTTCAGTTTTGTAACAGTATTTCAGACCTATTTAATGCTCATAAGTAGAGAAACAAGAACCAATAATAAGATGTTATCGAACAAAAAACTATTGCATCTGTTGTTTTTTCAAGTTTACAATATTGTAATATCTGTAGTCACAATTATTCCATTTCTACAATAGATGTATTTTCTTCTGTCAAAATACATAAACGAAAATTAGTAGTAGCAGGAATAAGCTCTTTTTAAAATTATGGGATTATTCACTTAACAGCCTAAGCACCTGTGTAGATTGCCCAAAGTTCAAGGAATATTAGCTTTATTTACTAATCAATGTAAGTTGATTATTCCCAATTCAGTTCTAGATTTACACAGCTGTTTATGCTTTTTAATGAATAAACCTATCATGATTTGTTTCCAAAAAGTTTTTATATACTTTGCATAATCAATAAAAACTAAGCTTTTTTAAATAAATATTAGGGAAATAGCTTACACTTCCACTGCAGAATTAAACAAAATATGATCTCTCTATACAATACTTTTTAAGATAACCAGTATTTGTAGCATTCATGTTTTAATTAATTTCACGTGTTTGTGTCTAGTTTGTAACTAAAGCTCCATTGATTTATTTATAAATTTCTTTGTAAGAAGACATTTCCGGCACAAAAAGCGAAGCCCATCCAAAAAAAAGGTTTACGTTCAATTCTGCCCTACTGCCATCAACTTACACATCTCAAACGGATTTGCAACTGTCGTGTCATTTGAAACCATCTCAGAAACAATCGGCAGAAATCTCATTCTGGGTAGCTTCAATCGAATTTTGAAAGAGGAAAACATCACAAAAGTAATAGTACCACCAATTTTTATTAAAAACTACAACGCACAAAACTGTTTTCTCCCAAAATGTTCATGCTATCATGTAAAAAGTATATGTATGTGTGGTAACAATTATCACATTCACGAAAGAAGTATCCTTTATTTTTTATTTGATTTTTGTTAGCAAAAACGTTCAAAATTGAGTTGTGTGATTAGCAATAAAAAACCACCCCCTTCCCACATCCAGAGTGCGCCTACATGTATGGACAAATAGTTTTTTGTTTTTTAAATTTCTTTTTTGTAGTTCTGTTTTAGCTCCTCTGTTTCATGTTTTACTACAAACATGCTATAGTATGATTAGAGATTTTACTATTTAGTAGTTTCTGTTTAGCAGTCATTTAGGTTATTTTCTAGTTTTTCTTTAACATTTAGTAAGGCATTTTTGATTTTCCACCGTTGTCTACTCTATTAGTATTTTGTAACTGTTTTATGTGAGTGTTCGGCATAGAAGGGTTTTCTGTCTTGCATTAGCGCTGTTTTCAAGTATGAGAAATAAAATTTCGAAAATAAAAGTGGGTTTCAGACGATTTTTTTACTTTTGATTTACATCAATATCTACAGTTTGAGTAACTAATTTACATGGATTTTGGAGGAGATGTAGTACAGTTTAGCTTTTCTGTTATACGCTTTACTTCTTGTATCGTAATAAGTCCTCTGGTTTTCTCTTTCTGTCGTTGTGTTCAGTCGTTCTTTTTGCACAAAGCTTCGCTTTTATGTTGTTCCCCATCACTTGTCTGTTTCGGATCTAGTAAAATTGCTATTGGTTGTTTTCTGTGGTTTCGCTGTAGTGTATGTTTTGCTTTTACGATAGGAATGGATTCGATGACTGCGGATTCATCCAGGGAGCATTATTGTTGATGTTGTTCTGTTGAGATACATTAGAAGATCAAGTTATGTTTGGGTTCCTGATTGAATATGCATTCTCAAAGCAGTTAGTGTGATTAAACAATTCTTAATTGCATAAGCGAAAACGAAAAACTTGAATCAAACCAAAATTATGAAGCTACAAAGCGGTGAAAGAAATTGCAATAGAAAAAAAAAATGTTTTAATTGAATATTTGAAGATCTTGTTAGTCTTTATGTTATTTTCCTTTATTTTCCTTTCAATGTCTTTACACGTTCGCACTGACAATTGAGTTTCTTTTTAGTGCTGCAACTTTAATAAATTGTCGGATTTTTTTTTAATTTTTATCATCCGTATGGGAATTCGTAACTCATGTGGCAAGCATTATGATGGTTCTACACTGAGGATACTGGCCGTAAGATTTTCATACGACCAAACTTATGAGAATGTTTCATACGAATTGAACTATGAAAATTATAGGATCCTTTTTCGATCAATTTTAACTCTTTATTGGGTATCCAACGAGACAGTTTCTCGAAGCGTTGATGGGCGTGTGGCGTGAACGCACGCCTCCTAATCACGACGTCCATGATTCGAGCCCGGGTTACACTTTTTTTTTTTAACAAACTGAAAATATTTCATAAGATTGTCGTATGAAATGCATTCCATAAGAGAATCGTATGAAAATCATTACAATTTCTTGTGGTGAAATTTCATAGGAGAAACGTATGATGTTCTTACGACCAGTATCCTCAGTGTACGTATTAGGAATAGTGATTTTAAGGTTAACGTTAACTAATTTAGATGTTTTGACGGTACAAGTTTGTTTTTCATGAGATTAATGTTATCTTTCTAGATGAAGCTGACGTACATTTTCATGATATGAAATTTCCGTTAGGATAAAATAATTACTCGTCTATAGAAACCCTTTTCGCATGCAACGGTATATGAGCAAATCAGACCACCTTTTGCCAGTGTAGAGACTAGAGAGTCACAATGCCATCATTCCCTTCCTCAAACTTTCCGTCAAAATATCATTTGAACTTGCCTTAAGCCGAGTTGATACTATCTCATTTGATTCCACCACAGATAGCTCTAACTCGACTTATGACGTCTTGTAATTTGAAGTTCTTTTATTGACCAGATGAGCCGATATACACTCCCGGCCAAAAGTTTGGGTTCGCCCTAGAAAAATAAAGGCAAAAGTTTTTGACCGTATTTTACCCGTCTTACATCCGATTTCGGGTATTGTTAGCTCAATACAAAGGGGTTCACTTTCCGGATATCGGGACCGATTTGCGATTTGGGCGTATCTTATTTTGTAAACAAACATTGAAAGGTGAATTCCTGCTAAAGTAAGCATTTCATGAGAAGATCAAGGTATGGATCCGACAGATTATGGTTTCCTCTACCAGATAAGGAAATTAGTTTGGGATAAAAGCGTTTTCATTCTCCGGAATCCGCGGAACAATGTTTGTTTACAAAATAAGTTACGCCCAAATCGCAAATCGGTCCCGATATGCGATTCTGTTGCGCGTCCCTAGCGCGAAATCTATTGAGCCTCTACTGCTGTCAAACAGCAGCTGTGACAACTTCGTGTCTAACGTCACCATGTCATCATCCTATTCATCACGAGCTGAGGTCACGAGTAGAAGCCACAACGTGTGCGCGTTAGTTTTGTTTTATTTCGTTATATGTAGTTCGCATAATAAAGTTATTAGTTGTTACGAGTCACTATAACTCCGTGTTGTCCATCGTAACAAAGTGGCGACGAGTTTGCGGGAATTCGCGTAGTATTGATTTTTGCGTCGCGATAATAAAAGAAGCATATAAACACTTGTAGTGCGGCACCACGTGTGAACATGTCGCCATCACAATCATCGCAGTCCAACAATGGAGAGCAGCCATTCAAAGAGACGATATTGAAAATCCTCAGCAATCAGCAAGCGCTGATGACACAGCTGACGCAACAAGTTTCTGCCATCCAAGGAAACGTTCAGAATGCAAATCGGAATGAGTTGATATTGGATTCCTTAGCAACAAATATCACCGAATTCGCATATGACCTTGAAAAAGGTTGTTCGTTTGATGCCTGGTTCTCACGGTATGCAGATTTATTTGAGAAGGATGCAGCCCAACTTGCAGATGATGCAAGGGACGACTATTATTAAGAAAGTTGAGTCCACATGCGCACGAACGTTACACATCATTCATCTTGCCGAAATTGTCCAAGGAATTTTCATTTGAAGAAACCGTGTCCAAATTGAAGACGATTTTCGGTACACCCGTGTCTACGTTTCATCGACGATATCAGTGCCTTCAAACAACGAAGGACGAAGATGAAGATTTCATCAGCTACTCGTGTAAAGTCAACAAGGCGTGCGTTGATTTCAAGCTCCAAGAATTGCAGGAAGATCAGTTTAAATGTCTTATCTTTGTATGTGGACTCAAGTCACCGAAGGATTCGGATATAAGGATGCGGCTACTTTCAAGAATGAACGAGGGCGACATGACCCTTGAACGAATTGTCGAAGAATGCAAAAGTCTCATCAATTTGAAGCAGGATACGGTACTCATTGGAGGAAAACCGTCCACATCAACCGTTGCTGCTACAAATGCCGTCCGTACGTACTCGCAGTCTAATAGGAAGGAAAAGGCAATCCGTTATAGAGAAAGTGCGCCGAAGTCACCGTGCTGGTCTTGCGGCGGAATGCATTTTTCAAGTCAGTGTGGGTTTAAGGATCATAAATGTCGTGATTGCGGGAGAACGGGACATAAGGAGGGCTATTGCAGCAGTTTTTCATCCAAGCAACGTCCGAAGCCAGGCAAAGGGAAGCAAGTAAACCGTAATAAGCATTCAAACAAGATTGTGGTGGTTAAAACCGGGAGCGAAACAGACGATACGTCGAGACAACCATCAACGGTGTTCCTGTTGACCTTCAACTTGATTCCGGCTCCGACATCACAATTATATCGAAGGAGAACTGGTTCAAAATCGGTTCGCCAAAAACTTCACCACCAGATTGTGAAGTTCAGACCAGGGTAGAAATATTTCACAGTCAATGCAGTGAAAAACATGGATCTCAGTATAATTTGCAGTCGCCTTCTTCGCCGCCGTGGTGAGTGCGACTGGGTGCAGCCGAAAAATCATTTCCAACACCGACCTTTCAATTTCGCATTCAGCCACTCACAAGTCACTCTGACATGCTGCTCAGTTCGCTCCTTACCATATGACTGTGAGTGGCCCATTTAAACGCGTGGTGAATTTTTTCAATTTGCTGGGTGAATGTGTACATTTTGCTGTGGTAGATTTCATCTTCGCGGCGCAGTGGGTGATGTGAGTTCTGTTGTTTACTTTTTTGCCTCTCCGGGAATGTGAGGTTGATTTCAGAAGAAAATAAAAACATGATATAAAAAAACATCACCTTCATCCAGTGCTGCCGAAAATTTACAACCCTGGTTCAGACTGCATCTGGCGACACGACAGACTAGGCATCGACGCAATGTTCCGCGCCTACATTGGCATCAGCGGCAATCAAAGAGAAGGTGACTGTTACGTCTGTTCTTCAAATCTGTCTCTCAACGTCCTAGGCTCAGATCTACTCGACAAATTTGGGCTGTGGGACGTACCATTTTCGTCCTTCTGTAAGGTGATTGATGTCAAGCAAGAAAAAAAGTCGCGGAATTGAAAGCAATATTTCCAAACGTTTTCACCGACCGGTTGGGTCTACCTCGACGTCAATGCCTCGACGTTTGGAAGAAGTAATAATGAGAAAAGGCGATGCTACACATTATTGAAGACATTTATTAATCGAACAAAAGTCAATAAAGTGTTTGTTTTTTCAAAAAATTATCTTGTCTTTATACTTATTTCCAACCCAAAAATTCAAAAAATGCAAATATAGGTTTTTATGTGTAAACAACTCAAGAAACAAAATATTTATCGTCAATGACACTGCATTAACAATCTACTGTGTACAAGGTTTTGAACGAATATTGATTAGAGAATTATATTTTGCTAAATTATTGCATGTCTTTATACTTATTTCCGGCAGTGTATGTACGAAGATGCAGGTGCACTTGACCCTCCATGACGACGCTCGACCGGTGTTTAAACCAAAGCGTCCGGTGTCGTATAGCATGGAAGCTGTCGTGGAAGACGAGTTGAACCGGCTTCAAGACAAAGGAATAATCACTCCAATTACGTACGCGGAATGGGCAGCGCCAATAGTGGTTGTACGTAAACCGGATCGTACCGTCCGAATTTGTGCCGACTTCTCTACTGGGTTAAACCGCCTCTCCCGGAAGATATATTCAATCGGATGGCCAACTGCACTGTGTTTAGCCATATCGATTTATCGGATGCCTATCTTCAGGTCCAAGTAGATGAAGAAAGTCGAAAGCTGATCAACATCAATACGCACAAGGGCCTTTACCAGTTCAACCGTTTATCCCCCGGTATCTAGAGTGCCCCTGGATCTTTCCAGCAAATAATGGATGCAATGCTAGCCGGACTGACCTGTACATGTCCATACTTTGACGACGTCCTTGTCGGAGGCCGTACAGAGGAGGAACATAGGCAGAACCTACACAAAGTTTTAGAACGCCTCCAAGACTTTGGGTTTACAGTAAAATTCGGAAAATGTCATTTCTTCATGCGTCAGGTAAATTACCTGGGGCAGTTGCTGGACAAGGAGGGCGTCCGCCCTGATCCTGAAAAAGTGAAAGCTATAGTTAACATGCCTCCACCCAATGACATCGCGACACTGCGTTCGTATCTGGGAGCAGTTAATTACTATGGGAAATACATCCGGGAAATGAGGAAGCTTCGTCAACCACTGGACGAACTACTGAAACAAGGAGTCTGTTTTCGATGGTCCGATCAGTGTCAACAGTCCTTTGATCGATTAAAAGAAATATTACAATCACCTCTAATGTTGACACACTATAATCCTCGCCTCGACATCGTAGTATCAGCGGATGCATCTAACGTTGGCATTGGTGCCCGAATAGCTCATCGTTTTCCGGATGGGTCAGAAAAGGCTGTATATCACGCATCAAGGAGCCTTACACCGGCAGAAAGTCGGTATAGCCAAATCGAAAAGGAGGCATTGGGTTTGGTTTATGCTGTTACAAAATTTCATCGCATGGTTTATGGCAGACGTTTCACACTACAGACCGACCATAAACCCATAAACCATTGTTGGCCATTTTCGGGTCGAAACAAGGAATTCCGCTATACACTGCCAACCGCCTGCAAAGGTGGGCGCTCACTATGTTATTGTACGATTTTCAAATCGAGTACATTTCAACGAATCATTTCGGGCACGCGGATATCCTGTCACGGTTAATCAATTCTCATATCAAACCAGATGAAGATTTTGTCATCGCATCTATTGAGATCGAAGAAGTCATCTGCAATATTGTAGGTCAGTCAATTGAGCATCTTCCAGTTTCCTATAAAACAATTGCAGAAGAGACTGCTAAGGATGAAACGCTTCAAAGTATAACGAGTTTTATCAGGAAGGGCTGGCCCGGCAAGGCACTGCTGGAGGATCGTGGTCTGTAACAGTATTTCGCTCGTCGAGAATCTCTTTGTGAAGCGCAAAAGGTCCTGATGTATGGAGAACGAGTCATTATTCCAAGAAAGCTTCAACAGAAGGTTTTTCGGCAATTACATAAGGGTCACCCAGGTATTGAACGGATGAGGTCGTTAGCACGAAATTTCGTATATTGGCCGAACATCGACGAACACATAACTGATCTAGTCAGAAACTGTCAAGAATGCGCTGCTGTAGCCAAGACTGACACTAAAACCAAATTGGAACCTTGGCCTACTGCCGTTAAACCCTGGCAAAGAGTGCATGTGGATTTCGCAGAACTGTTCGATGAATAATTTTACAGATTTTCGGTGGTTTTGACAGTTGAACAAAGGAAAAATCGCAGAAAAATTTGTGAAATAATTACCGAACTGTTCTGCTGTTGAGATTTCGTTGATTTGAAGCAAAATTCACCGAAATCTGTGGAATGATTTAAGTGTGTACGTTCCTTCAGTAGATACGTTCGTTATTGTTTACGACGGGTTGATTTGATATTTCTTCCTACGAAAGTCACGACTAAAGTTGAGTAAATCGTAAAAAACCTTGTACCGTAAAAAACTAAAATAAAGTTTCGTATGGAAATTTTTCTTGGGTAGTTCACAGTGCGCATTTTCGCAGGACAACGTCTGCCGGGTAGATTAGCGTTGTATATTAATCGAATGGGGCTCACTGTCACACCTCCAACCGCACTTAAAATTTGGTTACAGGAACATTACCGTTCTGGGCGAAGGAATTATTCAGTATGGCGCATTATGAAGACCAAGGCCGTACCTGAAGGGAAGTGGATCCAGGCTACATTATTATAATCTGCCATGCGTCCGGAAGTATGTGGAAGCCGTAATTGCAATAGATGATTCACATAGTGATAATTTATTTTAGAGCGTTATGGAGGAACTGTGTCCGATTTTATAATTCTTCAATTTACTTCCTCTATAATCAACTTTGTTTGTACTAACAAATGCGTATTTCGTTTTCTACTTGGTGGTCTACTACATTTCTTCGGTGTTTTGTTTGTCTTCCCTCTGATCGATCTACCTTGCTCGCCTTGGATCGTTGTCGAGAATCATTTTCACTAGATTACTGTCCGACATTTCGACTATGTGCCCGGCCCATCGCAGTCGTCCAATTTCCGCGGTTTGAACGATGGATAGTTCTTCTAACAGCTGATGCAACTCGTTGTTCTTTCGCCTCCTCCACGCACTGTCCGCCTTCTGCACCTCACCATAGATGGTACGCAGCACTTTCCTTCCGAAAGCTCCAAGTGCGTGTTGATCATCAACGTGCATCGTCCAGGTCTGCTGGTCTAATGAGCGTTTTGTAGATAGTCAGTTTGATACGGCGACGAACTCTATTCGATTTCCTGCCACGATGCGTCTCCGAATTTCTCCGCTGGTATCGTTATCGGAGGTCACCAGTAAGCTTAAGTACACAAACTCTTCAACTACCTCGATTTCGTCACAACCGATTCAAACTCATGGTGGAACTCATGTACTTCGTCTTCGACGTATTAATGACTAGTCCGATCCTCTTTGCTTCCCTCTTCAGTCTGATGTAGGTTTCTTCCATGTCCATCTTCTCAAAGTGCCGTAATATCAATGCGGCGAACCCAAACAGCTGAACCGGCTTCGTAAAAATCATACCACTTATGTCAATCCCTTGTAATTGTATTACTACCTCTAAAGCGAAGATGAATAGCAGGCACGAAAGCAGTAACCCTCTACGCGTTTCGAAGAGACTAGAGAATCCCCCTGAAACTCGAACTACGCACATCATCTGATTCATCGTCGCCTTGACCAACCTAATCAGTTTATCCGGAAATCCGTGTTGGTGCATTAGCTGTAACAGCCGGATCCGATTGATTGTATCATATGCGGCTTTGAAGTCGATGAATAGATGATGAGTGGGCACGTTGTATTCGCGGCATTTCTGCAATACCTGGTGTACGGCAAACACCTGGTCGAACGATCGCCCATAAATCCCGCCTGGTACTGCCTCACAATTTCACGACGGCATAACATTTGGGAGAATACCTTGTAGGCGGCTAATGTGATTGCGCGGTAGTTACAATCCAGCTGATCGCCCCCTTTTGTAGATGGGACACACGACCCCTTCCGTCTAATTCGTTGGCAATTGTCTCTATTCGTATTATCTTCTATGTCGTTCGTAAGGATTGCCATCACAAATATTGCCCTCCGTTCGCTTTCAAATCCACTTCTATAGAACATTCTTCATGCCTGCAGGATCCTAACGGAATTATCAAATCTAGACTTTTGCCTCCAATTCTATCATGAACATGTACGTCTAAGTTTGGAAGATGATATTAGTACCATTGTATGTATAATGGTCAAGCTCAACTAGACGATTAGAAAATCGTTTATATGGAATTACATGATTAAAACTATGAGATCTGACAACTAAATTTTTAAGTTGAACGTAAGAATAGTAAATAGATAAAAATGACGCAATTTTTTTTTTTTTAATTTCAAGATATGTACAAAGTGTCTGCATTACAAGCACATGCAATCGAACATATGAATGGGCTCAATTAAAAATAAGCGGAAACGATAATATACGTATGATTTTAGTAAGGAATTAAACATATATCAATCATTTTGTAAATACAAAATAGCAATTTAAATAAGAGATTATTAGTTACAGTAAGCTGATTTGTTAAAGACAGTAAGCGTGAGACTCAACAGAATGTGTTCATTACCAGACTAATAGACCCGTAAAAAAACAGCGCTATCATTTCGAGCTTGCAATATAAAAGTAGTAGTAGTAGTAGTCGTAGCATCAGCTGTAATAGCACTATTCTACCGTCCCTTTAGATCGGAGCGATCCCAGTTTTATTTAAGCGTCCAAGCTCCCATTGGTTGCTGCAGGGCAATCCAATCGCATTTTACACAACACAAATGATCGACAGTTACGGAAGGAAATTTTGTCAGGCGATATATGGGAACGCGTTCATTGGAGATGAGTATTAAGGCAGCATGGAATAGAAAAAGAGCAGACAGAGATAATGTTGAACAGTTTGATGACTGATGCTAGTGATGTATCGGGCGATAATTGTGTCCTAACGATTGTGTCTGTCATGCCATGTGACATATCTAACTTGATTTAGCGCGTTCTAGAACAGAACTCTACGTTAGATGATCGAAGGTGGAGGCATTACTCACATGGTTGGTTTTGTAATTGTCAGAATCGGATGCAATATCGTTACCAAAACCGAAATCATAGAGTTCGCCTAGTTCCGACTGATTGTTGTAGATAGGAGGCGGATGAGAGGGCGGTTGTTGTCTTGGATTGGTAATAGTTTCCAGGGGAGCATTGGCGTTATTGATGGGCTGCTTGCCAATGTAGGTAGTGGGAAGGAAATTGGGATTGAAAACTTCATCATGAGTATCATGCATGATCGCACCACCACCATGCTGATTGTTGTTATCGTAATCAACGGAAACGGGAATAGGACTATTATTGTTAGTATCGAAACCACGATCAAAGATCGTATCGTCGGTTAATCCAAACGAAGAAATAGTGTGAGGATCGTGAACTGTTCCAGTGCTATAGTTATGCTCACCAAACTTGACGAGAGGCATACAATACAGATATGTTTAACAGACATTTAGGACGTTAGTGAATTCAGCTTTCATGTCAACTGATGGGCGATTTAAGAGAAGTCGAAAAATAAGTACTTACTTGCGCCGCAGCGGTAGGATTAACTGGTGCCCATGGATCCTGATTAAGCGTCACTGGGAAAGGCGATTGTTTCAGCTGATTAATGGACGGAACCTGAAGTATTTAATAGAACGGAAAATTGGAATGGAAATCGGAAATATGTTTTCGCAAACCAACCTGTGGCTGATTCTGCTGGAACAGGTTTTTCTGCACTGGAGCTGCGTCACCGAAGGGATTATAAGCCGGCGCACCTGGCGCCACCGCACCTGGTGCCGTCGTTACTGGTTTGATGAGGTTGTCCAGATTAACCAGCGAGGAGTTTTCACCAAGGAACGAGGCAGGTGTCTTCTTCGTTGTCGCCGTTGCTGATGGAGTAGAGTTGCTAGCTGAACTGGAGGTGTTGCTTGACGATAGCGGGTCTAAGTCGTCCAGTAACGATCCTTAGAATAAATTTGATTAAATGTTGTGCACAGGCAGTTTTATTAAATTGTTGCTTACCACTATTATTATTCAAGTTGTTGTTTACTGCATTGCTGTTATTGCTCCGTTTTGTGATGATATCAAACTCATCGAGTTCTGAAGCAGGCGAGGTAATAGCTCCCACTGGAGAAGGTCGATGTGCAGGCAACTAAAATAATTCAAATTAGAATAAATTATTTTACTTCTAAGTTAAGCGGGTTTGTTGAAATGTTTGCATTTTTATTTTCTTTTGTAGTCGATAAAATGGTCGATGCAAATTATTTTTTGTCGGATTTTCTTCAACATTTTCGGGAAAAACTTCAACATTATGGGCAGGTTTATTAGATTTCCTCTCCATTAATGAATGCCCACACTTTGTCTTTGACACCTCTCATGAGGTTTATGAATACGAAGAATACGAAGTTTGACCTTCAAACACAAAACTTTTCAATTGGACAAAGTTCCGGAGATTAAACCACCCGACTTGGATATTAGAGTTCCAGGTTATTATAAGTCCTTTAGCATAGCATAGGTTATTGCACACGTCGTGGGTGGCTATACAATGCTCAACTGAGCAATCTACTACATCCGATTCTGTTTTTACACGGATTTTTTTTACACGGTTGTGTAAAAAAAATCCCATACAAAATTTTAGCAAAGTTGCTCCATTTTGCATCGTCGAGAAATCATAAAACTTTTCTTACACGGATTTTCGAATTTTGAACTGAAAACTTTTTTTTACACGGAACGCATCCCCCGTGTAAAAAAAGAATTGGGTGTGTATGTATATTATCGCAAATTGTTATTGTTGCAAATTGCAGTTGTATACCTGAACACGTCCTTACAATCACATTAGAAAGGGAAGGAATGTTACTTCAACAGCTTCTAATGAAAAAGCAGGGAACCCATACTGCCTTCATAGATGTCTCGGAAAGGAAAATTTGTGTTGGTTAGTTGTAGGAAGAGCAGTAGCCGTTTAAGGATACCTTCGTCTCTGTAGATTTGCCTATTGATGGTACCCGTCAAGAAGCACGGCTGGCTTATCTGGCAACACCTACATAAGGCCTGCCAAACCAAGAACTTTTTGGTGAATTTGTCCACCTTCATCATCCTCATATCCTTAGAAAGAGCCAGCCGAAATGAGACAACTTAAAACTCCTGCCCGGTTATTGCTTTGCGTCCGCCTTGATGTAAGTCTCATCGTCCATCTTGGTTTCGTCAACCACTCTCGGTACAGCTTCCTGGCGCAGGTTTTGACGAACGTCTTTTATTTGTCGTTACAATTTGATGCTTTATTGATCTTGTAGACGTGGTGACCGGCATGTTTTATTGTTTTTTCGACAAACCAGATTCAAACCGCCGCTTTCTTCGCTACATCGCGATTCGAAAGATTCGGTCGACGCTTGAACAGATTCAATACCTTTCTTGCTTTCCCGGATTAGTTGTTTTAGTTTCTTGCCGCTGGCTGGCCGTCGCAGGGTCGTTTGGATCTCCTTGATCGATTTCACTATCCGTGGGTGACACCGTCGAATGATGGATTCCCAGGTTCATCTATGAGTCGTCGGATTTTCCACAATGGCGCACAACACTTTTAGGCGGATCTGCTCTCGTTTCAATGCCATCTCAATAACCACTTGACATTTGCCAATGTGAACATTAGGCAATTTTAACTCTTAGCTACACATTAAAAAGTTCTAAACAATACAATGTGTCTTTATTTTCATCGAGTACAGTGTTTAAGTATTTTTACTTATGCAATGAAAGGCATAAAAAAAAATTTATTACAAATTGATCTTGAATGGAATTATCTTCTTCTTCTTCTTCTTATTGGCATTACATCCCCACACTGGGACAGAGCCGCCTCACAGCTTAGTGTTCATTAAGCACTTCCACAGTTATTAACTGCGAGGTTTCTAAGCCAGGTTACCATTTTTGCATTCGTATATCATGAGGCTAGCACGATGATACATTTATGCCCAGGGAAGTCAAGACAATTTCCAATCCGAAAATTGCCTAGACCGGCACCGGGAATCGAACCCAGTCACCCTCAGCATGGTCTTGCTTTGTAGAAGCGCGTCTTACCGCACGGCTAAGGGGGGACTTATAATAGCTCGTAATCATGACAAGTGAACAGATCTACATTTAATTTTCTCTTTATTCTGACTAGCGAAGGGTTTGAATGAGTTAGCTGAGTATGGCACATTATAGCTTAACCCTTGAAAGCAAAATTATATTTCGCTATCATAAATATTGGTCACAATTACCTTTAATTTCCGATCAATATTTAGAATTGCATAGTTAAAGGAGGGGCCCTCCTTAGCCGTGTGGTAAGACGCACGGCTACAAAGCAAGACCATGCTGAGGGTGGCTGGGTTCGATTCCCGGTGCCGGTCTAGGCAATTTTCGGATTGGAAATTGTCTCGACTTCCCTGGGCATAAAAGTATCATCGTGCTAGCCTCATGATATACGAATGCAAAAATGGTAACTTGGCTCAGAAACCTCGCTGTTAATAACTGTGGAAGTGCTTAATGAACACTAAGCTGCGAGGCGGCTCTGTCCCAGTGTGGGGATGTAATGCCAATAAGAAGAAGTTAAAAAATCTTACCGCAAAAGTGCCTTCCGCTACTGGCGCCCAAGGATCTTGCTTGACTAGATTTGAGCTAGGAGCTTGCCAAGGATCAGCCGTAGGCACTGGTGTGGTTCGTTTTGCCTGCCACGCATCGCTCTTTAATCAGACAAGAAAATAACTTTTTTTATAGAGCAGGTTCTTATATGATATGCGCCAGTTTGTAACTTACCGCACTGGGAGCAGACGTTTTAAGCCATGGGTCCACATTTCCGTTGGTTCCTGAAGGGGCTGTCGCTCCAGCACCGGTTCCATTCTGAAGCCACCCTTCCACCGATGAACCTGATGTTACCGAGGGCGAATGTGTCCGCGCTGGAACCCATGCTTCCAATCCAATACCAGGCGCTGCTGCCGGCGGCCTTGATGTGGGTGGAGGAAGGGCCGAAGCACTGTTTAACCAAGGATCCACTACTGGGGGAGATGACGTCCGTGACCATGGATCAGATGTCTGCAACATAGCATATTTAGTAAATTGTCGAGCTCAAAAATGGTTGATTCAGTATAAGTTGAGATTGGAGTCCCTTCCGCAATTTCTAACGGCTAAATATCAATTTCTGTATTAATTACACAATGGTAATGATTTTGTCTTAAATTGATTTAATGATTACCTGTGGCCTCGATCCTCCGGCTACTGGCAAACCCCATGGATCAGTACTGGTAGAAGGTCCCGGCTGTGAAGGACTGGAAATACTAGCGGCCCCGAACGAAATGTCCAGCAAATCGACTAGGGCGCTATCTGCTGGTTTGGCATCATGTCTGAAAAAAGGGAATGAAGTCTACTTTATAATTGCCTATAAAATATTAAAAAAAAAGTCCATACTTGAAGTCCTGCTCACTCTGGCTTAGTGCCAGCTGCAACCGTACATCGTCGCTCCTTCGCTTTTGCTCTTCTTGTTCAGCCTCTTCACGTGACATTGCCATCGCCAACTGTAGCTGCAGTTCTTCTTCTCCTACCGTCTGAGGCCTGACAAATTCGATTTCCGACACTGGTCGACCCGTTGGCTCCCCTTCACCCCAATTCGGAGGCTGCAGTAAAGAAAAATATAAATTGAACAAACATGGCTCAAAACACTAAACGTTTGCTTACCCGTGCATCTCTGGTAGTGGGACCATCGATAGAGCCATCGGAACCGAATCCGCTGGCTGTCCGGGCAAAGCGTTCTTTTGCTTTTAACGCCCTTGCTCGTTCATTTTTCAGCCGTTCGTCATCTTTCAGCAGTGACACCAGCTGTTTGGCTTTCTCCCGCACGTGCATGCCTTGGTCCTTACCCTCCTCGACGTATTGGAAATCTTTCAACGTCTGGATTGCGTAAATATTTTCTTTACATTGTTGTGCCACCTTTTCGGTACCTGTTTTTATTAGATATTCGAGCAGCAGTAGGGCCTTGTACACGTGGCGCCAATTTTTTCCATGGTCGTTGGTTCGTTTCCAAATCATTTGCATAATCTCTGAAAAGGCTACCACGTTGTAGGTCAGATCAGCAATTTCCGCCATTATAGTCGATGAGGGACCCCACGGGTCGTTCGATGTCGCCTCCCGTACTTTGACCTTCGAATGCAGAGTTTTGATACCTTTAATTAATTTATTTTTTTCAGGTAAATGCCGTACCGTAAGCTTACCTGTGCATCGGAATAGTTGTGTGCAAGATTTTTGATGTTTCGCCGTATGCCAGCGACATTCATTTGCGTGTCGTTTCGTTTCACTGCAATGAGTTAAGGGAAATGTTAGGCAAAAGCGATTTGATGCGTACCTCGCTCTGAACAGGGTAATCATAATCATATTATTTTAATAGGAACATATTTATTCGACTGGGTCTTATTTTATTTCCATATACTATTTGGCAATAAATGTAAAAATCAATCCATGAATGGGTAGTTGCAGCCCGAGCGATGCTGATATCATAGGTAATAAAACTACCAAAATAAAACAAACAGTTATTATAAATAATGAGATGGATGTATTACTTCTGCGTTAAGTTAAACACGTTTTACAATGATATATAGCATGGTTTCCCAAACTGTGGGTCCCGACCCCCAGGGGGGTCGCGAGCGGATTGTTGGTGGGTCGCGCAGAACAAATATTAATTGCAGCTCGAATGCCGAACCTTTTGATCATTTTTTTCAGGATTATCATTTTTTTATTTTAAATATCCACGCTATTTTATTTAAACATTTATGTATAAAAGCTGTCCCCTTAATGAAGTAAAATAAAAACGCTAACATTTTGACAAACAATACCATGTTCGTCATTTTTTGCATTTGTACATGTAAGGTAACGTGAATATTTTTTATGTGGAAGAAGCCGTAACAGATGACATTCTGATTCAATTAATGCTTAATACTACTTGGTAAAATGAATTTTTTCATATATACCTATAGGTGGGTCGCGAAACATATAGAATTTTGCTAGGTGGGTCGCATACCCAAAGGTTTGGGAAGCTCATTATATGGAAATGCTAAAATCATCATTTCAATGCAGATGTATATTTCCATGGTTAAATTAGAGACGAAAGTATAGATTTGATGGGTCCGATAAGGCAGACATAACATTTTTTATATAGAAGTGGATACGGAAGCCAGCGGAGGGAAATTTTAGTGACGATAAATTCTATCTACCAAGCTTCAATTTGAAGTGGAAGGGAAGAGAATCAGCGTGTAAACTGCTTCTTCAAAAATTGAACCATAATATCATATTTAGAACATAAGCTCTTTGAAGAGAATAAACACCTTTGCTTCAGGCTTTCGATGACATCGTGCGTAAATCGTTTCGAAGCAGTTTACTGAATTTTTTTCAAGAAATTCTGCTAAATTTACGCATGAAAATGCTTTGAATTTTTAAGTGATTTTTTCCTAAAATTTCCCGGAAAATTATATTAATTTTTTTTTCTAAATTGGGGGAAACTCTTGAATTCCCACGGGAAAAATATTCCTGAACCATGCTGTAGAAAGCTTCTAAATTTTATCGAGCAATTCTTTAGAATTTTACCGAAAAAATCTTCAATATTACCACTGTCATATTATTTCATCAATTTACCCGAATTTTCTTCTAACAATCCACGAAAAATGGTCAATTTTTTGCCAGAAAATTCTTTAGAATTAGCAAGGTAAATTTGTCTGAGTTTCCCTGAGAAATGTTATCGAAACTTCTATGGGAAATTTTGCGAAATTGCGACGGGAATTCTTTTGAATGTACACATTTTTGCCTTTCTCGTATAATACTAAGTAAACTGTGTGAATTTGTGAACTTGGGCTCACTAAATTACCTAAATAACAAAACCAGCGTAAAAAATCGCGTAAAAAGATTTTTTCAAAAAAATGCTTTGATTTCCTTATCCCCGTAATAAATGATTGCTAGATTGTGTATTTTTGGCTTTATTAATCGAATCGAATCAGCCGGAAACTATATAAAAGTTCAATTAATCATCATACAATCTTCTGTGAAATTGTTCTGTAACATACCAACTGCCCTTTTTTGCGATTCTGAGCTCAATCGAGGAATCAGAACCTATTTCCAGATCGAATGAGGGACGGAGGTGTATTTTCCTATGCATGTTGGCGGAAATCCACGTATGCGCCATTTTACAGCATACATGTTTTCCATTTTTCTGTTAAAGAGTACGATGAGTACTACTCGTCAACACCATTTTTGTAAATCACTTTGTCAGATTACGGCAGTTATGCAACAAGCGATTGAATTTTGAGCGACTGCCCCGTAGAATTCGACAACTTTTGTTTCCTGGGCCAGTCTAATCTACAATGTAGATGGATTGTTTCCGACGCATGAACTTTCGCACACTGTGACAGCCCTTCCCTAAACGTGGAATAAATCTCTCAGTTATAGAAATGAAAAAACCATTTTAGGGGAATAGATTTTACTTTTTCCTTCAATTTATGTCTATTTGCGGAAATCTGAGTACATTGCGGGCAGCAGGGACTATGTCCAAGGGCTTGACGATCCCTCCCCAGGCCATCTGCGAGTTGTGGGGCTTGCCAAGGATGTGGTGGGGTTTGACAGTGGACCCTGTTGAACCTCTATAAAAAGCTGCATGTATCCGCAAGTAGGCCCCACCAAAGCGACCGTGTGCCGCTCAAAGCGCACAAGCCCAAGTCCTGGTGTTAGGTGGGACGCTAAACAGCCCTGACACGACGGCCCTCCGACGAGACAGGAGGTTTGCGCAGGCCCAATAAGCCTAGGCGGCGGAAAACCAATCATTACGAACAATATAAGAGATAATGCGACTCGATATAATCGGCAAAGACCTAGGCGACGAATACAGGATCACGATTGGAAGCTTGGAACATGGAATTGCAAGACGCTAGGTTTCGCAGGTTGCGACAGGATGATCTACGATGAATTACATCCTCGCAACTTCGACGTCGTGGCGCTGCAGGAGATTTGCTGGACAGGACAGAAAGTGTGGAAAAGCGGGCATCGAGCGGCTACCTTCTACCAAAGCTGTGGCACCACCAACGAGCTGGGAACCGGCTTCATAGTGCTGGGTAAGATGCGCCAACGCGTGATTGGGTGGCAGCCAATCAACGCAAGGATGTGCAAGCTGAGTATTAAAGGCCGTTTCTTCAACTATAGCATCATCAACGTGCACTGCCCACACGAAGGGAGACCCGACGACGAGAAAGAAGCGTTCTATGCACAGCTGGAGCAGACATACGATGGATGCCCACAGCGGGACGTCAAAATCGCATCGGCGACATTAATGCTCAGGTAGTAGGGGAGGAAATGTATAGACCGGTCATCGGACCGGATAGTCTGCATACCGTACCAAATAACAACGGCCAACGATACATAAACTTTGCAGCCTCCAGCGGAATGGTAGTCAGAAGCACCTTCTTTCCCCGCAAAAATATCCACAAGGCCATATGGAGATCACCTAACCAAGAAACGGAAAACCAAATCGATCACGTTCTATACGACGGTAAATCGTCGGAGAAGGATCACGAACGTCCGTACTCACCGCAGTGCGAATATTGAATCCGACCACTACCTCGTTGCAGTACGGCTGCGCTCAAAACTCTCGACGGTGTACAACACGCGTCGAAGTCGGGCGGCTACAAGACGGTAGCCTAGGCCAAGGATACACGCAGCAGCTGGAAGTGGCACTTCTAACGGAAGAGCAGCTAGGCGCAGCGTCTCTTGAAGATGGCTGGAGAGATATTCGATCCGCCATTGGTAGCACCGCAACCGCTGCACTTGGCACGGTGCCCCCGGATCAGAGAAACGACTGGTATGACGGCGAATTTGAGCAGTTAGTGGAAGAGTTGAATGCAGCATGGGCGAGATTGCTTCAACACCGCACGAGGGCGAACGAGGTACGATATAAACGGGCGGGTAACAGACAAAACTCGATTTTCCGGAGGAAAAAGCGCCAGCAGGAAGATCGAGACCGCGAAGAGACGGAGCATCTGTACCGCGCTAATAACACACAAAAGTTCTGTGAGAAGTTAAGCCGTTCACGTAAGGGCCACGTACCACAGCCTGATATGTGTAAGGACCTTCTTACGAACAAGCGTGAGGTGCTCCAGAGGTGACGGCAGCACTACGAAGAACACCTGAATGGCGATGTGGCAGACGAAGATGGCGGTATGGTGATGGACCTGGGAGAACGCGCGCAGGACATAATTCTACCGGCTCCGGATCTCCAGGAAATCCAGGAGGAGATTGGCCGGCTGAAGAACAACAAAGCCTCTGGGGTTGACCAACTACCAGGAGAGCTATTTAAACACGGTGGTGAGGCACTGGCTAGAGCGCTGCACTGGGTCATTACCAAGATTTGGGAGGAGGAAGTTTTGCCGCAGGAGTGGATGGAAGGTGTCGTGTGTCCCATCTACAAAAAGGGCGATAAGCTGGATTGTAGCAACTACCGCGCAATCACATTGCTGAACGCCGCCTACAAGGTACTCTCCCAAATTTTATGCCGTCGACTAGCACCAATTGCAAGGGAGTTCGTGGGGTAGTACCAGGCGGGTTTTATGGGCGAACGCTCCACCACGGACCAGGTGTTCGCCATTCGCCAAGTACTGCAGAAATGCCGCGAATACAACGTGCCCACACATCATCTATTCATCGACTTCAAAGCCGCATATGATACAATCGATCGGGACCAGCTATGGCAGCTAATGCACGAACACGGTTTTCCGGATAAACTGACACGGTTGATCAAAGCGACGATGGATCGGGTGATGTGCGTAGTTCGAGTTTCAGGGGCATTCTCGAGTCCCTTCGAAACCCGCAGAGGGTTACGGCAAGGTGATGATCTTTCGTGTTTGCTATTCAACATCGCTTTGGAAGGGGTAATACGAAGAGCAGGGATTAACACGAGTGGTACAATTTTCAATAAGTCCGTCCAGCTATTTGGTTTTGCCGACGACATAGATATTATGGCACGTAACTTTGAGAAGATGGAAGAAGCCTACATCAGACTGAAGAGGGAAGCTAAGCGGATCGGACTAGTCATCAACACGTCGAAGACGAAGTACATGATAGGAAGAGGTTCAAGAGAAGACAATGTGAGCCACCCACCGCGAGTTTGCATCGGTGGTGACGAAATCGAGGTGGTAGAAGAATTTGTGTACTTGGGCTCACTGGTGACTGCCGAAAATGACACCAGCAGAGAAATTCGGAGACGCATAGTGGCTGGAAATCGTACGTACTTTGGACTCCGCAAGACGCTCCGATCGAATAGAGTTCGCCGCCGTACCAAACTGACAATCTACAAAACGCTCATTAGACCGGTAGTCCTCTACGGACACGAGACCTGGACGATGCTCGTGGAGGACCAACGCGCACTTGGAATTTTCGAAAGGAAAGTGCTGCGTACCATCTATGGTGGGTGCATATGGCGGACGGTACGTGGAGGAGGCGAATGAACCACGAATTGCATCAGCTGTTGGGAGAACCATCCATCGTTCACACCGCGAAAATCGGACGACTGTGATGGGCCGGGCACGTAGCCAGAATGTCGGACAGTAACCCGGTGAAAATGGTTCTCGACAACGATCCGACGGGCACAAGAAGGCGAGGTGCGCAGCGGGCAAGGTGGATCGATCAGGTGGAAGATGACTTGCGGACCCTCCGTAGACTGCGTGGTTGGCGACGTGTAGCCATGGACCGAGCCGAATGGAGAACACTCTTGTATACCGCACAGGCTACTTCGGCCTTAGTCTGAATAAAATAAATAATGAGTTTGCAGCGGTTTCTGTAAACATTTTTTTTTCCAAGGGGGACCCTTGACAAAAAACAATATTTTTGAATAACTCTGGAAGGCAATGGCCGATCGAACCAATTTTCAATAGGAAACAACTAGACCGCAATCCGCGTCGATTGTCGACGAAGGAGAGAGAACCGCCGCAACCGGGGACATTCGCCTCCTCTACGATATCTCACGACGCTTAAGCGGGGCGAAGATGAATGCAACGATGCCTGTGAAAGACGCGAATGATCAGTTATTGACCGACCCAACTGACCAGCTGAAACGCTGGTTCGAGCACTTCGAACAACTTCTTCAAGTGCCAGCCAGCCCTAGAAACATTTTGGCTTTTTGATGGTTTTATTACACTCTTATAGAGTAGATAATAGTCTTCAAGATCGTTATAAAACTTAAAATGTTACATGGGAACAGGCATGGGAAAAATCAAATTTTCAAATAATCGAGGATGAGCAACACTCTCATGCGATCACAAATCCAAATTATCAATTGATAAAAACTCGCTAGCGAGTGAGAATCGTTCGACAATTGTATCTCGATTTAAGCACTTACCGTTACTTTTTGAACTTATTTCTCTACCTAACAATAAAACACAATGCCAAGCATCAGAATGAATTTCATTGTTGACATTAAATTTGTATTGGAAAGGTTTAAATTTAATTGATAATTTTGTGTTTATTATCAATTGATTCCAAAATTTGAAAAGTCATCGCCAAGGAAAACTCGCCTACTTTTCACACCTGAGATGTTATCAAATGATAACTCCAATCATTATCGTGTGAGAATGATTCAACACAACCCTGCTTGGGAGGCCATCACCATCTCGGCATGATCTGCCTAGGATCCGTCATATAACACGCGTCAATACCGAAGCTCCATCACTGCTAGAGATTCAAACAGCCATCCAAAGCATGAAATCAAATAAAGCCCCAGGGGTCGATCGCATATCAGCCGAGATGCTCAAAGCTGACCCCATGACATCCGCTCAACTACTGCATCGTTTATTTCGTAACATCTGGGACACCGCAACTTTCCCAGTCGACTGGATGTAAGGTATCTTAGTGAAGGTTCCCAAAAAGGGTGACCTGACTGTATGCGATAACTGGCGAGGCATTTGACGATTGGCCGTGAACCAAACCGCGGGCTGTTATGGCAGCCTATAACCATGGAGCACCTAAACGATTTCGAATTGGCTGATGACGTTGCACTCCTCACGCAACGGCGCTTTGATATGCAGAGTAAGCTCAACGACCTTGCCGAGCGCTCCTCTTCTGCAGGTTTAGTCATCAACGTCAACAAAACCAAATCGTTGGATGTAAACACGGTGACTCCTTCCAATTTCACAGTAGCCGGACAACCACTGGAGAATGTCGAAAGCTTCCAAAATCTTGGTAGCCAAACGGCTTTAGACGACGGTGCCAAGATCGACATAGGCGCACGGATCAAGAAAGCAAGGGCTGCCTTTGCCTGGAAAAACAGGCAGATAAGTGAACGCACCAAAATACGAACTTTCAACTCTAACGTGAAATCTGTGCTGTTATACGCCAGCGAAATGGTGTGTACAGATGCCTGCGGTATATAATTCGGGCCTGGTAGCCTCACAACTGGCTCTCAAACAACGAGCTCCATCGTCGTTGTCACCAGAGGCCGATAGCAACAGAACTTCGGGATCGGAAGTGGGGTTAGGTCGGCCACACTCTACGTAGGGGCGGAAACAAAATCTGTAAACAAGCATTAGACTGGAACCCAGCGGGACATCGCAGCAGAGGCAGACCCAGAGATTCATGGCGGCGAAGCCTCAATAAAGAAATAAAATAAGTCGACCGAAATCTAACCTGACAACAGGTTAAAGCGATAGCCGAGAAACGCTCAGGATGGAGATCTTTCAAGTCGGCCCTTTGTACCACCGGAGGTGTACAGGATCCATAAGTAAGTAAGTCACTGTCGAAAAATGCAACATCATTCATACCAGTATAAGAACAAGCCGATCATCTTCGACTATATCCTCTCCGGACAATGAGTTACTACAATAACATCATCCCCAGAGCCAATCGACAAATGGGCTGCATTATGTCTCAGAACCCTCTACTGTTCGGTAAGTTTTAGAGTCGAATACTGGCATATGGAGCCCATTCCATGCCAGTCGGATCACCTGAATAGCAACAATTTGAAGAATTTTCGTTAGATTCGACCGATGAACCTGCCACCGTACCGCCTTCTGAAAATAGAACCACTTCTAACTAACTAACTAACTGCTAACTAAGCAAAATCTGTTAAATCTTGTTCTTCTAAAAATATTCAAATCTGTTACAGATTTTCTGGACATCCAATTTCCTACGGATTCTATAGATTCTCCAAACTTAATAGATTCATCATGGAATGCGGGACGCCTAGCAATGCAGGACAAGTAGGCTGAATCTGGGACTATCCCGCATAATCCGGGACGTCTGGTCACTTTACCTAACAATCGCCTCAGTAGACCAAAATGACAGTTTTCGAAAAAAAAAATTCACACCTAAAATGTTCGACCGTGTACTTTTCCCATGATCTTTGTTTACTTGAAAAATTTATAATCCGCCCCGCGCTACTTCTTGTTTCGACGGCATTTTGTAAGCAATGTTGGAGTGATAGTGTGTGTGCGACAATTCTAAGAATTCATTCACAAAGTGGTAATTCTAAGAATGAATCATATACAGTAGTTGGTTTCCTAACAGCCACTGCCGTATCCAGGCGATTCATTGCTTCGGAATTTCTATCAGGAATTCCTTCGGAATCAGCAATTCCTTCGAACTTTCCAAGATTGCATTCAGAAATTCCTTTCAGGGCCCCATCAAACATTTGCCGAGAAAATCCCTCGAAATACCTTTGTAAAATACTTTGGAGATTTCCTCAGATATTCTATATTGAAAACTATATTGAAAAAAAAAAATCCTCAAGTAACTTCTTCGGAAATTCCTATAAAATTTCTTTAAGCGGCTTCCAGGAATTCCTTTGAACCTAGCAAAATACCTTTATAAAAATTTCGGAAATTCGTTGTAAAAATTCCTCTAAGAAATCTTTTGGAAAATCTATTCGGAGTTCCTATTGGATTCCGAGATGCTTGTCCTTAAAGAATTCTTTCAGATATTCCTCCTGAAATCCATTTTGATATTCCTCCAGGGGATTCCTTTGGGGACTCTTCTGGGAAACTCCTCCAGCAATAGTTTAGGAAATCACGTAAATATTCCTAAGCACACTCATTATTGTTTGCTTTGAAAAGTCATCTAGAAATTCCTTTGAAGATTTATCCAGAAACTCGTTCAGAAGTTTCTCCAGAAATTGCTTAAAAAATTCTTAGTAATTTTATATTTTTCTAAATACATTCCTGAAGAATTTCCGAGGGAATTGCCACAAGAGTTTACGAAGCAATTGATTTCACGAATAAAATCCTAGTTTTTTTTCAGGAACTCATTGAAAATGGCAAAACGTTTTTTATTGCCCTTAGATCGAACAACGATCTACAGTGGAGGGATTTCTAACGATTAGATTGATTTTCAATTGTACTAAGGTACACCGGGCAAGTTGAAACGATTTTTTCAAAGTTGAACTTTGAAGTGCTGTAAAAAAATCACCCTTTGATAAATTTTGAATCCGTTTGCGGTGTTTGCTAGTTCGGGCCAAAGATTATGCATAAAAAATAAGCAACCTTACCAAACTTTTTTTTATAAATATTGTGTATACTGAAATCATTTTTTATATGCATTGTTTCAACTTGCCCCACATATCGGGGCAAGTTGAAACACTGCGCTATACTCTGATAAGGGTGGCTCAAAAACACTTTTCAATTTTTTGATGGGCCGCCCTCTTATTCAATTCTATTTGATGCCCTGATGCTCTGGACAAAATTTCAGCCAAATCGGTCAACGTTTGGGCAGTGCGAAACTCGTTGGAAGTTTATATGAAAAAATGTATACAGAAACATCCAAAAACAGTGATTTGCAGTTGGACGGCACAATTTACGATCAAGAACCATGACACTCATTCAGTTCTTTTAAAATAAAATACAGAATGTTATGCTGAAAACCGCGAGAAGATTAGAGTTTATTACGCAAAGATATTAGCATTTTACTGGAGTGTTGTAGGGGTGAATTTATTTCTTTTCAAAGGTAAAAGAAACGAAATTTGCTCAAACCCCACTGCAGAGAAATGCTTATAACTTAGCCGGGCAAACTCGAATCTTCTCGCGGTTTTCTGCATAACATTCTGTATTAAATTCTCCAAGATCTGAATGAGTATCATAGTTCTTCATCGTAAGTTGTGTAGTCCAGCTGCAATTTACTGTTTTTGGATGTTTCTGCATACATTTTTCCATAAAAACTTCCAACGAGTTTAGCACTGGCCAAACGTTGACCGATTTGGCTGAAATTTTGTCCAGAGCATCAGGGCATCAAATAGAACCGAATAAGAGGGCGGCCCATCACAAAAATTTAACAAAGATTTTCCCATACTTATTTGAGCCACCCTAATATACAGGCATAACCTTTTTTTGCCGTATTTAAAACAAAATATATGTACTCAGTGAGACTTAAAATGCAAGAGGTGGTAAAGGTGACTATACTGCCAGGATTCGCATAAGTGCCCCATGTAAATTTTTGACGGTTTTGATTTTCTTTCAGAAATTAGCTCAACATTGTCTCTTGTTTAAAAAAACTGATAACATAGTAGGCTTTGTTCTAGAAATTTGAAAATCAAATCCCACTTGTGTTTTCTCATCTTGATATTTACTCTCATAAAAGTCACATTCCAGATTTTGATACTCTTTTACACGAAAAAAAATAATTAAAATATGGCCCATTCAATTTTTCCATATCAATATATACAAATAAAGAATACAGTAATATCCCTATTTCATCACCCCTTGGGGATATTTGGGGTGACCAAATCGGAATTTTCTTATTTTCGATTTTTTAAATTCATTTCACAAATAAATCAGTTTGTGTTTGGAAAGGCAAAATGCGTGCACAGTATCCGTTATTTTTTGTTGAACATGCTTACAGAATCCTTCACAGGTACTAAGAAGTCATTCATAATAAACCACAGGCGGTAAAATTTATTTCATTAAAGTCGTTATTTATTTTATCTTTTTCATTTATTAAAGACTCTTTAAAATGTTATTCGAGTCTGTGAAAGTCGTTATTGTTTGCGGTATTATTTACGGAAATAAAAAGAACGACTTAAATTTTCAATTTTTTTGGTGGCAAAATCGGGTTGAAAGCGTGATAAAATCGGGGGTAGATAAAATCAGTGAGTAAGAAAATCGGGTCAACACTGTATAATGTCAAATTTTGTTTTTCAATCTTTAGATTTTTTTTTGTATTTCTCCATGTAAAAAAAAGTATGAAAAATTCAACGGCAAATTACTCAAGTCAGAGAAAACTGACATGGGACTCTTATGCGAATAAGGTCAGTATACAACAAAGTCACAAACGTAATTTTCAGGGACCACTCTCCACTACTTCTCCAGGAGAAGTAGATTAAGAATCTCAAAACTAGACCATGCAGTTTAACCATGATTCCTTTACATCCTATTTTTTATGAAAGATTGTAGGAAGGTTGCCTTCACGGGATGGGCGGAAATTTATTAAATTTATTTTCAGAAGTTTGGACTTTTATTATAAATTTATAGGACGAATTAAGTACTGTCCATTTAATTCCACTAGTTAATTTTCGTTATCTTTGCAGATACGTATTTCGACCACAACTGTGTGGTCGTCTTCAGTGTCTTGTACTTGACTCGACAGTACAAGACTGAAGACGACCACACAGTTGTGGTCGAAATACGTATCTGCAAAGATAACGAAAATTAACTAGTGGAATTAAATGGACAGTACTTAATTCGTCTTAGACGGTTTAATACATTCCACTAAAAGAGCTTAATATATTTTTCTATAAATTTATGTTCTCCGAATGGATTTACGGATCAAAAAATCACTTTTAATTGCGAAGGTGTCGTTTTAAGTCGTTGTTTCAACTTGCCCCGTACCACGCATTTCTATAATTGCTATAATTGCGGAGCAATTTCAAACGACCATATTCCAAAAATTAAAACGGGTCTTCCATCGATTTTTTATAATCATTATGCTTATTCAACATTGAATGATTGCCTACCATGCAAATTTGATGAAAAAACTAAAAATAAAAAATAAATTGAGACCTATTTCATTGGCACGTCAAATAGTTGGTTTGGATTTTGCAACGGGCGAAAAATAAACAAAGTGTATGGAATAGTGTTTAAAGTAAGGGATGCCTTCGTTAATTCCTCAGGAATTCTTTCGAAAGCCTATTCATTAAGTGATTTGATACGCAGGTTTTTTGTATGATTTTGGCGTATATAATCAAAGTCATGGGCAAATATGCAGCTCAGCTCCGTTAGTTGAGATCGATAGCAATTAACGGAAGTAGGGCTTTGTCGGCCACCCCTCACGTAAGGGCGGAAAAGAAATCTATGAACAAGCATTAGACTGGAACCTAGCTGGACATTGAAGCAGGGCAATAAATAATTCCCGACTTTCCATAGTTTTTTTTTCTACGTAGTCGACACTTTGTTCTGATTTTAATACCAACTTTCCTACCCTTTCCTCAGCTGCTCATTTAGGACAAACGGTTCATATACAATTAGTCTCGAACTTCCGAGTCCTTTGTTATTCTACAACTGTTTTTTGTCGTACAATAACAAATATTTCCCTCTGTTCATGTTTAATATGAACTAAATATATGTAAAATAAAAGCCTTGTTGGTTCGTTTTTGAACATTTGATGAAATCTATATAAAACTGCGTTACTAGTATAAGCGTATTTGATGTATGAATGAATGTTTTTTACAATAACATGTAAAGAATGCAAGCTGCAAAATAAGCAAAAAGGAAATTTTTGGTTCTACTAGTAAAAAAAATCAAAACTTACTCGTGGAGTAATGATTGCGCTGTTCTAAACGACTGCTACTGATGACGTAAAAGTGGTGAGTGGCTCTCTAGTGATCAGTTGTTGCTGTTGTTATCGATGGTGATACCTAGGGTGCTGCTGTCGATAGTGATGGCAGTGTCGTACCGCGAGAAAAAAAAAATGAGCCGGCAACACGAAACGATAGCAAATTTTCTGATTAAGTTTTTAGCTGCTGCCAATTGTAATTAATGTGGTGGAGATTTATCAGAGGATGTTTAGAATTTTCGTGTCCAAAGCGATTTTGGGTCACACTCACTGCGCTATTTTTTTTAGAATTATTCAGAACACTCACACATGGTCACACCGTTGTACACTAGAACTTACGGTTCTGCAATATATCTCAGTACAAACACTTATCCTCAGCTCAATTGGTTTTGTTACACTGTTTACGGCTCCTATCGAGAAATTGACAACATACAGAGGTACGCTCTAAATTCAGCGGAAAGTAAAACGTGTCGAGCTGCAATTGAAGAGAGAAAGAAAGGAGTGAAATGAGTTTATCTGGTTTTTAATCATGTGTATAATTAGTACTATTATAAAATCGATAGATCTTTGTAGGCTATATAATATAATAACTACATAATTCTCAAATAACAAAATTCACATTATGTACTAACGTTACCGCATAGTTATGCTGAAAAGTAATCAAATATTTACGTTTCTTTCATGTTTTTGCTTATTTTAAAGAACAGCCTCGCTAAATGAATAATTATTATTGTTATAATTATTGTTAAACTTGATTTCGGCTCCGTAACGCTTCACGGCAATTGAGCCTCCAAAATAAACGAAAGATTAAAAAAAGCCTCGCTAAATAAAATAATCCGAATTTAACTTATTTGATGTTTACTGTATTTGTCCTAAGGGTATGGAATAACACCAGAATACTTTTTTTCAAATATATGCGACGCTCTAACTAACGGTTTTCGACGATCACATTATTTATCAGAATGGAAAGGTTTCAGTACAGAATTTCGAGTGAAGAAGAATACGTTTTTTTTTAATGAATTTTATTGATCATTTGCCGTAAGTTGTTCTGGTAATATAAAACTGACAACGAAGCAGCCGAGTAATTGTAGAAAATGTTTAGTTGTACCGGCAACAGGTAGCTCACCTAACACCAGCTATGGTTCCCATGAAACATGTGTGAATGTAAATGGCCTAGACAAGGTCGACGATCATCATAGTGCACCGCACACGGTAAGCAAGTTTCCCGTTGTTCTATGAGATGCTGTTCCTACTCTCTGTTTACCGTGGTAAATTGTATGTGTTTCGATAAACTGACAGTCTTGTCACAGTGCTTGAGTGAAATCGCATAAATCCACGAGCTTTGCCATCCACTTATCGCTTCATCGAAGATAAGATAGCCCAGACAACCTCCAAACAACTTGTCCGAATAAACATTTTATTCAGAACGTTGCTATCATTATCACCTCTGTTATCGAGCACACCAGTTTTCTGTTTCCTTTGGGAACTTTGTTTATGCTTTGTTAAGTATAGTCTGCATTGAGATAAGCTACGAAAAAATGCAGATATTTTTAACACAAAGATTTTTGCTACAGAAAATAAAAAACGAAACTGCTATATTGTTACTCACAGGAATGAACCTTTTTTCTTCGATCTTCAATGAACTAATTGCAAGCTTATAAACCGCAAACGGCACCTGTTTGAACGACAATTGGGATGTACTACACCTCTCTCAATCGCGATATCTGCTCTCGATTTGCGACACAATTCGAGACCGTGGATCAAGCAGACAAAACCAGACCGGCACAAGATGACTGTATTTTTGTTTGGCAGCTTTCTTTCCTCTCCTATATCGGAAGTACGAAAGTGAACTGACTGATGGATGGTGTGCGGTTACATTCCGCAAGCGGTTTTGCATTACGCAAGTTGTAATCTAATTAGCGTGTTGTACAGTACAGGTTGTTTATTATTCAGGTTCACACACTATACAGTTATCCAATGATACTACGGGGAGTAAATAACTGATATTGATTTTCAATGGTGCGTTTAGGTAACGAAAGGTAATAAATATCATAAACGTATACTTGTCATAAGACGAATTAGTCTCATTTAAGTCTACAACTTTTCAACTTTCCTGCTACGTGTTTCAACCCTTACAGAGAGATCTTTTCGGTAGGTAACTACGGAGCACTGACAGTTCCTCAGTAAATAACCGCCGTACAATAAATAAGGCGCTTAGTCTGAGATTGACTGCTGAAATAATCACAAAAATAAGAAACAAATAAAACTGCCTTTCATTCCTTTGTTCTTGATAGGGAGGATATGGAAACGGAGAAACTATAAGATTGAGAACCGTCACAGTATCCTTACCAATCCAGGTTCTAATCTGTCCCAAGTTTAATAGGGAACAATAACAGTACTTTCTGTCGAATGCACTTTGTTGCATCACAATTGACGTTTTTAGTTTTTAGTCCTCGCCTATTTCTAAATATAACCAACGTCTCTGGTCACAAGCATTGGCCTTGAGAATTACACTAATCATACGTAAGCCAAACCTGTGGATAATCCATCTACAATTAGAAACAATACTTATATTCTGCATGTGCGTCAAGTATTCAACGTGAACCCGTTTCACGTGGTTCCAAACACTTGACCTTTCGCTTTTCGCATTACCATGGCTAAATCCTTGAAACGTTTATCGACCTCATCTGACATGACATATTACCCATTTTTTACATAAAAGGTGTGAAATTTAAAAAAAATCAACATTTACCCCTTCTTTGACGAAAAAGGGTAGCAAGTAATAACAGACATTATATGAAAAATCCATGCCTTCTTTCTTAAATCAATCAATACCATGATACTATCGGATTGATTATTTGTTGTAATGCAGGAAACGGTTCGATTCGAATGTTGTTCAATATTTGCCACAAATGGCGAAAGTTAAATAATGTACCCTCAGTTTGCAAAGTAATACTATTTCTCTATGATACAGTTTTTGTCGGAGTGCAAGTTGCACATAATGTTGCTCATATAAATGTGTATGCCCAGTCATGTAAGATAAATAACAAATAGAGAAAACTGAGGTTAAAACAACGCAAATCATTTGTGAGGCTTCATTTACCAATGATTGGTAGTTTTTGAAGATGGCGTTCGTTGGTTTTAGCGTAGCATAGTTACGGGGTACTTCGTAGATTGGACACTAGTGACGAGTAACTCAGATTTTTCTTTTGAAATCTCCTTTGTAGATTACAATCAGAAAACAAGATTGATGTAGTCCTTGATTTCAATCTAGGACAAAATTCACAAAAGCATGAGGATTACTACTCCTGGTCACCAGGTCGCAAATACATGACTGGGACACACGGTCGAAAGTATGAAAATATTATAATTCTATAATCCCCTTGATGAAAGTGTTGATTTGACCTAAATAACTCATGTCAAACCATGTTTGAAAAAGGCTAAAGGCAATACTAACACTTAAAAGGTCAATAATGATTAAAATGAATAACTTCCGAAGAACACCATATGTTCAACAGAAGGAAACATCTAGAATGAAATAATATAAGGTGAAATACGAATATTAATGTGCAAAACTCGAAAGAATCGAAAGAAGAAAAAAAAATCTCCAACTTTAGTGCACTTGACCGTTTTTTTCCTAATTATCTTTATCGACTTATTGACCTTCGATATTTTGTCGTACAACCGAAGGTATTTTATACTTATAAATAAAAGCTACCTTTAGGCTAAGGCGATCAAGGTAGATCATTATCGGCATAATGCTGATTGGCATGGAGGCATAATTCTGCCTTCTTTGTTACTTAGGCTGTTCTTTAGTCACGTTTATTATGCCCAACAAACGACGTAGTATATTATAAATTCTCTTTCTAAAGCACGAATTAGTTCAGAAAATGCGAAGAGCAAATGATCATTTCTGCAATATGATTTAATGCTAAGCGGAAAACTATCACGATAAAAATAGTCACGGAAAACTATCACGATGAAAATAGTTGCTTTTTCTTGGTATTTGCGTTAGATCTGTTGAAATTTCAAAGGTTTCCATAAATCGACCTGACCGGTATTCACAATTCTTATGCTTAGATAGACTTCTAGTGCTAATTTTTCGTACAAGTATTTGATCGCTGAAATTTTTACCAGAAGTCATTCTTAGCATAAGAATTGTGAATACCAGTTGACCGGTCGATTTAAAAAAAACTTTTTAAAATTTGAACAGATTTAATGTTTGTGCCATTGCAGCCATTCTGGACAAATACGAATTAAGATGGAATAATCAATAATTCGCGTTCTGCATGATGGCAATCGAAGATTATTTAGAACTAGCAGACCCGACGAACTTCGTGTCGCCTGAAATTTATTTATTCTCTGCGCTTAATGTTAATGTTTTCGAGTTATGCAGAAATTGATATTTCACTTGTATGGGAGCCCTCCTTTCCAAAGGAGGGAGGGGTCTCGAACCATCTTAAGAACCTTCCCCGGCCCCAAAAACCTCTGCATACAAATTTTCATGCCGATCGGTTCCGTAGTTTCGGAGTCCATAAGGTTCAGACAGACAGAAATTCATTTTTATGTATATAGAAGAAGAAGATATCAAGATCTGAACTTGATGATAGTTTGGAATGTCGCAGATGTTCTGGTAAAATGTTAATATATAATGGTATTGTTATGTCTCTAGAAATTAATCCAACTTATAGCAATGATGGGTACATTGTATCTTTGTAGTTTGTGAAATGATGGGGCCCTCCTTAGCCGTGCGGTAAGACGCGCGGCTACAAAGCAAGACCATGCTGAGGGTGGCTGGATTCGGTTCCCGGCGTCGGTCTAGGAAATTTTCGGATTGGAAATTGTCTCGACTTCCCTGGGCATAAAAGTATCATCGTGCTAGCCTCATGATATACGAATGCAAAAATGGTAACCTGGCTTAGAAACCTCGCAGTTAATAACTGTGGAAGTGCTTAATGAACACTAAGCTGCGAGGCGGCTCTGTCCCAGTGTGGGGATGTAATGCCAATAAGAAGAAGAAGAAGAAGAAGTTTGTGAAATGAGCAATCGACGAATAAATTAAACAAACAAAAAATCTAATACCATATGATATGTATAATACCTCATACTTAGTTATCTAAATTTGTCTGAAGTTACGTTGCCGATCCATTGCTGTTCCACATTGTTGGACTGTCTGGCATCTGTAGTCTCGTGAAATGAATCCGCACTGCACTTTTGTGTACTGCATATCAAATAGACTAGCAGACAGTCGATTGAACGGAAGATCTAACCAAAGATGAAGCCTTCAATGGGTGGCATACCTACCGAATGTAAATTTTTGTACGGTTTGCTTTACCTCCGTCTATCCTGCAGACATGGAGACCCTCACCCGAGCTATGTATGCACACAAGCTCCGTATTGCTGGTACCGAAAGGAGGGAGTAAAATTAACATTCAATTTCTGCCGCAACTAGTGAGTGCCTACTGCCTTGTAGCTGATTCTCTGTTGTCATTCATAACAATACTACCGATCCGGCAGATGGGTTCCGTCCGTACACAGTAGCGCTTTCCGGCATACGATATCAGAAAATCAGCGACGACGTATCGATGTAAATCAATCATACGGAACATCCCCACCTACCGTGTGTTGTTTTCTACTTTAACCACCATTTGGTTTAATGAGAAAGAGTGGCAAATATATATCGTTAGCGTGGGTTGTAACCTACCTGACTTCCAACGATTTGCGCAAAAAAAAAACTACAGTTGCTCTTAACGTAATACGTTATTATTCCCATCATTTTTGCACTATGATCTCCCTTGTTTTTTCATAATTCGTTACCTTTTTAACTCAATCAGGGCTGGTACTGATGAATGCCGTTCAAAATAGTGACTTTAGTGACCAACGATGACGAAAAAGTGACCAAATAGTGACTTTCTATTGCAGAAAAAGTGATCAAATAGTGACTTTTGTATGAAGTTTTGAACTGAGTATAGAGCTACAAGTTGCATTAGCATTGTTACGGTATAATTCCTAGATTGCAAACTTGTGTATTATTTTTGAAATCCTTATCTAGAATTCTATCAGAAATCAAGAAAAGGCAAAAACAGCAAAAGCATAGGGATTATTGCTACTGGCCACGCCTATCTTTAGTGTATGAAGGGAGAGGATGGAATCAGGAGGTCAGTGACTGCTGCACTCTCATGCACAGAGTTGGACTCTGCACTGCACAGAGTTGGATATTGAGGATGGTATTCGTTGGATCAGCCAGAAGCTAGCAATGTGACCATTACAGTGATTCAAATTTTGACTTTTTTCCCTCCGATGCTTAAACCACATGATTGCATTTTTCATTTCAATAATCCTCCTAAATTTTTAGCTAATTTAGATGTAATATGAGTGAGCACGCGCGGTTTGAAGTTTGTGTGAAAATTACTATGAAAACAGTAACTTTTATAGAAAACCGTTCCCCAACGCCTCCCTTCAAGCTCCTATGAGTACAACGACACAAAGGAAACAGGTCGTCTTTTTTGCAAAACGATTTGATTCTTGCAATAAAAGTTATTAGGGAAAAACTGAATCGTGGGAAATTTAATTTAACACTTACAAGAATATTATCAATATCAATAATGAGCAGATTTGTTTTCTTCATAACATTGCTTCCAAACGACAAATCACTTCATAACGTCAATTGCCTTTCAGCTTGATAAGTTTTCTGTGTAGTCAATGTATTGATTATACTTAAATAGTTTATAGGCCACCTCATATAACGTTCCTTCACATAAGGGTCAGTTTTCACAGTAATTTGCATACAAACTTTAAATGACGTGTGCACAATCAAATTTGCTAAAAATGTAGGAGAATTATTAAAATGGGAAATGCAATCGTTCAAGCATCAGGAGCAAAAAAGTCAAAATTTGAATCACTCTAGTGACCATGATACTTCATATAAAGTAACACACCATGATAAGGTATCTACTCGGCATCACGTAAACGGGTAGTGAGTTACAAGTTGTGTCACAAAACTATCTTGATAATTACAACAACATTTGATGTTTAATATGAGCTCGAGTTTTCTGAATAACAGCCAAAGAATGATATAAAATGATTCAATTGAAAGTACATATATTTATTTTGCACAATTTTGAGAAAACAACAAAAAAACTGTTTTGAACAAATTAGCACCGAATCTTTCGATTTCTTTGATACAGATCAATAGCTTTTGGCAAAACTCAACTTTCTTTCTTTACCGACCTTTCCAGTGCGAAAACTGTGCACATAGGGTAGAGAACCATTTGGGCAGTACCCCCTATTCCCGTCAGCCACGTTCATTACTCGAGCGCATTACAACTGAATTACTTGTTTTGCCTTTCTCGTACAACAAAGTAGACATGTAGTCAATATTGTAAATTTGATGTTGAGTACACTGATATTACAAGTGACGGGTTCTAGTTGAATCTACGTAGTCACAGTTCCTATAGCCGATCAAAAGACTGTCTCCTTGTTGTAGTTTTTTTTATTAGTTGGTTGATTCATAAATTTAATCCCCGTACTCGATATAGAAGGATTAACCATTGAGTCAGGCCTAGTAGCGAGTCACTTTTTGGTGACTTGGTCACTACTTTGAGTCAAGTCACTAAAAAGTCACTATTTGCATCCAAAAGTCACTATTTTTCGGACAAAGGGTCACTAAAGTCACTATTTTTGCATTCCCTATTGTAAAAAAGTTCAAAATAAAATTCATTAGGTAGTAGGTAGTATTATTATCAGTCAAATCAAATGTGAATCTGGTAGCAATATATTAAATTTGGGAAATATGCACCAAAGAAGTTCCAAGTGTGATGTGAAAATCGTGAAGTTATTTGCGATTCATGTCAACTATAATCTTTTTCTTCGCGAATGTAATTTGTTAAAATGAGTATAGAGTACAGAATTGAGGATTATTGAAATTAGAACCACGTCTGTTGGTGAGCGATAGGTGACAAACATAGGAATAGCCTCAGTTTCATCACATGACAATGATGTTTGATGTTTTTCGAAGTCAGGGAAGACAATGAGCGATAAGGGTGTCGATGACAGAAAGTACATAAAGATTGTTAAATGGTTTCCGTTTATGATTGTTAAATCGGTTTATGATTGTTAAATCCGCGTTTGATTGATCTTCTACTCAAAACTACTAGCTCTTTATTACTTTATACCGTATTCAAATTGCAAAAGCAGCCATTTGTTGATTTGTTTAGCGTTGAAATATTCTTTGATAAAATAAGTACACAAACGAATTTTTGACAGATTTTATGGGTGCGTGCGTTAAAGACCATTATCCAATGAATTCCGTAATGCCACCTCTCACTTTTAGGGGGATTAATCATAAAAAAAAAATCCAAAAATATGGAGCTTAACATACTGAAACACTTCTCCCATGTTACCTAGCCTATAAATCAACTTTTCAAGGCCAAAACATTTTCGATCATGAATTCCTGAGTTAGAAAGTACCGTCAACTGGGGGGAAGATGATCATTGAGGTGAAGATGATCATTTGATGTGTCAGTCAAAAGCGCCAATTTTTTTATGAAACGGTAGTCAACAATATTCTCCGTTCAAGTAATGTTACCGCTAGGTAGAAATCCGAGTTTTTCGATTATAATCATGAAAATGTATTTGTGGAAGAAAGAGAGGGATAGTCATAAATGACGCTATTTTCGTTTCAAATATTGGCTTCTTAGACTTCTTTAAGTAGTAAATTCAACATGCATACAGATAACCTAGTGTATTTTGACTACTAGGTCATAATGGTTTTAGTAGAGCTGTCTTGATCAACTTCACCCCAAACCAGATTATTCAGAAAATGTGTGATAATTTAATTTATTTTAATAAATGCGAACGCATTTCAGAAAACTAAAGTTGTTGATTATTGCACCGTATAGCAGTCAGGTCAGGGTTGTAAATATTCGGCAGCACTGGATGAAGGTGATGTTTTTTTATATCATGTTTTTATTTTCTTCCTGCTTTGAAATCAACCTCACATTCCCGGAGAGGCAGAAAAGTAAACAACAGAACTCACATCACCCACCGCGCCGCGAAGATGAAATTTACCACAGCAAAATGTACACATTCACCCAGCAAATTGAAAAAATTCACCACGCGTTTAAATGGGCCACTCACAGTCATACGGTAAGGAGCGAACTGAGCAGCATGTCAGAGTGACTTGTGAGTGGCTGAATGCGAAATTGAAAGGTCGGTGTTGGAAATGATTTTTCGACTGCACCCAGTCGCACTCACCACGGCGGCGATGAAGGCGACTGCAGATTATACTGAGATCCATGTTTTTCACTGCATTGACTGTGAAATATTTCTACCCTGATAGCAGTACATGTTTTGAAAATATTTGTTTCGATTTAAAATGTAAACACACATTGTTATTGCATGTTTTTTCTTAAAAATGATCATCTTCCCCCCAGTTGACGGTACTGTTGAAATTATGCGATAATTGACTGATTGTAGGAACGATTGATGACAAAATCATGGAAATTCGTTGTAAAAATAATCGACTCCAAAACCTATTATTTTTTCGTGACGGCCTCATTTTCCAAATTCTGGAATGTACTCCATATTCGTGGCGAAAATAAAGACGTAGTCAAAATGCTAGCATGTGCTGATCTAGGCAACTACTCACCTAACCAATCATCGATTCGAACTAAAGCAATAGGATTCATCATTCAAGAGGTAAATAGAACAGGCTTCTTCAAATTCTCATTTTTTTTGGTTGAAATAAACACGGCAGTGTGACAAGCTGAAAAATGCCCAGCCTAATCATAATCAACGATCCTGCTTATCTCTTGGTTGCTTGCGCTTTCGTCACGGTCGCACGATAGCCGCGATATTTATCAGCGATTTTCGCAGGTTATAGTTAGTGAGAACTAACCTCGCGATGGTAAGGGAAATAGGAAACAAATAGCACAGATAGGACAAATACACCCGATTCTGTTCTTACACGGATTTTTTTTACACGGCCGTGTAAAAAAAATCCCATACAAAATTTTTGCAAAGATGCTCCATTTTGCATGATTCGTCGAGAAATCATAAAACTTTTTTTACACGGATTTTCAAATTTTGAACTGAAAACTTTTTTTACACGGAACGCATCCCCCGTGTAAAAAAGAATCGGGTGTACATGAATTTTGTAAAATCTGGAAAACAGCCTGAATATAATATTTCCCTTTTTTCATGCTTACGCTTCTAATGGAACTTGGGAAGTTTTGCAAGCATTTCCCCAGCCAGTCATTGCCTGAATATGTACCTTGTGTAGCAAGAAAAATTATGTACGACGCCCAACAATTATTTTCCACACAAAAATCGGACCGAGCGTCGAGTTCACAGTCTCTGGATAAGAAATTTTATGATTTGAAAAAAAAATAGGCACCTACTATTATCCTACCTACAATTATCATATCAGTAATCAGGCAAATTTAAAAATTGAAAAAAAAATCCCTTGTTATTAGATGATTAATGCTTAATTTTTCATGTTACTGAAACAAATTCATTTCATCTCGAAATTAAGGAATAAAGCATCATATTTGTTGATACTTCATGCTAACATGAATAACCTTATATTTAAAATCTAATGACAAAAATAATGTTGCCTGGATGAAATAAATTCCCCTGCTATACACATAATTATTGCATAAACGAATAGCATCGAATGACTGCTTAAGTCAATTCGAAAGCTCAAAATATTGTATAATATCAATAGGACTAACAAATCCACTGGTCACATGTCTACCATCTGACTTCAGTGACATGTTCTATTTAGTTTTGTGAGTTTTTCAATGGAATTACTTCCTTGTTAACTTATCAGATAAATTCTCTAAAGATATGCGTATCTACACATTTTTATATCTGTATTCGCCAAGAGGCAACCAAGGTTCACTGAGTGAGTCACTTTTAATTGTCATTACAGGTGAGTGAACGACAAATGCTATGCTAGTGAGTATGGGCTATCTTTTTCGTGGTGTCGATTCATTTTTGCTTGTTTCTACATTCCAGGAACTCCCGGTGTATGCTTCGTTGGGAACCAGAGTTTTAGTTTGAAACAAAGCAACGCAACCATCATTATGACTTGGTCACGTTGTGGGACATGCTAAATACAGTGGATATTTTCATAATGTCGGGACCAGTTCTATTCTGTTAGTCATGTTTGTGTTCATTTTCACATATCGAGTGTAGACGCCACAATGTCGTCTGTCTATAAACTGCTTTTTTTTACTGGAGTAGCACTATATGTAACGAAAGTTTATCTAGCGGCCAGCGGGTGAGAAAATCGATTACAAATGGGTAAACAATCCGATAAATTTGCTACCGTGGTGCAGAGTTGGTATCGAGTCGGAGGGATAGATAACGAAAAGGCAACCACGACGCATCTGAGGCGACAGGCATCGTTTTGTGCTCGCAGAACTCGAGGTGTCAATTAGTGCTCTTTGTCATAGCTTCTCGCTGTCGTCAGAGCCTTGTTCTATTTTATTTCCAATTGATTGATAATGCAATATATCGCCAATTGTTATTTATTTTAATAACGTTGTAAAAGACGATATATCAGCTAAGGCTAGCGAAAACAACATTGAGATACAAATGAGATACAAATGGAAATGCAAATATCATCTTCTGAAACTAGATGATGTTCATGCTAGTATTAGAGGCCAAAGTACAGATTTGATAGTTGTGTTAGGATACGGCAGACATAGAGAATCTCATGACCTTCCTTTATATCGTCACCAAAATTTCCCTTCAGTCGCTTTCAAATCCACTTCTTTATTTAATTCTATCATGAACATGTACGTCTATGTTTCGAAGTTGATATTAGCATGTCCATATAATTGTAATAGCGTTTAACTTCACGCAGTAGTAAAACACTCATCTAATTATTTAAAGAGAAGTACGTTAAGATTGATCGCACAAAAGCAACATAGACAATTGTGGTGAGCTACAGCTCACATATAAGAAATACCATGATACCAAGAAGAAATACATACAAGAAATACCAAGGCAAATAAAATCCTGAGGAAGTCCATCCAAAACGAGATTTGATTTGCAATTGGAACAAAACTTTAATACAAACGGAACATGGAATACGTAGGGGAACTGTTCCGTTTTCCATCTCACTGAACATATATTCATCTCATCGCAAAACAAAGAAATACAGCACCAATCTCGTCGCTTCTTTTTGCTAACACGCGTGCCCATTGGTGAAAAAAATCACAAAAGTAAGAAACAAACCAAATTCATTTTCATTGCTTCGTTTTTGATGGGATGGAAATAGGAGCTATGGGATGAAGTGCCGAACCGTTCCCCTATATTCATTGATATTAATTAATTTTTCAATACTAACGGCAGAAAATAAAAAAATGCAGATATTATAATATTTCAATCTAGAGCCTAAAATACAAGTGTAAATATAACTGACTTTGGCTGGCAATATAAGCATATGCAAATAATCCTTAATCGGTAAGGATCCTTGCCCATGACCCTGACAGCTTGAACCGATCTACATACTTCAGAACTGGACCAAAACGGCGGTATGCACGATACATCACATGTGTGTCGTACAAGCATCCGCCATACGAAGGACCTTGAAAAAGGAAACCCTCGCGCTAAGCCGGTTTTTGTTTTCGGCTTGACTTGTTTTTATTCTTTGATGCCATTTCTCCAGTTTCCTCGTAGTTTTTGGCCCAGCTACGATAAACAATGTCTTCACGTCGGCCACTGATGGGAGCTCAATCCATCCGAGAAGCATCTGGTACAAACGTCCGCACGCACCTGGGCATGTTTTCGAGTGTTTCAATACACGAACAGCTGAACGAAACTTTCATTATTGATGGTATCGGAGTATGCACTTTACACATTGCACATAGAAACATGTTAGCTCCATGAGCAAAATGCTGGTGCGATTTTATGTTAGGTTGGGTGAAAACCGGTTTTCCATTTACAAATGGAAAAGAAACTTTTACCTCAATCGATGATTGTTGCAGGTTCAAAGGGTTTCGGACATCGCCGGTCAGAACATTTTGGAGCCATCTGTTGTACCAAAATCTTTTAATGATAAGCAAATAGGGGAACGGTTCGCCACTTCATCACATAGCTCCTATTTCCATCCCATCAAAAACAAAGCAATGGAAAGGAATTTGGTTTGTTTATTATTTTTGTGATTTTTTTCAACAGCTGACAAAAAGAAGCGACGAATTTGGTGCCGTATTTCTTTGTTTGGCGATGCGATGGATATATGTACAGTGAGATGGAGATCGGAACATTTCCCCTAGATATTGTCAAAACTAAAATAGAATACAAAATTATAGAGCTCACCCAGAAACCCCGAGAAAGATTTCTCAAAATATTTTAGCAAATTTTCAAAACAAATACAAACATCGAAACACAGCACTTCTTGATACTCCAATATTTTCTTCCGTCTGTTTAGCGGACATCGCCTTATATCCAATTCGGGCAATCGGTGTCTTTTATCAGCAAATAAGAGACGTCGCGGGCTTATTTCTTCAACCTGTGCAGTGTTTGACTAAATTTAGAAGGAATTTCAAACAACTTTTTGTTAGCACTTAGATAAGAGACTTGAATTGACTTGTTATGTCAACTAGAAACAAAATTCAAATTCAAGCGTCTGTGTCAAATGTTGGCGATGATTACTAATTGATTGTACGGTGCAATCAAAGGTGAATTGCCTATTTTTCAGGTGTTGGCCGGGTGTTGGTTGAAAAGCGAAGAATAAATTAGAAATCAAGCATTTGTTTAACCTTTACCGACCGACCTATTTTGTTGCCTTCAATCTACTCTAACTTGGTCAATTGCCCACCGATTTCAATGCTCCTGGTATCGTTGGATCCAGAAATTCATATAGTTTTTGTTCTCGGTCATGCTTCACATGCTTTCGGAGATATTCCGGATTCCGTTAGAGCAATAGATTTTTTGTAGAAAAAATCTTTTCTCAGCAATTTAATGATTGTAGAACACAAATTCAATAATAGATGTTATACTACGTACTGCAGAATGATTCAATAGATTCCCTGTGATTATCAGGCCACTTTGGAAGCGCCTGGTGAAATATGAATATGGTGCCCTGAAGGAAGTGGCCACTTATCGGTCCGAATCAAACAAAGTCATGCGACGTATCAATTGATCTTTCAATACCAGTTTATTGCTAGCAGATTCGTGAACTATTTTCTGTCTGTGTCCATCTGGAAATGCCCCGGATCAAACTTCATGATTTTTCAACATCAGTTCAATGGTGGCAATTTCGCATAATGTTTTCTGTCTGTGTCAATGAGAACATGCCTCGGATATGGTGCGCTGGGGGAAGTGGCCACATATCGATCCGAATCTAATAATGGCATGCGACGTATCAAGCCTCATTATTTTACGAGACCAGTTCATTGCTAACAATTTCGTATATTTTCATATGGGTACATCTGGTTGTGACCCGGACTAGGTGTCCGTACAACACTTCCCGTTTTTATCCACCTTGGTAAGTTCCAGGCCCTGGAGAAAGTGGAAAATGGAAAATAAGGGGTGGGTTGCTGATGAAAACCCGTAGAGGGAAAGATGGGTGCCCAGCAGAGAGATCAAAACAAACGATGCATCTTCTGGTGGGTAGATGCATTCTTAGTTCTAGCAGATGTTCTGCAGAATATGTTTAGTTCAATAAGTACGTTTACGAATCGATGGTTTGGTCCAAAAAGACAAAGAGATTTTTTTTTGTCTTTATTAGCGAGACTTTCAGCCCAAGACAATGAGAAACATAAAGAAGTTTTGCCATTAACAAGAACTTATCAATACCTTGAGCTATTAGTTTGTTCTTGTGAATAGCAAAATCTGATATTTTTATAATATTTCGGTGCAAATTTTTGTTATTTTCGCTTGTTATTTTTACTCTTATTTCAAACAAGTTAATATCATGTTTTGTTATCAATATCTCGGGTTCTACCCGGGTAAGCTAAAATTTGACAATTAATAGGGAAATATGTTCCATTAAGGTGGTTATACAACAAAGCCACAAATCGGCCATCTTGGAAACCACGTGCTTTTTCTAGTGATTTTTCAAGAGCACGGATTGAGACGAGACGGGGATGAAACATCCGTACATGGTTTGCTTACTCATGCTAAACAATCGACTTTAATTTCAGCATTGTACGAAAATTATTACGCTAGATTTTAACTTTTGATATTAGGAGTAGAAAACCGTGTGGTGAATTTGAAATTCACCACATGGCTTGATTGTATAATCACCTTAACATGACCAAGAAAAACAATACAATTCTTGTTATTTTCCTATGAATGTGTGACAAATGATCCATAAAAACTATATTTTGATACATAAAACTCAAATAGGCGCATTTTTTATCGTGATGATGATCCATAATTTCAGTAAAATGATCCATAATTCTGGCCATTTGATCCATAACTTTGTTCAAATGATCCATAGTTTTGGTGATTTGATACATAAATTTAGCTAAATGATCTATAGACTTTAAAAAATGTGTGGATTAATTAATATAGTTTCATTGGCCTTCTTTCCAAGCATTATGGATCACTTTATCAAAATTATGGATCATATGAACAAAATTATGGATCATATTACTGAAATCATGGATCATCATCAGGTTAAAAATTGCGCAAATTTGAAATTTTATGGATCAAAATATAGTTTTTATGGATCATAAAATTATTCTTTATGGAATCTTCCGAACTATCTTATGGATTTAGCGTTGATAGCGTTTTATGGAACATTCAGATAGACTAACGCAAAATGAACTCCCCCAAGAAATTATGAGGTTTGAGCGGGTCGCATAATGAACGCAAAATGAACTTTTGTTCGAGAAGACGACCCGCTCAAATGTCAAAATCCGTCGGGTGAGTGAATTCGATGAACCCCTGCATAAGTCTATGTTATTTACGGATCGTTTTTCTTTTTTTCTATGGATCGTTTTTGCACATTGAAAGGTGCAAGTAAGGGCTGCCTTTGGAAACGATGAACATGAATAGACGACGCAATTGCACTTTGATCACTACAAGATTTAAACGACGAAGTCTTTCTGTTAGGGACTACCTATATATCACGTGGATAATGTTGGTGGAAGGGGAGGGGAGTGTTGTATGGTGAATGCCCACTGTAACAAAATGTTTTGAAAATTTATATGAGCCATTGTCCAAGCGGGGGGAGCGGGGTATCTAAAATTGACCAAAACTTGTCCACGTTGTATATGGATAGCTCTTAAACTTGCCGCTAATTTTGAGAGACTTGTTGGAACCAGTATTGCAATTTCTCATTTTCAATGAGAGATGTCAGGCGATGTTTACATATCTGCCCCTTTCAAAATAATTTAGAAATTATAATTTTAAAACAAAGCACAACATCCTTTCATGACTGCTTTTCATGCAAAATTGATCAAAGGACGTCGCCTGAGATAGAAAAAGGCGCTCTGTGTCTTGTGACGATCACGACCTTTTGCAGTACTGGTTGAAGAATTCTCACCAAATGACACGAAAGTTGAAGTGGTTGTGCATCTCGAATCGAATCACTCGATTCGTACGTTTTTGCATTCGTTCCGAAAAAAATTGCTGCATTATGTATTTCGTTCGACTTCATTCAGTCGCAGTACAAGATTTCGAATGGTGCTGTACTAGCTCAATCGAGTATGTTCTGTCAAACGAAATGTAAACAGAGAGAATAATGTCGTTTTCGTTTATTCCGAACGGTGTACACCCAATGAGAATAAATAGAAGGTGAGGAAGAAGACCAAATGCAAGTGTATTAGTGGATAATGGAAAATGTAAACAGCAAATGGTGACGTACACCTGTGTTCAGAATAATAGCAGCGGAAGCCGTTTTTCATACAAAATGGTCAACTTTGACAAGCTGCAACTTTGTACCCCGATGACCGATTGAGCTGAAATTTTGGCAGTGAACTACAAATATGATGAATTTTACACATACTACGTACCATTTTTTTTCGAATGACGCGTTCAAAAATTACGCACTAGGTCAAATTGTTCAAAAAAATAGCAGTTTTTATTTTTGTTATATTGGCCAATTCAAATGTCAAATTCAACAATTTATATTTTTTAAATTTTAAACTTAGTGTCTCGCAGCACCTGAATTCAAATTGATAACATTCCAATCAATTGTTTTATTGATATTTCCAAAACAAAAACTGCTATTATTTTGAACAATTTGACCTAGTGCGTAATTTTTGAACGTGTCATTCAAAAAAATTGATACTTACTATGTATAAAATTCATCATATTTGTAGTTCACTGCCAAAATTTCAGCTCAATCGGTCATCGGGGTGCAAAGTTACAACTTGTCAAAGTTGACCATTTTGTATGAAAAACGGCTTCCGCTGCTATTATTCTGAACACAGGTGTACATATTTGCACGGCTTCTTATGGGAGCTCGTTCGAATGCAGTAGTGAAAGCGTTTTCGCCATACGCGAAAGGCACGCACACAATATATGGATTTCCATACCTTAGTATTTATTTTCATTGGTGTACACCGGCGGTGCAACATTTGCCACCGCAAATACGAACGGTTTGGGTGCAAGTTTTTGACTGCAACACATCTTTTCGATGGTGTTGGTGATGTCGTCAATCAAATTTATCAAATATCATATAGCGAGTAAATATTATTGAGATTTAAGTAAGGATGTCATATTTGTAAGGATGTTATATGATTATGTAATATTTTTGTCTTGTTTTTAATGTTTTATCAAATATCTACTTTATATTGCACAAAGTATTACACAAATTTTGTAATTTAATTTTGCAAATTGAAAACGTATAAAGTAGTTTCTTATGCGTTTTGTTTATTGTTTGTAACATATTTAAATGTAGAAAAATCTTCAAAAAACAAAGGGCCCTTGTAGAATTGTAGATTTTGATAAATTGTGATAATTGTGAATGTTAGAAATTCATGAAATCTAGCCGTTTATATTTATTTGAAAACTATTAAAAACGAAGATCGATTCAAATACCGCCATCGGGGGTGACGATGAGTTAAGAATGAGTCATCGCTGTTACTGGCAGCCAAGAGGTCGATAACAAAATCGTTGGAAAACGACTCTTATGGTTAATTAGTTTTCTTGCTACTAAAAACTGTCAACTACCAGTGACATATTTTCAACCCCATTTGATACTTTGTCACCCCCAATGACGGTTTCAAAATGATCAATAGTTTTTAAGTTTTACCAGAAAATAATGCAACACGACGCGGATAATGCATTGCAGAAAATAATGCATTTTTACGCAGATTTCGGGATAATTAAAGATAGCATATTGTCTGGAAACTATAGAAATAGGTATACTAATGTCATTCTTTCCTTTAAGATACAATAATTAAACATTTATTCTCTTCCCGTACAGAAATTATAACAAATATAATTAAAAACTTTCAGTAATAAATGACTCTCGAACAACATTCGAAAGCTATAAAGGTGACGAGTGTTTTTCATTCGACTTGAGTCGTTTTCCAGTGTGCTATCGAGTATCCATAATGCCAAAACATCTTGTTATTCTTGTACCTCCTCGAGCATACTCGAACGATGAGTCGTTTTCGAGATCGAATCGAAAGCCGTAATGCCAAACATGTTCGACTCGATAGAATTACGTTCGAATCGAGATGCGCAATGCCACCCCTGCTCTGACTGTTACAGTGTTACACCCACCGCATAATCCTTCGAATCAGAAGCTGAAGATAGTGAACAGTGTGGGGATTAGATGCTTCAGCATCAGTCATTTTTCCAACGCAACCTTAGAAGATTCGTGGGATCGAACTGATGTCGACGATTACCGAATTGGAAAGTAAGAACGCATCAAACAATGCACTATCAAAGACTTGGGATACAGATTTTACACAATCACATAAGTATATTGAAGTTATTGCAAGAGTAATGTGATTGTGCTTTCAAAATTTTCGTTTTGGAATGAATTTGACTAATGCAATGTACATATAAGCTTTTTCTTATGCATATATCATTTAATATGTATCTAAATTAATCTTAATTGGATTTTCCGTGCAAATGCTACAAAAAGGGACCGATACCCACGTAATAAACCGTCCTGCGTTTGTCGGCCTCTTTTCTGATCCAACCAGTAAGTCTACAACATCTCTTTTTATTAGTAACGAAACCCTTTAACAGTCTCTCCGTTTTAAGTGAGTTTTCTCGGTCTTCTTCTGCAGTCCTCTTTAGTGTGAAGTCTACCGCTTAATTATGGTGAAGAACATTATACATTGAGGCTCTGCTTTGTCAAGCAAGTATTAGAAATCTTAGTAATAAACAACACTGTTTTATGTGTATGCTTTTATAAACGGCTCTGTAGATTCTCTCAAAAATTTTGACTGGGCCTATTTCGGCGCTCGTCCATAATCCTAGTATAAAGGACACACTACACAACAGACCTTTAACTACAAAGCCACTAACCTTCAAAATTTTATAGTCAATGGTCTTGTTATATCCTAACTTAACTTTACGAACTTAACGCATTTTATCCATTGAACTCTGTTGAAAATTTCAACACAGAATCAGCTCAATATTAAGGTCTTCTAATTTTTCAGAACATTTCAAATTATTAAACTCTTTATTGCTAATAGAACTGAGCATTCTTGAATGTCGACACTACACGAGAACAATACCTATTTTACAGAAGGAAATGATAATCAGTCACTACGAAATAAGTAAGGATATCGTTGGACCGAGCCCAACGCAATGCCTAAATTGGATTGCTTCGCAAGGGAGTGTAAGAGTACGACTGTACAGATAAACAAAAATCTGTATCCTTTCTACTGATTGCGCCTGTTAGAGAGAACCCAGCTGGTAGTTTAGTTTTCTCAAATTCATGCAGATCTCTCTTCAGTTTGGGCAAAGGATTAAGATTTTATCACTTGCAAGATCATCTGAACCCTTGTAGATTAGCATTGGCGGTGCCAGAGTTGAGGTGATGTTGTTTCACCAGCAATTTTGACGTAATTAGTTCATTCATAGTTTGGCATCAGCAGTAAGAACGATAAGGTCAGAACTAGTCAAGTACAGAAGTAAAACAAAACCCTATCAATAGTATTTGTTCAAAGAACATTTGCACTAAGAAAAAAAACTCTCAGCTGCGCTGCTGAAGATGGCCGATGGCGACCGAACGCGACGTTACGTCTGGCATGCTCAATACATTTTTTTAAAACAGACGTTACGTTTCACTCGATCCGCCCGCTGTTGGTGGATTACATTATTGTTTTTTGCCTTTCTCGTATACTAAGTATACGTAAAGGCTATATGATCGCTCCAAAAACAAACTTTTTATAGAAGGCTCGGAGACCCATAGTGTTATATACCGATCGACTCAGCTCGACGAATTGAGGTGATGTCTGTGTGTATGTGTGTGTGTGTGTGTGTGTGTGTGTGTGTGTGTGTGTGTGTATGTGTGTGTCTGTGCGCACCCACCCCAAAAAAAAATGTCACTCATTTTTCAACTACTTATCCTTAACCGATTTACTCGCAACAAGTTGCATTCGACGCAGGATACTCTACCATTGTTTCCTATTGAAAATTGGTCAGATCAGACTATGGGCTCGAAAGTTATGGCCAAAATACCACTTTTTTCTAGACAGAAAAAGTAAAGAAATGTCACTCATTTTTCAGGCACTTATCCTTAACCGATTCACTCGCAACAAAGTGCATTCGACGCAGGATACTCTACCATTGTTTCCTATTGAAAATTGGTCAGATCGGACTATGGGCTCAAGAGTAATGGCCAAAATACTATTTTTATAATTCACGAGAAAGGCACCATCACCGCTAGGTGGATTAATCAGGGTTTTTTTTTCGAATAGTACAGACAGAGAGCACTTTGGCCCCCAGCACATCTCCTCTAGGAGGTATTCCATTGAAAATAATTTTAGGATTTCTTTTAAAAAATCCTCTGCAAATGAATTCAAAAATTTCTTCGGAAAGAAGTTTCTTACGAATTTCACTTCCTTCCCACAAATTCCTTAGGAAAATTCTATAGGGAAACGTTAGTAAGCTCCGTAAGAAATTCTTTGAAAAATTCTTCTAAGGATTCTTAAGGAAATTCTCCAAAAATTCCAACAGTATTTTTTTTTCTAAAATTCCTACAGGAATTCATTCAGAAATAATTTCATTAATTCCTAGGGAAATCGCCTAAGCAAAAATTCCTTTTCCTCGGACGTGTATTCAATTCAGTACTTCATTTGAAATGTCCTCCAGAAGATTGAGGGACGAAACTCTAGGAATATCCGAACGAATTACAAAAGGAATTTCCAAAATAATTTCTTAAAAAAATTGGTAGAAAATTTTTGACATTGGATCCAAGAATTCTTTCGGAATTTCCTCCAGGGATTTCTCACGAAGTCACTATAGAAATAAATCCAGAAAATTCTTGGGTAATTTCTCTAAATATTCCTTCGAAAGTACAAAGAAGGCCTTCTAATAATTATTTCGGAATTTCCCTTAGTAATTTCTTCAGAACTGCCTCCGGCATATTTCTTTTGGAAATCCTTAGGAATTTGATATGTAATTTCCTGAAGATTTCCTGCAGAAACTTTTGAATGTTTTCTGGAGAAATTTATAAAAGCTTTTCCGATATTTTTTCGAAGGTTCTTCTTCTTCTTCTTCTTTTTATTGGCATTACATCCCCACACTGGGACAGAACCGCCTCGCAGCTTAGTGTTCATTAAGTACTTCCACAGTTATTAACTGCGAGGTTTCTAAGCCAAGTTACCATTTTTGCATTCGTATATCATGAGGCTAACACGATGATACTTTTATGTCCAGGGAAGTCGAGACAATTTCCAATCCGAAAATTGCCTAGACCGGCACCGGGAATCGAACCCAGCCACCCTCAGCATGGTCTTGCTTTGTAGCCGCGCGTCTTACCGCACGACTAAGGAGGGCCCGAAGGTTACCTGGTAGAATGTTCAATAGAATTACTGGTGGATTTTTTGAAAATAATTTGGAACTCGTGAAAAAGATCCCGAAAGTATTTATGGAGGAATTTACAAATGAATTTTTAAAGGATTTTCCGAAGGAGTATTCCAAAAAGTATTGCTAAAGGAATTTCTGAGAACATTGCTAAAGAAAATTCCGAAGGAGTTTCTAAAATCTTCCGGATGAAAACCTGAAGGAATTTTTGAGGGTATTTACGATGGAATGTTTTATGGAATTTTCTAAAAGAACATCACTTGAACATAATAGGAGTTTTTAGCATCTTAATGAAATTTCTCTCAGGTTTTTCTGCTTCAGATAATTACCTAAAAGCTTTTTAGCATTTTTGTACATAACAGTCGTCATTCAGCTCCGTGGTTGTACGTCGCCAGCCACGCAGTCTGTGGAAGGTCCGCAAATCGTCTTTCTTGGATTGGATCGCTATTTAGAACCATGTTCACCGGGTTATTGTTCGACATTCTGGCTACGTGCCCGGCCCATAGCGAAATGATTTTTTGGCAAATGAGTGAAACGATGCGTTTTAGCATGAAAACTCAAATTTGCAAACGGGTTTGCTCACGAGGGAGGCTTCAATGATTGAGATTTGTGAATGACTTTTCCAACACTACACAACATACCTGCTACACAAACACAATAGAAGCCATTACAAAAGGCGCCAATCGCATGGCACGCGATTGCGAAACATTTCTTATTTCAAAAAATAAATCCAATGATTTTTGGGGTGACCTTTTTGAGATAATGAAAGTTATGTAGAACCATTGAGACCACAAACAATACAAAAGGGCCACGTACAAAGAGAGGTCAAAACCTTTAGAAAATATAACAATATAGTTAACCTGTTTATATCACAAGAAAATCCAAAACCTTTTTGGAAAGTTCGCAGTAATGCTTGAGTGCATAAGAGTTCCTAGAAGTTTGTGGTAATGCTTCAAAATTCATGTCTTAAAGATATAAATATTATCTAGTAAGTCCTGGTGTTAGGTGGGACGCTAAACAGCCCTGACACGACGGCCCTCCGACGAGACAGGAGGTTTGCGCTGGCCCAATAAGCCGCCTAGAAAACCAATCATTATGAACAATATAAGAGATAATGCGACTCGATATAATCGGCAAAGACCTAGGCGACGAATACAGGATCACGATTGGAAGCTTGGAACATGGAATTGCAAGTCGCTAGGTTTCGCAGGTTGCGACAGGATGATCTACGATGAATTACATCCCCGCAACTTCGACGTCGTGGCGCTGCAGGAGATTTGCTGGACAGGACAGAAAGTGTGGAAAAGCGGGCATCGAGCGGCTACCTTCTACCAAAGCTGTGGCACCACCAACGAGCTGGGAACCGGCTTCACAGTGCTGGGTAAGATGCGCCAACGCGTGATTGGGTGGCAGCCAATCAACGCAAGGATGTGCAAGCTGAGGATTAAAGGCCGTTTCTTCAACTATAGCATCATCAACGTGCACTGCCCACACGAAGGGAGACCCGACGACGAGAAAGAAGCGTTCTACGCACAGCTGGAGCAGACATACGATGGATGCCCACTGCGGGACGTTAAAATCGTCATCGGTGACATGAATGCACAGGTAGGAAGGGAGGAAATGTATAGACCGGTCATCGGGCCGGATAGTCTGCACACCGTATCGAATGACAACGGCCAACGATGCATAAACTTCGCAGCCTCCCGCGGAATGGTAGTCCGAAGCACCTTCTTTCCCCGCAAAAATATCCACAAGGCCACATGGAGATAACCTAACCAAGAAACGGAAAACCAAATCGACCACGTTCTAATCGACGGTAAATTCTTCTCCGACATCACGAACGTCCGCACTTACCGCAGTGCGAATATTGAATCCGACCACTACCTCGTTGCAGTATGCCTGCGCTCAAAACTCTCGACGGTGTACAACACGCGTCGAAGTCGGACGCCGCGGCCTAACATTGGGCGGCTACAAGATGGTAGACTAGCCCAAGAATACGCGCAGCAGCTGGAAGTGGCACTTCCAACGGAAGAGCAGCTAGGCGCAGCGTCTCTTGAAGATGCCTAATGAGATCTTCGACCCGCCATTGGTAGCACCGCAACCGCTGCACTTGGCACGGTGCCCCGGATCAGAAGAAACGACTGGTATGACGGCGAATGTGAGCAGTTAGTGGAAGAGAAGAATGCAGCATGGGCGAGATTGCTGCAACACCGCACGAGGGCGAACGAGGCACGATATAAGCAGGCGCGGAACAGACAAAACTCGATTTTCCGGAGGAAAAAGCGCCAGCAGGAAGATCGAGACCGTGAAGAAACGGAGCAACTGTACCGCGCTAATAACACACGAAAGTTCTATGAGAAGTTGAACCGTTCAAGTAAGGGCCACGTGCCACAGCCTGATATGTGTAAGGACATAAACGGAAACCTTCTTACGGACGAGCGTGAGGTGATCCAAAGGTGGCGGCAGCACTACGAAGAACACCTGAATGGCGATGTGGCAGACGAAGATGGCGGTATGGTGATGGACCTGGGAGAACGCGCGCAGGACATAATTCTACCGGCTCCGGATCTCCAGGAAATCCAGGAGGAGATTGGCCGGCTGAAGAACAACAAAGCCCCTGGGGTTGACCAACTACCAGGAGAGCTTTTTAAACACGGTGGTGAGGCACTGGCTAGAGCGCTGCACTGGGTCATTACCAAGATTTGGGAGGAGGAAGTTTTGCCGCAGGAGTGGATGGAAGGTGTCGTGTGTCCCATCTACAAAAGGGCGATAAGCTGGATTGTAGCAACTACCGCGCAATCACATTGCTGAACGCCGCCTACAAGGTACTCTCCCAAATTTTATGCCGTCGACTAGCACCAACTGCAAGGGAGTTCGTGGGGCAGTACCAGGCGGGTTTTATGGGCGAACGCTCCACCACGGACCAGGTGTTCGCCATTCGCCAAGTACTGCAGAAATGCCGTGAATACAACGTGCCCACACATCATCTATTCATCGACTTCAAAGCCGCATATGATACAATCGATCGGGACCAGCTATGGCAGCTAATGCACGAACACGGTTTTCCGGATAAACTGACACGGTTGATCAAAGCGACGATGGATCGAGTGATGTGCGTAGTTCGAGTTTCAGGGGCATTCTCGAGTCCCTTCGAAGCCCGCAGAGGGTTACGGCAAGGTGATGGTCTTTCGTGTTTGCTATTCAACATCGCTTTGGAAGGTGTAATACGAAGAGCAGGGATTAATACGAGTGGTACAATTTTCAATAAGTCCGTCCAGCTATTTGGTTTCGCCGACGACATAGATATTATGGCACGTAACTTTGAGAAGATGGAGGAAGCCTACATCAGACTGAAGAGGGAAGCTAAGCGGATCGGACTAGTCATCAACACGTCGAAGACGAAGTACATGATAGGAAGAGGTTCAAGAGAAGACAATGTGAGCCACCCACCGCGAGTTTGCATCGGTGGTGACGAAATCGAGGTGGTAGAAGAATTTGTGTACTTGGGCTCACTGGTGACTGCCGAAAATGACACCAGCAGAGAAATTCGGAGACGCATAGTGGCTGGAAATCGTACGTACTTTGGACTCCGCAAGACGCTCCGATCGAATAAAGTTCGCCGCCGTACCAAACTGACAATCTACAAAACGCTAATTAGACCGGTAGTCCTCTACGGACACGAGACCTGGACGATGCTCGTGGAGGACCAACGCGCACTTGGAGTTTTCGAAAGGAAAGTGCTGCGTACCATCTATGGTGGGGTGCAGATGGCGGACGGTACGTGGAGGAGGCGAATGAACCACGAATTGCATCAGCTGTTGGGAGAACCATCCATCGTTCACACCGCGAAAATCGGACGACTGCGATGGGCCGGGCACGTAGCCAGAATGTCGGACAGTAACCCGGTGAAAATGGTTCTCGACAACGATCCGACGGGTACAAGAAGGCGAGGTGCGCAGCGGGCAAGGTGGATCGATCAGGTGGAAGATGACTTGCGGACCCTCCGTAGACTGCGTGGTTGGCGACGTGTAGCCATGGACCAAGCCGAATGGAGAAGACTCTTATATACCGCACAGGCCACTTCGGCCTTAGTCTGATTAAATAAATAATAAATAAGTCCGTAATGATTGTCGTTAGAGTATTTTGAAAGCAGTTATAATTGCTAGAAGAATACCGAATTTCTAGTAGACGTCATGAGGTTATAACACTCTGAAAGGTCGTACAAACTCTCTATAATGGATAGAATTCCTAATAGCAACATAGTCTCCGACGAATGCAACTTGTTGCGAGTGCAATTGACCAATCCTAAATTCTAAATAGTTTGTCTACACAATTTTTACACATACTACTGTAACAGACATCACCACAATTTGTTGAGCTGAGTTGATCGGTTTATAACACTATGGATCTCCGAGAGTCATATCTAAAGTTTGTTTTTGAAGGGATTTTATATAAGTTGATTCTTGTACACAATTTTATAAATTATAAAGGAAGCCGAACATTTTTTTTCCAAAATAAGTCTGCTACGGTAAAGGTCAGCTTAAAAATAATTTATTGATACGATATTATAGCACTAAAAAGAACACTCACCAGTAGATGAAATCCCAAACAATAGGAAGGAATATATTCCTGATAGAGGACGAGGTCCTTTTTTTAAATCACTGCAATGCTTTTCTTCGATGATTGATAGGTGGGTGGGAGTAAAGTCTAATTTCTTGATCTCGACAGCGCCCCCAAACCCGCTTTTCTTCGCTTGTTGATGCTGCTTCGATGAGTTATACTTCCAATGGTTGACTCCTCGGTTTGCCACACTCTGGCCGATTAGTTTCGTATTGTTGAAAATTGATTGCTGCTTTCGAGGTAGCCAATTGCAACCTCTACCTAGTGCTGATTTTTTCTTTCCTTTTCACTGCGTTACAATTTCGCCACTCTTTGATTCACTTGCGGATTCCAATCGAAAATTTAGAACACTTTCCACAACGGGATTTTGATTTCACTGCAATTATGAGACTGTGGTAACGATAACAAAAGCAAATAAGGTACATTTACATGATACTTGAACGGTTTTCGAAGGAATCAGTCTCCTCCAAGGTAATGCAACTTTTTGTAGGATGTAATGTCACTTCCTCAATTTGTTTTCCAATATGTATTGCCTTGTGACTGGTGGAATCACTTTTTACGTAGTCATCACCGCCGTCGCCACAATTACACTACTACCGATCGTCACACAATGTATTAACGTATTTTGATGGTTGTAGTATTTAGCTTCACTGTGAACGCGAATGGGAGGGCAGCGAGCTGTCTTATTATTCATTGAGCAATGACTGTGGTGCCTGCTCTAACTGCTTGGCTTAGAAGTGTGCTGCTTTGCTGCGTCTACTGCCAATACTGACTGATGGGGGCATATAGCGGGACTCTGACAGGTCTCACTAGTTTCTACATGGCACGTAAACATCGCGACACCGAGGATTCACATTTCACACACCCACAACAACCCTATGTCGGCACGTATACTATAGAGAAATCTCTTTGGTGTATTTGGCAAAGGCCCTATTAACATAGCGTGAAAAGATACATATTTCGCGTAACAATAAAATGTTAATTTATACCGACCCGGTGACAAGCGCGGTGTCATCATCATCAATAGACATAGACCGCTGTCATCATTGAAACGCAGTATGAAAAAAAATTATAGCCCAGGACATCCTGGCTACGATCTGGCGATGGGCTAAACAATAGGATGTCAGTAGCCTGATTTATACTCATAATAATGACACAAAACATGTATTATGATGAAAAAATATTTGAAATAATAAATGTTATCTAGAACATATTGCTTACAAGACGCTAACTTTTGTATTTTCATAGGTTTACTAATAAATATAATGATATAAAATAGATGCTTCAAGCTTCAAGAAAGTGTGGAATTGAGTTTTTTTTAAATAATTTATACATATTTCTGTTATATATCATATAAAGATATGCTCAAATCTTACTAAGTGTGCTCTAGAATGAAATTATGAATCTAGGAACTATTTCAAAAAAGCGTTATTGTATTGGACTTTGTAATTTGAAACGACTCATACTCTGTGTATTAGGTTTCACTACCAAATATATCGCAATCTATTATTTTTGTTGGGTACTACACATTGTCTGATCAAAATATTTTGATTTTTTCCTTGACTTGATACACAGTGTAAACTAACAGATTATTGTACTCAATAAAATTATATATATACAATATTTCTAAAACTAAAGGTCCGGAATCAATCCGCCAATATGAAAAAGTTCCTAGAAATGTAGATCATGATTTTACTATGAAACTTGTTTTAGTGAAAATATATTTAAGGATATGAGATAAGGAAGACAGCTCCTGTATCGAGAACTTTGCCCCAACTTTGCGAATGAGAACTAAATCACTCACTAAACAAATGCAGCTACCAAGAAAAGTCATTTTGATTTGTTATACGACTAACTCCGAGCAAGCGAGCAACACACACATCACTGAATGAAGGATACTCAACAAAGCTGTCACGATGCTTGCATACATGAAAAGTAGTCAGCAGCAGCGATTTTTCAAACCAAAATATAAGGATTTTCACTATTTCCTCCGGTTATGGCATTGATCCGTAAATATTCATATTCTCGATAACACTAAGCTTTAAATACTATAGACTGTATCCTTCAAAATACTATAATCGAATTATGATCTAAAACTGACAACTTGAGTCTAGTATTCCAAAGAATCACTTTCATCTTGTTCAAAATAAAACCATCAACATCGTGTGTATTTACGTTTTTAAAATTTATGAAACAAATTACCGTTCTGGACGAGCGATAGAATTTTTTGAATAAACCGAAACAATAAAAATCGCGGATGAATTTTCTGTGCTACGCACCCACTTTTGTCTGATGACGAACGATTTCGCACTGACTGACAGAACACGAACGACGGAGAAAAAAATAACTATGCACTGTAAAACCAAATACTCTTTTATGAGTTAAAAGGTTCCATTTTATCTCATTATAGGGGAAATGACGGCTTTGTCCCTTTGTCAGGTTAAAAATCGATCCAGGGCTGGCAGCGATCAATGCTGCTCAAATTAGTGACTTAAGTAACCAACGTTAACGAAAAAAGAGACCAAATAGTGACTTCCATTTGCAGAAAAAGTGACCAAATAAATAGTGACTTTCAGAAGAAACTCAAGATCTCAAAACTCATATATGTTTTGAATCAAGGCCAAATCTTGCATGATTAAAATCAAATAACTTACCTCAGGATTTTTTTTTTATTTTCACCTGATTGATATTTCAGAAAATTAGTGAAACGAAACGATTTTGCATAAGAAACTCAAGCGCGATGCTTTCCTTTAAAATTGTAAACGAGCTTGCTCACGCGTGAGAACTTGATGAATAAGATTTGAAATGATTTTACCAGTAACACTTGGTCGGGGTTCTGCCAATTCGCAGCAAGAGCCAATGGAAAATCAATCAGTTTTACGCAGCAGTTCAAAATATTCACAAACCGTTTCGAACATACTCCAGCTTAATAATTGAGGATAGAGAGAAAGATATAATTATATTTAAATATGTTCTCGTGTTCTTTTTACAAGCATAATCCCCAGAACAGTAAAAAAGCCGCTTGGTGCAGTTTAACCAAACCCCGGCCACTTGTTGTTGTAGAAAAAGTGATGAAAATTGACTTTTATATGAAGTTAATAACAAGGAAATGAGTTACAACTTGTAACACAAAATTGTTTTTAATTTTAAACAACAATTTTGCAGCCAGCTCCACACCATTGTGGGGAACAATGTATATAGCTACGAACTTTTTTCTACAACCTCTGATGTAAAAATATCTTTTTTATTATTGAAAATCATGTTAATGATTGCTAAACATCGAATTATTTCCACATGCAAAGTTTTTAAAATCTACAATACGTCCCTCTGTTGAAAAATCTGAAAAACAATACACCCGATTCTTTTTTACACGGGGGATGCGTTCCGTGTAAAAAAAGTTTTATGATTTCTCGACAAATCATGCAAAATGGAGCAACTTTGCAAAAATTTTGAATGTAAATCCGTGTAAAAACAGGATCGGGTGTATTGCCTTTTATAAAATAAGACTGTTTCCAGAGTTCGCATTTCGAAATCATAAAATAAACACATTATGAACGTTAAGGTGAAGGTGGGTTGAGTACCAAAACAAAGCTTTGATAGTATTGGTATAGTAAAAACTTTCATATACTGTAGTAGTGTTGGTGTTATATTTATAAAAAAACAAAGAATATTAGTAGGGTGGCTCAATAAACGACCCAGCACCATCACGTTCACTCGATTCCGTCCCATGCTCCGAGTGTCCTAAAAAAACCGATTCGAACAAAAACTGGTTGAGCGCAAGCCGGTTCAAGTTTGTATGAAATCTAGAATGGGAAACTAAACCTTTTATTACACTGATTACGGTGCTTTCCCTCCAAATGCTGGCGAAAAGAGAACCCTTATAGCTGAAAGCAACATTCCAGAGACTTCAGTGAACGAAAACCGCACCGCAGGAAAGATCCATTGATTACGTAACGAAAATATAGCATTTTATACTCCACTCACCCTTATGTCACACTTTTTGTATGAAGTATCTTCCCCTGGTACGATAGTGTAGACTAGACTAGACTAGAAGTATCTGCCGCTGGTGCGATAGATATCACAGACAAATTCTGGGTATTTTGGTGAATTATACGTTTCACTGATGCCTTCTGAGAAGCCTAATTATCATGCTAAAGATTCGCAACCTCGCTTAAAATCGACTCCCAGCTAATGGAACAACCATTCTATATGGATCGTCTATGGAGTTGAAGCTCTTAAATATTTCATCCCGTCATATGGTCTCCCCCCTCGCCATCGCCCAATGACGGAGTGCCAGAATCAGAATAATGTTAAATTCAACCTCGCCATATCAACTGTCATACAAACCTGAAACGACCTGCGCACGGTAAGCCTATTCAAACCAGCCCAAACCATTGGATGACACCCAATTTATAAATCATAATCAACTGAGCGTGGCGAAGCAAAATTATTTTTTGAGCCACCCTACTTATTAGTTTGCTGCTGCCGGTGCCGGTGCACCGCGGTGTTTACATTCGCTCCGCGATCAGTTTTTAATCGTTTTTTTCGGGCAAATCCAGCAGTTTATACTAAGTTTTCGGTTCAAATAAGTGACTGATATCAAAAAGTGGTGTTTAATTTGCATTCTATCAACATTTCGGGCTGCTCATGTGCGGAGAAGTGAGTAAAAACTTGATTTTTCCAATGCCCTTTGAGAAGAAGTGAAGTGCAGTGATGAACCCAACAAATCGCGAACGGCTATTAAATTGGCACGAAACTGCTAATTTATGCTACAATTCGAGCCGGAATACATAGGATTCATTGAAGAAACATGTTCATTATCACGGGAAGTAAGGAAATATGCTGTGAACAGGTTAGTAATTTGAATATTAAACTTTTGTTCGATGCTGTTCGATGCATTCGAATGTTGGTGGGAGAGGAGTGCGGGAGGTGTGGGGTTGGCCCGTGGAAGGTCCGGTGCCATATTGGCTGCCATCGTGGTACTCTTCCAACTATGTCCTTAATGGGGACCTCCTTAACCGTGCGGTAAGACGCGCGGCTACAAAGCAAGACCATGCTGAGGGTGGCTGGGTTCGATTCCCGGTGCCGGTCTAGGCAATTTTTGGATTGGAAATTGTCTCGACTTCCCTGGGCATAAAAGTATCATCGTGCTAGCCAAAAGATATTTTAGTTACTAGATAAAGATTGTCGCTGTCGTCGCTGTCCGGAACATCTTTTGCTGGCGAGGATAGGGGAGCTAAATGTCAAAGATGGAAAATCCATACGATTTGACAGGTATGTACCACACATGTTTCGGACAGCAGAACAAAGGGAACAGTAGCGACAATCTTTATCTAGTAACTAAAATATCTTTTTGCCAGCCTCATGATATACGAATGCAAAAATGGTAACCTGGCTTAGAAACCTCGCAGTTGATAACTGTGGAAGTACTTAATGAACACTAAGCTGCGAGGCGGCTCTGTCCCAGTGTGGGGATGTAATGCCAATAAGAAGAAGAAGAAGAAGATGAACGTTAATGGACAGATAGGCAACGAGCGTAGTAACAAATTTAAATATATTTTTGCGATTTTGAGTTTGACGTAAGATGCGGAGGAAAACTTTTGAAGCTTCGATAAAATAAAATCAGTTCAGTAAATTATAATTCCTAAATAAAAGTCTTAAATACAGGGTGGCCACTCAATTTCCATTTTGGAATTCCCGGTTTTTCCCGGTTCAAATTCTTGAACTTTCCCGGCAAGTGTATCGAGAAAAGATAGTATCGAGGAATGAGGTGTTGTATTCCTTTGACAAATCAATCTGTGGAACAACCATCCTTGTTTTACGTGACATTTTTTCGAATGTTTTATGTGACTTAAATTCACCATCAAAATCTGTGGAATTGTATTACATTCATTTCATTCATTTATTTAGTCTACATCTATACAGATAACACTGAATCAACAATTTGACGCCACAATACACGGTTCGAGGCCGCATCTCTCCATCTTCGAATACGCCCCACGCTCGCCAAGTCGTTCTGCACCTGGTCTGCCCATCTCGCTCGCTGCGCTCCACGTCGTCTCGTACCCGCCGGATCGGAAGCGAACACCATCTTTGCAGGGTTGCTGTCCGGCATTCTTGCAACATGCCCTGCCCATCGTACCCTTCCGGCTTTAGCTACCTTCTGGATACTGGGTTCGCCGTAGAGCTGGGCGAGCTCATGGTTCATTCTTCGCCGCCACACACCGTCTTCTTGTACACCGCCAAAGATGGTCCTAAGCACCCGTCTCTCGAATACTCCGAGTGCTTGCAAGTCCTCCTCGAGCATTGTCCATGTTTCATGTCCGTAGAGGACTACCGGTCTTATTAACGTCTTGTACATGACACATTTGGTGCGGTGGCGAATCTTTTTCGACCGAAGTTTCTTCTGGAGCCCGTAGTAGGCCCGACTTCCATTTTCGTATCCGCCTTCGTATTTCACGACTAACGTTGTTGTCAGCCGTTAGCAAGGATCCGAGGTAGACGAATTCCTCGACCACCTCGAAGGAATCCCCGTCTATCGTAACACTGCTTCCCAGGCGGACCCTGTCGCGCTCGGTTCCACCCACAAGCATGTACTTTGTCTTTGACGCATTCACCACCAGTCCAACTTTTGTTGCTTCACGTTTCAGGCGGGTGTACAGTTCTGCCACCTTTGCAAATGTTCGGCCGACAATGTCCATGTCATCCGCGAAGCAAATAAATTGACTGGATCTGTTGAAAATCGTACCCCGGTTGTTACACCCGGCTCTCCGCATGACACCTTCTAGCGCAATGTTGAACAATAGGCACGAAAGTCCATCACCTTGTCTTAGTCCCCGGTGCGATTCGAACGAACTGGAGTGTTCGCCCGAGATCTTCACACAGTTTTGCACACCATCCACCGTTGCTTTGATCAGTCTGGTAAGCTTTCCAGGGAAGCTGTTCTCGTCCATAATTTTCCATAGCTCTACGCGGTCTATACTGTCGTATGTCGCCTTGAAATCAACGAACAGATGGTGCGTTGGGACCTGGTATCAGTGTTGTGCTTAATCATTATCAGACGATCATGATTGCAATTTTCATGTGAAAACTTCTCACGTGAAAACAGTAGGCGAGTTGTCACCGGCGACAACTTCTCAAATGTTGTACTCAAACGATAATAAACACAGAATTTTCATTCAATCATTAATCTTTACTAATAACAGCTAATTGTTAACAGTCCCGTTATATCTTCTATTTGGCGTTATAGCTTCATGCTAGTGAGGAAAAAGAGTTCAAAATGTAACGGTAAATGCTTCAAATCAAGATACGATTTTCAAACGATTCTTAATCGCTGGCGAGTTTTAATCACTTGATAATTTAAAAGTAAAATCGCGGGTGAGCATGATCATTCTCGATTTTTCGAAAATTTGATTTTTCCCAACCCTGATTTGCCGTACAGTAAAGATCTGGTCCGTTGTCGAGCGGCCGTCAACGAAGCCGGCTTGATAACTTCCCACGAACTCGTTCACTAATGGTGACAGACGACGGAAGATGATCTGGGATATCACTTTGTAGGCGGCATTAAGGATGGTGATCGCTCGAAAGTTCTCACACTCCAGTTTGTCGCCTTTCTTGTAGATGGGGCATATAACCCCTACCTTCCACTCCTCCGGTAGCTGTTCGTTTTCCCAGATTCTGACTATCAGTTTGTGCAGGCAAGTGGCCAGCTTTTCCGGGCCCATCTTGATGAGCTCAGCTCCGATACCATCCTTACCAGCTGCTTTATTGGTCTTTAGCTGTTGAATGGCATCCTTAACTTCGCTCAAGGTGGGGCTGGTTGGCTTCCATCGTCCGCTGAACTGACGTAGTCATCTCCTCCGCTGCCTTGACTTTCATTGCCTGTACTCTCAGCGCCATTCAGATGTTCCTCGTAGTGCTGCTTCCACCTTTCGATCACCACACGTTCGTCCGTCAAGATGCTCCCATCCTTATCCCGGCACATTTCGGCTCGCGGCACGAAGCCTTTGCGGGATGCGTTGAGCTTCTGATAGAACTTGCGTGTATCTTGAGAACGGCACAGCTGTTCCATCTCCTCGCACTCCGCTTCTTCCAGGCGGCGTTTCTTTTCCTGAAAGAGCCGGGTCTGCTGTCTCCGCTTCCGTCTATAACGTTCCACGGCATTGTATTACAATACATCCTAAATAAATCAAAGAAAACAATATGGTAATGTGTTAATAAACCGCCCGTTAAGCAAATTCCGCTGTGACGCTTTTTTCAGTAACAGGCTTGGCAGTTATAAGGCAACTGCTCGTTCTTGCTCTATACGCCATGAGTTTAAATCCAGATCGTTTCCATCTCCATCCTATAGGTACTGTCATCTTGACCATTCTAGCAGTCACTGTTAAAAGTGAATCAAAGCTATTTCTGTATTCGTTTTTTCTTTTCTATACTATTGGCAACACGTTAATTAAAACGAATCTCTGGTAAGTGATAGAAGCATTGCTATCATTTATTTTTCAATGTAAATTCTTATTTGAAAAATAAACGAGCCCCCTATATAATTTTGATCCAAATTGTGATTAATATATCAAAGATTTTTCAAGCAAAATATTTTTCTTGAAAAAACATTAAAGCGTTCTTTGGAAAAATAATAACTGCCGAAAAAAAGAAGTTAACGATGAGCGATGTTTTCATATCATAAAGCACTTCTATTCAATATGAGCTCAAGGCATTCGTATTCCGACGTTATGAACTTGCTCAAAATAACGCCTAATAATATGCTTTCGGAACTTAAGATAGGATTGATTTAAGAAAAAATAAATTATTTCAAAACGTTCATACTTAAAATCGGAATCATTATTCAAAAACGAGACAGCTCAAGAAATATTTTTGTCAGATTTTTCTGAGAATTCCAAAGCGGATTCTAAAATGCTTGATGTTTTTTAGGAAAGCATTTTATAAGAAATGGAGTATCGCTAATGGTTTTACAGACCACCATGTGTTCGATAAAAATTCTTAAATTCAGATATATTGTCGGCGTAGCACCAAGTAAGAATTCGGAAGTCGGGACTTCCGAACCGAACTTTCTTCCGAAGTTTTATTTGTCAAACTAATTGATGCGTAGGCGTAGGCACGGCAAATGCTGGGTAAAGCGTACCATTGGTACTTCGCGTACCTGAAGGAATAAAATAGACCCCATCTCGCGGTCCTTAGCCTCTTACCCAGCAACTCCTATCCCTACCTCCCCGCGGTGCTGGCCGGGATACGAGCAACCTTAGGGAAGATCGGGTAACCAAGCCCGGTGGGAACTATGGTCGTATGCTGACCAGTGTTGGTAAAATCACTCATAAATCTCAATCAACGAGCCCTCCCGTGCGAACGAAATCGTCTGTGATTTTAAAGGAATGCATCACGCTTGAGTTTTTCATGCTAAAACGCATCATTTCACTCATTTGTTAAAAAATCATTTTGGTTTAAAAACGCATTTGAAATCAATTTGGCGGCAATTTATTGCTTATACATGAAAGAGTTTCTAATATTTTATGCGACAAACGTCAATTCACGGTTTTTAACGAAGGAGAACAAAAGAAAACCTACGATGATTCAAATGGATGATTCAACTCATCCATGAGTTTTTAGATGCTGAGCTGGGTGCGTTTCAACTCACGCTTGATTTGAATCGTCCGTGAGTTTTGAGATTTTGAGTTTTTACCAACACTGATGCTGACAGGGAAGGGGGGGTATGCTCCTCTCCGGAGGTGCAAATCTTATTGAGCGTCTGTTCTCCATGTCAGGATCGGCTCACAACAGCGTCTGTTCTCCATGTTAGGGGCGGCTGATCATCGTCCGAGTGCCAGCGAGGGACTCTAAGTGAAACTGTGCACCATGGTCCACCGGAAATAAGGAGGAATGATCCTCCGGAAATTTATGGGGTTTTGTGTCAAGCCCTGCGAGCCAGCCTTTAAAAAAAAACATACGCAACGAACAATCAACAAGAGAGTACGGAACCATCGGCAAAGACCACTGCGACGAAAAGGGACTAGCGATTGGAAACTCGGTTCGTGGAATTGCAAATCTCTCAACTTCATCGGGAGCACACGCATACTCGCCGATGTGCTCAAGGACCGTAGATTCGGCATCGTAGCGCTGCAGGAGGTTTGTTGTAAAGGATCAATAATGGTGCGAACGTTTAGAGGTAATCATACCATCTACCAGAGCTGCGGCAACACACACGAGCTGGGAACAGCTTTCATAGTGATGGGCGATATGCAAAGGCGCGTGATCGGGTGGTGGCCGATCAATGAAAGAATGTGCAGGTTGAGGATCAAAGGCCGGTTCTTCAACTTCAGCATAATCAACGTCCATAGCCCACACTCCGGAAGCACTGATGATGATAAGGACGCATTATACGCGCAGCTGGAACGTGAGTACGACAGCTGCCCAAGCCACGACGTCAAAATCATCATAGGAGATTTGAACGCTCAGGTTGGCCAAGAGGAGGAGTTTAGACCGACTATTGGAAAGTTCAGCGCTCACCGGCTGACGAACGAAAACGGCCTACGACTAATTGATTTCGCCGCCTCCAAGAATATGGCCATTCGCAGCACCTATACTTCCAACACAGCCTCCCGTATCGGTACACCTGGAGATGCACCATTGCAGACAGAATCACAATTCGACCACGTTCTGATTGATGGACGGCACTTCTCCGACATTATCGACGTCAGGACATATCGTGGCGCTAACATCGACTCTGACCACTATCTGGTGATGGTTAAACTGCGCCCAAAACTATCCGTCATCAACAATGTTCGGTACCGACGACCGCCGCGGTACGACCTAGAGCGACTGAAGCAACCTGATGTCGCCACTGCATACGCGCAGCATCTCGAGGCAGCGTTGCCGGAAGAGGGTGAGCTCGATGGGGCCCCTCTTGAGGACTGCTGGAGTACAGTTAAAGCAGCCATTAACGACGCAGCGGAGAACAACGTCGGATATATGGGTCGAAGTCGACGGAACGATTGGTTCGACGAAGAGTGCAGACAGATTCTGGAGGAGAAGGACGCAGCGCGGGCGGTCGCGCTGCAGCAAGGTACCCGGCAGAACGTGGAACGTTATAGACGGAAGCGGAGACAGCAGACCCGCCTTTTTCAGGAGAAGAAACGCCGCCTGGAAGAAACGGAGTGCGAGGAGATGGAACAGCTGTGCCGTTCTCAAGAAACACGCAAGTTCTACCAGAAGCTCAACGCATCCCGCAAAGGCTTCGTGCCGCGAGCCGAAATGTGCCGGGATAAGGATGGGAGCATCTTGACGGACGAACGTGTGGTGATCGAAAGGTGGAAGCAGCACTACGAGGAACATCTGAATGGCGCTGAGAGTACAGGCAGTGAAAGTCAAGGCAGCGGAGGAGATGACTACGTCAGTTCAGCGGACGAAGGAAGCCAACCAGCCCCCACCTTGAGGGAAGTTAAGGATGCCATTCAACAGCTAAAGACCAACAAAGCTGCTGGTAAGGATGGTATCGGAGCTGAGCTCATCAAGATGGGCCCGGAAAAGCTGGCCACTTGCCTGCACAAACTGATAGTCAGAATCTGGGAAACCGAACAGCTACCGGAGGAGTGGAAGGAAGGGGTTATATGCCCCATCTACAAGAAAGGCGACAAACTAGAGTGTGAGAACTTTCGAGCGATCACCATCCCTAATGCCGCCTACAAAGTGATATCCCAGATCATCTTCCGTCGTCTGTCACCATTAGTGAACGAGTTTGTGGGAAGTTATCAAGCCGGCTTCGTTGACGGCCGCTCGACAACGGACCAGATCTTTACTGTACGGCAAATCCTTCAAAAATGCCGTGAATACCAGGTCCCAACGCACCATCTGTTCGTTGATTTCAAGGCGGCATACGACAGTATAGACCGCGTAGAACTATGGAAAATTATGGACGAAAACAGCTTCCCTGGGAAGCTTACCAGACTGATCAAAGCAACGGTGGATGGTGTGCAAAACTGTGTGAAGATTTCGGACGAACACTCCAGTTCGTTCGAATCGCGCCGAGGACTAAGACAAGGTGATGGACTTTCGTGCCTGTTGTTCAACATTGCGCTAGAAGGTGTCATGCGGAGAGCCGGGTGTAGCAGCCGGGGTACGATTTTCAACAGATCCAGTCAATTTATTTGCTTCGCGGATGACATGGACATTGTCGGCCGAACATTTGCAAAGGTGGCAGAACTGTACACCCGCCTGAAACGTGAAGCAACAAAAGTTGGACTGGTGTTGAATGCGTCAAAGACAAAGTACATGCTTGTGGGCGGAACCGAGCGCGACAGGGCCCGCCTGGGAAGCAGTGTTACGATAGACGGGGATACCTTCGAAGTGGTCGAGGAATTCGTCTACCTCGGATCCTTGCTAACGGCTGACAACAACGTTAGTCGTGAAATACGAAGGCGCATCATCTGTGGAAGTCGGGCCTACTACGGGCTTCAGAAGAAACTGCGGTTGAAAAAGATTCGCCACCGCACCAAATGTGTCATGTACAAGACGGTAATAAGACCGGTTGTCCTCTACGGACATGAAACATGGACAATGCTCGAGGAGGACTTGCAAGCACTCGGAGTATTCGAGAGACGGGTGCTTAGGACCATCTTTGGCGGTGTGCAAGAAGACGGTGTGTGGCGGCGAAGAATGAACCATGAGCTTGCCCAACTCTACGGCGAACCCAGTATCCAGAAGGTAGCTAAAGCCGGAAGGGTACGATGGGCAGGACATGTTGCAAGAATGCCGGACAGCAACCCTGCAAAGATGGTGTTCGCTTCCGATCCGGCAGGTACGAGACGGCGTGGAGCGCAGCGAGCGAGATGGGCAGACCAGGTGCAGAACGACTTGGCGAGCGTGGGGAGTATCCGAGGATGGAGAGATGCGGCCTCGAACCGTGCATTGTGGCGTCAAATTGTTGATTCAGTGTTATCTGTTTAGATGTTAACTAAATAAATGAAATGAAATTGATGCGTTGTTAAGCGCATCTTTAGGCGAATTAAGCGCACTACTTCCGAAGTTGGGAAAGTTGCCTGTATCTGGAGAAAAATCCAACTTCGGTATAAAAAGCGGTATAAATTTATTCCGGATAGACAATACTTCTAAGATTCCAGTTTAATATCTTAGCTTTAGAATGATTTTTGATATTTTGGAAATTCTGTAATGCTGATATAATTTTCTAAAATTATCAATCAGATTTATAGACGGTAAGTGTGTTTTCTTGAATAGAAACAATTTAGAAGTTTTAACTAAGAAACATATAACACTAAGCAGATTTAAGAGCTAATGTATTTGTATTTCGAGAAGAAAGCTGGGATACGTGAAAGGATCTTAGAAGCAAAAGGGTTATCGATTATGATTTCTTCAATATTTGAACTGAAAAATTTATTCCTGAAATTTCTGAAATCTCTGGCACTTGAGATTAGTTTTTAAAATAACGAATTTGAAGTGGTCGGAATCGCCATCGGAATCAGAAGAGCCGCGTTGTGAAGTGAGGCGATAAAGATTTTGATAGCACGTGTTGGGAAATGATATTTGTTATTGGTATATCATATATTGGATTTATAAGAAGATCCAAAAATGTCAAAGACTCTGCAAAATTCCTTACATATTTTTCGAATACTGAAAAAATGTTAAACAAAATTATATCAACATGATATTTTCAGAAAAATAATGAAGGGGATATATAATATACTCTCATTGAGGACATTTTTTAAGTCCAATGGATCTTCGACTGGTCCTCCAGAACAGTGTTGTAAAATGTCATTTGCATTCGTTTGTATAATTTTCCCAGAACTTGTTTCAGAAGGTAGCTATCAATTCATGTTGTATGACGAACTTATAGCGGTTAAATGGGCCTACAACTTTGTCTAACGAGACTTTGCTGTAAATATGTAATCTGGGGCGTGGGAGGCAAAATGTCATTCAAATGACATTATGTCAAATGACACGTGACATTTTGGAGAGTTTTCACTCTCCAGCCTTTGATGTTATACTTAGAGCAATGTACCCTTGGACAAAAATATAACCCTACTCAAGCGTTATGAGTACATTCAAAATTATGGAAGAAATTTTGCTTCTAAAGAAAGTTATGAGCAAATTAGTCAAATGACATGCAGATGACATTTTACAAGCCTGCTCCAGAATATCCGGAAACAACGGAACACCGGTGAAAAAAGTCAATTTTCTCAATAAATGGCGCGATGTTTCTTCTAAAAATTCTCAAAATCCTACCGTAGTGATTTTTTTAAATCCATCTTTGATCCCACGCGGTCCTGTAAGTCAAGAAAAAATTGATTCGGAATTTTCCCACTTATCGGCGCTAGTGCATATGAAAATACCAGTTTGGTTCGATATTTCTGGATCTATATGGGATTTAGAAAGTTTCCGTCTTCACGTATGTCGAGAAACTGTTTAGTTTAGAATTCATCCGCAAGGTGGAGCTACTGTATAAGAGAGATCAGTTTGGTTTGATATCTCGGGATCTGTTTGTTTTGGAACGATGCCATCTTCTACAAAGTTGTTCGAGGATTGGAAACCAATATGTTGAGAAACTGTTTAGTTCAGAATTGAGCCGTAAGGCGGCGCTAGTGTATATGAGCGATCAGTTTCGTTCGATATCTCGGGATCTGTGAGATTCAGAAAATTGCCGTCTTCTTCAAAGTTGTTCGAGGATCAGTGTTGGTAGAAACTCGAGGATGGGTAACCAATATGTTGAAATACTGTTTGGTAAAAAATTCAACAACAATGGAATGCAACAAACAGTGGAATATGATAGAGCGCTTATTCAACTAAAAACAGCCTTCTTCAGCTAAAAATCTAGCTTCTTCAGCTTAAACTGTTTGTTGGGATATCTCGAGATCTGTGGAATTAGAAAGTTGCCGTCTTCTACAAAGTTGTTCAAGGATTAGAAACCAATATGTTGAGAAACTGTTTAGTTTAGAATTCATCCGCAAGGAAGTGCTACTGTATATGAGAAATCAGTTCTTCGATATCCCGGGATCTGCCTGATTTGAAAAATTGCCGTCTTCTACAAAGTTGTTCGGGGATTGTAAACCAATATGTCGAGAAACTGTTTAGTTTGGAACTCATCCACAAGGTGGCGCTACTGTATATGAGAGATCAGTTTGGTTTGAAATCTCTCGATTTAGAAAGTTGCCGTCTTCTGTGAAATTGCACGAGCATTGGAAACCAATATGTTGAGAAACTGTTTAGTTCAGAATTTAGCCGTAAGGCGGCGCTAGTGTATATGAGCGATTTTTTTTTCGTTCGATGTCTCGGGATCTGTGAAAATTGCCGTCTTCTTCAAAGTTGTTCGAGGATCAGTGTTGGTAGAAACTCAAATTCTCAAATCTCATCCACGATTCAAATCAAGCGCGAGGCAAACGTCACCCGACTCATGGCCCAGAGAATCGTCCATGATTTGACTCGCAATTTGTATCATTGCGTGATTTTTGCGTGTTCTTCTTCGTTGAATTCATCGGAATAACTTTCTTTGCTTAAAACAATAGATAAGGAATCCATACGTAACCAAAAAATACGCTTCGATTGGGTTTTGACGGTTTTTGGGGCGAAATCATTTTTCGGCAAATGAGCGAAACGATGCGATTCTGCGTAAAAACTCATGCGTGAAGCACTCCATGCAAAATCGCAAACGAATCAGCTTGCACATGAGGCTTCGGTGAGTGAGATTTGAGCATGATTCTACCAACACTGTCGAGGATTAGAAACCAATATCTTGAGAGACTGAATAATTTAGAATTCATCCGCAAGGAGGCGCTACTGTATATGAGAGATCAGTACTTCGATATCTCGGGATCTGTGAGATTTAGAAAATTGCCATCTCCTACAAAGTTGTTCGGGGATTGTAAATCAATATGTTGAAAAAATGCTTAAAATTTATCCGTAGAGTAGTGCTAGTGCATGTTAGACCACCAGTTTGGTTATATATCCTCGGACCTGTGATATTAGAGAGTAGCCGTCTTCTACTGAAATTTAGATTCGTATGGAAATTTTGCATGGGAAATTTACAACGCGCATTTTATATAGTTCTGCCAAAACGCACCAAGCGGCTTTTATTGACTGTTTTGTGATATTTTGATCGCAAAAGTAAAACGGAAATAATTTCATATCAACTCATCCACACATTTGTTGTAGGATATCCTTAGTTATGGGGTAGTGGGAAATCCAATAAGATTTTTAATCAATTAAATTTGCTAAACGAATGCTTGGGCAGAAAAATGAGTAAAATTTGTGTTAGCGCCAGAAGATTTCCAATATAATCATTGTGGCGCCGAATTAATAGTTTTTATAACGTTCCTAAGCTTTTTTTGGCTGGGGGATGGTACATTATAACTATGATCAATTATTAGTAGTGTTGTATAATTAATCCTGGTTTGGGGTATTTTCAATATTAATGACATGCGCCCGAATAGTGTCCGAAAAAAAGGACGCTGTCGGCTTTATTTTTGTTGTTTTTTATCGCTTTAGGTAAGTCTTTCGCGCACCATATGTGAGCATTCGACGGTTTATGTGTCGAATATTTTTACATTCTTTTTATTCATGCACACACTTTTCCTGGGTCAACTCCAGTTTCTCTCCTTCTACATCAGTCGATAGAGAGAACTCATTCAAACCACTCCAACTAGTAGATATCGCTGTGCTTTGAACGCTGCATGTTTACACTGAATATCTAAGTACGAAAAGCATTTGAATTTCAAAACCATCGAAAATGACTCTCGCCGCGCGCTGGGCTCGAAGGAAAATTACGGTCGTCGTAATTTTCTCTGCCATCCTGTACTATCTGCTGTCGTCGTCGTACAGCAAGTATCAAATAGACACCATCATCCACCGCACCAAACCGGAAGTCGTCTGGGAATATGTGGCCGATTTTAGCAAAATGAAGAAACTCAATCCCACAATGTGAGATGATTTAAACATTCGAACTGCGCATGCGCGTGGGCGTAAGGCGATGATAACGACAATTCATTTTCTCCATGCAGCTTGGATTTCAACATTATTGCCGATCACGGTAATCTGGATCACTGGAAGTATTCGGTTGAATATACAGAGCGACTGTCGCACTGGCCCCACTCGAGAAACACCGCCGTGGGTCACTTCTCCGTTCGGAAATTGCCTGAAGCCGAGGGGGGTCAGTACCTGGTGGCGTCTACCCATAAGACGTGCTTTCTGCTCGGCTTGTTCTGTTGTAAGTGTTTTTCGAGGTGACATGATCGGATAAAATTGTATTAAAGCTTGGAAGTGTTAGAATGCTCAAAATAAGGCAGAAGTGTGAAATAAAACAAAGTTCGAACTTAGTAGATTTTATCAGGACTAGGACTACAAATGGCCGTATCGATAATGGCCGAAAAATAACAAATGAATAGATCATCAAATTAAGATAACAGTGGAAACGAGTAAAATTTACTCAATTTACTTACTTATTTAATGTTCTCGTGATTTGATTTACTATCTACCAAGCATAGTTATTGTTGAAAACATTGTTCTATTTCTATTAGGATTAGAATATTTCTTCATCAGACACATTGGCTACATTTCATACCAGCTGTCTCTTGCTATTATTCTACACTTTACTTCGCTGAGCGATAGTGTTTATTACTGTTGCCGATTATTTTACGTTTTTTGCCTTTCTCGTACAACAAAGTTGTACCGAAAGGCTATATATTTGCTCCAAAAAAGAACTTTTGATTGAAGACCCGGAGACCCATAGTGTTTTATATCGATCGACTAAGCTTGACGAACTGTGGTGATGTCTGTATGTGTGTGTGTGTACGGCACACTTTTTGGAACTTAGCATTATTCGATTTACTCGCAACAGGTTGCAGTCGATCCGGAATGCGGTGTTTTTTTAGAAGGGTCCCTCCTTGGAAAAAAATTGACAACCGAATTTTTTTTCAAAAATGATGGCAATGCATTTTAAAATCAATTGAAAAACATGCAAAATGATCCAAAAAAAGTTATCTATTCCACTAAAGAGCTTTTTTGACCTTTCTAATGTTTTTCTTTCAATACATTGTATAATGCACAAGAAAGGTATCGTCACTGCTAGGTAGATAAATCGGGGTTTTTTGCATGGATTCTGCTTCACAGAATCAACAGAACTGATTCTTTAGTGATTTATTCTAGGAAAAGGTAGCTCTCTGAGCACTCGTACACTAATATCGTAATATTGAAATGTATTTGAAATATGAAATAGTAATTTGACAAATACATTTATTGTTTCAGTAAACTCGAAAGGCGAATTCAAGATGTCGTACTTGAACGAGGAGGATACATTCTGCCAAGAAACGGTGCATTATCAATGCCCATTCCTGTTTGGGCGTTTCTGCCGACGAGAAGTCGAATTCCAGCGGACGGCCATCATGGCCAATCTGAACCGGCATTTCAAGCAACTTGTATAGATTGGGGAGTTCTCATATTTTCCGTGATATAAAAAGCATTTATATTCAACATTGTGTTTAGAAGTTAAGTAAATGTAAATCATGAATAAAATTAATAGTTTGTTAATTACACGAAAATAGCATTTGGTTTAGTCAAAAGTCTTATGTATGTTAGTCAAAAGCGTGACAAACTAGCTCGTAAATCTAATAAATTAAATGTTTGGACACAATATCTCGAGAAGGTGTACTTCACTCTTGTACGTGTGTTAATTCAACCTTCTTGCGATTGAGTTGGTATTTCTGATACTCCAAATCAGTCTTATTGGTATTCCAAGATAGGTACATATAGATGCTCCAGATAACTGCCAATACGAGGCGGTCCAAACTGAGACGATAAATCATTACCCAACATTGATCAAGAAAATAAATATATTTAACTCACCTCATCGAATTGGTGATCCACAATACCACGGATAGTCCAACGAAAGAAGGATGCCTAAGTCTCCCGTAGAAACTACGGAGCTCCCGTGACTTGTAGCTCATTGGTGGAGCTAAATCATTCACGTCGTAGTAAATCTGTTTCAGCCCAATCAGCTCGGGCAGATCCATCAGCAAACTGCCCCCATAGATGACAATCCAGGAAACGATATGAGCTGATACAAATGTCCACCAGAGCACAGGACTTGACTCCACTTCTACGTACCACAGTTGATATGACTGCGTTGTTTTCCAGTTCTTCAGCAGAATCTGCAATGATAAATTAATAAAATTCAATCCAGGAACGAATCCTATTTTTTTAATAATGTTGCTAAAGTATTAGTATTATATTAAGTTGATACCTACATAGGGGAATAAAACATATACATTTTTTAGTAACTTACCAGTAAGCAATAGGACGATGCAATATTATACACACTCCGTTCGGCAATTTCCAATCCCAGCTTCCGCCAGAACCGCTTAACAACTTCGGCCTTCATGGCACTATGCTGGATGACAAACAAAACTATCCACACCGAATTGAAACACAGCGAAAATAAAGTCGCTTTCAGCAAACTTCGATCATCGAGAAGAGAGCTCAACAGGACATGCCGGAAATCGCGCTGCCGGAGAATGGGCGTGGCTAGAAAGACCCCGAGCTTACCGACCGAATAGAACACTGAGAGGAACGACAGCAGCGAAAGGATGAAGCACAACAGCTGCCGAAAGGATAGCATCGTGCCGACCGGAAGGCTTCTCGGAAATAATACAAAACTTTTATACAACACTAACCGTTATTTAATTTTTAATTGAAGAAAATTGAATGTAAATAATGCGAGCTGTGCGGTGTTCCGTAACTGAAAAGGACGCGTCGTCGAATGTAAACAAACTGTCTTTAGCAGGGTAGCCAGATCGTTTTAAAGAATATCGGTATTTATAAACCGCATGAAAATCGGTATAGATATTTATCGGTAGATTCCATTATATGAATTGGGTTGCTCAGCAAAGGAAAATATGTGGTTTTTTTTATATATTTTAGGATATTGGAAAGTTGCATGCTGCACTTTTATCGTATTAATTGTAAGAAGAACAATTTATTTCGATATACGGCTTGAAAGGGATGAGTCCGCGCTTTGTCGAGATAGTCAAGATGGTTGGTAACTTTTGAATCCAAATAGGTCAAGTTTCAACCTTGGCTAGTTAACATAAAAAGAAGGTTGTTAACCATTTGTGAAGCTTTTCGTACAAGGGCCTCATACGCCTGTCACTGGCGAACAAAGCTCGTGTACTCTGCATCGAAGCTTAGAACCGCTGTTAGGGCGCAATCGTTAATACGAACATTTTTATATTCGGTTAGTTACTGCAAATAAATTCTTTTTCGAGTCCCTATAATCAAGCAGGTATCTCAAGCATACCACATCGTTATATTGCTGCATGAATGAGTGTTTAATTTTGATAAAATATAGAAAACAAAAGTGTGCATAAAAATTGACTCGCCATAACAAAAAGGTGGTAGAGAATTAACACTGTTGTTTACATTTTAGAACCAAATCCAGATGTCGCACATGTTGGGGTAGGGATTCAGTGCTCCGCCTTCTCCCCCTGTTTTCGTAGGACCAATTGATTATTTTAGGTAACTTATTCTGCACTCACCACATCAAAACAAAGTCGCTACTGTATATGTAGGTTAACATGCGAGTGGTTTTGAAGGAACTAGTCTACGGTGGCTCTATCTACTCGTTTCATAGCGGCAGATTTTGCTTTTTCATTAATCCATTCAACCCTTCGTGCAAATATTAGAATAATCAAAAATCTCACAGCTTGAGGTACAATCGCGATTCGCTGGTTGGGCCACGACCTCGGCCCAACTAACGAATTTAGTTTTTTAGTTGGGTCAACTGACAGCCATTTGAACACGTGTATACAGTCGGGATTCGCTGGTTGGGATTTTAATACTTGGGTCTCTTTTTAGTTGGGCCTCCGCTGGTTGGGCCATAGCCCAACTAAAAAGCAACCGTACGTCAAAATTCAATGTAAACACGGAAAACGGAATTGGGCGTCACTGGACATCATTTGTGATGTTCAAGTTGAAAAGTCTACATCATTAATGGGTGACTGTAGATAATGCTTTGGGTGACTGTAGATGTGTGTTTGAAATTAAATTTAAATTCCCTTTCAACTTCATCCTTTGCTTCAATGGCATTCGTAGATTATTATTTATTAAAATGGCCTCAAACTGCAACATCTGAAAGATAATAGAGTAGTTAAAATGTATTCAGATTTAAGAGGTAAATAACTCGGTAAATAACAGTCAATTTTTATACTATTGCAGAGTTTTTTTTGTTGATGGAAAAATAACAAATGTTGAGTTGTCGTTGGTGACGAATATCACAATGCATGCTTAGACGAAAATTTCAGTTCAATGGCTGGCAGTTAATGTCAAACTTTTTATAGCATCCGCCATTATGGCGAGCGTGGAAAGCTGGATTGATACATCATTTGGCTCAACGATAAAAATTATGTAAATCCGCCACTCTATGATATTTTCGGTGTTTGCATCACAATTTTCAGAAGTTTGATTTGCTGCATCATGGTAGGCGTCGTTAGGTATAGACGAATCCGAATCCAAGTAAAAATAAGAAGAAGACACATGACGGTGTTAACTTTGACAGATCCTACAGCACAGCATAGGAAGATCATTTTAAAATGCTTATAATAAATTCTAGACAAATTGTAATTAAAATCTGATTGATGTACGGTACGGAAATAGTTCTGAATTACATATCTGGAAGCTTATCTCGATTTTTTTAATTTTTTCCAAAAATGTATCTATCATACAGTTCGGAACTTTTTCCGTATCATACATCAATCAGATTTAAATTACATTTTGTCTAGAATTTATTATAAGCATTTTAAAATGATCTTCCTATGCTGTGCTGTAGGATCTGTCAAAGTTAACACCGTCGTGTGTCTTCTTCTTATTTTTACTTGGATTCGTCTATAGGGCACTGCACGGAAACATCTCTTTCTCTTTCGTTCCTCATAAATTTTGACGTACACTGGCCTTGTTGTTTTCTAATTTCTTTGCAGCGAGAAAGGGACAAAGCAGTCCGTGCACTTTTCCCTTCTTGTATCTTCCTTCTTCCTTATTCCTTCTTCCTCCTACCTTTTTCCTACTTCTTTCTTATTTTTTCTTCCTTCCTCCTTTCCTCTTCCTTCTTTCTTCTTCCTTCTTCCTTCTACCTTCTTTCTTCTTCTTATTTCTTTCTTCCGTTTTCTTCCTTCTTCCTTCTTCTTTCTTCCCTCTTCCTTCTTCTTTATTCTTCCTTCCTGCTTCCTTCTTCCGCCTTCTTTCTTCCTTCTTTCTTCTTTTTTTTTGCTTCTTCCTTCTGCCTTTTTCCTTCTTCCTTCTTTCTTCTTCCTTCTCCTTCATCCTTCTTTCTTCTTCATTCTTCCTTTTTCCTTCTTCCTTATTCCTTCTTCTTTCTTCCTTCTTCCTTTTTCCTTCCTCCTTCTTCCTTCTTCTTTCTTCCTTCTACCTTCATCCTTCTTCCTTCTTCTTTCTTCCTTTTTCCTTCTTGCTTCTTCCTTCTTTCTTCTTCCTTCTCCTTCATCCTTCTTTCTTCTTCATTCTTCCTTTTTCCTTCTTCCTTATTCTTTCTTCCTTCTTCCTTCCTCCTTCTTCCTTCTTCTTTCTTCCTTCTACCTTCATCCTTCTTTCTTCTTCCTTTTTCCTTCTTCTTTCTTCCTTATTCCTCCTTCCTTGTTCCATCTTCCTCCTTCCTTATTCCTTCTTCCTTGTTCTTTCTTCTTTCTTTTTTTTCTTCGTCCTTCTCCCTTCTTGCTTCTTGCTTCTTCATTCTTCCGTCTTCCTTCTTCGCTCTTCCTTTTTCCTTCTTTCTTTTTTATTTTTCCTTCTTCCTCCTTCTTCCTTTCTACTTATTCCTTATTGCGCACTACTCACTTCCCACTCCCCAGTTCTCATTCGGCTCAATGGCCATTCGGCGTAATGACCATTCGGCCTAATGGCCTTCAGCCTAATGACCTTCGGCCTAATGACCCAGCATCGTCAACGCCAAACTGTCTAAAAGGCGGGTGTCAACGGTGCAAGAGGTCATTCTTACAACGGATGGCGTGACGAACGCATCTCATCAAAAACATCAAGCTTGAAGATCTATCAAGAACACCGATCGGCCTGAAATTAATCAAATACTACCAGGAGATAGGATCTTTCTCCTTGTCACTCAAACGGTGTGAAAAAAAAAGAGGAGGTTGGAAGCTTGGTGACCGCGGCAGGTCAAGTAGCTCCATGTTCCACAAGGCGCAAGCATACGGTTTGTGCAGGCACCTGCACTGCTAAAAAAGTTTACACACAAAAGACTTTGAAGTATGCTCTTTTGACTATAAAGTATTTAATTATGACTTCAAAGTACGCTCTTTCGTGGGAGAATGGGACTACACACAAAAAGGAATAAATATTATGCATAATTATGACTATCTTATATTCACAAATGAATAACATTTATGAATAAAAACAGGAAAGTGTGTAAAACTTATTCTTTTTATGCGTCAAATTTTACTCCTTTTGTGGGTAGTCCCATTCTCCCGGAAAAGAGTGTATTTCTGCCCAAAAGAGCATACTTTCAGCTGTGCGTGTGGTGTATAAAGGGCCAAAAATCACGACACTCATGACGCGAAGCGTCATTCGCGAATCCGTCATGGCTACCACTGATTCGAGTTACATCCGTTTGTCTATAGATTCGCTAATAGTTACGTCTGTTTGTCTAGGTGCCTAGAGGTGCTGCGGAAGGCCATATTTTTGGAGGCGGCAAAATCAATTAGTCGTGGCTTGGGCAACTTTTTATCATACTCGCGTTCTTATCATCATCAATTCTTCCGGAGTATGGGTTATCAATGATGATTAATCCGACCACACAGACACATTGAACATCGGTCGACCGAAATAATTTTCTTTTTGTTCAAATTTAATGAACGCTACACCACGCTACACATAAGTTTATATTTCTTAGACAACACATTTACACTTGTTACAATTTTCAAGACAAACAGATACATCACTCGAAGAAAAAAATAAATTCAATGTAGAAACGGGTCTCATCCAAGGCTACTCCAAATCCCAAATAAAAAGTCATTCGTGTTATTCACCGCAAACCATTCGATGCGATTCGCGAAGTGAAAGATCGTGTGTTTCCTGTGTTTCAAACATTTCGACAAAAGTGCACCAAACAATGATCGGCCAGTTTCAGCTTCACATTATTCATCATCATCAGAACCAACTTCAACTTTGATCTGTTCAGCTTCAAAAACATCATCTTCGTGTTCTGTATCCTGCTTATTGACAGAACTCCCTTCTGCATGTATGACGCTTTTCATATGCTGATCCAGTAGGCCTCTAGAATAAATCGATCTTTATGAGTAAACATATTCTAAATGTAAAGGCAATATGTTTTTTTATGTATCACTTACCGTGAAACGTATCGTTTTTTACAAACGGGGCATTCATATTTTAATTTGGCAAGAATTTTCATTTTATGCTTCAGTAGCTGTGACTCTTGCTTAAAAGTTTTTCTACACACGCTGCACTTGAAAGGGTCTTCTGGTTTGTCTGTATCTTCCTCGTTTGTTTTCTCACGACGCTTCACATTCCCAGAACTAATGTCTGAATCATGTGCTTCGACCAGCAACGACTTTTGTTTCGGTTTATGCACGTTACTCATATGTTTTGATAGCTCTTGTTGGAAATGAAATATTTTGGGACATAAGTCGCATTCGAATGCATGATCAGAGTGATAATTGTCTTGTTCTGCCGGGTCAAATTCGAAATGTGTGTCGTGGATCTTCATGTGTTGATCTAACCTAGGACTGAAAATGAAATGGATCAATAAGGGATTGTGATATTTCTCATTTTTCGAATTTCTTACCGATGCACGAACTCCTTTCCGCAAATAGAGCACACGTGTTCTTTGGGTTTGTGATTTTTTTTATGCATCAGTAGAGAATAACTTCTTTTGTACGCCTTCGGACATAATTCGCACCTAAATGGATATTCTGCGTTGACCTGTCCATTTGATGTGCCATCTGAAGAAGTATGGGTTGCCATGTGATCTGAAATATCACGACTGAAAAGATAACAAGGCACAAATTACCTTCATTACATTAAGGCGATTTCTATGTGTTTACAAAACAAATTCAAACTTTTCTGTTCCATAATGTTCATTTTTTTTAATCTGCCGGGCTGTTTCTGGCCCTGTTTATTTTATTTTTATAGTTTGCGAAAGGGGGGGGGGGGGGGGGGGGGTTTGCTCCTCTTCGGAAGTGCAAATCTTACTGAGCGTCTGTTCTCCATGTTAGAGGCGGCTGATCATCGTCCGAGTGCCAACGAAGGACTCTAAGCAAAACTGTGCAGTGTGCACACCATGCGGCATCATGTCAGCATCGAGAAGGCAGCCCCTTCAACGCGATGTAGGTTGCGCAACCCTGGTAAGGTAGCCTACCGAAGATTCTACAGTTACCAATAAAGGCAAAAGTAGAGCAAACGGATTGATTCAACGGCAACGAATCTTGAGACCTTAGAATCTTCCCATGAACATACAAGTTCCCAGTCGGAGGGAGTCCATCGTCTATTGATCACCCATTTGCGCTCGTTCATAACTATCTTTAAAATTTAAAACAAGAAATCGAACAAGTGCTTGTAATATTCAGGTTCTCTGAACAAAATACTTTAGAGTGTACTCGGTAAAATCAAATGTTTAAACCCTCTCGTAGAGAGATGATTTTCAATAAAGTCATTCGAACGTGAGCCGTAGATAAGAGCGGAGGCAAATCTAAATCCTTATTAATTATTAAAAAGAATATTTCCAAATTAGCATTTCATCTCTATTGTGTATTAAGCATTATAACAGTGGCGACGAGTAAGTGAAACGTACCCATAGCAGTTTTCCAGCTCAAACGGAAAATTCCAGTGTGAGCTCCGGTAAGTAATTGGCAGAGCAGATCTTGAGACAAACAGTGCACTTGTAGGCAGAAATTGCTAGAGTAGCTGTTCAGCAAATCTGAGACTGAAAAAGCAATAAATACAGTTTTTTGAATTCATAGTGAATATTTAAATGCGTATATTGTTGTGAAATTAATTTCAATTTCAGGGCTTTGTTCAGTTGAAACGTGGATCTAATCTCCATATTGAATTGTTTTTCAGAGCCATATCGACATTCCGTTCAAACCGACATCTTTAATTCGTTGGAGTCTTTTGTAGTAGTCAGTTGAAGACCTACAGTGGTGAGAAAACTCAAAAAGAGTACAGTGAGGGAGAGTAATATCAGCGATAGCATAAGTGTGAACACGGATAAGAGAAACGTGCGCAGATCAGGAGACGAAAAGCATGCAATAGTCGAACAAGGTGCATGATTACTTGTGTCAACTTGAGCCGATCGACGATCGAACGGAGTGTTATAGATACTTCCAGGGCGATAACGGTGAAAAGGACAATTCAACAGCGAGATTAGCAGGAGGACGTGAGATTATATAAAAAACGGACACGGTGGTGATATACACCCCTATTCTTGTTTACGGACGAACGAAACTTTCGAACGAATTCGATTCGTTCGAATTGTTCCCCCGTTTGGTTTAGCTGGCGTAAACGAGAATGCGCATTACCTTTGGTTCGAAATTGCGTTCGTACGTAAACAAGAATATGGGTGATAGCCATTGACGGTGAGAATTCGGAGCAGCGAGAGTAGCAGAAAAACACGCAATCTCCTGAGCGGCGCCGGTGGCGAGAGCCATCATTAAGAGATTAAACAACGAGAGTGAGACAGCGATAGGAAGACGTACAGTGAGAGCACCTGCTGGGGTGAGCGTACCTGCAAAGGTGAGAAGTTTCTACAGTGAGTGAGTGAGCTGTTTAGAACGTGAGTAACAAGTTTTTATTATTTGATTATAGCCAGTGCCCGTAGGTGACTTGCAATGTCGGTCCCAGGTATGATTGGCACAATTGATCATTACCACATAGGTAAATCATTTGCTAACTATGTAGAACGGTTTGAGATAATGTGTAAATTAAATAAGGTTGGATTAGAGGAAAGAAAACAATGGTTTATTTCACTAAGCGGTGATGAAGTATTTGACGAGATAAAATTATTGTTTCCTAAGAAAGATGTAAACGATTTAGACTACGATGAAATGATCAACAAGCTCAAGTGTCGTTTCGATAAGACTGAGCCCGCTCTCATGCATAGATACAAATTTTATAATAAATATCAGGGTCAAAGTGAAAGTGCTGAGAACTTTGTTCTAGCAGTGAAGTTGTTAGCGGAAAGCTGCAATTTTAGAGAGTTCAAGGATGAGGCAGTTAGAGATAGACTAATTATAGGTCTTCGTGATAAGAATTTGCAACGAAAAATATTAATGGAAGATGAAATATCGGTTGATGCGGTAGAAAAATTGATTATTAGTCACGAAGAAGCAGGAGAAAGAACCAAAGAAATTGTTGACCCAAATGATGTTGGAGCGGTTTTATCAGTCAAACACCGTTTAGGCCACAATCAGAATAATTACAGTAGCAGACGCTTGGAGCAGCGAGGCAGATTCCGTTCTAGAAGTAGAAGTAGAGATGGTTCAGGAAGTCGTTCAAGAAGCAGAGAACATAACAATGCGTTTTATCGTAGCGGAAGGGAACGTGATTGGAATGGACATAGCAATGCAGTATGCAATCATTGCAAACGTGTGGGCCATATAAAAAAAATGCTGGTTTCTTACCAAAAATTCAGTTAAATTCGTTAAACAAGAAGAATCTGTTGAGGAACCACCTTTTGATAAATTTAACCGCATACGTATAGACGAAGCTAGTGATGATTCGGATATAACCTGTATGAAGATAGGAGGAGCGAACAGGGTTAGCGAACCTTGTTTAATAGAAGCCAATGTTCAGGCTCATAAACTTGAGATGGAAATCGACACTGGCTCCGCAGTTACGGTTATTAGTGAACTAGTTTATAAAAAGTTATACCGTTCGTGTGCAATAATGCAGTGCAATAAGAGGCTAGTTGTAGTCAATGGATCGAGGCTTATAGTGGTTGGACAGCTACAGGTAGAAGTAATGCTGAATGGACTAAACAGTATAGAGAAAATGATAATATTAAAAAGTGATAAGGACTTCACGCCTCTCCTGGGGCGAGACTGGTTGGAGACCTTTTACCCTGATTGGAAGTTAAATTTCCAGAACTCATCAATCGTCAACAATCTAATACAAGTCAAATTTCGAGATGAAGCTTTGGGTAATATTCAACAAAAGTTTATTAAAGTGTTTAGTAAAGACTTTTCTGAACCAATTGTAGGATTTAAAGCTGATTTGACACTTAAATCAGAGCAACCGATATTTAAACGTGCCTACCAGGTTCCATACAAACTAAAGGAAACTTTTTTGACTCATCTTGACATGCTTGAAGAGCAAGGGGTAATTTCTCCTATAAACGCCAGTGAGTGGGCGTCACCAGTGATTGCAGTTCTGAAGAAAGATGGAGAAATACGTATGGTGATAGACTGCAAGGTGTCTTTAAATGAGGTTATTATACCAGACACTTATCCTCTACCGCTAGCGCAGGATATATTTGCATCACTTGCAGGATGCAAAGTGTTTTGTTCGTTAGATTTAACTGGGGCATATACACAGCTTGAGCTATCTAATCGTTCCAAGAAATTCGTAGTGATTAATACAGTCAAAGGCCTTTATACATTCAATCGTTTACCGCAAGGAGCATCGTCTAGTGCGGCGTTGTTTCAGCAGGTCATGGATCAGGTCCTGAAAGGAATCGATGGCGTATGTTGCTATATTGACGACGTCCTGATAGCAGGAAAAACCTTGGAAGAATGTTATGACAAGTTGATTCAAGTTTTAGAAAGACTGGCAAATGCTAATGTGCGCGTGAATTATAAAATGCAAATTTTTCGTAGAATCCTTACCCTATTTAGGTCATTTGATAACAAAAGATGGATTGTTACCATCCACTGAAAAGCTTTCTACAATTGATAAAGCAAAATCACCTCAAAATGAAACTGAACTCAAAGCTTATTTGGGATTAATTAATTACTACAATAAATTCATTCCAAATATGTCATCAAACTTGAGATGTCTTTACAATTTGTTAAAAAAGGATGAAAAATATTTATGGACAAAGGAATGTGAGGACTCGTTTCAACAGAGCAAGAAAAGTTTGTTGACAGCAAATATACTTGATTTTTATGACCCTGCTAAGCCTTTAGTAGTAGTAACGGATGCCTCTTCATACGGTTTAGGAGGGGTATTAGCGCAAATTTCAGATGGAGTTGAAAAACCTGTCTGCTTCACTTCTTTTTCGTTAAATACGGCACAAAAAAAGTATCCAATTTTGCACCTGGAAGCTCTGGCACTCGTTTGTGTGATTAAAAAGTTTCACAGGTTTCTTTTCGGTCAAAAATTTACAGTATTCACTGACCATAAACCTCTACTAGGAATATTTGGCAAGCAGGGCAAGCAATCGATTTATGTCACAAGGTTGCAAAGGTATATTATGGAGCTTTCTATTTATAACTTCGAGATTGAATATAGACCAGGATCTAAGATGGGAAATGCCGATTTTTGTAGCCACTTCCCATTGGACCAAAAAATTCCTAGAGGGGTAGATTATGAAGCTGTTAACAGTTTGAATTTTACTAATGAATTACCTATTGACTTCGCTTCAATTTCAAAAGAAATAAAATCAGATAAATTTCTGACAGAAGTTATAGAATTTGTTAGGACAGAATGGCCGAAAAATGTGCCAAAGCAATTTAGGAATTGGTTTGCTGTGAAAGAGAAATTAGAGATGGTAGATGACATTCTTATGATGGAAAATAGAGTAGTTGTACCTGAGAAATTAAGAAAGGATATACTTAAACTATTACACGACAGTCACAGTGGACTAGTCAAGATGAAGCAGTTAGCTAGAAGATCTATATACTGGCCAGGGCTTAACTCGAATATAGAAGATTTTGTTAAAACTTGTGAACCGTGTATAAAAATGGCAGTTGTACCTAAGCCAAAATCTATGACATCTTGGATACCTACTAGTCGTCCGTTTAGCCGTATACATGCGGATTTTTTTTATTTCGATAAGAAAACCTTTCTTCTTATCGTGGACAGCCATTCAAAGTGGCTTGAAGTGGAAATCATGCGCTATGGTACTACAGTGAACGTTCGTTGGTTGGGTTTTTTCTAGTTGGGGCGTTTTTTAGTTGGGGGTTCGCTAATTGGGGCGAAACCCAATTAAAAAGCAGCTAAACGTCAGAATGTGATGTCAAAAACGCGTTGACGTTTTGTTTCCGTGTTTGGCGGGATCGATATTTTCTGGCGCGTAAAATTTTCCTTTGTTCAATGCAAAAAGTAAACAACATTGACGCTTGTCAAAACGCCCCAATTAGCGAACGGCATTCGTTAGTTGGGGTGAGGTCGTGCCCCAATTAGCGAACGATCACTGTAATGCAAAATCAGTCATAAGAAAATTCATTCCACTATTCGCAAGGTTCGGACTGCCAGATGTGGTTGTTACAGATGGTGGTCCGCCTTTCAATTCTAACGAGTTTATAAGCTTCTTGGAGCATCAGGGAATCAAAGTTTTAAAAAGTCCGCCCTACAATCCTGCCAGCAATGGGCAGGCAGAACGTATGGTGAGGGTAGCTACCCAGGAAACCATTAAGCACTGCAATAAGCCTTATTTATACCATATAACAGCTTTTCAGTGCTTATAAGTTCTATATATGTTTTTCAAGTGCTTATTGGCAGTATAAACCTCAAGCAGCAAAAGAAGCCGTATATCGGTATATAACGCTTGGATGTAAAGCTGATCAGCTATGTGAATATAAGCCGAATAGGGTAACCTTCATTGTCAATTTAGAGCTATCAGATTTGACATTTGCGTGAAATCATAATCAATAACACTCATAATTTAGTAAGCTATCTCTTTCACTCGTATTTGAAACAGATGTTTTTAAAACCTGCAGTAATAATATTATGGATAATGTTAAACATTTGTATATAAAATGCATGATTCATGCCTCATGAGCTGTGAATTTATTCTATATTTAGCGATATTAATCACCACCTGAAAGACTCGCTGAAAGGAACCTTTCAAGTAGACTTTCTAAAAGTGTCGTGTGGATTATTATGAATAATAATAAATGATTCGTATACGGATTACATTTTTTGTACATTTTTCTCGCCATGACATGCATTGACATGGAAGAAGACAGAATCTTTCTATTCATTAACCTCTTCCAGCAATACATCTACTCAGATCGGAGATGGATCAGATGGCTAACTCAGCAACCAACTAAAACCAAATCCATCATAATGAACACAGTTCAAGACCGAAGTTTAATAAAATTAACAAAAAAACATCAAGTCCCAACTGGAAGAAAAAGGACGCATCAGAATGTAAATAAATATTTTTCGTTTCATTTTTTTTCTCGTTTTCCAACTCGTCTAAATATTTTGACATTTTCGCATAAGCGTGGAAAAATAGTAGGGGCATGCACTATATCAGCCGAATAATTCGCCAAAAGCGGCTTTTGAGCAGCACTCAAGTGCAATTTAGATCTTATCAGCACTGTTGCCATGTCGTTAATGCGACTATAGAATCGAATTAATGCCATTTTTAACGGCCTAGTGGTTACTTGGGTAAGGATGTATTAAAAAAATATCTTTTAGATGAAAAGACGAGATCTTTGGTTATAGAAGATCGATTAAATTTATTCCTAATCAACTATAGAAATAGTTATCTTGGCACAGAAGGAAAGGTTCCTTCAGAAAACGTACTAAATTTCAAGCCTAAAATGCTTATTGATTTATTAAAACCACCGAAAAACTATAAACATGATAATAAATCAGATATGCCCTCTGGAAAGGCAGTGACTTTTGACGTAGGAACACTAATTCCTGATAATTTCGATAAGCTAGTGACAGGGGATAAGTTGTTCTATAAAAATTATAACAAAAAAGATTTACAAAGATGGTTGGAAGCAAAATTTATTAAACGAATATCTAAACATATTTTCCAGATATCTCTGAAAGGACATAAATTGACTGCGCATCGCCAACAGTTGAAAGTTTTACACACACCACGACGGCAGGCGAAAGTGTTTGTCAACATGAATCAGCCTACATCTATGAAACGTCGAAGAAGTGTTTCGATGGAAGAGGACTGTTTTGGATTTGATGCTTCGATCAATGATGAGGAGGATCCACCGCTGAAAAAGAAGTATCTCCATATACGTAGTCCAATTCTAACGAGATCGAAGACCGGAAGACAGGAAGCCAAATAATGAAATTTAGAAAATCAACTAGCTGTTAAAAATGAATCGCTAAATAGTGCGAAATCGAATATGTATGAAATTATAGAGAATTATTTTAAAAGCAAGTAAAGGTCTTGTGTTCAGAAATATATAAATAAATTCCGTAAGAATTTTCTAAAAAGAGGAGAACTGTAATATTCAGGTTCTCTGAACAAAATACTTTAGAGTGTACTCGGTAAAATCAAATGTTTAAACCCTCTCGTAGAGAGATGATTTTCAATAAAGTCATTCGAACGTGAGCCGTAGATAAGAGCGGAGGCAAATCTAAATCCTTATTAATTATTAAAAAGAATATTTCCAAATTAGCATTTCATCTCTATTGTGTATTAAGCATTATAACAGTGCTGTTCTTCAAACTTGGCCTAACTTTCTCCCGATTTTAAACCAACACAAAGCGAATCCTTCAGGCAGGTTCACACGTGCCACATTTTTTCGTTTTTGTTTTTGAATTTAAAAAATGGGTTCTTTGGGAAAGTTAATTTCAAATGAGTCAAATAATTGACTGAGACTAAAAAACGATATCCAGTATTTTGCGCTTGATAATGGCGGCCGAGTGAGTGCCTTTTTGACATTCAAGAGGTAGAAAATATTTACATATTTCAACCACAGTAGGCCTTGATTTACTGAAGAAAAAGGCACTCATCCGGTATCAACAATCAAACAAATGTCAAGCATTTACTTCTACGTCTTCAAGAATTTGGTAATTATTTTTCTCATGGATTGTTTGTAATGATTTTTTTTCTAGGAATGAAGCTTAGTGGTGGTACCTACCACCAATGGTCAAGATGGATAACTCAAAAGAATATGTTTTTTTATATCTTACCAATATTAATAATTACGACTCTTACGCACGAGAACCCTTCAATGATTTGTCAATTGTAATAGGGCAGAGGCTCAGTAAGTGTCGCAAAGTATAAGTGGTCTGCTGGAGGTGGAAGAATTTTGGTAATGCGATGGCTTAAGCCAGGATACTTCCGCCGCTCTACTAGAAGAGTATTGTGACATAAATGTCGCTGTAACTTTATTGTGCACATAGAGCATGGGCACATAGAGCATTGAACGAAATGCTCAAACTTCTCATTGAAGTATTGCTTGATTACGGGCCGGCGGCAGTCGGATAGTGCAAACAGAGTGTAGTGATTCCAGCCCACTACCTGGATAGTGCCTTACCCATATGTCTGGTTGCAAATTTCCTTTTCCAAAGCCCTTTCCTTTAAAAAAAATCATTTATTGTAATCATCTTGAGGCTTCATTCCTAGAAAACAAAATTCAATCATTACAAACAATACATGAGAAAATAATTACCAAATCCTTGAATAACGTAGAAGTAAATGCTTGACATTTGTTTGATTGTTGATACCGGGTGAGTGCCCTTTTTTCAATAAATCAAGGCCTACTGTGGTTGAAATATGTAAATATTTTCTACCTCTTGAATGTCGAAAAGGCACTCACTCGGCCGCCATTAACGAGCGCAAAATACTGGATACAATTTTTGACGAGAAAATTCAATTGAGCTATGATAGTACGAAGTACGAAGATAGTAAATAGTTGGAATAAGCAGCTTGGAGTACTGGGAGTAACTATGGAGCAGCATTGGGTGAGGCAGAAATAGGGAGGATGAGCCGTCTCTCTATAGCTCAACCAAGTGGACAGAGCTGATAGCAACCAGCATAATTACGTACGACAATCAGCATGCTTAAGTACAGTTTCGGCGGTCCCAGGTGCGAATTTCAATGCGTTTAATCCGGTCACTAACACACAATCAGAGCTAAATAGTCAAAGTGTAGTTCCCCGAATTGTAATAATAAACCACGCTATTAGTAACAACATGGGAACCATATTTGAAACAAAGACTAACTTTTAACCACAATTCGGTGTCTCGGCAATCGAGAATTACAATATGATTAATTTATCAGGTCTATCGTGTGGATATCAACCAACATTCATACGATAATTAAAATATTATTAGGATATAATGTGTTCGGATCCCACAGTATTGATTACTCCTCATACACTCATATAAAAAGCATTAACATTTTGAATTTTCGAGAGTGTAAATATAAATCCGTGATTTTCGCGACAACGTTTGAAGGATCTGCGATTTTCGCGACTGGAAGTGGACAAAACGGCGAAATTCGCAAAAATCGCGAAATCCACGACTGTTGTAACAGCCCTTGCTCACAGATAGACCACGTGCTGGTCGACGGACGACATTTCTCGGATGTTATAGATGTAAGGTCTTTCAGAGATCCGAACATCGACTCGGATTAGTACCTTGTAGTTGCGAAAATTCGGGCGCGACTCTCCAGCGTCACGAATTTACGAAACAACAGAATGATGCGTTTCAATATCCAACGCGTGTCAGTTGGAGGAGTTGCTGAACAGTACCACCAGAAGCTGGACGAGCGGATAGGAGATGCCACCGGATCTGGCGACGTCAACAGATTGTGGGAACATATCCACGAAGCTGTGACTACAACAGCGCAGGAAGTGTTGGGCACTGCACAGCGACGCCAACGAAATGGTTGGTTTGATGAGGAGTGCCAGCGAGTGATGGACGAGAAAAATGTTGCTAGAAGTCGAATGCTAGTGGCTCGTACCCATTCCAACAGAGAGCGGTACAGTGTAGCAAGGGCAGAAGAGAAACGAATCCATCGCAGAAAAAAAAGCAACACGAAGAGAGTGTGATAGCTGAAGCGCAGGAGAACATGGATAGAAACTATATGCGTAGGTTTTACGCAACTGTCAATGGTGCGCGGCATAAGACTGCGCCAGTGCCCGCCATGTGCAATGACCGAGAGGGGCATTTGCTGACAGACAAGACTATGGTGGCAGCCAGATGGAAGGAGTACTTCGAAGATTTGTTGAACGGTGAAAATGAAAGTGAATTTAGGAGCAGGATGGACATTATCGGCGACAGTCAAGCTGTGGAACCACCTCATCCAGAAAATCATCATCCAGAAAATATGGGAGGATGAAGAAAGGACACAGACTAGTGTGCCAAGCTCATTACGTACAATCGGCGTTCAAAATCCTGTCGCGTATCCTGTTTAACAGACTGAGATTGCTTGAGGAGTCCTCCGTCGGCGAAAACTAGGCAGGTTTCCGTGAGGGCCGATCAACGACGGATCAGATGTTTAGCCTGCGGATGATCCTTGATAAATTCCGGGAGTACAACTTGCAGACTCACCATCTGTTCTTTGATTTCAAAGCAGCGTATGATTCAGTGAAGGGAAATTAGCTGTGGCAGATAATGTCCGAACATGGTTTTCCGGCGAAACTGATAAGACTGATACGTAAAACGCTGGATGGCTCGAAATGAAGTATTCGGATTGCAGACGAAGTGTCAACCTAGTTTGTGACCTTAGACGGATTGAAGCAGGGTGATGCACTTTCGAATTTATTGTTCGACATTGCACTCGAAGGAGCTATAAGAAGATCTGGCGTGCAGAGGAACGGCACTATCATCACACGGTCGCATATGCTCCTGGGTTTGTTTGGTTTATTGGACTATAGGCTGTAAGCCTGTTACCCTGCTTAAATATTATACACAAAATTAACATTACACATACAGTTGTCCTCTTAAATATAATCCAGGGTGACCACTCTAGCCGACAAAATAAATTCCCGGGTTTTTCCCGGTTTTCCCGGTAGGTTTTCCAAAATTTTCCCGGAAAAACCTGATAATGTTTTGAGCGTGTTACGTGAAAAATGTATTTTATTTGAACGAAGAGAATAGTTTCTTGGTATGCATATACAATGTTCAGCATCTTTTGTAAGTATCGATTAAGTTATTTTATAATAAGCATTGCGCTCTAACATTCCAACAGACTGCTGCAAAAGACTTTAAGTTCTAACTGCTGTTTCGTTCAAAAAACTTTTTGAGATATTGATTGTGGTCTAGAACCTATGTGGCTACTGGCTAGCTCTGAGGTAGCCTCTATCCATCTCTGGCCATGCTCTATGAAAATAACGAAAACCGCACATGTAGGAAAAATATAAAAATATTTCAACATGGTTTATTGATGAGCCATTTATCCATTTTTATCTAAGTAATGTTCATATGCCTAATTGTTTCTCTGCCTTCTCACATTGATAGTCAAACAGTACCAACAGCCTGTTTGCTCTACCAGTCTTTTGCTGTAAAAAGGCAAGCGAGGACTTCATTTTCAATCAACCTTGAGCTTGAGCTTCTTGAGCTTTATTGACTGACCATGACTGATCATGATCAGATCAGCTGTTCTTGCACAGAGAACAACAGATGTTTTTGGGAGGAATTGATGTTGTATTCATTGACCCACTGCAAACCGAATATACCTCTGCAATTGCCACCAGTTCATGCGGAATTTTATAGATTTTTTTTGGGTGAGGTTGGCGGGCAGAGGTTCGTCTTGGTCCACGAGTTGCCAGTGTGGTAGGAGAAAGCTATTGATGGAATTCTAATTGGATATAGGAAGCTAGCATTCCGATCATTTTTAATTCTAGCAGTTACTACTGAGGGGCCCTCCTTAGCCGTGCGGTAAGATGCGCGGCTACAAAGCAAGACCATGCTGAGGGTGGCTGGGTTCGATTCCCGGTGCCGGTCTAGACAATTTTCGGATTGGAAATTGTCTCGACTTCCCTGGGCATAAAAGTATCATCGTGTTAGCCTCATGATATACGAATGCAGAAATGGTAACTTGGCTTAGAAACCTCGCAGTTAATAACTGTGGAAGAGCTTAATGAACACTAAGCTGCGAGGCGGCAATGTCCCAGTGGGGGATGTAATGCCAATGAAGAGAAGAAGAAGTTACTACTAAAATAGTCAATTTGAAGATGTAGGATAGAAATGGAAACGGTATGGAAGTCCATTTCCTGTTCTAGCGATTGTAGACAGTGCTAGTGTGTTGTCCAAGATTGGTGAGATTTTACGCGTTTTGTATTCGTGTAAATTGCAAAAAAAGGAAAATAATCGTGGTAAATAGTTAAGTGTAAAATGTCCCTGCTCCCATGAACCTTACGAACGCAGCCAACACTACACTGTCCCATGAAAGGACGACAGTGATACCGCTACTCACCACCAGGGACGTCTAGAAAGACATCGCGGCCATGGGGGTGGCGAATTGGGTGGTCAGCATGTAGCGGAATTCATGGGCGACAACGGGTCAACGATCAGAGGCTTGGGGTCAACGTTCACAAGAACGACAAATCATTAGCCTGGTGATTGTCTGAAAAAGGCTAGCAGAGAAAAGTTATAAAAGTTGGAAAATTGAAGAAGTTGGTAGAAGAGAAAGTTAAAAAGAGTAAGTGTAAAAGACTGGACATCTAGGACCACGCGGTTTTTGTTTTAAAAAACCCCCTTATGGTTTCCCATAAACGCCATTCTGGGAAAGCCGTTACACAACCCGATACCTGCTTTAGTGATGTGTGTCGACCTAGTGCTCCAAAAACCCAGGATTTTCCAGCACGTCTACGGACTGCTGAAGCCTCGTGTCCGTTATCATACTCGAGGAGCGCACGACATAGACAGAGGGTCCACAAAAAGTAACATATACGTTTGGAATATAAATTTAATATAAATTTGAAAGAATGTAAATTTGAAGAAATTCCCGGTAACATGTTCAAATTCCCGGGTTTTTCCCGGATTTCTCCCGGTGATTTCAAATTCCCGTGTTTTTCCCGGTTTTCCCGGATTCCCGGGTGAGTGGCCACCCTGATAATCTTAACTTATTACGAATCACTTCTGTTGTCATAGTTGTGGAAATAACATCCTGTAGTCTGTTGAAATCGTTCATGAACCTACTAGTTGGCTCATGCTGCGTGTAGTTCCTCGATCTGAATGGAGGATCAAAGACTCTCCGACGACGAACAGTAACCGGACTAGTGTTGAAGTGAAGCCGGTTGTAAAGATACGGACTGCTGATCCGTCCTCTCAAGATGTTGCAGAAAAACACTATGTCAGCGATCTTGTGCCTACTATTCATACTCCGGTAATTGTTCTCTCCATCCAAGATTTCTCACAGCAAATTTCAAAAACTTCCGCTGTACTGCTTCCAGCCGTTGAATGTGTACGTCGTATTGGGGCCGCCACACCACACTCGCGAAGTCCAGTTTAGTCCTAACGAGGCCGGTATATATTGTTAGGATTGCGTGAGGATCGGTAAGATCACGGCCAAACCGTCGGATAAGCGCAAAAAGTTGCAGTGACTCTTTAATGACTCCATTGATATGGTCGTTGAATGTCAGTGACTGATCCATTATTACGCCCAAATCCCGAACGTTATCTACTCGTTGAAGAATTGCATGTCCCAAACTGTACGTAAATGATATCGGCTGAACTCTCCTGGTGTAAGTAATCACCGAGCATTTGCTTGGATTAACGCTTAGTCCATTTTCGCTTACAAATCTTTCGAAGTTGTGAAGATCCTTTTGCAGCAAAATGCAGTCATTTAGGACTTTCACTGGCATGAACAGTTTTACGTCGTCAGCATAGATAAGCACTATCGCGTTAGTCACGAAAGAAGGCAACTGATCCATGACCATGACAAAAAGTAGTGGGCCCAAATGACTACCCTGCGGTACTCCTGAATTAACTTCGAAGGAAGCCGATGAATTGTTGAAAACTTTCACATACTGAATTCTGCTCAACAGATATGTTTTAATCCATTCGAACAGCATTCCTCTGATCCTCTACTGCGCGTATTATGCTATCCACCCCATCCTTTAGGAACTTAGCTGGGATTCTGTCGGGCCCCGCCGACTTGCTTGCGTCTAGCACCATCAATCCTTGCTCTACTTCATCTCGTAACAAATTCATAGAGTCCGTAGCAGCAACGTCTGGAGAATTGATTTCATTTACGGGAGCACTTCGGTAAACACTCTTGAAGTAGTCAGCGAAAAGTTCTGCAGTGTCCTGGCCATTGATGGAAGATTTGTTTCCATACTTCATCTCCTCCGAAATGCCGAGATTCTTCCGTCTGCTGTTTACAAATTTCCAGAAAGATTTAGGATTCTCTTTAATTTCATTTTGAACACCTGATTAGAGATGTCGTAAAATCCCGATTAATCGATTAGTTACTAATCGATTACTCTTGATTCTTGTCGATTATTGAATCGATTAATCATTGTATAGTAATCGATTCAAAATTAATCGATTATCACAACGATTAATCGATTAATCGAAATAATCAATTAATTTTCGACATCCTTAAGATGTCGTAAAATTCTGATTAATCGATTAGTAACTAATCGATTTCTCACGATTCGTCTCGATTATTGAATCGATTAATCGTTGGGTAATAATCGATTCAAAATTAATCGATTATCACAACGATGAATCGATTAATCGAAGTAATCGATTAATTTGCGACATCTCTACACCTGATACGCTTTTCGGTGCAATACTTTGAAAGTTGCTAGAAGCTGCTTGTAGGAGGCAATATTCTCCGGAGTAGGGTTTCTCCGCTTTTTCTTCCATGCTTTCCGTTTATCCTTGAGAACTTGAATAACAGTCGGAGAGAACCATTCTGGGTACGAGTTCTTCCGAATCGGGCGATCTTTTGATAATGGAGCAAACCGTGTGAAAATACTAAACAGCGTAAAATAGAACGATACAACATTGTAGTCTATGCTATTCATCACAGTGACGAGTCCGCAATTCAAAATATCAATCGAGTTCAGAAACTGCATCATCGACGGGTTTTGCGGACGACATCGAGTTATTGGATTCGATCGCAGAGCAGTAGTGGAGGCTTTTGTCCCACTGAAGAGGGAGACGGCGAGGATAGGCTTAACCATTAACTCTACCAAGACAAAGTACATGGTGGCAGGTAGAAATAGGGGAAGACCTAGTGGAATTGGTGCAGAGGTAGTGCTTGATGGGGATGTGTTTGAGGTTGTTGAAGAATTTGTTTACCTTGGAACGTTTGTGACATGTGACAATGGCGTTTCCCGTGAAGTGAAAAGACGTATTGCTGCTGTGAACAGGTCTTTTTACGGATTACGTAACCAGCTTAGGTCCCGCGACATGCAGACGAAAACGAAATTTGCTCTATACAAAACTCTGATTCTATCAGCGGCCCTTTATGGACATGAAGCATGGACATTAAAAGAGGCGGACCGGAGAGCTTTCGGGGTTTTTCGAGCGGAAAGTGCTGCGTACAAGACTCGGAAGGAAACTAAAAAATAATGTGTGGCGCAGACGCATGAATCACGAGCTTTATCAAGTATCCAAAGAAAATATTGTGAATCATATAAAATATGGCAGACTTCCTGATCGTTCGGGGTAACTGGAGGAACATCGCCCAAGACCGACGATAATGGAGGTCTACAATATGCCCGGCATAGGCGTATCGACGGTGTAGCCAACGGTTGTTTCCCACGATATGCTAGATATCGTGAGCACATATAAAGATGTATGTAAGAGAGTTTTTACTTTCTCTCTGAATTCAATCCCTGAATTTGATTTGCCCAGTCGCCATTTTCCAAAATTCGAATTAAAAAGTGATATAATGTGTTATTTTAAAAGCTACTGACTACATTACAACAAACTTACCGACGTAGAAATATCATGCTACAAATCGGACACACATGCTTTCCTGGTTGATGCACTTTCTTATGCTGCTGTAGCGATATTTTATTTTTCAGCACTTTATGGCACAGTTCACACTTGAATGGATGATCGGAATGATGGCCATTCCATTCCAATGCACCTATGTCAGTATGTGTCTCCATGTGCAGTCGAAAAGATTGTCTGGTTAAAAAAGAAAAAATGAAATAGCAAAAAATGAAATTGTATTGACCATAGTTGACCTAAGTTCTTACCGAAGTGCATATTCTTTGCCGCAAATAGAACACACGTGCTTTTTGGGCCCATGGGAAGCTTTATGAATTCGTAGCGTGGTCTTGTTTTTGAATATCTTATGACATATTCCACACTCAACTGGTTCACTATCTTCAGCAGTTTTATTGTGAGTTTTCATATGCTCTTTGAAGTTGAAGCTGAAATGAAAACTGTATGATTAATATTTCTGCTTAATTAAAAAATTGTGATTAAACCTTTTGACAAATGTTTTGCTGCATACGGTGCATGAGTATTTCCTTGGGCCATGAGTGACCATGTGATACCTCAGGGCATCAGTCAGATTCTTCTTACTTTTGATGATTTTATGGCACACTCTGCATTCAACCGATTGATCTTCGAGGTTTTCCGAAGAAACTACATTTTCATCTTTTACATGTGCAATGGGGGTTTCAGGAACTTCAGTCAACTTCTGATCATCATCTTTCTGATTTTCCAGCGATCCTTCCTGTTTACAGCATAATGCGGCCTGTACTTCGTGACATCGTATGTGAAAGGCACGGAACTCTTCAATTCGAGTTTGGCAGCAAATGCAACAACACCGACTAATACTGTCTTCCTCCGTAATCTAGAAGCATATCAATAATAATGAATTGGAAATAAATTTTAAACTATTCAATCTTTTCACGCCATCCAAAATACCTTGTTACTTACCACAATAGAAAGATAATTCGATATTAACTGATGAAGCTCTCCTTCGCCTAATACATATTGAACGCTTTTTTTGCTCATACATAATCGACAAACTGGTCCCTCGTCGTCATCGGAATCTGGCTCTTTTTTGATAGCATTGCAATCTGTTTGCTCATTTATTCTGCCAAATGCATCGTCTTCATTCCGATTCACCAACTTTTTGCCTAGCAGCTCATTTTGAACCTCTAGACAACGCTGCTGAAAACCACGGAACAGCTTTAACCGTGTTTGGCAACTGCCGCAGATCAACCAGCTAAGCTTGCCATCCTGTTGGATCTAAAATAAAGGTGAACGTGTGATACCAGACGGGTTACGGTAACTTTCATTGCGTACTTACCACAATCGATAGATACCGTGAAATCCACTGGTGGAGGTCCCCTTGATGGAATACGTTTATGAGCAGCTCTTGTCCCAAACAGAGCCGACAAGCTTTCTCGGTGCTATCGGAAAGCTCTTGCATGGGGTGTTTAGTTTCTGGGGAATTCATATTTTTTTGAATCCTGGATATTTCCGGAGCAATTTGCGATTAGGGCGAACATGCAAAGTGTAAACAAAACGAAAATAATGATTGTAATATTTGAAATAGAATTTCAAATCGTAATTAACAAATTGAGCGATAAATTTGAATATTATCTACCATACGAACAGAGAGCAAAACTAGCTACTGAATCATATATAATACCGATCAATTTTTTTTCGTTTTCCATTAAAATATGCTCATTTTTAATATTCGCCCACCAATGTTATTAAGTTTGGTTACGCCTTTTTCAATGTTAGCCCCACAAGTACTCGAAAAAAAGTATCGCCCAATACTTTTCGCCTGTTTTTTGACATTCTTTAAATTTCGCCTTCTGCTTTTCGCCATTGTTTTCATTTTTATTCAGTATCGTCTTTTACTTTACGCCAAGTTTATGTTTTGATTTTAATTAAGCCTTTCACTTTTGAAATAATTTCGATTATTCTCTTGCACACAAAAAATAAACATGGTTTTACAGAATGTTTTGCACTTTCCATTTGAAAAGAGCTCTGATTTCTTAAAAATGAAAATTTATTTGGTCTAAATCAAAGTGATTTTTTTCGTTTGAAAGTTTTTTTTCCATGTTCCCATTGTAAAACTAAAAGTTCTTCCATTCAACCTTAAAATAGTAGAACTGTCAAATAACTCAATGATAAACTAAGCAAAAAGAAAACAAAAAGAAAGACAAATGAAGATAAGTTTCCGTTACGCATCGGCACTATAGCATGGTAAAAATATAGATGGTAAAAAAATAAATTACTTATTTAAAACATCACTTGAATGCTTGGCCTTATCTATATAATTAGTTTGTTTACACATGAATATTAAAACTAACGCACGTACAATTTTTACAAATAATATTTATACAGTAAATATAATTATAGTTAAATATATTATAAAAAACTTTTTTGTCCATTCATCTGATAAACATTCTCATAGTGCATTCTCAACCTATCACCGTCGAGCTGTCAACGCCTCTCCCCTCACCAGTTCAAACGATCACAACAGCGGATACGACAGCAAAACTGTTGCTTTTCAAAATTATGCGGGAAAGTGTTTTCGGATGTTCTTTAAATTCAATGCCTCGAATTCGTGCAGTCCAAATCAATATACAAATATCGGAGGTAATACTAAAGACACACTGGTGGTACAAGTACCACGGTTATATACCCTAGTACATATTGTACCATGGTTTTCCACGTTGTACCAGCATGGTACAAGGTGACACACTAGTGGTACAACTTGTACCATGGTACGAATACCACCAGTGTGTCATTAGTATAAGTTGTATTATTTTGACTAAAATATAAAAAGTGTTGATACTGTAGCTAACAAGTTTTCCTAATCAAAACAGCGCCCTGCTCCGGTGCTTCAATGGCGCGAGCTAAAGATATTAATGCAAGATTTTCTTTTCAATTACAGGACATAGGAAATGTATGGCGCAATGTTCCCAGACGGCTTCGATTTCCAACCAAACCCCAGCCAGGGACCGGATCTCGTTCTGGGGCAATCACAGTGGCCACCGTGTTGAAATGCTGCAACCTACATCATCTAGAAAAACTGCTTGAAATCATGAAATAAAAATAAAAGTATCATTGCGATTAGATTATTTAAATTTATAATGGAAAGATGATTGAAGAGTACGAGGGGGAATGGGACAGTTTCTTTAATAACGAATGAATAATTTCGTTTCTGAATGAAAATATTTCGCCCTATTTTTTACAGTGTGAACATTTTTATTTGACAGTTGTACAATTTAGTTTTGAATGTTTTAAACTTTTAATTTCAGAGCGGCATGCGACTTTTGAATCATGTTGATTACAAAAGTTGGCGTACTTTTATTTTAAACATATCGAACTCTCTACGAAAAAGAACCAACGCAACTTTTTGAATTTACCAATGGTTTTTTTAATTTTAATAATGGTTTTTCTTTCTGTGTGTGAGTAATATTATAAGTTTCAAATGTCCCAATAATATTCATTGCTATAAATAGTGGAAATATATTATGCGGCAGGTTATGCAATCAAGAAAAACTTGTTTGGTTGATTTCTCAACGATTAGTTTTCACCGAGGATTTCACAAACAGGTAATAGAAAAAAGGAACACTTACAGAGTAAGAATTCACTATTATTTTCTGTTTTATGTTACTTCAAGGACTGTACAATGGTACTGTGGACAGGCAGACAGGCTGAGGAATTGTAAAGAACATCTCGACGAATTTATCGCACCGTATAAGGGTTTTTCTATTCCTAACCACTCAGCAATAAAAAAATGAGTTGAATTGATAAGAATCATGTGAGGTGATTGTAGTGCTCATAGTGATATGGAATGAAGTATTAATGTAGCTAGAGAACGGGTACAGAGTTACTGCCCAAAGTAATCTATATAAGCAGCAAGATGTATAATTGTATGTATACCTATGTTTTATGCAGTGTCCACAGTTCGAGCTTGTTACGCGTTCTCGATTACGCCAGTAATATCAGTGTGTTACGCCAGTGTGTCATTACACACTGGTGGTATAAGTACCATGGTACAAGAATCTTGAAATGAGTACCGTACCGATTATTGTCTTTATCAAAGATAGTCGTGTAATAATTTTCTTGTCCTCTTGTACCATGGTACAAGTACTCCTTAGCATAAAATCGACGTGTATTATGTTTATATTACGAGCTACATCACATAACAGGATATACCGATTTAAAAAGCCATACAGTGCCTTCGCGTTTATGGCAAAAGATGATTATCACCATTTCGATTTTTTATTGCAAATTTTTTTCAATCGCTTTACATTCCAACTGGAACTTGGCCTGATATTCAACTTCAACTTCAACAAAAATGAGAATAACTACTAGAAATTGATTTATTTAGGTGTTTTAGCGCAGTCTCCTTTGTTAGTTAGTTAGCCTTCTGAGCAAAGGATAGGCGTAGGATTGACGGAAAATGGGAGTTTGATTTTCGGTCCGGCCTAGGATGTTTCCGGGTGGGAAACATTCTCGGCTTCAGTTAGAGTATAGAGCCATTAAAGAAGAAGAAGAAGAAGGTGTTTTAGCGCAACGGTTAGACAAGGGCATTTCAGAATTTATAGAATAAAAATAAAAGTAGTTACATTTCAACAATTTTATTTTATTTCAACGAAAAAGAAACAGAAAACATGGCAAATTGTGGTCTGAGGCTACTGTTAATCCATATCATGATCCAAATCCATATCATCGTCGAAATTGTCGTCTTCCGGTTTTTGCGAACGTCTACCTCGACGTCGAGAAAATTCGCCCAATACAGATGTCAACAATCAAAATGGCGTTAACCGCAAAAGTATTTGTTTTGAAAATAATAACACTACGCCCTTTGCTAAAACATTTTGTTTTTCAGTAAAATTAAAATAGATTCGAATCAGAAGGTTGTAAGGTATTATTTTAATGCTTAATTAATTCATTGCATTCAAAAAACGGTTTGTTTACATTTTGCACATTCGCCCTAATCGCAAATTGCTCCGGATTTAGTAGTCCTATTTGCTGATGAGATCCTGGTGCAACAATAAACAACAATAAATGTTATTTATAAACAATCTTCCGAGCTGCTTCCGAGCAATCTTCCACTTTGGAGTCTTGATTTGTCCTGAAACAGGGTTGCCAAATTACGTCGCCTCTGTGTTTCATGAAGCGAAGGTCGGAAATGGAAATTAATTTTTCATTGATATGGATTTCAGGTGGATTTGGTTGAGCCACGGAAAACAGGCTTGCGAAGGTAAGAATAGTTTATGATAAACTTAATGTAAATATGTGATTCATAATTGATCCGATAATTGGACAGTATTGCGACTGGCCGTACCATAATTCATACATTAATCTATACAAAATGACCATAAAGGCACGTTTCAGATGGAAATAATTATGAAGCAACTTCTATATGGGACTTCATACAGGTGGAATGATTTTATAATTATTTTCAATTAAAACGTGCCTTTGCAGTAAACATGCATTCAAATTACTTTCATTGATTGAAATTTCGGATCATTTTATGCTGAGAGGCATAAGCCCTCAATCTAACAACAGGGAACGAGATTTTCATCTTCAAACAAGACCATGTCAGCGCTGACATTATCATTATTTCTGGGAGTCATAAAACATGAATAATGCTCATTCAGGACTCCATATTCATAATTTAGTCATTCATTGTTTTCTTTGATTTTTTTTATAGGAACAAGTGGTGAAAGAACATCAGATCTCATGGACATGGATAAAGTAGCTCAATCTAAGTAAGACATAAAACGGTAAAAAGTTTTTAAGTGACTATAAGGGCGAATCCGAATGAAATATGAATTCAACGTAAATTTATGGCGAAATTTAAGGCCTATAATTCCCCAATATAACATTTTTGTTGTTTGAATAACTACGTCGTAAAGCTATTTTCAATAGTATTTAGTTTTGCTCTAGGATGTTTTGCTTTACCACAAACTTGCCAGAAAATTGAAAAAAAAATGAAATAAGAGGCAATAAAAACATAAAATACATAATTTATCAAGATACAATTAGATATCTGATGCAACATAGATAATAACAATATAACAATAACAATAAACCTGGTGATTTTTTCGAATAAAATAAGAACATTATTTTATTATTATATTTGGAACATTGTAATTTATATATAATAAAAACATGTTTTGTGCTTAATTATTTAATTAAATATAAACCGAAAAAAAAAAATTTAAGAGCAATAGTAGTGGTCTTTAACTATCATATCCAGTATCATAGTTCGTAAAATAGTATTATACATCCTATAATACGGTTATCGTATAATTGAATGTTTATTATACATCTTTCAATTTGAATTTATCACTGAATCATTATTTTATCTCGAATTCGATTTGAGAAAAATCATACTATTAATCTTTTTCGTTGGAATCAATGATAATCCCAATCATAACATTTGAAAAAACATGATGATAAGCTAATGATATCTGGTAAAATCGCTTAGCAAAAATATATGGAAAAGTTGGCTTTTTTGAATGGTAACGATACTTAACAACCCATTCAGTGTATCATCCAATACCAAATTATTATAAACCCTATCGTAAATATTATTCATGGTATAATTGTTGTTCGATATTTTTTATGATTCCATTAAAAATTCAATTACAATTCACTATAATCAAAAAACGATAACTAGAAAAATACACGTATAATTTTAATCTATTCGGGATGTTTGTTGTGTCATGTTTCGTGTGCTCTAATTTTCGTGATTTATTTTATCAATATATTTTGCATATTTTGTGATAGAAATCGTTTTTGTTGCGTTATATTCAATAGTTTTCTTGTAAAACAAAGACAAGCATTGTACCAGTATCAAGTTTAAGGTCTCGGGTTAATGGACAACGACTGCGAAAGCGCAGCAAAGAAAACCCGATTTGCCCTCAGGGAAGCGCTGCAGCTAGGTGACGGGGAGCTGTGTGGTTCCCTCGTGGAAATTCTGAAGCCACATCAGCTGGAAGGAATCCGGTTCATTTACAGGGGCTTGAAACAGGTAAGCACTTGTTCTTTTTTCTTTGGCGGAAGGTTGTTTTTAAAAATTTTGTTACTCATTTTACAGAACAAAGGCGTAATCCTGAACGATGAATCAGGATTGGGGAAGACGCATCAGATAATTGGTTACTTATCAGCAACAATTGGCCCTGCTGATAAAATAGCAATTCTGTGTAATAGTTTACAGCGCTTGGATCATTGGTTGTACCATTTGGAGCTGCTGACTGCATTCGAAACATTGATTTTGGATGAGAACTGTGATAAAGGTAAATGCTTTAGTTTGGTCATAGAGGGTAGTTTACCTGCTCAATTAGATCTCCCTATAAATTCTCTCTAATTTTTATGCAAAAAAACAATTGACATTAATGCGATTTATTTCTTCTTTCAGATCTTTTTTCATTAAATCCACAAATTATTTTATCAACATTTGATTGTTTCCAAAAACATTCAGATGCATTTGCTACAAGGGCAAGAAACATCAATTTGGTGGTAATCGATGAAAGCAAGGACGTCCAGTGCGAAATTGAATTTCTTGCGTTGTTGGCAAAGCTTCTTTCTGCACCCAAGATATTTGTGATCACCGAAAACTTGCTGGACAATCCGGTTCGGTTTTCCCTGAGGCTAAGATTCTGCCATGTACAGTTCCATGAAGAGGCCTTGAAAGGTTTGCTGACGGATGTGGTTCAAAGTAATCGACCATTGAAGAAATTAGAAAAGTTGAAGCTATTTTTCTTAACCAGAAGCGTTTCGATTAGAAGATATAGATCTCATCACAAGAAGCACCTTCCATTGATAGAGAAGAGTGAGTTCCAAACCTGCTTCGGGGCTTGGAAAATTGCAAACGGGATGGACTTGAATAGTCAAAACGATGAGGTTTTCGAAAAATCGGATCATCAGCATGTAGAGGACGATGAAGACTGCGAAACCACTCTGAATATGGCGATTGTGGGTGATGCGGAGAGTTCTGGCATTGGCAGAGATCTGTCTCGTGAGAATGGCGATGATGATGGAATTGAAGCAGCGAATGTGGCGTACAAAATCAGTGAGCCGTTGTTCGAAATCGAACAGAGCACAGAAGAGATGCCCCAGTTGGTGGTGGAGTCTTCCGATTCGGAAACTAAGTCGACGTTGGGCGATATGCAGAAAATGTCACTGGCAAGATCCACGGGTAATTACTTGATTGTTTAATTTATCAAATAATTGTTAGAATAGCAGAATTAGAATCATCTGTTGGAGAAACTATTTATCCATCCTTCATCAAAAAATTGGGAAAGAATAAAATTATCGCTATGAGCAGTGGTGGTAAAATAATTCTCTTCTTGCTTACATTTTTTATTCAAAATCGCATAGTTTAACTAGTTTTCCGAGAGCAAAATTTTTAACAAAACGTTTGAAATGCAAGAATATCCATTATTCTATGCGAATAACTTCATTTTACTATTTTTATTGATGAAGTTGTTTATGTGTAGGCTACGTACAAGAAAGGCATTATTTCGTCTAGTTATGTGGATACATAATTTTATCATAATTTTGTAACATTCACTTCACCTCTACTAAATAACAGTTCATTGCTCTCAGTACTAACTAATGCCATTCCTTTCCAGAATCCGAAAAGTCGATATTTCTCACATCAAACATAGAAATACCAGAAACCGAACGAACATCTCAAGCTTCGGAAGGCCAAACCGATTCGGAAGACTATATACAGTTTGGACAAGCCTTGATTGAACCCAGCACCCAGATAGAAAGCTCATCGGAAGCATTGGTTCGCAAAACGTTCACTCCCCTGACTGATGACAATTACGATTTTCCGATAGATCGATTTCTTCAGCGGAAGACACCATCCTCATCTTCAACGGATCTCGAAATCGTTTCAAAGGAAAGCGTAACCGCAAATAACCCGGTATTAGTGTCCAGTTGCAGTTCGAACGGTCGGGAAAAGTCTCCAGATTTATTCAGCGACTCGGAGGACGATACTGTAAAAGTGATCTCCCAAGATGATTCCCTCATGAAGTTATTGTTCAAAAGCCCAGTCGACTTGGAGAGAACGACTCAGCGTGACTTAAAAATTCCAAAGTTTCTTCCAAAATTTCCGCGAACCAATGTGAGCACACCCATTTCAAAACTTATTCACGGGCCTCTACAAGATGAAACTGCAAATTCGTCGAACAGTGACGAACGACCTTCGTCCAACGATATCTTCGCTGATCTCACTGTCAAAAACCCCGACCCCAACCGAACGGACGTGTTCGAGATCACCGATAACAACGCCTTCGGCAACAAAATATTGGTCCACGCCGAAAAAGACAGCATGTCCCCCCTTCGTGATTCGGACGATGTCCAGTTCGTAAGTGTCCTCCGACCGCCGGACGGTCCGATCGAAATCGTCGACCTGGACACGGACGTGTGCACCCCAAAGAGCCAAAATGGGCCTCCACCTGAACCGATGAGGCGCACCACACCTTCTTCCAAAAATTCACTACCATCTACTCCTCGCGGATGGCTCACCAAAAGCAATCGTTCGTCGGATAGTGACTCTCCGCGAACACCTAAAACGACCAGGAAGAAATCAACACCACAATCGGCACGTCGATCCGTTGGAAGCTGTAGCAGTGCGTCCAGCTTCAAGCGTAAGAAGTTGGAAAATTGGTTCCGCGATGCGCCGACAGACGACGAGGATGATTTCGAAGAATGTCGGCGGGCATCGATGAGCGTAAATCGAAGGAGATCTGCTCCCGTTGGTGGACCAGGTGGAAGCGGCGGCAAGAGGATTTCTCCGAGAAAGAAATGCTTTCAGGAGCGGATCATACAGCGCTATAATCAAATATTAGTGTCCCCTAGTGGAATGGATAGTGATTTTGAGTAATGTTGTACGAAAGTTGTTTTTGTTTTTCTATTATTTGACCAAATTTTAGTCTTTCTTAGTATGTAGTTAGATTGTTATGTTAAGTATTATATTTTACTTACATAGATAAAGCTTATGCAAGCGGGAATTCGAAGACTATTTTCAATCAAAAATATCACCTTAAATGATTGTATGCTTTCCCAGAAACCAATCCTTAAAAAAGAATTAAAAAAAATCCAATCCAATCCAATCCAATCCAATCCAATCCAATCCAATCCAATCCAATCCAATCCAATCCAATCCAATCCAATCCAATCCAATCCAATCCAATCCAATCCAATCCAATCCAATCCAATCCAATCCAATCCAATCCAATCCAATCCAATCCAACCAATCCAATCCAATCCAATCCAATCCAATCCAATCCAATCCAATCCAATCCAATCCAATCCAACCAATCCAATCCAATCCAATCCAATCCAACCAACCAATCCAACCAATCCAATCCAATCCAACCAATCCAATCCAACCAATCCAATCCAATCCAACCAACCAATCCAACCAATCCAATCCAACCAATCCAATCCAATCCAATCCAACCAACCAACCAATCCAATCCAATCCAATCCAATCCAATCCAACCAATCCAATCCAACCAATCCAACCAATCCAATCCAATCCAATCCAACCAATCCAACCAATCCAATCCAACCAATCCAACCAATCCAACCAACCAACCAATCCAATCCAATCCAATCCAATCCAATCCAACCAACCAACCAACCAATCCAACCAATCCAATCCAACCAATCCAATCCAATCCAACCAACCAATCCAATCCAATCCAACCAATCCAACCAATCCAACCAACCAACCAATCCAACCAACCAACCAACCAACCAATCCAACCAACCAACCAACCAACCAACCAACCAATCCAACCAACCAATCCAACCAATCCAACCAACCAACCAATCCAACCAATCCAACCAACCAACCAATCCAATCCAATCCAATCCAACCAACCAACCAATCCAATCCAACCAACCAATCCAACCAATCCAATCCAATCCAATCCAATCCAACCAATCCAACCAATCCAATCCAATCCAATCCAATCCAATCCAATCCAACCAATCCAATCCAACCAATCCAATCCAATCCAACCAATCCAACCAATCCAATCCAATCCAATCCAACCAACCAATCCAATCCAACCAATCCAATCCAACCAACCAACCAATCCAATCCAATCCAATCCAATCCAATCCAACCAATCCAATCCAACCAATCCAACCAACCAATCCAATCCAATCCAACCAACCAATCCAACCAACCAATCCAACCAATCCAATCCAACCAATCCAACCAACCAACCAACCAATCCAATCCAATCCAACCAATCCAACCAATCCAACCAATCCAACCAACCAATCCAACCAACCAATCCAACCAATCCAACCAACCAACCAACCAACCAACCAATCCAACCAACCAATCCAATCCAATCCAATCCAATCCAATCCAACCAACCAACCAATCCAACCAACCAATCCAACCAACCAACCAATCCAACCAACCAATCCAATCCAACCAATCCAACCAATCCAATCCAACCAATCCAATCCAATCCAACCAATCCAACCAATCCAATCCAACCAACCAACCAATCCAATCCAACCAATCCAACCAACCAATCCAACCAATCCAACCAATCCAACCAATCCAACCAACCAATCCAACCAATCCAATCCAATCCAACCAACCAATCCAACCAATCCAACCAATCCAACCAACCAACCAATCCAATCCAATCCAACCAATCCAACCAATCCAACCAACCAACCAACCAACCAACCAATCCAACCAACCAATCCAACCAATCCAATCCAATCCAACCAACCAATCCAACCAACCAACCAATCCAATCCAACCAACCAATCCAACCAACCAATCCAACCAACCAACCAACCAACCAACCAACCAATCCAATCCAACCAACCAATCCAACCAACCAATCCAACCAATCCAACCAATCCAAATCCAATCCAATCCAATCCAATCCAATCCAATCCAATCCAATCCAATCCAATCCAATCCAATCCAATCCAATCCAATCCAATCCAATCCAATCCAATCCAATCCAATCCAATCCAATCCAATCCAATCCAATCCAATCCAATCCAATCCAATCCCGAAGGAATTTCTAGAGGAATTATTGGAGGAACTTCTAGAGGAATTTCTGGAGGATCTTCCAGAGAAATTCCCGGAGGAACTTCCGGAGGAATTCCCAGTGGAAGTTCCTCCAGGAATTCCCGAAAGAACTTGGGGAACTTGGGAGGAACTTCCGAAGGAATTCCTGGAGGAAATTCCGAAGGAATTCTTGGAGGAACTTCCGAAGGAATTCCTGGAGGAACTTCCGAAGGAATTCCTGGGGGAACTTCCAAAGGAATTTCTGGAGGAACTTCCGAAGGAATTCCTGGAGGAACTTGCGAATTCCTTCGGAAGTTCCTCCAAGAATTCCTTCGGAAGTTCCTCAAGGAATTCCTGCAAAAGTTCTTACAGGGATTCCTTTGGAACCTCTTCCAGTAATTCCTTCGGAAAGTTCCTCCACAAATTCCTTCGAAAGTTGCTCCAGGAATTCCTTCGGAAGTTCCTCCAGGAATTCCTTTGGAAATTCCTCCAGGAATTCCTTCGGAAGTTCCTCCAGGAATTCCTTTGGAAATTCCTCCGGAAGTTCCTTCGAGAATTCCTCCGGAAGTTGCTCATGGAATTCCTCTGGAAGTTCCTTCGGGAATTCCTCCGGAAATTCCTCAAAAAGTTTCTCTGAAAACTTCCAGAAAAATTCCCGGAGGATCTTCCAGAGGAATTCCGGAGGAATTCCCGAAGGAACTTCCGGAGGAATTCCCGAAGGAACTTCCGGAGGAATTCCCGAAGGAACTTCCGGAGGAACTCCCAAAGAAACTCCTGGAAGAATTCCCGAACGAACTCCTGGAGGAACTTCCGAAGAAATTCCTGGAGGAACTTCCGAAGGAATTCCTGGAGGATCTTCCGAAGGAACTCTTGGAGGATTTTCCGAAGGTACTCCTGGCGGAACTTCCGAAAGAATTCCTGGAGGAACTTCTGAAAGAATTCCTGGAGGAACTTTCGAAGACAATTCCTGGAGGAGCTTCCGAAGGAATTCCTGGAGGAACTTACTTTATTTTGTAGACACACTTTTTGGAACTTAGCATTGGCCGAATTACTCGCAACAAGTTCCATTCGACTGAGAATCCTGTCCTATATTGTTTGCTATTAAAAATTGGTCAGATTGGACTATGGGATCAGAAGTTATGGCCAAAATACTAAATCCCCTTGAAAGGTAGCTCCCATGCCCTTGAAAAGGGGCTAAAGGCACCATGCCCCTTGAAAGGGGGGGCACTTAAGCTCCTAGAAGAAGGCCACCCAAGCCCCTTGAAAGGAGGGCACATTTGAGGAGAGGCACCCGAGCCCCTTGAAAGGGGGGGCACTTAAACTCCTAGAAGGGGGGCACCCAAGCCCTTTGAAAGGAGGGTCACTTAAGGGGGGGGGCACTTGAAAGGAGGGGCACTTAAGGGGGGACACTTAAGCTCCTAGAGGCGGGGCACACAAGCCCCTTGAAAGGAGGGCACCCAAGCCCCTTGAAAGGAGGGGCACTTAAGGAGGGACACTTATGCCCCTAGAGGCCACTATAGGATGTCGGGCGGTCATTAATCGAAAATGTCATGTCTTCCGAATTATTTTAAAATATTTTCTCTCCATTGTCAATACTCTAATTAAGAGAAATTCTGAATTTGAAGTCTCTAGGTGCACTAGTTCCAAAGATATAAGGTGTCAAAGTCAGAAATGGGTAAAAAAGTTAACAAATTTCCTGAAAAAATATTTTACTTTCAACTATTTATTGAAATATTTTCTTAATGTTTTTTCTTTAATGTTAATACATCATTACAAAGGTAATTGTATAAGCTTTAAAATGGTATGCAAAAACTAATGGTTAATTTGTGAAAAAAAAAAAAAATGCGGAAACAATATTTTTTCCAAAAACGACGCTATTTTCAACTTTGATAGTGAAGAACTTTTTTCCTCAGAAATCCCCTGGTTCTTTTTATGATGCACATCAATGACGAAGCTTCGACTAAAATTTCCCGAAATAATTTCTTGCCAGTATTTGCAATTAACAGAGTTAAATCACTTTGATTTTTTTTCATTTATTTTTTTACTGTGTTTTGCCTCTCTCGTACTCCAAGGTTAATGCTCATTCCAAAACGAATGTTTGATAGAAGGCCCGGAGATCCGTAGTGGTATATATCAACTAACTCAGCTCGAAGAATTGAGGTGATGTCTGTATGTGTGTGCATGCGCGTCTGTATGTATGTGCGCAAATCGCCATTTAGACGCTTATTTGTGTACGATTTTCTCGCAACAAGTTTCATTCGACGGGAAATCTAGTCCCATCGTTTCCTATTGAAAGTGGGCCAGACTGAACTATGGGCTCAAAGGGTATGGTCAAAATACATGTATTGGTAATAACTTCGACTTTATTTATAACAATTTTTTAACTTTTCAAAGGAGTGAATGAATAAAACCCCCAATACAATGCAGCACAACGGTAACGGTAACGGAATTTATATATTTCCTGTCAAATTTTACTGGTTCCGTCGCCATTCCGCTGAATTGCGTTTGGGGCTTGAGTGGTTTGAGTCATTTCCCTAAACCTATTTTTCTGAGCTATTCATTAGCTACTGATGGAGAACTAAATATGAGGTTTCATAGTATGTAAATATTTATAAATCTCATGGAATCAATAATTCCTGACATGTTTATTGCAAAAGTAAAGACGAACAATATCTTAGTTAGTACGGAGAGTATGAAATTCTTGCTAGTGTTCATGAATGTCTGGCTAAAGGTAGGGAAATATTTATTCACTCATCTACACTTTGAGGTTCACTGGCTGAACAACCAGCGGAAAGTCAATATAAAAAAGAAGAAATTTAGAACTCATAATGCAAGAAAATGATCAAGAGAGGCAAATGTTGACATTTTTCTTCGTGCCTTACATGAATCAGATCTATTTTAAGCTCGATTTGGATAACGAGGAGACATTGGAAAAAAAATTCACTTAGTTATTCTTATGCCATGCGTAATTTTGTAATATTTGAAGATTTTTAAAAGTTCTTTATCCTCTGATACTTTAGATGAATTCATGTCATCTTCCATCGTTGATGGAATTGAAGAAAATATCATTAAAGATTTAAACCTTCACACAGAAAAGAATGATGCTATATATAACTTGTAGAAATCATGAAAACAAATCAAAATAATTTAAATAGTGTTGTTATTCAAATTGAAAGAAATTTGCTTTTCGGAACAATGGAGCATTGTGGAATGAATGAATGTTCACATTTTTGAGAATATATTATTCTCATTTATTTTTGAATAACTTGTACAAATGTCATGGGATTGCGATTTCTAATTTGCTAATACCCTTTTTCAAAAGTTATTTCCAATTCTGATTCTTTAAGAAAATTGTTTAACTATTTTTAGTGGAATGTTTTCACTGTCATAAGACGAGTTTAGTAAAATTCCATTTTATTCCACCAACTCGTATTAGTTCTAAATATACGTATTTCGACCTGTTAGGACGTCTTCAGTGTCTCGTACTTTACTCGTTCTTGACTTCTGATTCTTTGATTAACATTTAATGCTTTATGATCCTTCAGAACCTAGTACTTTGTCTAACAGATTGTTCTAAATACAAATTGTGAGGCATGAGAGTAAGAACAAAAAATATCACCGAATGTCATGAAATTAATGTCTTTTAACATTAATTCGGTTCTCTGCCGCCAACAGATTTAGAGCAATGAAAAGTTATTAGATTTATTGGTAGGGGAGGCGTTTTGTTACTTTCTTCCCACAAAAATGATTACCTTCCGCAAAAAATATACAAAAATATATAGACGACAGTCCACAAATGAGGATGGAGAAGGGGGGAGGGTTCATGATGTCCATAAATTGCTGTACTTAGTTTTTGTACAACCCCTTCCTTCTCCTCAAGAAAACATATAAAATTAAACTTCCTAAATTGGATTGCTTTGTCACGTTAATCGAATTTATGAAAAAAAATATTACGTAATTCATAGACGATCCCTAAAGGGGGGGGGGTGTTAGAAATTATATATTCATGCTATTTCGACCATACACAGCTAAAGCAAAGTGGAAAATCACTTGAAAAGTCCAATTTTATTTTTGACCGCTCGCTTGAATGGGGATCCCCCATAGTGGAGGCGGGGCACCCAAGCCCCTTGAAATGAGGACCCCTTGAAAGGGAGGCAGCCAAGCTCCTTGAGGGGGGGCACCCAAGACCCTTGAAAGGGGGGGGGGGCATCAAAGCCCCCTTGAAAGCCATGCAGGGGGGCACCAGAGCCCTTTGAAAGGCACCCAAGCACCTTGAGGGGGGGCGAGCCCCTTGAAAGGGATGGCTTCTTGAAAGGAGGGGCAGCCGAGCCCCTTGAGGGGAGGGGGCACCATGCCCCTTTAAAGAGGGCATCCGAGCCCCTTGAGGGGGGCTTCTTAACCCCTTGAAAGGAGGAGCACTCGATCCCCTTGAAAGGGGGGGGGGGCACCCAAGCCCCTTGGAAGGCTCTTTATAGGGGGGGGGGCACCCTAGCCCCTTGAAAGCGGGTGCACCCAAGCCCCTTGAAAGGGGGCACCATGCCTGAGGGGGGGTACCATGCCCCTTGAGAGGGGGGGGGGGCATCCGAGCCTCTTGAGCTCCTAGAAGGAGGGCATATTTGAGGGGGAGCACTCGAGCCCCTCGAAAGGGGAGGGGGGAGCACTTGAAAGGGGGCACCATGCCCCTTGAAAGGGGGCACCCAAGCCCTTCGAGGGGGAGCAACCGAGCCCCTTGAAATGGGGGAGGGGCGAGCCCCTTGAAAGGGGGGGCACTTTAGCTCCTAGAAGGGGGGGGGACCCGAGGGGGAGCACTCGAGCCCCTTGAAAGAAGGGTCACTTAAGGGGGGGGGGGCACTTGATGGGCACTTAATGGGAGTATACCCAAGGTGGAGCAGGCACTCAAGCCCCTTGATGGGAGGGGGGAGGCCCATGAAAGGGGGGAGCCCCTTGAAATGGGGGGTGGTACCCTAGCCCCTTGAAAGGGGGGGCATCCGAGCTCCTTGAAAGGGGGGGCACCCAAGCCCATTGAAAGGGGGGGACCCAAGCCCCTTGATGGGAGGGGGGCTCCCAAGCCCCTTAAAAGGGCGGGCACCTAAGCCCCTTGAGAGGGAGGGGCGAGCCCCTTGAAAGGAAGGGCAACCGAGCTCCTTGAAAGGGGGGGGGAACCCAAGCCCCTTGAAAGGGAGGGCATCCGAGCTCCTTGAAAGGGGGGGGGCACCAAAGCCCCTTGAAACCCCTTTCAACCAAGACCCAAGCCCCTTGAGGAGGAGGCACTGAAGCCTCTTGATGGAAAGGGGGGGCTCCCAAGCCCCCTTAAAAGGACGGGCACCCAAGCCCCTTGAAAGGGGGGGGGCACCCGAGCCCCTTGAATGGGAGGCAGCCGGACCCCTTGAGGGGGGGGGCCACCCAAGCCCCTTGAAAGGAGGGCATATTTGATGAGGGGCACCCGAGGGGTAGCATCCGAGCCCCTTGATAGGGGGGGCACTTAAGCTCCTAGAAGGGGGGCACCCAAGCCCCTTCGAAAGGAGGTCACATTTGAGGGAGGGCACCCGAGGGGGAGCACTTGAGCCCCTTGAAAGAAGGGTCACTTAGAGGAGGGGGCACTTGAAAGGATGGGCATTTGAGGGGGGCACTTAAGCTCCTAGAGGGGGGGCACCCAAGCCTCTTGCAGGGGGACGGCCGACCCCTTGAAAGGGGGGCACCAAAGCCCCTTGAGGGGGAGGCACCCAAGCCCCTTGAGGGGGGGACCCGAGCCCCTTGAGGGGGGAACCCGAGCCCCTTGAAAGCGAGGGCATCCGAGCTCCTTGAAAGAGGGGGGGGGGGGCACCCAAGACATTTGAAAGGGCCCCTTGATGGAGGGGGGGGGGCATCCAAGCCCTCTTGAAAGCCATCGAAGGGGGGGAGCCCCTTGAAAGGGGGCACCATGCCCCTTGAAAGGGGGCACCATGCCCCTTGAAAGGGGCACCATGCCCCTTGAAAGGGGCACCATGCCCTTGAAAGGGGCACCATGCCCTTGAAAGGGGGCACCATGCCCCTGAAAGGGCACCATGCCCCTTGAAAGGGGGCACCATGCCCTTGAAAGGGGCACCATGCCCTTGAAAGGGGGCACCAATGCCCCTTGAAAGGGGGCACCAATGCCCCTTGAAAGGGGGCACCAATGCCCCTTGAAAGGGGGCACCAATGCCCCGTGAAAGGGGGCACCAATGCCCCTTGAAAGGGGGCACCAATGCCCCTTGAAAGGAGGCACCATGCCCCTTGGAAGGGGCACCATGCCTCTTGAAAAGGGGCACCATGCTATTCAAAGGGGAGGCACCATGCCCCTTGGTAAGGGGCACCATGCCCCTTGAAAGGGGCACCATGCCCCTGAAAGGGGGCACCATGCCCCTGGAAAGGGGCACCATGCCCTGAAAGGGGGCACCATGCCCCTATGAAAGGGGCACCATGCCCCTATGAAAGGGGCACCATGCCCCTTGAAAGGGGCACCATGCCCTCTGAAAGGGGGGCACCATGCCCTCTGAAAGGGGGGCACCATGCCCTCTGAAAGGGGGGCACCATGCCCTCTGAAAGGGGGGCACTATGCCATCTGAAAGGGGGGCACCATGCCCTCTGAAAGGGGGGCACCATGCCCTGAAAGGGGGCACCATGCCCCTGAAAGGGGGCACCATGCCCCTTGAAAGGGGCACCATGCCCCTGAAAGGGGCACCATGCCCCCTTGAAAGGGGGCACCATGCCTATGAAAGGGGCACCATGCCCCTTGAAAGGGGCACCATGCCCCTGAAAGGGGCACCATGCCCCTTGAAAGGGGCACCATGCCCCTTGAAAGGGGCACCATGCCCTGGAAAGGGGCACCATGCCCCTTGAAAGGGGCACCATGCCCCTGAAAGGGGCACCATGCCCCTGAAAGGGGCACCATGCCCCTTATGAAAGGGGGCACCATGCCTTATGAAAGGGGCACCATGCCCCTGAAAGGGCACCATGCCCCTTTAAAGGGGCACCATGCCCCTTGAAAGGGGCACCATGCCCCTGAAAGGGGGCACCATGCCCCTTGAAAGGGGGCACCATGCCCCTTGAAAGGGGGCACCATGCCCCTTGAAAGGGGGCACCATGCCCCTTGAAAGGGGGCACCATGCCCCTTGAAAGGGGGCACCATGCCCCTTGAAAGGGGGCACCATGCCCCTTGAAAGGGGCTCATGAAAGGGGAGGCACCCAAGCCCTTCGAGGGGGAGCACCCGAGCCCCTTGAAAGGGGGGGCACTTTAGCTCCTAGAAGGGAGGGGCACCCGAGGGGGAGCACTCGAGCCCTTTGAAAGAAGGGTCACTTAAGGGGGGGGGCACTTGATGGGCACTTAATGGGGGGAGACCCAAGGAGAAGCAGGCACTCAAGCCCCTTAAAAGGTGGGCACCTAAGCCCCTTGAGGGGGGGGAGCCCCTTGAAAGGAAGGGCAACCGAGCTCCTTGAAAGGGGGGGGGGCACCCAAGCCCCTTGAAAGGGAGGGCATCTGAGCTCCTTGAAAGGGAGAGGCACCCAAGCCCCTTGAAACCCCTTTCAACCAAGACCCAAGCCCTTTGAGGGGGAGGCACTGAAGCCCCTTGATGGAAAGGGGGGGCTCCCAAGCCCCCTTAAAAGGGCGGGCACCCAAGCCCCTTGAAAGGGGGGGCACCCGAGCCCCTTGAATGGGAGGCAGCCGAGCCCCTTGAATGGGAGGCAGCCGAACCCCTTGTGGGGTGGGGGGGGCACCCAAGGCCCTTGAGGGGGGGAGCACCCAAGCCCCTTGAAAGCGAGTGCACCCAAGCCCCTTGAAAGGGGGTGCACTCATGTCACTTGAAAGGGGGGGCACCCAAGCCCCTTGAAAGGAGGGCACATTTGATGAGGGGCACCCGAGGGGTAGCATCCGAGCCCCTTGATAGGGGGGGCACTTAAGCTCCTAGAAGGGGGGCACCCAAGCCCCTTCGAAAGCAGGTCAAATTTGAGGGGGGAACCCGAGGGGGAGCACTTGAGCCCCTTGAAAGAAGGGTCACTTAAGGGGGGGGCACTTGAAAGGATGGGCACTTAAGGGGGGCACTTAAGCTCCTAGAGGGGGGCACCCAAGCCCCTTTCAGGGGGACGGCCAACCCGGACGGGGGGGGGCACCATGCCCCTTGAAAGGGGGGGGGGCACCATGCCCTTTGAAAGGGGGGGGCACCCAAGCCCCTTGAAAGGGGGGAGCACCCAAGCCCCTTGAGGGGGCACCATGCCCCTTGAAAGGGGGAGCACCCAAGCCCCTTGAGGGGGAGGCACCCAAGCCCCTTGAGGGGGGGACCAGAGCCCCTTGAAAGCGAGGGCATCCGAGCTCCTTGAAAGGGGGGGCACCCAAGCCCCTTGAAAGAGGGGGGGCACCCAAGCCCCTTAAGGGGGAGGCACTCAAGCCCCTTGAGGGGGAGGGAGCACCCAAGCCCCTTGAGGGGTGGAGGCGCATGAAAGTGGGGGCACCCAAGCCCCTTGAAAGGAGGCACCATGTCCTTGAGGGGGGGCACCCGAGCCCCTTGAAAGGGAGGCAGCCACCCCTTGAGGGGATGGGAGCCACCTAAGCCCTTTGAGAGGGGGGGCTCCGTAGATACAATTACGCATTCATACATTCCAAATAATCTAAGCGTTGTTTCCACCTGAATTTTCACTTACATTTTACGTGCACACGTAACTGCAAATGCTTCAGAAAATTCAATTGAAACTTACGTATCCGGTGAATTCTATCCAAAACTCAAGTAGAACTTGCCTGATTTTCACGTAGATTGAAAATTCTATCGAAAAATCAGGTAAAAGTTTCGTGAATATCAAGTGGAAAAAATCTACATAGTTTTTCAGGTGGACACAAAGTACAGATTTTTTTTTGTATTATATTAGATTAGAATCTCGTGATTTATTCGTGGTTCAAATCTGCAGAAAATAGAACTGAGCGATATACCAGTTTCAATAGAACTTAATAAAACTGGTTCGACTTTGGTCTTCCGTTACGAGGATGTGCATTGTGCAAGATCAAAATTTATGTGAAAACTTACATAGACCTTTATGATTATTAGATTTTTCAAACGTAATGGATGCATTTTTTGAACACTTCAATGAGAATAAGTTTGGCTGCTTCGATATAGTTATTATGTCCATTGCAAGAAGCAGAAGCAGTCTTATACATCTAGGAACATTCAATGCTAAAAATATCAATAAATTATCAAAGCCCTAATGAATGTAGTTAAATGATATTGGATGTTCAACAAGTCCAAGTCCAATGAGCATTCTTATTGAATCCGAATGCCTGATAGAATCTTATTTCAACATCATATAAGAAAAATGCCAATGTTTACAAACAAAGACCCAGGATAATGATAGAAATGTCATCTCATGTCGACCCAGGTGGTCGACATCCACGCGTGCACAGGCTAATTGCGGTGACTTTGCGGTAGCTCTCGCCGCAAATGAAACGCGTGTTGACGCCGCGTTAACGCAAGTGCGTGTGCATGATTCTATTTGATGTTGGGTACTTCGTACCGCAATTGCGTTGACGCCGCGTGCACGCAAGTTCAAAACCGCTACGTGGACATCGGCCCTAAGCCGCCTTAAAAAAACAATTACGAACGACATAGAAGATAATACGACTCGATTCAATCGGCAACGACCTAGGCGACGAATAAAGGGTCACGATTGGAAGCTTGGAACATGGAACTACAAGTCGCTAGGCTTCGCAGGTTGCGACAGGATAATCTACGATGAATTATACCCCCCCAACTTCGACGTCTTTGCGCTGCAGGAAATCTGCTGGACAGGACAGAAAGTGTGGAAAAGGCGAGCATCAAGCGGCTACCTTCTACCAACGCTGTGGCACCACCAGCGAGATGGGAACCGGCTTCATAGTGCTGGGAAAGATGCGCCAACGCGTGATTGTGTGGCAGCCAATCAACACAAGGATGTGCAAGCTGAGGATAAAAGGCCGATTCTTCAACTATAGAATTATCAACGTGCACAGCCCACACGAAGGGAGACCTGATGACGAGAAAGAATCGTTCTATGTACAGCTGGAGCAGACATACGATGGATGCCCACTGAGGGACGTCAAAATCGTCATCGGCGACATGAACGCACAGGTAGGAAGGAAGGAAATGCATAGACCGGTGATCGGACCGGATAGTCTGCATACCGTATCGAACGACAACGGCCAACGATGCATAAACTTTGCAGCCTCCCGCGGAATGGTAGTCCGAAGTACTTTCTTCCCCTGCAAGAATTTCCACAAGGACACACCTAATCACCTAATCAAGTAACGGAAAACCAAACCGACCACGTTCTAAACGACGGTAAATTCTTCTCCGACATCACGAACGTACGCACTTACCGCAATGCGAATATTGAATCCGAAAACTACCTCGTTGAAGTATGTCTGCGCTCAAAACTCTCGACGGTGTACAACACGCGTCGGAGTCGACCGCCGCGGCCAAACATTGGGCGGCTACAAACCGGTAGACTAGCCCAAGACTACGCGCAGCAGCTGGAAGTGGCACTCCCAACGGAAGAGCAGCGAGGCGCAGCGTCTCTTGAAGATTGCTGCAACACTGCACGAGGGCCAACGAGGCATGATACAAACGGGCGCTCGATTTTTCGGAGGAAAAAGCGCCAGCAGGAGAATCGAGACCGTGGAGAGACGGAGTTCGCAGACGGAGACGGAGGAAAGTTAAACCGTTCACGTAAGGGCCACGTGCCACATCGGGCATATGTGTAAGGACATAAACGGGAACCTTCTTACAAACGAGCGTGAGGTGATCCAAAGGTGGCGGCCGCACTACGAAGAGCACCTGAATGGCAATGTGGCAGACAACGGTGGCGGCGGTGCAAGAGAGTTCGTGGGGCAGTACCAGGCGGGATTTATGGGTGAACGCTCTACCACAGATCAGGTGTTCGCCGTTCGTCAGGTATTGTAAAAATTCCGCGAATAAGATGTGCCCACACATCATCTATTTATCGACTTCAAAGCTGCATATGATACAATCGATCTGGACCAGCTATGGCAGCTAATGCACGAAAACGGATTTCCGGATAAACTGATACGGTTGACCAAGGCGACGATGTATCGAGTGATGTGCGTAGTTTGAGTTTCAGGGGCATTCTCGAGTCCCTTCGAAACGCGCAAAGGGTTACGGTAAGATGATGGTCTTTCGTGTCTGCTATTCAACATCGCTTTGGAGAGAGTATGTAATACGAAGGGTAGGGATTAACATGAGCGGTACGATTTTCACGAAGTCCATCCAGTTATTTGGTTTCTCCGACGACATTGATATCATGGCACGTAACATTGAAAAGATGGAGGAAGCCTACATCAGACTGAAATGCGAAGCTAAACGGATTGGACTAATCATCAACACGTCGAAGACGAAGTACATGCTAGGAAGAGGCTCAAGAGAGGTCAATGTAAGCCACCCACCACGAGTTTCTATCGGTGGTGACGGTGGTTGAAGAATTCGTGTACTTGGACTCACTGGTGACCGCCGATAACGATATCAGCAGAGAAATTCGGAGACGCATCATGACAGGAAATCGTACGTACTTTGGACTCCGCAAAACGCTCCGATCGAATTGAGTTCGCCGCCGTACCAAACTGATAATCTACAAAACGCTTATTAGACCGGTAGTTCCCTACGGACACGAGACCTGGACGATGCTCGTGGAGGACCAACGCGCACTTGGAGTTTTCGAAAGGAAAGTGCTGCGTACCATCTATGGTAGGGTGCAGATGGCGTACGGTACGTGGAGGAGGCGAATGAACCACGAGTTGCATCAGCAGTTGGGGGAAGACTGCAGTGGGCCGTAGCCAGAATGTTGGACAGTAATCTGGTGAAAATGGTTCTCGACAACGATCCGACAAGAACAAGAAGGCGAGGTGCACAGCGAGCAAGGTGGATCGATCAGGTGGAGGACGATTTGCGGACCCTCCGCAGACTTCGTGTTTGGCGGAGTGCAGTCATGGACCGAGCTGAATGAAGAAGACTTTTATGTATTGCACAGGACACTCCGGCCTTAGTCTGGTAATAAATAAATAAATTGGCGTATTTTGTTAGTTTATTGACAAATGAGCTTTTTGTTGATTAATATTAGTAAAAGGCCCTCCTTAGCCGTGCGGTAAGACGCGGCCACAAAGCAAGACCATGCTGAGGGTGGTTGGGTTCGATTCCAATGGTGGCAGACGAAGAAAGAGTTGACGAGTAGAGTGTCGCGCTGCAGCAAGGTACTTGGCAGAACGTGGAACGTTATAAACGGAAGCCGCCTGAAAGAAGCGGAGTGCGAGGAGATGGAACAGTTTTGCCGTTCTCAAGAAACACGCAAGTTCTATCAGAAGCTCAACGCATCCCGCAAAGGCTTCGTGCCGCGAGCCGAAATGTACAGGGATAAGGATGGGAGCATCTTGACGGAAGAACTTGTGGTGATCGAAAGATGGAACATATAAATGGCGCTGAGAGTACAGGCAGTGAAAGTCAAGGCAGCGGAGGAGATGATTACGTCAGTTCAGCGGGCGATGGAAGCCAACCAGCCCCCACCTTGAGGGAAGTTAAGGATGCCATCCATCAGCTGAAGACCAATAAAGAAGATGGTAAGTGTGTGGCAGTGAAATAGCACTTGCCGTTTACTTCTTCTTCTTCTTATTGGCATTACATCCCACACTGGGACAGAGCCGCCTCACAGCTTAGTGTTCATTAAGCACTTCCACAGTTATTAGCTGCGAGGTTTCTAAGCCAAGTTACCATTTTTGCATTCGTATATCATGAGGCTAACACGATGATACTTTTATGCCCAGGGAAGTCGAGACAATTTCCAATCCGAAAACTGTCTAGACCGGCATCGGGAATCGAACCCAGCCACCCTCAGCGTGGTCTTGCTTTATAGCCGCGCGTCTTACCGCACGGCTAAGGAGGGCCGTTTACTATATAAGTAAATATTTAATGGCTTCGAAACCATCGAAGTAGGCTTGACACCAATAATCAAATAAACAACAATCGAAGCAGTCGTTGCACATGGATGTCAGTCACATGTGCTACACCATCGAAGGTAAAAGGTTTTCCTGGAGACTCCCGCTTGTATATTGTGGATTTACTTGACCAATGGATTCGAAGGTCGGTTCACTTGCCTATTTCAAACATTCCCTTTCCCAGCAAGGTTTGCCAAACCCAATAAATGTTTGGTAGATTGCCTTGTTTTTTGCTCCTTGTCTATCAAAACAGATGTCAAAACATCGGAAAAAGAAAGAGAAGTCCGAGGGAAACAGCAAAAAGCACGTGGCAGACTTGTCAGTTTTGTCAGATTTTACTATGAAGACGGGTGTGAAGGTTAAAACGGCGATTTCAACGACCGTTCAAGGAGCGACTATTTTGAACGGTCGGGTCCAATAGGGAAATCCACGTACAATATTAACGGAACAAACTCCACATTTGGCGATCCTGCCAGATTAAAGTCATTAATAATACATTTATTTAGAATCTTAAGCAAGCGGGAGTGCCCAAAGACAAATTGTATCGTGTAGCATTCTTCGTTTTGTACTACGCAAGTGATAAAAAAAGTGAGGGTAAAGTGCTCAGTGTTGCTATTTTTTGAATGAGCGCGAGTGGTGCTCGCATAAAGTGCTCAGTGCAACTAAGTGTTGCTAAATTTTAAATGAGCGCGAGTGGTGCTCGCATAAAGTGCTCAGTGTTGCTATTTTTCAAATGAGCGCGAGTGGTGCTCGCATACAGTGCTCAGTGTTGCTATTTTTGTAATGAGCGCGAGTGGTGCTCGCATAAAGTGCTCAGTGCAACTAAGTGTTGCTATTTTTCAAATGAGCGCGAGTGGTGCTCGCATAAAGTGCTCAGTGATGCTATTTTGAAATGAGCGCGAGTGGTGCTCGCATAAAGTGCTCAGTGCAACTAAGTGTTGCTAATTTTATAATGAGTGCGAGTGGTGCTCGCATAAGGTGCTCAGTGTTGTTATTTTCGAAATGAGCGCAAGTGGTGCTCGCATAAAGTGCTCAGTGCAACTAAGTGTTGCTATTTTTCAAATGAGCGCGAGTGGTGCTCGCATAAAGTGCTCAGTGTTGCTATTTTTCAAATGAGCGCGAGTGGTGCTCGCATAAAGTGCTCAGTGCAACTAAGTGTTGCTTATTTTTTCAATGAGCGCGAGTGGTGCTCGCATAAAGTGCTCAGTGCAACTAAGTGTTGCTAAATTTTAAATGAGCGCGAGTGGTGCTCGCATAAAGTGCTCAGTGTTGCTATTTTTCAAATGAGCGCGAGTGGTGCTCGCATAAAGTGCTCAGTGTTGCTATTTTTGTAATGAGCGCGAGTGGTGCTCGCATAAAGTGCTCAGTGCAACTAAGTGTTGCTATTTTTTAAATGAGCGCGAGTGGTGCTCGCATAAAGTGCTCAGTGATGCTATTTTGAAATGAGCGCGAGTGGTGCTCGCATAAAGTGCTCAGTGCAACTAAGTGTTGCTAATTTTATAATGAGCGCGAGTGGTGCTCGCATAAAGTGCTCAGTGTTGCTATTTTTTAAATGAGCGCAAGTGGTGCTCGCATAAAGTGCTCAGTGTTGCTATTTTTCAAATGAGCGCGAGTGGTGCTCGCATAAAGTGCTCAGTGTTGCTATTTTTCAAATGAGCGCGAGTGGTGCTCGCATAAAGTGCTCAGTGTTGCTATTTTTCAAATGAGCGCGAGTGGTGCTCGCATAAAGTGCTCAGTGATGCTATTTTGAAATGAGCGCGAGTGGTGCTCGCATAAAGTGCTCAGTGCAACTAAGTGTTGCTAATTTTATAATGAGCGCGAGTGGTGGTCGCATAAAGTGCTCAGTGTTGCTATTTTTTAAATGAGCGCAAGTGGTGCTCGCATAAAGTGCTCAGTGTTGCTATTTTTCAAATGAGCGCGAGTGGTGCTCGCATAAAGTGCTCAGTGATGCTATTTTGAAATGAGCGCGAGTGGTGCTCGCATAAAGTGCTCAGTGCAACTAAGTGATGCTATTTTTTTTTAATGAGCGCGAGTGGTGCTCGCATAAAGTGCTCAGTGCAACTAAATGTTGCTAAATTTTAAATGAGCGCGAGTGGTGCTCACATAAAGTGCTCAGTGCAACTCAGTGTTGCTATTTTTGTAATAATCGCGAGTGGTGCTCGCAGGAAAAAACTACTCAGTGGAAAACATGTGAAAAGCAGTGATCTATCTGATAATATAATTGCAATATTTACAATATAAAACGACATGGAGTGTAGCAAAGCGTCTAAATTTAAATGATTTTGCGTACTAATGTGATATCTAGCACTCGCAATCGTAAGCAACCAATATTCCCTTCCAAACTTTAGGCGGGGAACAGTCTTGGAGGAAATTGTAATAAATAAGTAGAGCTGAGAATGTAGATGCAAAAAAAAGCTAATATTTGATTTGAAAAAAGGCATCGGAACACATGCCGTAGAAAACAGTTTAGCATTTATTTAGCTCATTTCCGCTCCATGATTCTATTAAATAATCTTCTATATAATAAAAATGAAATGGTCTGTGTTTGTATCCGCATAACTCGAAAACGGCTGGATGAATTTTCTTCATTCCTTCAGCAGATATGTTCGTTACAGTTTCCGACGGGTTTATATGATATTTCCTCATGTAAAAATTACGAGTAAGGATGAGAAAACTGAAATTAAGATTTGTATAGCAATTTCGTTTGAGTAGTTCAGAACGCGCATTTTCGCCTACTATGCAGGACAACGTCTGCCGGGTCGACTAGTTAATAATAAAAATGATTGATTTCCTAATAGTCAAATTCAGCAACCCAACAAACGACTTAAGCTAAAAAAAAGCTAGTTTCAAGCACCCTATCAGCTTCCAATGTTTATTGGGAAGCAACTGATAAGAAAATTAATCTTTGAATAAAGCCATTTTCATAATATTTGGCAAATGAAATAAAAAAAAATCGAAAAGTCCTGAGAAGGGGGGGATGTGTGGCAGTGAAATAGCACTTGCCGTTTACTATATAAGTAAATATTCAATGGCTTTGAAACCATCGAAGTAGGCCTGACACCAATAATCGAATAAACAACAATCGAAGCAGTCGTTGCACATGGATGTCAGTCACATGTGCTACACCATCGAAGGTAAAAGGTTTTCCTGGAGACTCTCGCTTGTATATTAACGGAACAAACTCCACAGTAAGGATGGTATCAGAGCTGAGCTCATCAAGATGGGCCCGGAAAAGCTGGTCACTTGCCTGCACAAACTAATAGTCAGAATTTGGGAAATTGGACAGCTACCGGAGGAGTGAAAGGAAGGGGTTGTACGCCCCATCTTCAATAAAGCGACAAGCTGGAGTGTGAGAACTTTCGAGCGATCACCATCCTCATTGCCACCTCAATGGTCCCAACGCACCATCTGATCATTGATTTCAAGGCGGCATACGACAGTATAGACCGCGTAGAGCTATGAAAAGTTATGGACGAGGATAGTTTCCCTGGGAAGCTTACCAGACTGATTAAAGCAACGGTGGATGTTGTGCAAAACTGTGTGAAGATTGCGGGTTGACACTCCAGTTCGTTCGAATTGCGCCGGGGAGTAAGACAAGGTAAGGGACTTTCGTACCTGTTGTTCAATATTGCACTAGAAGGTGTCATGTGGAGAGCCGGGTGTAACAGTACGATTTTCAACATATCCAGTCAGTTTATTTGTTTCGCGGATGACATGGACATTGTCGGCCGAACATTTGCAAAGGTGGCAGAACTGTACCACCGCCTGAAACGTGAAGCAACAAAAGTTTGACTGGTAGAGAATGTGTCGAAGACAAAGAACATGCTTGTGGGTGGAACCGAGCGCGACAGGGCCCGCCTTGGAAGCAGTGTTACGATAGACGGGGATACCTTCGAGGTGGTCGAGGAATTCGTCTACCTTGGATCCTTGTTAACGGCTGATAACAGTTTAGTCGTGAAATATGAAGGCGCATCATCTGTGGAAGTTGGGCCTACTACGGGCTTCAAAACTGCGGTCAAAAAAGATTCACCACCGCACACCGCACCAAATGTGTCATGTACAAGACGCTAATAAGACCGATAAGACCGGTAGACCTCTACGGACATGAAACATGGACAATGCTCGAGGAGGACTTGCAAGCACTCGGAGTATTCGAGTGACGGGTGCATAGGACCATCTTTGGCGGTGTGCAAGAAGACGGTGTATGGCGGCGAAGAATGAACCACGCGCTCTAGCAAAATTAATTCTAGCAAAATTAATTCTCATTATCATGAGATTCGCAGAGCACACAAAGCAAATGACTTATCGAAATTGTCAAAATTCCATAGAAAAAGTCCTCTTAAACATACCTTTTGTACGGGTGGTCCATTTGTACATGGATTTTCGGCAGCATGGACCGTGACCAGTTGTAACGTGGTGATTTTACCACACCTGAGTTTCGACCATATTGATTCATAGGGTAAAAAATGATTGCGGTAATACCAAAATGATTTTTTTGGCAAAAAATTATTTTTTAAATATCTGGTAAAATTCAAGTTATTTCTGAGCTCTGGTCAAATTTTCAGCAAAATTGGTTCACACACAATCGAGATCTAGATCTCCAAAGTTGACCATTTTGTATGAAAAACGGCAAGTGGGCTTTTTATTATGCAGGTCACTGTAAGTTCAAAAGTCCATTAATTTATAATAAAGTTTGAGTCTCTGGAGAGAAATCTCTCAAAAATGCCAAGTGCCATCGAGTTATTTAAATAACATTTTGTCTCTCACTCCCAAGATTGCATATTTACAGCAATGTTTTGATACAAAGTTATAGGAACGTTTATTGAATTGAGATCTAGCTTCTTAATAAAGCTCTTGGAAAATTATACAAATGAATGCCAATGACATTTCATAACATTGGATCTGACAGTACATCCTCGAAAAGCAGCACTACTGACTACTGAATAGGGTAGCATCCCTATGGGTGTTTTATCAGATTCAACAAATAGATTTTTAAATCTTTGTTTAAAATATCGGATAAGGCGTTTTGATAATTTGGCTTTTAATATTTTTTTAGAAATAATAGGAAAATCCTGGAGTGTCCAGTTAGTATCGCGAGCAAAGGCGTAGGATTGCCAATCTGGAGATGGCGAGTTCGATTCTCGGTACCAGTCTAGAATGTATTCAGGTGGGGAACATTCTCGACTCCTTGGGCATAGTGTATCCATTGAACTTGCACAGAAGAACAAGAAGACGTATGAACAGGGAAAAATATCATTTGCATTCACCCAATCAGCGGATGTTAGATTTTCTTACAATGCTGTAAAGTATTAACTGAATTCAGTTCCTCAATTTGAGTTCGACATGCGATTACTAACTTCGACCTTGAGTTGGCCGAGGCGAGAGCTTTAATTATTGCTTGGCTATCTGAACAGAAGTATATTGCTTTGTCCATAATGTGTTGCTGCAGTGCAGATTGCACTCCACACATGATGGCAAATATTTCCGCTTGATAGGCAGTGCAGTGTGTATCCAGTGTGACTGTTCCAATCTCAGCTCACGCGAATAGACGCCTGCACCTGCTCTACCTTCGAGAAGGGAGCCATCAGGGTAACAAACAATGCTGTCCGACATACTTCTATCCAAATAGCCAGATATTCACTCATCCCGCGAGGGGAATTGTGTTGAAAATGTCCTATAAGGAAAACTACTAACGTGTGTGAGATCACTTGGAGCAAGAAAAAATTTTGTCCTAATTAACCATAAGCGGTAACAACTAAGTGTGTGTAGAACTGCGGTTTACAGGATTCTCTTCCATAAAACCGAGTACCCATAGTCGGTAAGTACAAGAAAATGCTTCTTTTTTGAGATGTATGTGTAGTGGGGCCACGTCGAAGAGAACTTCGAGAGTAGCCGCAGGAGTTGAAGAGAACGCACCAGTCATTGCCATTAGGCACATCCTTTGAAGATGACCTAATTTAGACTGAATTGTCCTCACTTCTCCCTATTGCCACCACACAAGTCATCCATAAGCCAAAATTGGTCGAACAACTGTTATGTAAATCCATTTGATATATTTGGGTTTAGGACCCCAAGTTTTACCAAAAGTTCGTCGGCATTGGCTGAAAGCCACACCCAACCAGCGGATGGCAGATTTTAATTTAAGTTCTGCATAAGAACCTTACAGAAACTGTATAATAATTGGGCATAAGGTACCCCGGGGCAAGTGAAAATACGGGGTAAGTGGGTACTATGGCTGCCAATTAATCGGTGAACGTTTTTAGTGGTAACAATGTTCTAGAAAGATGAAGCAGAATTATTAAAGAATTCGCCTGACACAAAAAAATTTGGAATCAAAACCATTTGCGGCACCATACTAATTGTATTGTTCAATCAAGACTTTAAACTACCGGCAAAATCTATCACTTTTATTTTTATTCAATGGATTTTCAACAAAACAGTCGTTCCTAAATTCATCATTGATGTGGAAAGTGAATATTTTGATTATTTAATTGTGTGACATCAAAAACGATTTAAAAGTTTTGATTAAAGCCAAAATCTGCAATTTTCACTTTCCCTTGATTTTTAACATACATGGGGCAAGTGGGACATATTTGAACAACATTTTCGATAGGGCCATTTTACCTGTTTTTAGATTGTTGTCTAGTGAAAAATAACTTCGACACTCATATGCCATATGGATCTGAATCATATGCAGTTGATATCGTTGGTTTAGTTGTTAAGAAGTAGTGTACAGTTGATTTACCTAATGTGTATTTTACTTTCTGAAAATTATCTCCCTCATGGAAAAGAGCAATGGTTATATCTATGCAAAATTTTCCGTTTACAGTGCAAACAATCTACTTTCTACAATAGATTAACAGGTTTTATCTTGTGTTTTGTTATTTTTAAACTTCGCATCAGATTAACAGATTTTAAGATAAATAAAGAGCTTAAGACATGAATTGGCCATTTCGTTCTATTATAAATTTACAACACCGCCTGAATACGTTTCTTTTGAGGTTCTAGTTTATGTAATAATTTGTGTTAAACAGAGAAACATTTATTCGAAAAGTGAACAAAGATTTGCTTATCTCTTCCATCTAACACATTTGGTAAGAAAGTAAGCTAATGTAAAGCCAGACAACAGACAATTAAACGGTAAACCGGATGTTGCCTTGATTTTATATCTGCTAACATTGTAATCCCTTTCTTTTGCCAAAACAAAAGTCTGACAAGCAATAAACCTCCATCCATGATCTGAAATGCTACGACTCAGAAATAACATGAGCATTATATCTACATTTAGTTTCGTTCGACAGTATAGAGCAGAATAGGTCCCACTTGCCCCGTTTGAAGGGGTAAGTGGGTCCCACAGGTAAATTTATTGAAAGTCACTACCAATATTTTTGTAACTGAATAAATTACTCACAACACGTCTACACTTCAACAACGGAAGCATATAATGATGTATCCGAGGTTAATGTCCTGAAATACCTTGTTTTCTAAGTATGCTTTGGAGATTTTGCTGAACTAGCGTTTTTTTAGGTCCCACTTGCCCCGGGGTACCTTATACAATTTTTGTAAGATTTTAATACAATCGTTGTATTGAAATTATACAGATTTGTATTATTTTAATATAATTTCTGTATAAAAACCTTACAGATTTGTATATGCCACGTTTTTATACAATAATTGTAAGATCTGTTTTTTGGGTGCATACACGCCTTTTTGATTCTGAACTCAATGTCAGGAGTCCAGGAAAGCTTTGAATCTAAAATTAGACCCACATACTTTACTTGATCAGTTACATTGATTTCAGAATCAAAAAGATGTAATGGACGAATATCATTACGGTTGTTTTTCCGTGAAAAGAACAATAGATGTTTTATTCGGATTGACCGAAGGCCTAATCGGCGACACCAACTTTCAACCACCTGGAGAGCATTTTGCATCAGGTCGAATAAGGTAGTAATGCACAAACCCACTATCAATGTTAGATAGTCGTCGGCAAATCCATAGGTAGGAAAACCGCCATTATTGAGTAACCTCAATAGCGTATCTGCAACGAGATTCCACAAAAGTGGAGATAATACACCCCCTTGAGGGCATCCGCAGATACTTAATTTCCTAATCGAATCACTGCTCAGTTATGGTTATCCGTTGTGTGGCCGGCAAAAAAACACCCGGCAGGGTACCCGGGTACCCACGGAACTAAAATGCTTATATCTCTGGAAATTTGCAACCGATTTCAACAATGTTGGACTTCAACCGTCTAAGACGAATTAAGTACTCTCCATTTAATTCCACCAGTTAATTTTCGTTATCTTTGCAGATACGTATTTCGACCACAACTGTGTGGACGACCACACAGTTGTGGTCGAAATACGTATTTGCAAAGATAACGAAAATTAACTGGTGGAATTAAATGGAGAGTACTTAATTCGTCTTAGACGGTTGAATACATTCCACTAAAAGAGCTAATATATTTTTCTGAATGTTGGGCTTATTCGATTCAGAATTTTCTCTTCTTTCTCTTCTGTTATCAGGATGAACCGATCCGGTCAATTAGATTCCTGGAAAATCCGGATTTCCAGGAACATGTCCTGCATAAATGATATTGATCGTAGATTTCGGTAGCTAATCAGCTATATGGGTATCAAACTTCTTGATATTTCATCACTAGATTGATTTTTATCGATTTGAGTCTATCAAAAGTGCAGACTTTCGATTGGCCATTCTAGAACAGGTTCCTCGAGGGGTCATAGGTGGCCATGAACATTGTTCAATGGAACATCAACAATATGGGTATCAAACTTCTTGAAATTAACTCTTGCGTATGTCCTTCATGATCCTAGGCTCACCAGACAAGTTAACCCCGGAGTGGCCATTCTGAAACAGGTTCCCCGGGAGCCAGGGTTGACCAAACACATTTCTCATTGGAACCCCAACAATATGGATGTCAAACTTCTTGAAATTGTCTCAAGCGTTTATTTCTTATCTATTTGGGTTAATCAAACAAGTTCACCCCGGATTGCCAATTCCGGAATAGGTTCCCTGAGGAGTCAGGAATGTTCATAAATATTTTCAGAGCCGCATTTTGTTTTAAATCAATTTATCTAGCAATGTAAGTGCAAAATCAATGCAAGGACCACTCATTGACGCCGGGTGACCAGCAGGAGACCCACCATAAGATTTCGGACACTCGGAGATATGATCGATTCCAGAAATTCTTCTAGACAGATGTGACTTTTCATAAACCGTTTGTTTTAACATTGTCACATCAAAACCAATACATGCACTACTCTTCGATTCTAGGTGGCCTCTATCTGATACTACGAAAGTTTGTTCTAGAAATTTGCGCCTTTTTTTTATAAATAATCCGTTGTAAAGTAACGTCCAGGGCCAAGTGGACACTAAGTTATCCTTGGGAAGCTCCGAATGATCCGGAGCAGTGATTATTTCTTGAAATTCGTCATTTGTTGTGAGAGCAAAATTAATGCAAGGGCTACCTGGTGGTCCCCAAATGGTGCTCCAGAAGTGCAGGGACATCCAGAGCAGTGGTCAATTATTGCAGTTCGTTCTAGAAGCTTTCGAAAATCGTTTGTAGTAGCAGTATAGAAGCAGAGTCTTTGCTCGCGCTTAGAATCATAGGGGCGTGACTGTATTGATCGATTTCTCTTCATCGATTTTATATTTACTTCAGGTAGAAGATGCAATCATCCTTCATTACAACCATGAACTCGTCGAAGATAAATCCATCAAAACAGTTTCGCCCATATGATTCTAAGCGCGAGATTGCGAATATCATTCATTGATCCCGAGTGGCCACCAAGAAGTCCTCCTGAAATACCTGAAATACCGCAGCAATCGTCATTTCTTACATTTTGTTTTCAACAGTTGCGTAATCGTGAACATTTTTTTGTAACAAAGTAAAAAAAGAGGGAGAAGAGAGCGGGCTTGGTAGTCATAAGGCTACTGCTTCTGCCTCATACGCGGAGGTCGTGGGTTCAATCCAAGGTCCGTTCCATTCTCCTACTTTGTATCTTTCTTTATATTTATCTCTAGCAATCGCTAGAACTGGAAATGGACTTGGCAAGTGCAGAGGTATATTCGGCTTGCAGTGGGCGAGTGATTGTATCATCATTTCATCCCCCTTCTCTACATTGACTTGCATTCTGAATCCACTGATAATCTGTGTGAAAAAAAAATCTGTAACTAGATGCGCTCCCTCAGTAGATGAAGAAACTCATCATAAGAAAATTATTTTGAGCTTTTTAGTGGAATGTCTTCACTTGTCATAAGACGAGTTTATACAATTCCATTGAATTCCACCACTTAATTGTATCTTGACAGATACGTATTTCGACCTCAACAGTAAGGCCGTCTTCAGTGTCTTGTACTTGACTCGACTTAGTGTCTTGTACTTGACTCGACGTAGTCTTATCAGTTTCTTCGTTCTAGTTTCAAAATCTACCTGTCTGGCCGTGGAGGTCGATCAACGACTGATGAGATGTTTAGCCTGAAGATGATCCTTTATGAATTTCGGGATGCAACTTGCAGACTCACCATCTGTCTATTGATTTCAAAGCGGCGTACGATTCAATGAAACAAATTAGCTGTGGCAGATAATGTCTGAACATGGTTCTTCCAGAGCAGGAGAAATTGGCTCAATAATACCTAATTCTGTTATTGATACCATACTCTGTTATGAACTAGCCCTGCATAAGAGGTAAAATACCAAAAGAAAAATGAATTTCAATACCAAATGCATAACCAATTATTATTCGTTTGGTATTGAAATATCTAAGCATGTTATGTATTCTGCATATAAGTTTTTGGTATTATTTTTTGGTATTTTATCTCTTATGCAAGGCTAGTTCATACCAATTTCTGTTATCGAGGTCGTCGCTCCTGCTCGGGTCGGCGAAGCTGATTACGATGATACGTGCAATGCTTGATGACTCGAAATAAAGTATTCGGGTGGAGAGATTGAAGCATAGTGATGCGCTTTCAAATTTATTGTAAACTAGCAGACCCGACGAACTTAGTTTTGCCTAAAATTAATTTATTCTCTGCTTAGATCTCGAGTTATGCAGAAATTTCTGTTTCATTTGTATGGGAGCCCCCTTTCCAAAGAAGGGAGAGGTCTCGAACCATCTTAAGAACCTTCCCCGGCCCCAAAAACCTCTGCATACATATTTTCACGCCGATCGGTTTAGTAGTTTCGGAGTCTATAAGGCTTAGACAGACAGGAGTCTGATGAAATACAAACAATAGCATAATCATGATCAAATCGTTTATCAGATATGACCAGTGCTATCGGCAGGTGCCTTGCTACAATAGATGGTAGTATCATCATCATCATCATCATCTATAAGGCTTAGACAGACAGAAATTCATTTTTATGTATATATATATATATATATATATATATATATATATATATATATATATATATATATATATATATATATATATATATATATATATATATATATATATATTGCACTCGAGGGGGTGATTAGGAGATCTGGTGTGCAGAAGAATGACACTATCATCACATGGTCGCATATGCTCCTGATCTTTACGGAGGACATTGACTACATTCGATCGCAGAGCAATAGTGGAGGCTTTTGCCATAATCAAAAGGAAGCCGGTGAAGATAGGCTAAATCATCGACTCTACTAATACGGAGTACATGGTTGCGGGTAAAGATAAAGGTAGACCTATTGGTGTTAGTGCTGAGATAGTGCTTGATGGGGAAGTCCTGTGAAGTGAAAAGACGTATTCCTGCTGCGAATAGGGGCTTCCTCGAATATTGGAAACGAAATTTGCTCTGATTCGTAAGGATGTAAAAAGAGGCGGACAGAAAAGCTTTTGCGGTTTTTGAGCGAAAAGTGCTACGTACAGTTCTTGATGGGAAACTAGAAAAACATGTGTGGCGCAGACGCATGAATCACGAGGAGTATCAAGCGTATAAGAAGAAAATATTGTGAATCGTATGAAATACGGCAAACTTCAGTGGACCGATCACTTAGTGCGAATGTCGGAAGAAAAAATAGCAAAAACAGTATTCACCAGAGATCCGGATAGAGGCCAGTGACTTCGCTGAATGCCACGAACACGCTAGCTGCTGCACGCGGTGGAATCGGACCTGGGAACCCTAAACGTTTATGAAAACTGGAGGAACATCACCCAAGATTGACAATTGTGGAGCTCTACAATACGTCAGTCAAAGGTTGTTTAGAGCTTCTAGTGAAGTGTCTTCACTTCCCGAGCAGCACAAGTCAGGCAAATCTGGTTGCAGCAACTTGATTGCGACTAAATCTGGTCACATATGAGTTGCAGTAACCTATATGGAATATGTGTGCTGCTAGGGTTGTCATAAGACGATTTCGTACTATCCCATTTTATTCCATCACTTACGTTTAGATTGCATCAATTATGCTCTCACATTTCTCAACAAGCGATTTCTAAAAACTCACAACTTTCTCGGACGACTTAAAAATTGGCACATCTTCGAAAGTTCCGAAGCTCCCAGATGCTCACCTAACGGCCACACGGTGTCAATGAATGATCCTCGAATTGATTTTGATCGCAAACAGCTACTAGGGCGAGTTTCTAGAAATGATTACCTTTTCGGCTATTCCGGAGCTTCTGGAACACCACTTAGTGGCCTCCCGAGGCCAACGTTCGGTTCTTGAAATGATATTGGTCTCATTTTGATGCATAAATCGTTTTGTGAAACAGTACGGTTTACGAGGATGAATTTAAAAATTGGCCCTTTTCTCAGAATGTTCCGGAGTTCCTTATTTAGCGTAGTTTTGCTCTCACATTCATAACAAACCACTGTATTCTAGGACGGTTTTCAAGAATTTGTCTTTACTATGGGTGTTTCGGACCTTCAGTGCCAGATGACCAATGGTGGTCAATGCGTTGTTCATGCAATGATTTTACTCTCACAATGCTACAACAAGTAATAGTTTCTAGGACGGATTTCCAGAATTGGCATTACGCCAACAATAGATTTATAAAAAAAAATTATACAAAATTATTATAAAAATTTATTATAAAAATTTATTGTAAAAATTTATTATAAAAATTTATTATAAAAATTTATTTATAAAAAAACTTCAAAATATAATCTTCTACAAATGGTCATTTCTCCTGATGTTCCAGCACTTTCTAAAAACCACTTAGTGGCCATCCGGAATGAATGAGTAGTCCTTGTAATGATTTTGCTCGCTCATTGCTACAACACTAAATTTCTAAAAAGTCTCAGTTTTCTAGGATAAACTTTCAGAATCGGCAACTTCTCCGGATGTTTTGGAGCTTTCGGTGGTCCACTTAGTTGCCTTCTGGTGGCAAAGGGTGGTCCTTGCAATAATTTTGCTCTCAACACACGGATTACAAAAAACTGCAGCTTTCTATTTTTTATTTATATTTATTTATATTGACAAGTATTTATGGCCACTTAAGACCCTACGTCTGGTGGCTCTAAAACATCCAGAAACAAACAGCTGAGGCAATTTCAAGAAGTTTGATGCCCATATTATTGAGGTTCCAATGAAAAATGTTTTATGACCATTCTTGGCCCCACTGGGAACCTGTTCCGAAATGGACACTCAAATTTTCACACATCTGTTGGATTGGAACCAAGATAATAAACAACAGTTTATGTGGAGGTTTCAAGAATTTTGACATCCATATTGTTGGGGATCCAATGAGAAATGTTTTTGTCCAACCTTGACCAAACAAACCCCCCGCTCCCCCAACTTCCCCACACGGGAGACTTGTTCCAAAATGGCCACTCCGGTGTCAACTTGTCAAGAACACACGCTGGAAATAATTTCAAGAAGTTTGATACCCATATTGTTGATGTTCCCTTGAAAATTGTTCATGGCCACCTATGACCCCTCGAGGAACCTGTTCTGGAATGGCCAATTGAAGATCTGCACGTCTGATGGACCCAAATCAATAAAAATCGACCTGCTGATGAAATATCAAGAAGTTTGATACCCATTTTGCTGATTACCTACCGATATCCACGATCAGTATAATCTTTGCAAGATATGTCCGTAGAAATCCGGATTTCCTGGTGATCTGAGGGACCGGACCGGTCCAATACTAAAACAGCATGATAAAGGACAAAATTCTGAATCGAATGAGCCCAAAACGATTAAAAACGGTTGAAAATTGCCGAAGATATAAGCATTTTAGTTTCGTGGGTACCCGGGTACCCTGCCGGCCATTTAAAGGGTAAAAAAATGTCGGAACCCCTCCCTCCACCCCTCCTTGATCAAAATTTCAGTTAACCCGTACAATCGATTTTGGCCGTCATTATTGAGGATATGACAGAGTTTCAACCTCCTACTATGAAAATTCATTTAGATATCGCGAATTGAATTCCAAAAAGGTACCCGGGTACCCAGCCGGCCACACAAGGGTTAATATAGCGAAGATCATGTACCGTGTTATTATAGTTATTCGTGTAAGCCTAGAAGCCTTAATCCATAATTTCTAGGATGGCCATTAGTTTTCTTGAATGACCATCAATCTATGGATGCTTTTTTACATTTACCGTTTTTGAAACAAGCCAAAAGATCTCTGATTACGCGTGTAGATCTAAAAGGCCTTCTCCATGATTTACCACAAAGGGCATATGCCTCTTATGAAACAATTCGAAAGATCTCTGTATACGCGTGTAGATCTTAAGGCCTTTTTCGGGGTTTTCTTGGATGAGCATGAATTTATGCAATGGACGCATTCTATTTTATGTACCACAAAGGGGTTGTACCACTTTTGGAACAAGCCGAAAGAGCTCTGGTTACGCGTGTAGATCTTAAGGCCTATTCCAGAGTTTTCTTGGATCACCGTGAACCTATGCAATGAACTCATTCTATTGTACGTACCACAAAGGGCATGTACCACTTTTGAAACAATCCAAAAGATCTCTGGTTACGCGTGTAGATCTTAAGGCCTTTTCCAGAGTTTTCTTGGATGACCATGAACATATGCAATGGTTGCATTCTATCCAATGTATCACAAAACACAGGTCCAAGCTCCCGGAGGTTCTCGAAAAACTTTAAAGCATTGAAAATGATGATGAACGTCTTACTGTGCGTCATCAAGGATCTTTACCACTTATGACTTCTTGATTTCTTGGCGTACCAAGAACATCTTAAGGCCTCAGCAATCAAACAATGGGACGACCATGATAACGAAAACAATTTGGATAACCCTAATACCGAAATAGGTAAAAGACACATCTTAAGACTAAAACTGCGTTAAATATTAAACTTTGCTTACCTAAAAGATTGCAAACTTTTTTTACGCTCCAAATTTCAAATAGCGCCCTCCTTTTACGCTCAAAATTCTAAATAACGCTTCCTCTTTTTACGCCCTAAATTCGAAATAACGCTCCCTCTTTTTACGCTTCCCCGTTTTGGGCGCAAAAAGAGGTTTTGCAGTACAATTTTTAGCGTACACAATTTATTTAGAAAATAATTCGGTTCTTCAGAATGACCTCCCATTTCTTTATAGTTTTATGATCATAACGTTTCTCCTATTAATTACCACATAAAGATTTTTCCACTTGATTTTTCTTTTTGTTCGATTCTATTATTTCGTTACAACGCTCACTGGAAACATGAGCTACATATATGAAGAATCTTTATTCCGAGCCACGGATGTCCAGTCACAACTCTTGGATATCATATCGAATAAAACAAGAATTGCGTTTGGACAATCAGAGCTAGAAAATTCTCTGCAGGAACGATTTGATTCAGCTTCAACACTTTTCACCAGTAATCCACTTTTATCACTTTAGTTTGATCAAAACAACTTTACAACCCGGTTGGATCCGGACCCACAATCTTGGCACCGTGCAGGTGTGACAATTTTCACTTGGCAGATTTCACCATCCAAACTAGTTTCCTTTATTGTTTGGCACCTTTTTAACAACACTCTGTTGGACGACGGTGCACATTTTGACCACACAATCCCAAACACGTGATTTTTCACGTCCTTTTTCTGTACGGAATCCACGTGATCCCCACCGATGCTGTTTGCTGCCTTGCTTAGTAGCGAGAATAATCACAGCAACCATATGGCTGCAATTCCTGACCAACCAACTCGAATGCAAGTATCTACCTACGACAAACAGTTCTGCAATCAAAGTATGCTGAGGGATTTTCGAGCACTCGTTTCTTTTTTCACAACTCAAACGATAAAACTGTAATAACAATAACGCCTGGATCCGCCCCGGGGCCACCATCGAATCACCTTCACCGGTCCTCTCTGCTTCCCAGACGTTCCAGACACCGAATAGAGTTTATGGCGCAAAGGATTTCGATGGAGTTGTCCTAAGCATGGTTTGATTGCTTTTTCATCGCCCCCAATGGCTGCTAGCGGCATTGAAGGCTCCTTGTCGGTACGAGGCTGAAGCATTTCCGTGGCCGTGGAATGTTGTCGCTCGCCTGCCGTAGCCGTAGGGGAGGGCGATAATTTCGCTTTGCATTTTATAATCGAGCTGAAATCGAGTGAGGTGCCTCAATTTTCCGGAATCAGGCGTTTTTGAGAGCGGTAATAAAATCGAATTGAGCAATTAGAATTTATGTCGATTTGATATGTAATAATTAGGTTGCATAATTCGGCGTAAACTTTTGGCCAAACACAATTAACACGGAATCTCGCATTTTCCCTGTCGTTGAACACAGTAGAACTTTGGAAGTGGTTTCCAAGCGGAAGTTGAGTATTGTTTTGAAACTCTCGAGCGGACGAATGCACTTACTCGTGTCGAACCCCTAGGAAGAAGAATTTTAAATTTTAATTTTATTTGACTAGCCTTTTTGCGCGTTGTGCTATGGAGTTCTGTTTTGTGGCTCCGTCTATGTGTACCCGGCAGAGTTCTTTTTCTACATACTGTATTAGAGAGGAGATAGTTTTCGGGAAGTTGGCAACTGAGTTTCCATTCCCCATCGCCGGACAGCAAAAGGGGTATTATTTACATCGAGGAGGGAAAACTTTTCTTCAATGGTATTTTTTTATGGAGATTCGGAGGAAAGTTTAACCGATTCCGTAAAATGAGAAGCGAGCAGCGGGGATGTAGGTTCAAAGTAGGAGGTGGGTAGATTCCTGTTTATTCCGTTTTATTAACATTGTCTAGCTCTGCTCAAGGCATATTGGAGAGATCACTATCCCATACAGAGGGACGAAAATGAGTCTTGCTTTCTCAGGACTTTTTTTTTAGTTTCTGCAGTAATAGGACATGAAGTTGATAAATATAATGACTAATACCTGAAACAGCTGATAGATGTATAAAACTGATGCTCAAGATTTCAATTCATAATTAGTTTTCAATGCTGGCGAAAAAATTGACGAATTATAATTTAAGTTATACATATAATGAATTTAGAAACATACGTTGGCCATATGGTTAATTCGCTGTAGAAAATTATTTAGAACTTTTTTGGTGGAATTTCTTGGACAATAAAATGAACAAGCACATTTCGTTTCTTCATTATACAGACCCCATTCGATTTGGGCAACACGTTTGGAACGTCGATTTCTAACCAGTTTTTTATGCGAATTTTCAAATCTATGCGTTTTCATTGAAATTTTTAACGATTTTTTTACGTCGGCACTTTTTAACCACGTAAATATCATAATCCGCATAAAAAGTGGCTAGACCGTCAGTCAAAGCAAAAGCAATTTCAAAAATAAAAAAATAAATTCTTTTGCCAAAATCCAATGGTTTTGTTGCAAAATAGAATGTTGCCAAAATCGAATGGGGTCTGTATATGTAAGAAATAAACTAAACAAAGTCATAATCAATTATAAATTCATAAGTATGAGTACTACGTAAGCTTATGTTGGAATTGATTTTTAATCAGAATCTATTATATTCAGTATCTTTAATATTCTTCATTTTACTGACACATATATCGACCTCAAAGGTAAGGCCGACTTCAGTGCTTCATACTTGACTCAATTTGACGAGAAGTCAAATGAAACAAGAATGAGATTTAGCCAGAGTCTTTCAAGTAGACTCGTACCAATTAGAGCGCCACCTTTCTGCCGCCCGGGTGTCATTTGTCTTCCGTAACCGAGGAAAATAAAAGTCAAGAAACTGTATGTAACTAAAGGTGCCATCACGTCAACTAAAGTCGCAGTTACTTTGCCGAGCATGCTCGACTTCTCAAAAGGCGATGATGCATGTTCGGAAGTAATTAAACTGCTAGCAGTCGGCGAGAGGGCCAACTAAACGCCAAGTTGAATGTCGCCGACTTGCGCCCTATGTTGGCAGCGGAAAAGTTCCAACGCCAAAGTCCGCCAGGATCTTAGCTTATGGTCTGGGTCGGGGACATCGGTTCAGTTCAGTGGTATGCCAGTCAGGCGAATGGAATACGAGCCGAGCGTCGCTGGCAGCAGCTCGCTTAAATACTTTGTCGTTCAATTAATTTTAATTAATCGTTCATTAGGTTCAAATTTGAATTTAAATTAATTTCAACTGTGCGGCTCAATAGCGTTGACAATGTTTGGCAGTGTGCAACTGGTCGATACGGGACTGTGCGGAACGAGATGGAGGTTTTAAAGGAAAGGCCTACTTCGGTTGAAGCTGCACCAGATCAAAGCACGATATGGCCGTGGCCAACTGTGTGTCGCCATGGATTTTGGATGCCTTCTATGATAATCACACACTAATCACGCGGGCTGTCGGGCAAGTGACACTTCAATTTCAATTTATCAAAATAGGACCAACTGGCTGTGTGCGGCTTGTCAAACCATTTTATAGCGGAAAACTTACTCAAAACGCGTTTCGGTCGTGAAAGTTAATTAAATTGCGTACATAAATCATCGACAAGCTACAGAGAGTGAATGTGAGGCGGGGAACAATATTGTGCCCAATAATGCATCTGATATAGCATTTAAAGGCAAATACATTAGAAATAAGTTAATATTTGCCAACATGCATCGAGATTACAAATTTGTGTAAACCAGTCTATGTCGGATGATATTGATTAATTGTTCTTGTTCAGTTAATTCTCATAGGCAGTTCGTTATTTATCCATTTTATAATACTGTACTTTTTGTACAATTATTTTAATTTAGAATAATACATATTTGAAAATTTTAATTCCTAAGAAATTTTTTGATAATAAGTTGTTTACTGTACCCAGATTGATGCGCATTCGAATTGTTGAGGGAGATAAATTACTGGATTGTGGTGATCTTAATTTAGTCTTGCTTCGACTTAAGTTGGTTCTGCCAGATATGACTCAACGGAGTTGGCATCCGCCAGGCCGTCAATATGCACGAATGCTTCAGCATAATACCAAGAGCCTCTGAACATATGCGACGCCGACTGCTAAATAGGTTGTCTTCCATTTGGGGGCTGGCCACAAACCACGTAGTCTGAAATTTCACATTTTCAACCCTCCCCCAGGTAGACTTTCGTCGACTTTTCCTTTGAAATTTTGAAAAGGAAAATTGAGAAAATTAAAAAAAATCCTTTGGAAATTCCAAAGAATTTTCCGTGGAAATTATGGAGAGTTTTCATATGAAATTTTGGTAAATTACTCGTAGAAGTTTCAAATTAATTTTCATGAAAATCACAATGGCTTTCTTACAAACATTGCAGAGATTTTTTGATGGGAAATTTAAATAATTTCTCGTGGAAATTTTCAACAATTTCTTTAGAAATTCCGAATATTTTCCATTGATAATTCCAAAGAATTTGCATTAGAAATCCCGAAGAAATGGTCGTGAAATTTGCAAAGAATTTCTAATGGAATTTCGCTTATATTATTAATCGGATCGGAGAATAGAACTGGCTTCATTCTAAGACGTCTGTCGTATTTGGATATCGCTTTGAAAATGATTCCAAACGGCGGAGATCCTTCCAGAACCCCCGACAAAGCCATATTTCTCCTCCAATCTTTTCGTTTATAATGGTACCTCGAATTTCAGCCTTCATCGGTTTTTGGTGGCGTCTTCGATGGAGCTCATCATTCAAGACTCAGTGTTGAAGCCACCAAGCCGGAATTATAAACAGGAAACATCGGTTGATGAATTTGCAGTTTCTATGTGATATCTCATTGACTTAACAACACAGATGTCACGTTAGAGTAAAATATTCGAAATTTGATGCGTTGACTAATCTAACCTAATCTGATTGGATCGCCATCCATTTCCATCCATTTCATAAACTCGCAAAAGCAGCGCTTCTTGATCCCTGCTATATCAATCTTGGTTCCGGCGTCAACGCTAACTGGCTACCAAGATATCGAATGTTTTCGACCTTCCCCAATGCATGCCCGGCTACCGTATAGTTTGGTCTTATTGACGTTGATGACCCCCGCTGCTGATTTTGAAAAAGGGATCAAACCTAAAATCGCCTAATTCCGGGAAAACGTCTATTTCTTAAGAAGGAAAAACAGCTACCGATGCCTTATTTCGGGCAAACGTCTATTTATAAAGAAGGAATCACATTCATCATCCAGAAGGAAACACATTTTTCGTTGCTTTTCACTGGACAAACCATGAATTCGATGAAGGGTTGACTTGATCGATAACTAAACAATACCACTTCCCCACACCCTCCCCTTTTCTACCCTTAACCCACTATCGTCGTCTCTTTAATATGAAGAATGTGTGTTCCAAATTTGGTTGAAATCGGCTAAGGGGAGATCAGAAGTTACATTGAGGTGATTGAGAGCTGAATAATCCCACTCCTTCCACAACCTTCCCGTTTTATAAATATCATCGCTAATCCCTATCTTCGTCTTCTTAAAAAAAAAGAATGTGTGTTCCAAATTTGCTTGAAATCGGCCAAGGGGTACAGAAGTTACACTGAGTTCGATAACTGACCACACCCTCTCTCTTTTCCAAAGAACATTTTCAACATCGTCGTCTCCATAAGATAAAGAATGTGTATTCCAAATTTGGTTGAAATCGGTAATGGGGTTCAGAAGTTACACTGAATTGCTCGTTTTTCAAAGACAACCTATCCCCCTACCCTCCCGTTTTCCCAATGACCATCCCACCCCCTTTGTTATCTTTCCCTTAGGATAGATAGGATAGATGTGTGTACCAAATTTGGTTCAAATCGGTCCAGGGGTTCATAATTTACTCTTAATTAGCCGTTTTATGAACAATACCCCTCCCTACAGACCCCTCCCACTTTCCCCCATATGATCGTCTCCTCATAGTGAATATGTGTACAACATTTGGTTGAAATCGGTCCTGGGAGTTGAAAGTTACATAGAATTGTTCGTTTCTAAACAAAACACCTTCCACCATCCCTCCCCCTTTTCCAAATGACCATCCCATCCCTTTGTTAACTTTCCCTGAGGATAGATAATGTGTGTACCAAATTTGGTTGAAATCGGCCAAGTGGTTCAGAAGTAGTTAGCGAACATACATACATAGATTGGTTTAGATTAGTTATTAGATCTCTAGGAATTCCTCCGAAAATTTATATTTTATAAATTATACCGAAAATGAAATCAACAATGGCATTTTCGGAGGAATTCCTAGATTAATTCCTAAAGAAATCCTGAAAGAATTCCGGTGAAACTTCAACATTTCTTTGAAAATTCATTCAGTCTTTCTTTCTGGATTTTTTTTTCGAACCCCCTCAAATTAAAAAAAAATGTTCAGAAACACCCCCCCCCCGACCCATTTTCTGGCTACGCCACTGACTCCCAGTGTAATTGTGGAGGAACACCCGGAGGAATTTCTGGAGGAATTCCCGGAGAAATTATCAGATGAATTCTCGGAGGAACTGCCGGTGGAACTTCTGGAGGAATTTCTTGAAGAACTAGAGGAAGAATTTTTGGAGGAAATCCTGGAGGAACTCTCGTAAGAACTCCTGGATGAACTCCCAAATGAACTTCCGTAAGAATTCCAGGAGGAACTCCTGGAAGAATTTTTACAGGACCTTCCTAAGGAATTCCCGGAGGAACTCCCAGAGAAATTCTCCGAGGAACTTCTTGAGGAATTTGTAGATAAATTCCTAAAGAAAGCCTAAGCGAATTCCTGAAAGAAAGCCTGAATGAAAACCCTGAATGAGTACTACTGGTGGTACTCCCGGAGGAATTATTACTCGCCGGCTGGCAAAGGGTTAATTTATTAAAGGGTCGCTTTTTGGCTTGCGCTAACAATACCTCTTATACGCTTGAAGGAACTCAATTCGCAGGAACGACTGGAAATGAACTCACTTACCCATTGGTTTCACACGTGTCGAATAAGCTGAAACACCATCAATGATTTACACCGAGATAAAACCGAATCCGAAATATTATTGGCCAGGGGAATCTGCAAGTGAAATTAATAGGTTCCTTTCTGAACCAAAACTAGGCGAAAATACCGAAAAGAGGTGGAAACGCTATACCTCAGGGCAATGCACTTTTAAATTAATCAATCGAGGTCAATTTCGACTACATTACAAATTTATTGATTTAAGTGTGACGTCAGGGGTACTTGCGTGACTCTCTACGAGTAATAGTCCATGCGATGGCTGCTAACGCTGCTCGGCGGATTGATGACCGAATGTTTCCGATCGGTGTTGGCCTCGAAAGGGTTGGTTGCACTGTATTCCCGGCGGAGTGCCAGACGACTATTTGGATGCAGCACTGTGGAACCGGCGGAGCGCTAGAAGATGGTTGCGATGGCCACGAGGTACCCGGCGGGGTGCCAGAAGACGGTAACGATGGGCACGTGGCTCCCGGCGGATTGCCTGAAAGTCGAACCACTAATTCTCGACAAAGGCGTTATTCGATGAGGCCAGTGATGATGCGATAGCACGGCAATCGAAGATGATGACCTCCCCTTGGCTTGGAAGATGGCGACGTATACGGTGGCTGTCGTCCCGGACAATTGAGGAGCATGTCTGTTTTGTTAAGGGTCTTACGGGACGTCCAAAATGGCGAACTATCCCAACCCGGCCTGGATGCCTCTCGAGATGGTCACTTCTCACCGCGTACACTTCTCACCACAGTCCTTCTGCCTGTCGAGATTATGGAGAAAAAAGGCCCGCTTCGAGGACCTTTTCTTAAACTAACAATGTTCGTTTTTTTTGTTTCTCACTTTTTTCGTTCTCCGTGTTAGCTATAATTAGATACTAATTTGCATGGACAGGCTTCTAATCTACTAACACACTTTTAATCACTAGCTTTCAATAGCTACTAACAATTCTAACAAAGCCACCTCTAAAAGAAAATCTATCGCGCACTACTTTCACTTTCCAAATTCCAAGCACAAAGAGGGCTTAATCTTCTCGGAACAAGCCTTTTAGAGGAATTCGGATCCCCGATGGAGCGGGAGGTTACCAAAAACCGTTTATGATTGTTAATCATAAACGTTTTTTGACAGTTATGTTCGTACCCTTAAGGTGTTCAACCCATCGACCTGTGACTCCACCTATGAGGGAGCGGCATTAACTCCCGACGAAGTATTTTACGCCATGAGAGCGTCGTTTACACCGCTCAAAAGCTACCCATCAAGCTATAAGCATATTGGGAGTGGAGTAGAGCTCTCACACTCATCAAGCCACTGAGTGCCGACACTGTCCCACAGTAGTATTAGTGGGTGTGTATTTTTTCAAAGGGCGTAGTGGTTAATGTTCGAAGGAAAAGGATGTCGGACTGTAGCAGGGCCAGCAAACAATAATTGGAACCAAGCAATGGTTACAGAATTTTGAGAGGAACAGCCGGTGGAATACCCGGAGTTGAATTTCTAGAGGATCTTCCGAAATCCCATTTTCCGTGAAATTCCTGCCAAATATCCTCCAGGAATTTTCTGTGAAGTTCCTGGAGAGATTCCAGGAGGAACTCTTGGAAAAACTCCCGGAGGAGCTCCTGGAGAAACTCCCACAAGCACTTCCGGAGGAATTCCCATAAGTTCTGAAATAATTCTTGAAGAAGTTCCTTAAGGATTTTCCGGAAAAATATCTGAAGGAATTCCCGGATAAAATACCAGGAGGAATTAATGCAGAAATTCCCAGATGAAATCCTGAAAGTATTCCCAGATGAATTGCTGAAGAAATTACCAGGTGAATTCTCGGGGGTTTGTTCTGAAGAAACTCCTGGAAGAACTCTTGGAAGATATCCTGGAAGAACTCTCAAATTAATTTCCGAATGAAATTCTGGAGTAAATTCCGAGTGAAGTCCGGAAAGAATTCTAAGACAATTCTGCGGAAAAAAATCCTGGAGAAGTACCTGAAGGAATTCCCGGAAAAATACCTGGAAGAATTTCCGGGGAAATACTTGGACGAATTCCTGGAGAAATTCCTAAAGAAATTTCTAGAGGAATTCTTGAAGGATATTCTGAAGTAATTGCGAAAAGAATTCCAGAATTAAATTCTTGAGGATTTCACTATTGAATTTATGGAGGTATTCCCGGAAAAAAAATGGGTTATCCCTGAGGAATTAAAGGAAGAGTTCCTTGAGCAATGCCCGGAGAAGTTCTTAGAAGAATTTCCGAATGAACTTCTTATAGATATACAAGTAACATTATGGAGCGAATTCGGATGATTTCCGTCATGAATTTCTGAAGAAACTTTTAGTGGAATTTTGGGAGGAAATTCCGTATGTATTCTTGAAGAATCTCTCGAATGCATTCCTGAAAGAAAAGCCGGAGATTTTTCTGGAGGAATAGCCGAAGAAATGTCTAGAAATAAAACATGGAGAGAAAAAAAAAAAATCTTCAAGGAATTTCCTCATGAATTTTAAACAAAAAAAAATGAAGATTTCAAGATAAGGAGGAATTACTATTACATGAGAAGGATTTCCGAACGATTTTCAGAGGAATTTGTGGATAACTTTAATTCAATTCAGAAGTTTCCGGGAGCTTCTAGAAGGATTTCAAGGAGAATTCTTGAGCCCGAAATGTTTCGAGTTGTTTTGAACTTTCATATATTATGGATCCTGGATACCCTAATAAGTTTTTGGGAATCTTTTGAATTTCAACCACCTATTTTTGAATATGATTTGATCGTAAAGTGCACATGTTTAAGGGAATTCATTTCAGTACCCGTTCAATCTTTCAACCATTTAGTCGCCCCCCTCCTCTTGCCCCTCTCTGGTTACGCCCTTGATACTGCCTGCTGCCGTCGGTTAGTAGTGTCTATCTTTTACTGTATCCGATTTAGAATAACTTTGCACAGAGCTTTGAAAACTATGCACAGTAGCATGATGTGCACCAGTTGTCGCACACAGTCAGATCCCCTTCTTGGGCCCTAAACCTTCTGCAACTCGCTTCAACTTTCATATCACGAGAACTCGTATGTTGAAAAAAGTACAACAGTCCGGATATCCGTTATATTGAACCCAATTAGAATGATATCAACGTGATTTCGGAAAAATAATAACGGGGATAGAAACTATCATTTAGAACGTTTTTTAAGTCCAATGAATCTTATGCTGGTCATCCGGAACATTCGGAGCCAACGGAACATCAACATCGGTAAAAATAGTCAATTTTCTCAATAAACGGCGCGGTGTTTCTTATAACATTTCTAAAAACCATGGCCAGTTTGGTTTTTTTTAAAGTTGCCCGAGGATTGAAAACCAATATGTTGAGAAACTGTTAAGTTCAGAACTCAGCCGCAAGGCGGCTCTCGTGTATATAAGTTATTAGTTTGGTACTACATCCCAGATTCTGTGAAATTTAGAAAGTTGCCATCTTTTACAAAGTTGTTCGAGGATTGGAAACCAATTGTTGAAAAATTGTTAAGTTTTGAATTCATCCGCACGGTGGCGCTAGTGTATATGCGGTATTAGTTTAGTTCGAAGGGACCATCGACTCATGGAAATATCGAGATGTGGAATAGAAGTTTCTTGGGAAGTAGCCTAGAAAATATTTTTTAACATGGCATAATTTGCTTCCATAAGTCGATATCAAGCCATAGTACATCGTAAGTCGATATCAAGTCATAGTTTGACTGTACTATTTTAGTATTATTATAACAGAAGTCATTATTCATTTCTTTGCGTAGTATATTCTTGGGTTATTTTTATTATACCTTATACTCTATACAATAATGTGTATGGTAAAGATTGACTAACTCCTTGTTTATTATCAGAAATGGTTTAGAACAGCGGTTCTCAACCTGGGGTACATATATCCCTGGCCTCAGGGGGTACCGCGGACAAAAATGCGTAATGGCGGATGTATAAAAATTCAAATAAAAAACTTTTTGATACAGTTTTGATAATCGTGTTATTCTCTATTCTAAAACTTTGTATTTTACATATGCATAGTGATTAGTGAAACAAAAAATCATGCCCACAACAACCAGCACTTTGTATGGGGGTATGGTACAAAAGATCTAGAATCTAAAGGTTTGGAAACCTACATTAAAGAGCCGAAGGCTGTTTCCGAAAGGCTCAGTAGCTTCGTTGCAAGAGGCTTGGAAGCAACCTTTCAAGAGGCTCGGAAGTCTCCTTTCAAGATGCTCGAAAGCTCCATGTTTCAAAAAGCTTGGAAGCCTTTGTTTCAAGATGTTCGGAAGCCATTAATTCAAGAGGCTCGGAAGCATCATTTGAAGAGCATGAGCAGGATAACCGTACAATTCGTAGTTGCTACTCCGTGATTGACTAGAACTTGCGAAATTGCACAGGGAACCAATTGAATGGAGCTTGGGTTTAGCTATCATTCTCAATGTGCAAATTTCGGAAATTCAATGCATTTTACTAAGTCAATAACGGCGCCGGCCACGTCCTTACGGTCATCAAGGGAAGGAAGGATTATTAGTTCAACTCTCGTTGCTACTAGAGACCGAGTATACCTCTGCATCTCCACGATAGTCTTAGGATAGGATATTGTACCGTCTAAGACGAATTAAGTACTGTCCATTTAATTCCACCAGTTAATTTTCGTTATCTTTGCAGATACGTATTTCGACCACAACTGTGTAATTCGTCTTAGACGGTTTAATACATTCCACTAAACGAGCTTAATATATTTTTCTAGGATATTGTGTTAGTATGAAGGGATATATTATCTGGATTCACTTTGGTAAGTGATGCGATCTATGGGATAGGAATATATGAATGAGAATTAGAAGTACTAGAGTAATGAGAAAGTATTAAATTGAATTCTAATGGGATTCATTTTTTACAATTAGAATTTGAATGCTATTGGATTCTGATACCACGCACACGTCTACCACACCATCGCTACCCGCACATCAACCTCACACATTCTTACTTGTATGAGGCCTGCACGAGCATAGCGATGGTATATAGCATTCGTATGCGGGTACAAATGAATACCAATCTATTTTTACATTTTATTTACTGCTACTAAGTAACAGGCAGCTTTTTATAACAATTCTATATTTAGAATCATACTTGCTAGCAATGAGAATTTGATTTGCAAAGAGATTGAGTTATATGATTAACGAAATTATCTAATAGGAAATTGGAAAGGGCCAGGGATCAAACCCTTAATCTCCTGCTTATGAGGCAGAAGCAGTGACACAAGGCCACCAAGCACCTTCTCTCGGAAGCATCATTTCAAGAGGCTCGAAAGTCTCCTTCTAAAAGGCTCGGGAGCCTCCTTTCAAGACGCTCAGAAGCCTTATTTCAAGAGGATCAGATGCGTCTTTTACAGAAGCTCGGAATTCTTCTGCAGAAGCCTTCTTCCAAAAGGCTTTGTAGCCTCAATTCAAGTTCTCAAAGTCTTTATATTTATACATAATTTGAACTGCAAAGTTTTACAAAGAAACAATTGCGCTGCTGTAGCACGAACTTTACAAAACTACCATTTTTACGGACGTTCCGGGTTTTCCGGAAGTACGTCAGGTGGCTACCTACGGTCATAGATAAGTGAGAACTGCGAATTAACTTCAAGGTCATTGTCAGAAATGATATAGAAAAAAAGAATTAAATAGATGAATAATTCATTATTGATCACTTTTCCCTATGCACCTGAGCCTTTAACATAACAAAAAAAATAAAAAATAACTCGAGCCTTTTATCGAAAAACTTTTATTATCTTCTCAATTGATAAAGAACTATTTTTTTAAGGAATACATGGTGGTTTGGTGCAAATTAGTCAACTGACTAAAAAGAGATCTCATTTTACTCAATGTGTTGTACTTTTTACAACAATGCGTGTCCCGGAAGGTTATCTACACAGTATAAAAATGTTACAGCATATATGATGTATCATTTTTTTTTTATTTTTTTTTGCATATAAGAAACGTTGGTTGTAAAATTGGAGGCTTTTGGACATAAAAATGTGGGTTCAAATGTTACCTTAGCGTGTAACTTTCAGAACTTTAATCTTGCAACAAGTCGGCTAGAAAAGTTGCAGTGCCTGAGATGTTGCAGAATAGTTGATGTAGCATTTGCGCAAATAGCATGAGGCCAGCTTTAAAATTCTCTGCTGGTACGTGATCGACCGATTTTGCAATTCCTGATTATAATACCTGGTATACAGTTCGGCTTTGAGTGATAAATCGGCCCACTTTTCATACCAACGAAATGGGTGCTTTAATGAAAAATCAACATCAGAACAGTAGTTACATGGCTACATTTTGCTGAATTATAGAGCTTGGGTAAGTGTTCGGTGTGACAACATGACATCTGGTTGTTCTCTGCAGCAACACAGTGTATTTACAAGAATGATCATATGGAGTAAATTAGACTGTACAATTTTGGTACAGATCGGTGGTCTTTCACCGGCATCTTCGGATTCATCTTTGCTCCACTCAGGCGTCGTGAGTTATCGTAAATATGTGGTTAATATTGAGTACCGTCGTCGGCGGTGACAATGGGTCAAATGGGGGTGAGAATGGGTCACTGTTTTAACTACAGTAGACTCTCTACATCTCGATGTTCTGTATCTCGATTTCTCTCCCTATGTTGATGGTTTCCTCGGTCCCTTTAATCTACATATATTTGGGCATTCCACATCTCGATAACCTCCCTATCTCGATATTTCTCTATCTCGATGTGATCTGATCATATTTTGTTCTAGATTCACTCTCCTTATGTCGATATGTTCAAATTTTTAGGCTACTAGACCATCTTCGGACAATAACAAACATATCAACAACAGGAAATGACATTTGTTTTGTTGTCGTTTTTCATAGCAACGAGCTTTTTTGGATCTAGTACCCATTTCAGTTTTCCTTCCATTCCTCAAACTCTCCTTATCTCGATGGTCCCTTCAATATCGAGATATGGAGAGGCGACTGTACTTAGAATACTTGTAGAATGGATTGAATGTATCTGAGAGCAAGAAGCCGTGCGGTAAGACGCGCGGCTACAAAGCAAAACCATGCTGAGGGTGGCTGGGTTCGATTCCCGGTGCCGGTCTAGGCAATTTTCGGATTGGAAATTGTCTCGACTTCCCTGGGCATAAAAGTATCATCGTGTTAGCCTCATGATATACGAATGCAAAAATGGTAACCTGGCTTAGAAACATCGCAGTTAATAACTGTGGAAGCGCTTAATGAACACTAAGCTGCGAGGCGGCTCTGTCCCAGTGTGGGGATGTAATGCCAATAAGAAGAAGAAGAAGAGGGCAAGAAGACTAAAATATAAGAGACCTTTTTGAACGAACTTGCTCTACGACCTCCAGGCTGCCGGTCAGAGCGATGACCCATTCTCACCCCCCAGACGGTATTGTTAAAGTGAATCCAGTTGCTTCCGATACTGCAAATCTCAGTGAATTCGTAAAGCTGAATAAACCTGTAAATATAGTTTCAATTGACCTTTTCGAAAAAAAAGGTTATTTGACAGGATGTTACAAAAAAGGTTCAAATACAAGAAGTTTATAGTCAACAGCTATGGGGCCGTACACATATTACGTAAGCAAAGGGGGGGTCGGCCAATATCTTACGCTACATATAAATAAAAAATCATTTGCATGAAAAAAATCTTACATGGGGGGAGGGGGGGTCGAAAAATCCAGAAAAGTTGCTTACGTAATAAGTGTACGATCCCTATCGTAACTTACTATTTACCGTCAAATAAAATGCTATGTGTCCTTACTGTGTCTCATTGACAATTTTCGACATTCGAACGGATGAATGAAGCGGGCTAATAACTCCTATGGTTTGTAGTTCGCCTCGACCCGTTCACCTCTCCCTGAGAATGAAAAGATGTCATAATTCTGCTTATTTTTTGTAAGGACAGTGTAAATTCCGAAGCACTTTCAGTGGAATGTATTAAGAATTCCCTTTGGAAAATGCGAAGAATTCTCTGTTGAACTATCGAAGAATTTCCAATGAAACTTCCGAAAAATTGCCCGTAGATATTCCGAAGAATTTCTGTGGTTAACCAGCTCCAAAAAAATCCCTTGAATATGTCAAAGAACTCCCGTGGAAAGTCCGAAAAATTTCATGTGGAAATCCCGAAGAAATTCCCGTGGCAAATTGGGCAACGAAAAGTTAGACGATGGATACGAGCAAGATGAACTAGGTAGATTTAGCAAATTGGACAAGCTCGAGAAATCTGGAAAAATAAAACAAGTTAGTTCAAATGAATGTCTGAGTTTTGGAGTGCCGGAAATTTAAGAGATTGATGCATTAGTTAGATTGAAAAAATCGCGATTTATATTCAAAAAGTAAAATACCGTCGTTCGGGGTGACATTGGGCCTAGGGGGTAAGATTGGGCCAAAAACGAAAAATGTTTCAACTCATAATATCTCAGAAACTGTTACGAATTTTAATGAAAACTTCAAACGGTTCGAAATTATATTAAAAATCACGTCTAGGAAATCACAAAAGAAATTCCAAGAACTAATGGTGCTCGTACGATAATGCTTGGAATTTGAATGTAAAACTATTGAGCTATTGAACCCGTATTAAAATAGTGTCAGTAATGCCCCACAAATCTATTACATAACTAGTTTTTAGATCGATGAATACCTGGTTATCATGTTACGATAATCTGTTGTTGTTTTATCGAATTTTATCAATATTTATATAACGGTTCTGGTTTTTCGTAGCAACGAGCAATGCACGCAAAAAAGGGGTGAGATTGGGCCAAGCCTTCAGTTGATTTGCTTTACATAGTTGGTAAGAGCCGTAATGTAGGCAATTATTTTGAATGAACGATTGAATCGTTTCATCGTCACCGCTGAACTATTTCATTTGGCCCAATGTCACCCCCTGTGCGGGGTGAGAATGGGCCAATTTTGAACAACATATAACTTTGGCACGGCAAATGCTGGGTAAAGCGTACCATTGGTACTTCGCGTACCTGAAGGAATAAAATAGACCCCATCTCGCGGTCCTTAGCCTCTTACCCAGCAACTCCTATCCCTACCTCCCCGCGGTGCTGGCCGGGATACGAGCAACCTTAGGGAAGATCGGGTAACCAACCCCAGTGGGAACTATGGTCGTATGCTGACAGGGAAGGGGGGTTTGCTCCTCTCCGGAGGTGCAAATCTTATTGAGCGTCTGTTCTCCATGTCAGGATCGGCTCACAACAGCGTCTGTTCTCCATGTTAGGGGCGGCTGATCATCGTCCGAGTGCCAGCGAGGGACTCTAAGTGAAACTGTGCACCATGGTCCACCGGAAATAAGGAGGAATGGTCCTCCGGAAATTTAGGGGGTTTGGTGTCAGGCCTTGCAAGCCAGCCTTTAAAAAATCATAAGCAACGAACAATCAACAAGAGAGTACGGACCGGAACCATCGGCGAAGACCACTGCGACGAAAAGGGACTAGCGATTGGAAACTCGGTTCGTGGAACTGCAAATCTCTCAACTTCATCAGGGAGCACACGCATACTCGCCGATGTGCTCAAGGACCGTGGATTCGGCATCGTAGCGCTGCAGGAGGTTTGTTGGAAGGGATCAATGGTGCGAACGTTTAGAGGTAATCATACCATCTACCAGAGCTGCGGCAACACACACGAGCTGGGAACAGCTTTCATAGTGATGGGCGATATGCAAAGGCGCGTGATCGGGTGGTGGCCGATCAATGAAAGAATGTGCAGGTTGAGGATCAAAGGCCGGTTCTTCAACTTCAGCATAATCAACGTCCATAGCCCACACTCCGGAAGCACTGATGATGATAAGGACGCATTCTACGCGCAGCTGGAACGTGAGTACGACAGCTGCCCAAGACACGACGTCAAAATCATCATAGGAGATTTGAACGCTCAGGTTGGCCAAGAGGAGGAGTTTAGACCGACTATTGGAAAGTTCAGCGCTCACCGGCTGACGAACGAAAACGGCCTACGACTAATTGATTTCGCCGCCTCCAAGAATATGGCCATTCGTAGCACCTACTTCCAACACAGCCTCCCGTATCGGTACACCTGGAGATCACCACTGCAGACAGAATCACAAATCGACCACGTTCTGATTGATGGACGGCACTTCTCCGACATTATCGACGTCAGGACATATCGTGGCGCTAACATCGACTCGGACCACTATCTGGTGATGGTTAAACTGCGCCCAAAACTATCCGTCATCAACAATGTTCGGTACCGACGACCGCCGCGGTACGACCTAGAGCGACTGAAGCAACCTGATGTCGCCACTGCATACGCGCAGCATCTCGAGGCAGCGTTGCCGGAAGAGGGTGAGCTCGATGGGGCCCCTCTTGAGGACTGCTGGAGTACAGTTAAAGCAGCCATTAACGACGCAGCGGAGAACAACGTCGGGTATATGGGTCGAAGTCGACGGAACGATTGGTTCGACGAAGAGTGCAGACAGATTCTGGAGGAGAAGGACGCAGCGCGGGCGGTTGCGCTGCAGCAAGGTACCCGGCAGAACGTGGAACGTTATAGACGGAAGCGGAGACAGCAGACCCGCCAGGAGAAGAAACGCCGCCTGGAAGAAGCGGAGTGCGAGGAGATGGAACAGCTGTGCCGTTCTCAAGATACACGCAAGTTCTATCAGAAGCTCAACGCATCCCGCAAAGGCTTCGTGCCGCGAGCCGAAATGTGCCGGGATAAGGATGGTAGCATCTTGACGGACGAACGTGTGGTGATCGAAAGGTGGAAGCAGCACTACGAGGAACATCTGCCGGCTTCGTTGACGGCCGCTCGACAACGGACCAGATCTTTACTGTACGGCAAATCCTTCAAAAATGCCGTGAATACCAGGTCCCAACGCACCATCTGTTCGTTGATTTCAAGGCGGCATACGACAGTATAGACCGCGTAGAGCTATGGAAAATTATGGACGAGAACAGCTTCCCTGGGAAGCTTACCAGACTGATCAAAGCAACGGTGGATGGTGTGCAAAACTGTGTGAAGATTTCGGGCGAACACTCCAGTTCGTTCGAATCGCGCCGGGGACTAAGACAAGGTGATGGACTTTCGTGCCTGTTGTTCAACATTGCGCTAGAAGGTGTCATGCGGAGAGCCGGGTGTAACAGCCGGGGTACGATTTTCAACAGATCCAGTCAATTTATTTGCTTCGCGGATGACATGGACATTGTCGGCCGAACATTTGCAAAGGTGGCAGAACTGTACACCCGCCTGAAACGTGAAGCAACAAAAGTTGGACTGGTGGTGAATGCGTCAAAGACAAAGTACATGCTTGTGGGCGGAACCGAGCGCGACAGGGCCCGCCTGGGAAGCAGTGTTACGATAGACGGGGATACCTTCGAGGTGGTCGAGGAATTCGTCTACCTCGGCTCCTTGCTAACGGCTGACAACAACGTTAGTCGTGAAATACGAAGGCGCATCATCTGTGGAAGTCGGGCCTACTACGGGCTCCAGAAGAAACTGCGGTCGGAAAGGTTCTCCACCGCTCCAAATGTGTCATGTACAAGACGTTAATAAGACCGGGAGTCCGCTACGGACATGAAACATGGACAATGCTCTAGGAGGACTTGCAAGCTCTCGGAGTATTCGAGAGACTGGTGCTTAGGACCATCTTTGGCGGTGTGCAAGAAGACGGTGTGTGGCGGCGAAGAATGAACCATGAGCTCGCCCAACTCTACGGCGAACCCAGTATCCAGAAGGTGGCTAAAGCCGGAAGGGTACGATGGGCAGGATATGTTGCAAGAATGCCGGACAGCAACCCTGCAAAGATGGTGTTCGCTTCCGATCCGGCAGGTACGAGACGGCGTGGAGCGCAGCGAGCGAGATGGGCAGACCAGGTGCAGAACGACTTGGCGAGCGTGGGGCGTATCCGAGGATGGAGAGATGCGGCCTCGAACCGTGCATTGTGGCGTCAAATTGTTGATTCAGTGTTATCTGTTTAGATGTTAACTAAATAAATGAATGAAAATGAAAAATAACTTTGAAGAATTTCCATAATTCATTTCCCCACACAGCGGTAAATTTATTATTCAAGCTTGTACCTAACTAATTAAAACTTGATTCCAATGTTAACTACTAGAGCTTTGTAACATTTACTTGGAGCATACCACATTTTGGCCCAATGACACCCCCGTTGGGGGTATAAAAAAATCACCCAATTGTTTGCTCATAAAAGAAAATTGAGGAATTTTAACACATTTCAGGAAAACATCGGGAAATTAATGGAAAAACAGGCTTGGCATATATGAAAAATGGGCACGTCAGGCACAAGATGCCTTGCAGAGTTTCCAAGACTGTTATAAAACTAAAAATGTATGGGTCATATACATTTTTAATTTGTTTGACTTAACCTGAACAAAAAAAAACAAAACGAATGCGTTCTGTGGCGCCTTCCTCTCTATATGTCAAGCCTTTGATTTCCAACTTCAAGTTGGAAGTTGGAAAAGTTCTCCTTTCGCAGCTACTCTGTCCGATGTAACTTTTGATGAGAACGAGATGGAATTTATGTATGCTGGCGTGCTTCCCGTTCCGTTACCAACCCAAGCCACAACGTGTACAATCCGACATCACCTTCCTGTTCCTGGGTAACAAATTTCACATCCCAATTTGTAATACATCTAACTTTCCTGTGTTTCAGTGCAGTCCCAGGATGGCGTGGCGTCGTCGTTCACCAAAGCCTCACAGCGCACAAATGATTGCCGTCGGAGAAAAACACCCAACAAATGCTTCTGCTGAGGGAATGCATGAGACGTCACTTACCATCAACACCCGCCATCGCATTGTCGTGAGCGTGGCTCTGGGCTGACTGTGGGAACTACATCCCACAATCACAATGCACCATTCCAGAAGCCCCGGGAACATATATTTTCAGGCTGCAGCATCCGCGCGGTAACGACCGTCGTCGTCATGGATCGTAGCCACACAGCGCTTGCTTGGATCACGTCGGTGCTAAATGAAAATATAACTTTGGAACCCTGTGTTTGCAAAAATGGAGGAACAAACAAAAATTTTAAATGTTTATTGTTGGCATTAAAACATTTTTTAGGTGTTCCTACACAACAAATTCGGAAGCGTGATGCCGTCCAGTGTTTGTGGCCGTTGACGAACGGTACGAGCTTTCCATTTTTCAGATGAGAATTCAACGCAAAACGCGGTGCAAAAAGTTAGAGAGTTTCATTTTCCTCATGGTGTTCCTCGTTCGCACCCATAATAGTTTTGTGTCGGAGCATAATTTGTAATGATGAATGTTGCCATGAGGCACGCATTGGATGTACATACTAACTCTATCGTGCGTTAAAATTAACGTTTTTTGAATGAACGTTTTAAAGCTTTTGTACAGGCAATTGCAGTTTTGTTTCGTGCTTCCATTGTTGTGAGTTTTTCTCACAAAAAAATGGGATGAAAGTCAGGCACATCTAACATCATTCGTAATATTGCTTTCAGAACGCAGATTAAAAGAGAAGAAGTAACACACTTTGTGACATAATATTTAACTTCCATTCTACCAGAACAGTAGTGCATTCCATTCCCAGTAATTAAATTCCAAGTATTTGTGCAATAGAAAAATTAAATTAAAATTTAATTGTTTTTCTTCTACCTTTCATCACTTTGGCGCTGTACAAAGGCGAGCTTAACTGTTCCTAGGAGATGTAATCGTTTCCTAACTGCTCCGTTCTCCATTGCCAGCACTGACAGGCAAGACTTCATCCTGGCCGGTCGGTAATCCTGGAACAACCAACCATTTTTTCACAAACACACAATTACTCGTCGCACACAGCACAGCAAGTGGTCGTTGTAAATAAGTAAAAACCCCACATTCCTCACCACGATCAACTGTCGATTTACTTCAGTATTCTTTTCGCATCCATCCCTGGTTTGCCAATTGTCAGCAGTGCTTCCTCGAAGTTGTTTACCATTGCTGTTGCTACTGCCACCAGTCTTCTGCCGCAAACCCGTTGGCCGCGGTATCACCCACCACTTGGCAACAACGTCGGCACCTCCCCTGATGGGAAATGGCACGTTCAACTTTTGCAATTATTTATGCGCGCAGTTTTATTATTGCTTTCTCAGCATCCGGTTCCCCCCTGACAAACCCTTTCATTCCCTCGAAAGGAACTTGGCACTTTGATTGCTCCTACCGGTCCCATTACGAAACTAGCTTCATTATCATCCTTCGCACATCCCGCCGAGAAGCTTCCACTAGAACGACAGTCGCATGTTTTTTTTTCAGTTATTCCGGCAAGTCCTTAGCAAATTGTAAACTACCAAGCTGCTCCATTGCGACAAACTATATTCTGTTAACGTTAACTCATTTCAGCTCGGTCGTACATAACACACAAACCACATAAGGCCAAGCACACATGAACATAGCGACACTTCCTTTTAAAACTGGCAAAAGCCAACCTCTAGTGAATCGTTTCAAATTTGCATAATCTGAGTTTTCTAATCCTTTAAAGCGATGCAATCTACCAGAACGTTTCAATTCCACCCACAATGCTACAGCTATTTGCTCCTATCGTCACCAACATATCTGCACGCGTATAATACGTTTTCCTCACACAACTAAAGAAGAAGCATCAGAGCATTGGTGGGTTGGGTGTGCAGTTCACGATTTAATGAAGCATGGCTCGTCTTTTATCGCCTGCTTCCTCTCGAGGCAACATCGCAATCGCACCGACCGACGACGACGACGACTCGGCTGCACAGCCGGTTTCAGTGCAGTCAAGGGTTAAAGTTTCGGTCGGAACAATTATGCGAAGGAGTCGAAGTGTGGCTTTGCAATTAATTCAAATGTTTTCAATCGGGCCGAGTCGGCGCTGCTGTAGGGAAGAGTGTTACAGGACGCACCAATATGTTTTGTCCTTCCTGTCTATCTTGTCTTGTTCGGGGCATTTCTTGGATGGTATATTGATATAATATGTGTGCATCTGGAAATTTGAGCTCCTTAACACAATTGAAACTGATAGATTATTTTGGAGAAAATAGCAATTTCGATCGACCGTAAAACGATTTTCATCTTATCCTGTCGGTCAACCGTTGAGATAAAGTTACTTAAAACCAGTGGTGTGGCCACGTTCCAAGACGTGGGTAGGACAAAAACTGTATTATTCAATTTTTGGAATTCTTTTTCAGAATTTCAGGGACTTTCCGGAGATCCTCTCGGATTTCAAGAGATTTTTTTGGTCATTCTGAGATAAGTAAAACTTCCCATGACTGTTAAGCAGAGCGTTAATGAATAAAGCTTCCAATGAATAATTAAATTTATTATGATTAAATTATTCAGCTCTATGATTAAAGATTATGATTAATGATTTATTCATTTTTGACAATGATTAATGATTATGATTAACGATTAAATTAATTTTTGACAATGATTAACGATTATGATTAATGAATAAATTGTCGTGATTAAATGTCGACACAATATGTGTATGATTAATGATTAACGATCAATATGATTAATGATTATGATTAATCAAATTAAATGATTTGCATAATGATCAATAATCAAGTAACTTTTATACCAAATTATGTTTTTAAAAGTACGAATTATATATAATTTATTATTAATTTATAATTAATTATATATAATTATAATATACAAAGTATGATTATGATTCAAGAATAATGAATAAAAGCGATGAGTTCAATGATTAAAATTGATGATTTCATTAAGTTTATTTATTAAACTTAAAACAGTAATCTTATATATAAAAATGAAATGGTCTGTGTTCGTATCCGCATAACTCGCAAACGGCTGGATGGATGTTTTTCATTTCTTCAGCAGAAACATTCGTTATAGTTTCCGACGGGTTTATATGATATTTTTTCATGCGAAACTCACGAATTAGGTTGAGTAAATCGTGAAAAACTAAAACATGATTTTGTATGGGAATCTTTGCATGGGCAGTTGAAAACGCACATTTTCGCCTACTATGCAGGACAACGTCTGCCGGGTCGACTAGTCTTATATATATAAAAATGAAATGGTCTGTGTTCGTATCCGCATAACTCGAAAACGGCTGGATGGATTTTTTTCATTTCTTCAGCAGAAACATTCGTTATAGTTTCCGACGGGTTTATATGATATTTTCTAATGGGAAAATTACGAGTAAGGTTGAGCAAACCGCGAATAACTAAAATTGTGATTTCTATGCGAACTTTGCATGGGCAGTTTGGAATGCACATTCTCGCCTACTATGCAGGACAACGTCTGCCGGGTCGACTAGTAATGATTAAATCTAAAATCTATGGTTAACGATTAGTGATTAACGATTGAATCGTATTTTTTGTATGATTATGATTAATGAATAATGACTCCCGTAATGCTGGGTGGACACCTTTACGTGGTGTGTTGCGAGGTAAGATCTACCACGGTCACATTGCCAGCTACAGGCAAATCCTGACCCAACGAAAACCTTCCCCAATTTCCAATTCTGTAGTGCTTATGAAATTGTCGGTAAGTCATTAAGTAAATACTACACTAATCCTTCCTTCCAACTTCCTAGATGCTTCCCAACCGCAGATAGTAATACTCATGTCCCTGTAATGTTTTTCTTAGATTGGAATCAAGGATTTAACCCCCCTTGATTTCTGATAGCATTCTGGAAAAGCATTTCAAAATAAACATGAGTATAATTAAAGTGTCCAATCTTCTAATGCTGTGCTAGCGCTTCTTTTATTTTCAGAATTGTCATCACATCTGTTACCGAGGAAAGAAGCTGACGTTACCGTCTACTAATGATGATTTTCTTCTTCTTTTCTTATTTATAGTGAACGTAGTTATTCTGAACACGACGTCAATCATCACTTGCCGAATGGAGCATTTCATAACTTTTTAATAGCTACGCTCCCAACGAAAAACTCATTTATTTAATATTTCATTATTATGTATATTAACTGGAAGCGTGTGGTACGGAAGGTCCCCGCTTTCTTCCTTTCCCCATCTATTCCAAGATATGGGTCGACTTTAAGAGTTTACAAATTTTGGAGTTGCTCAGTACCTAGGAGTCATCTCCGCGGTGCATGCTACGTAGTGAAAAGAAAAATGACTGAATTAAGAAATCGTCATTTTCCAGGATGCTTTCAAGTATTTTGCTGCGCAAGTATGATATTAGATTTGATTAGATTAGATTATGATTAATGAATAATGATTAAATAACCCATTATTCATTAATCATGATTAAATCTATGATTAATCACTAATGCTCTGGTGTTAAGACAATCATTGCATTTCCAGAGGTTATAGTACATTTCCAAGAAGTATGTCTTCAAACATCTTTACGAATTAACAGAATTGGTTATGGTTTTCCGTAAATTTTGAAAAAATATTTAATGGATTCAAGCAATCATCACAAACTTCTAGGAATTCGAACCTTCAGAAATCTTTAGCAACATCGCTACAATCTACCAGTAAAGCTTATGATCGTCCAGGAATCTTTCAGGGTGTTCAGTACTAGTTGTAGTACAGTACAGTACAGTAGTATTTATGGGTTTTCAGAAATCTCAAGAATAATGTTACTCCGTATTTGAGACTTCTTTCTTCTAAGATTTCATGCAAACATAGGTATATGTGTGATTCCTATAGATTTCCAAAAACTCTAAGAAGCTTTCAGACTTTTTTTTTCTCATAGGCTTGCTAACAAACATCCATGTGTGATACAATCATCATAAACTACTTCATTTTTTGCATATTTCTGCAATTGATCTCTCATATCCTTGTTTAGTTTCTCAATTACTGGAGATGAGCTCGGGAGTCTCATATACAGGAGGTCTGGCGAAGACTACCTCGCATAATGTGGCATATACTACATTACTTTTTCAAGTGAATCGTCGATGTACACTTCAGTACACTTTCCGTACACTTTCAGTACACTTGTTACTACGATGCACGCGATGGTAAAAACATGCAGAAATATGAATGAATGAATTAAATTTGGAAATCGTTTGTTGTAAGCATCACCTAACCAAGAAACGGAAAACCAAATCGACCACGTTCTAATCGACGGTAAATTCTTTTCCGACATCACGAACGTACGCACTTACCGCAGTGCGAATATTGAATCCGACCACTACCTCGTTGCAGTATGCCTGCGCTCAAAACTCTCGACGCTGTACATCACGCCGCGGCATAACATTGGGCGGCTACAAGACGGTAGACTAACCCAAGAATACGCGCAGCAGCTGGAAGTGGCACTCCCAACGGAAGAGCAGCTAGGCGCAGCGTCTCTTGAAGATGACTGGAGAGATATTCGATCCGCCATTGGTAGCACCGCAACCGCTGCACTAGGCACGGTGCCCCCGGATCAGAGAAACGACTGGTATGACGGCGAATGTGAGCAGTTAGTAGAAGAGAAGAATGCAGCATGGACGAGATTGCTGCAACACCGCACGAGGGCGAACGAGACACGATATAAACAGGCGCGGAACAGTCAAAACTCGATTTTCCGGAGGAAAAAGCGTCAGCAGGAAGATCGAGACCGTGAAAAGACGGAGCAACTGTACCGCGCTAATAACACACGAAAGTTCTATGAGAAGTTAAACCGTTCACGTAAGGGCCACGTGCCACAGCCTGATATGAGCAAGGACATAAACGGGAACTTTCTTACGAACGAGCGTGAGGTGATCCAAAGGTGGCGGCAGCACTACGAAGAACACCTGAATGGCGTTGTGGCAGACGAAGATGGCGGTATGGTGATGGACTTGGGGGAACGCGCGCAGGACATAATTCTACCGGCTCCGGGTCTCCAGGAAATCCAGGAGGAGATTGGTCAACAAAGCCCCTGGGGTTGACCAACTACCAGGAGAGCTATTTAAACACGGTGGTGAGGCACTGACTAGAGCGCTGCACTGGGTCATTACCAATATTTGGGAGGAGGATGTTTTGCCGCAGGAGTGGATGGAAGGTGTCGTGTGTCCCATCTACAAAAAGGGCGATAAGCTGGATTGTAGCAACTACTGCGCAATCACATTGCTGAACGCCGCCTACAAGGTACTCTCCCAAATTTTATGCCGTCGACTAGCACCAATTGCAAGGGAGTTCGTGTGGCAGTACCAGGCGGGTTTTATGGGCGAACGCTCCACCACGGGCCACGGAAATGCCGCGAATACAACGTGCCCACACATCATCTATTCATCGACTTCAAAGCCGCATATGATACAATCGATCGGGACCAGCTATGGCAGCTAATGCACGAAAACGGATTTCCGGATAAACTGACACGGTTGATCAAAGCGACGATGGATCAGGTGATGTGCGTCAATAAGTCCGTCCAGCTATTTGGTTTCGCCGACGACATAGATATTAGGAGAAGATGGAGGAAGCCTACATTAGACTGAAGAGGGAAGCTAAGCGGATCGGACTAGTCATCAACACGTCGAAGACGAAGTACATGATAGGAAGAGGTTCAAGAGAAGACAATGTTAGCCACCCACCGCGAGTTGGCATCGGTGGTGACGAAATCGAGGTGGTAGAAGAATTTGTGTACTTGGGCTCACTGGTGACTGCCGAAAATGACATCAGTAGAGAAATTCGGAGACGCTAGTGGCTGGAAATCGTACGTACTTTGGACTCCGCAAGACGCTCCGATCGAATAGAGTTCGCCGCCGTACCAAACTGACAATCTACAAAACGCTCATTAGACCGGTAGTCCTCTACGGACACGAGACCTGGACGATGCTCGTGGAGGACAAACGCGCACTCGGAGCTTTCGAAAGGAAAGTGCTGCGTACCATCTATGGTGGTGCAGATGGCGGACGGTACGTGGAGGAGGCGAATGAACCACGAGTTGCATCAGCTGTTGGGAGAACCATCCATCGTTCACACCGCGAAAATCGGAAGACTGCGGTGGGCCGGGCACGTAGCCAGAATGTCGGACAATAACCCGGTGAAAATGGTTCTCGACAATGATCCGGCAGGCACAAGAAGGCGAGGTGCGCAGCGGGGAAGGTGGATCGATCAGGTGGAAGATGAATTGCGGACCCTCCGCAGACTGCGTGAATAAGTCTGCCTTAGTCTGAATAAATAAATAAATAATTGTTGTAAGCATCAAATATCATCAAAAACCAATGCTTCTTTGTTCGAATAACTTGTTTGAATAAATCCTAACGTGTAAATTTATGACAAATGTTCAGCTTCTGATTTTTAAGAATTTAACGGTAAATCGCACATTGGCAATTATATTACTCAAATGTCCAGAGAAAGAAGAGGAATAATAATATAATAAATTAGCAATGATTTGTAATAAATTCAAGAATTTTGTAGAACAACGACTTCTAGGGAAAACAGTATTTTTATGCACTTAAAAGCTTGAAAATCACTTTAACATGGTCAAAACGTGAACGGAACGATTGGCATTGTTCACAAGACTTGTAGAGCACATCGAAAGCTTCCGTTTAGAGGTTGTTGCGACAATTTTTGACGTTTATATCTCTCGTTAGATTTTTTTTTTTCAAAATTGAAAATAGCCCAAAACACTAAATCGACTTGAGTCACCTCGAAATTTTATCCGAATTAGCTGAAAATTTGACAGGAGGCTTATTTTAGCATAAGGATTGTGATTCTGGGCTGACTGGTTGAATTTTTGATACTTTTACTAAAAACTAATACTAAAAACATGAAGAGGTCTAATCTACATCATATTGCTAATATTCGCATTAAAAAAAATGGCTATATTTTGCTGCCGAGTTTTCATTAGCCAAAACGCCTTTTAGCTTGCAGCTCTCAGGGTACAACGGAACACGCGTCGGCAAATCAGCATTCTGGTATGAACAGTGCGTGGAGACGCATAGTACATTGTATGTTAGTCCTAGTAGGACATTTCGCCTCGCCAAAATGTTAGATATTTCATCAAAATGTGGATAATTTCAATTTTGCTCACCTTTCTGTCTATTATTTTTGCACTTTTGTCGCCTAATTTACGTAATTTTAGGTTTGGTTTTGTTACGGCCATCTCAAAAACGATAAGAATAAAGGAATAACTAAAATAAAAACTCCCTCTAAAAAAATAGAAATTGTCCATAAACAATTAGGACATGAGCAATTAACAAATATTAAATGGACTCGTCTTAGACGGTTGAATACATTCCACTATAAAGAGCTTAAAATATATTTTCCAAAAAATGAGAATGCCAAGATTCTTTTTGTACTTATGGGAATAATATTGATTCTCAAAATTTTCAATCTTTCATTCTTCAAGTTTAGTAGACCATCTAGACTGCCCAAGTTCCCTTTTTTTCTGACTATTCGAAAGCGTTACAGAATTTCTAGACATTCAATTGATTCTCCAGATTTTACAGATTCATAATAGAAGCGGGATGTTTTCCGTGACGCCTGTCAATGCTGGACAAGTAGGCTGTATTCGGACGTTTGGTCACTTCAATCTAATCTAGATACTAATAGATCTTATATAATTGATCCATGTTAAATCTGGTTTGAAAGAAATTGGGTGTAGGGTAAACGGTCCGGTGGTTGTGGGTGTACCAATAGTTGCGGTAGTGCACTTTACGCAAAAACTGCGGATTGAATTGCAGACGTGAAGTAATAATCGGTAGTTCTCATTATATTACTTTATTATTTCATCAGCTTTGCACCAATAGTTGCGGAAGTGTTCCTATAGTTGCGAGCTCCATAAGAAAACAATGGGATTCACAACTAATGAATGCAAATTAAAGATTACCCCAACTATGGGAGCAGTGTGACTCATTTTAGGTGAAGCATTCACACCCTGGAGGAACCGATGTATTCTCATAGCAAAGAGGAGTGAAAAATGTTTGGAAATAATCCGTAAGGTTAGTAAAATGAAGTATCTTTAAATTACAAACGATTGAATAGTGTTGGGGCGTGCTCAGTTCCGCCAGTATTGGATCATTTACCCTACAAGAAAATGTAGATTTTTTTAATCCGAAATGTGCAATCCGAAATAATATTTTTGAACACACATTTAGTTTATTATTTTTTAAATTTTATTTTCAACATTACAGTTTTAGTAATTAGAAAGTGAAATCTTATTTTTCCTTGCACTGTATTTTGTCAAAAATCTGACATACAACAAAAAACCCAGCAGCACAAATAAGACAGAATGGTTGCAGCTATTTGAATATAACCAAATTCGGTCACATATGAGTTGCAGTTACCTATGTGGAACATGTGTGCAGTGAAAATGTTCCACAAATTCATATACTACAAAAATGTAACCACATGAAACCATGAATTCGAAAATCGGTTTCATAATAAGCTAAAGTTGTAAACAAATCTATCCAGCTTTTTACGTTTGCCATACATTTGATTAGGGGTTATTCAATCATGGCATATGCTGTGTACAATTTATTACAGAAGAATCGGTGTAGCCTCGACATAGAGATTGTTATACCATCTGTCAAATGTTCGTATTTTGTTCCTAATTACAGTCGACTCTCTACATCTCGATGTTCTATATCTCTATATCTCTCTCTATGTCGATAACTTTTGTCGGTCCCATCTATCTACATACATTTTTGCTTTCTACATATCAATAATCTCGATGTGTTCTGGTCATATGTTGTTCAGGATTCTCTCTCCATATGTCCATATCAAATTTCTAGGCCACTTGACCATTTTTGATCAATAACAAACAAATCGAGAACAAGGAATGATGTTTGTTTTGTTGTCGTTTTTCGTAGCAACGATTTTTTTTTCGATCTAGTACCCATTTCAATTTTCCTTCCATTCCTCGATCTCTCCTTATCTCGATGGTCCCTTCAATATCGAGATGTGGAGAGGCGACTGTAACTGTCGTTTTGTTAAAGATTTCCACTCCTAATTAGATTATATATTTTAGTTTTTGGGATGTCTTTGAAGTCGATGGGTCAAATATCGAAGGGAATGGCTGCAATAGACTAGACCACTTTATGAATCATGTATCCAGTAACGCGATTCTCAGATCCGTTCACATTCGAACACAACTTTTCATCAGCATACTGTACTAGTTTCAAGGGTGTCATTAGCTCTAACAGGAGATACATCCCTTATCTTTCTTCGGTATTGAAACTGATCGATATTTATTTGAAAATATGCATTTTTCAGGGTTGGCCAAATTAGGCACTAAGGTGGCCAATACCGGTACACTTCCCTTATGAGAGTCTTAGAAAATGATCACGAAAGTTGTCATTTTGTAGCATGGCACAATACATGTTTCTTAAACTTAAGAATTGCGTTTAACATTGAGTGAGTAGCTTTTGATATTATGGTTTGCTAAAACAGCCGCGATTCGTTCTCGGCCTCGATTTGCGATACCACGTTCGCGTCGAAAGAAAAGATAACCAAAAGGAAAAAAAACCGTACGACTGTTTATAACCATTGCCAATTCTTTTTCGCCTAGAAATAGTTAGCTCTGTCGACTTGCCGAAGTTCAATGGAGACTTTTCCCGTTGAATATAGTTCCGGGACACATTCACATCGATGGTTCAAGTGAATGACAATAGTTGACACAGTTGACAACCTCCAATACCTTCTTCAATCTATCGAAAGTAGTGTCAAGAAGCCCTTCGAGTTGGTTGACATCAACGCCAACTGCTACACTACACTATAATTCTAGAGTGCTTTGAGAATAGGTCGTATGTGCAAAAGAGAGGCTCTCTTTGCTTGCGCTCTCTTTCGCTAATAGATAAGCTAGTTTTGCATTTTTTGCTTCATTTTCACATCAGTATATTAGACAAAGCTGTTGTCTTTGGATATCTGGCAAGAAATCCGAAGTAAACTTTAGTATAGTTTTGTAATAATCAAAAGAGAAAGAAAGCAAAGAGAAACTCTCTTTTGCACATACGACCTATTCTCAAAGCAATCTAGAATTATCAACGTCATGTTCGCATTGTAGTCAAACAAATTCCAAGCATCACGCTAGCAAATACGCAATTCCATGTTCCCGGAAACGTAGATCTATTCATCGATAGTTCAATGTACTCGAAACTTCAAACGAAACGAAAATTTTTCTGGGGCATGGTTTCTCGTGAGTAATTCAACCATTCTTTGGTAGGATGGTCTCACATCTCGCTCGGCTTACAGTGTTCCACGCATGAGTTACCTTTCTACGCAATTCTGGGACATGGACACACATGCATGGGGTCCTGTTCGATCTACGGAAGATGGCCTATCGAAGACGACGCGTAACTCTGCAGAGCGGTACATTGTGCTTCTTCAGAGGAATGCCTCAATCCAACTCTACTTCAAAAGCCAAATAATACAACATAGTCATCCTACTTGGTTGGCATTGTACAAACAATACATAAGAGAGTTAGTTCTGAAAATAGATTGCGAGAGTTCGGCTATGTGCCTGGTACTGGGATTGTAGTTTCATCAGGAAGACGAAGATCTTTCGTAGCTTAGTAGGGAAAACACCTGTCTAGTGTTCTGATTTCGCCAATACATTTTACGAACTAAATCTGACACAGAATCTGCTTTCTGCTCTGTTAGCTAGCAGTCTTCACGTTAGCTACAGCTCCTGCTAGACACAATCCGCTAGAAATTCTGGATCGTTGGCGGTAGTCTAGTCAACTCAAGCCAATTCTGCACTTGTTTCCGATCAAAGCCCACTCTAATCCAGCGCAGCACATTCGTCAATCGAAACCAAAACTTCAACTGGTGCTCCGGTTTTGCAGGCAAATCGGCAAAGAATTTTTCCGATTGAACATGAGCGGTTATTGCGTTTGAAAGTTGTGTTCAAAAACTAATTCAGAATTTATTTAAAAGCCAATATATTCATATTTTTAAGGTTGTCTATTGGAATAATCTGAGTCTGAGCTCAAGTAAAATATTGTGGATTACCATTCAATTCTATTGTTCAACGGTTGATAACTATGTCATCTTGACACCGATATTCAATTTTCGAATAAACCACCGCTTGCGAAAGACTCAATTTGCATTACGCCCACAATACACTGCTACCTGCCACGGTCATAAATTCACCCGAACTTGAGATCCCAGACATTCCCGGTATAAATTACTGTCTGCAGCACTAGACTTTGGAGATTCACAGTGCCGAGCTTTCAACTTATGGCTGGCGCGGTGCTCAATCACCATAAAATAAAATTAAAATCCAATTCCAATTTCATCTCAGCAGAGCTGCTGCGGCCGCCACCATCTCACCGCATGGACCACAATCTGTTTGGCCACTCGCTTCTCTTCACTAACTGCTGCAAATCGTACTTTGTATTTATATGCCGGCAGTGCGCACCCTCCCCCTCCTAGATATCAGTTTGACGTCGCATGCATTTAAATCATGCATCGCAATCGCCACCGTCCCCTTGTGGCGCCACCAATAGGGCCACGTTATAACGGACCGATGGCACATAAACACAGTGAAGGTGTTATCGTCGCATGCTGCGATCTCGGCGATGATTCTGCTCGGAGCTCGGCTATAGATACGGGACATGGCATGCTACGTGTAGTGGGAGTATGGATGGAGTTCACCATTTAAGGTGTGGTTCTCGTTCGCCAGTGGTCGTCCGATATGTCCATCGGAAGCGATGCGCTGGAGCAAACAAACAGCAAACCTGGCGCACTTGTGAGGTGATCTGCGCAATTGGTTTCGTGTGCCAAATTAAATCAGATCGCAATTATTTGTCTATTTTAATTTAATAAATTAGTGCCGATGGAGTTGTGCTGCTGGTTGTAAGCTAAGGGTGGCTTTTAGGCATTGGTTGCATGAATATGATCTTGGAGCATACATCTGTTTTCCACCAGTCATTTTTGCACTGAGGTACTTCTTTTCAAATCCATCAAGAGGTCTGACTAACTGGGAAGCCATCTGTTTTTGAATGGAAATTGTGTGAACTGGAACGAAAATGTATCAATCAAATTGATACACGTTCGCGGGAAACAAGGTACATAAAACCAACATTGCATGCATGATTCTCCTGTATGTGGTTTTCAATCCCCACAGCCGTCGGATGTTGTTTACTTTTTTTTAAATTAATCGTTCCCTATCTGTGTCAATCCGGTCGGTGATGGATTTTTATTTGTTTTTCCTGCAGGATTGTTTACGTTATCGGAGCTTTTTTGTCCTGTCCGGTTGACTTTGTATCTGCACAATTTGCATGGTTGAAATAATCTGTACACAATATCCGACGGTTTGTATACCAGGATAGGAGGACAAGTGTTAAGTTTCAACCTTCATTCGTTTCCAAAACGATGTAAAAATCGCACTTTAAAATGTGCTGGGCATCCTGAATTCATTGATCGATTCCAATCCCAAAACTCAACATCGTCCCAGTGGCTATAAATTTAGGTACGATACAATGAAAAAATACCTACAGCAGCGCTCGCATTCAACCTGAATCTGTGGAGGGCAGGAATGATTTATATATTTATTTGAGCACCCGATATCCGATAATCACACAGCAACAACCAATCGGAAAATATGACTCCTTGGAGGGGGTTGTACTCGCCTGCATCTTTAGCAGCACTGATAGCAACAATGAAAATCAAGAAAATGGACTGTGCAGAACGGTACAAAGCGAACAAGGGACAAAAGATGAATTGATTTTCACCGTTCTGGAAAATAGGTGAAAAAGCAATCCACCTACATATAGTTACAACTTTGCGATTGTGGTAAGGAAAAACACTATTTTTCTCAAGGTGCGCTAGCTTATAAGTATTGCTCTAATTTAGCTGCGTTTGCGTTATTCTGATTAAGTGTCGATTTCCTGCTTCGACAGCAATGCGGGCGACTAGAAAGTATCCAACTTTGAGCGGGAATGATTATGATAGTTTCTGGCGCACGGGGTACTGGAAGTTACGGGGGCTGAATAGAATGATCGGGACAGGCAAAATTTTATCAAAATTCAAATGACCATAACTCCGTGAAATATCAACGGATTTATTTGGTTCTGACAGCGTTCGGCGGGAAAATCAATCAAGTTTTGGAAAACTAGTTCAAATCCATGCCCAGACCGCTGGATACCAGAGATATTACGCATTATTTGAGGGTATACCAAAAATGCATTTATTTGAGCGCTTGTGTTTTTCACTTGGGTGAAATATTGACCCTTTTTATATTTTTTACAAAAACTAGAGCTTTTCTGTGTTGATTGATATGTTGATATCACAGATCGGACAATAAACACCTGAGATATGACCGCTTCCGTGAAATCCGTGAAACCGGTTCCACCCATTGTAGCACGCACACTATTGTTCTCGGAGACAGCGTTCTTGTACCAAGTGATACCCCATGGCCATAGTTATACCTTCTTCCAATTATATCAATATGGGTATCAAAATTCACGGCAAATGCTGGGTAAAGCGTACCATTGGTACTTCGCGTACCTGAAGGAATAAAATAGACCCCATCTCGCGGTCCTTAGCCTCTTACCCAGCAACTCCTATCCCTACCTCCCCGCGGTGCTGGCCGGGATACGAGCAACCTTAGGGAAGATCGAGTAACCAACCCCGGTGGGAACTATGGTCGTATGCTGACAGGCAAAGGAGCGGTTTGCTCCTCTTCGGAGGTGCAAATCTTATTGAGCGTCTGTTCTCCATGTCAGGATCGGCTCACAACAGCGTCTGTTCTCCATGTTAGGGGCGGCTGATCATCGTCCGAGTGCCAGCGAGGGACTCTAAGTGAAACTGTGCACCATGGTCCACCGGAAATAAGGAGGAATGGTCCTCCGGAAATTTAGGGGGTTTGGTGTCATGCCCTGCAAGCCAGCCTTTGAAAAATCATAAGCAACGAACAATCAACAAGAGAGTACGGACCGGAACCATCGGCGAAGACCACTGCGACGAAAAGGGACTAGCGATTGGAAACTCGGTTCGTGGAACTGCAAATCTCTCAACTTCATCGGGAGCACACGCATACTCGCCGATGTGCTCAAGGACCGTGGATTCGGCATCGTAGCGCTGCAGGAGGTTTGTTGGAAGGGATCAATGGTGCGAACGTTTAGAGGTAATCATACCATCTACCAGAGCTGCGGCAACACACACGAGCTGGGAACAGCTTTCATAGTGATGGGCGATATGCAAAGGCGCGTGATCGGGTGGTGGCCGATCAATGAAAGAATGTGCAGGTTGAGGATCAAAGGCCGGTTCTTCAACCTCAGCATAATCAACGTCCATAGCCCACACTCCGGAAGCACTGATGATGATAAGGACGCATTCTACGCGCAGCTGGAACGTGAGTACGACAGCTGCCCAAGCCACGACGTCAAAATCATCATAGGAGATTTGAACGCTCAGGTTGGCCAAGAGGAGGAGTTTAGACCGACTATTGGAAAGTTCAGCGCTCACCGGCTGACGAACGAAAACGGCCTACGACTAATTGATTTCGCCGCCTCCAAGAATATGGCCATTCGTAGCACCTACTTCCAACACAGCCTCCCGTATCGGTACACCTGGAGATCACCACTGCAGACAGAATCACAAATCGACCACGTTCTGATTGATGGACGGCACTTCTCCGACATTATCGACGTCAGGACATATCGTGGCGCTAACATCGACTCGGACCACTATCTGGTGATGGTTAAACTGCGCCCAAAACTATCCGTCATCAACAATGTTCGGTACCGACGACCGCCGCGGTACGACATAGAGCGACTGAAGCAACCTGATGTCGCCACTGCATACGCGCAGCATCTCGAGGCAGCGTTGCCCGAAGAGGGTGAGCTCGATGGGGCCCCTCTTGAGGACTGCTGGAGTACAGTTAAAGCAGCCATTAACGACGCAGCGGAGAACAACGTCGGGTATATGGGTCGAAGTCGACGGAACGATTGGTTCGACGAAGAGTGCAGACAGATTCTGGAGGAGAAGGACGCAGCGCGGGCGGTCGCGCTGCAGCAAGGTACCCGGCAGAACGTGGAACGCTATAGACGGAAGCGGAGACAGCAGACCCGCCTTTTTCAGGAGAAGAAACGCCGCCTGGAAGAAGCGGAGTGTGAGGAGATGGAACAGCTGTGCCGTTCTCAAGATACACGCAAGTTCTATCAGAAGCTCAACGCATCCCGCAAAGGCTTCGTGCCGCGAGCCGAAATGTGCCGGGATAAGGATGGGAGCATCTTGACGGACGAACGTGTGGTGATCGAAAGGTGGAAGCAGCACTACGAGGAACATCTGAATGGCGCTGAGAGTACAGGCAGTGAAAGTCAAGGCAGCGGAGGAGATGACTACGTCAGTTCAGCGGACGATGGAAGCCAACCAGCCCCCACCTTGAGGGAAGTTAAGGATGCCATTCAACAGCTAAAGACCAATAAAGCAGCTGGTAAGGATGGTATCGGAGCTGAGCTCATCAAGATGGGCCCGGAAAAGCTGGCCACTTGCCTGCACATACTGATAGTCAGAATCTGGGAAACCGAACAGCTACCGGAGGAGTGGAAGGAAGGGGTTATATGCCCCATCTACAAGAAAGGCGACAAACTGGAGTGTGAGAACTTTCGAGCGATCACCATCCTTAATGCCGCCTACAAAGTGATATCCCAGATCATCTTCCGTCGTCTGTCACCATTAGTGAACGAGTTCGTGGGAAGTTATCAAGCCGGCTTCGTTGACGGCCGCTCGACAACGGACCAGATCTTTACTCTACGGCTAATCCTTCAAAAATGCCGTGAATACCAGGTCCCAACGCATCATCTGTTCGTTGATTTCAAGGCGGCATACGACAGTATAGACCGCGTAGAGCTATGGAAAATTATGGACGAGAACAGCTTCCCTGGGAAGCTTACCAGACTGATCAAAGCAACGGTGGATGGTGTGCAAAACTGTGTGAAGATTTCGGGCGAACACTCCAGTTCGTTCGAATCGCGCCGGGGACTAAGACAAGGTGATGGACTTTCGTGCCTGTTGTTCAACATTGCGCTAGAAGGTGTCATGCGGAGAGCCGGGTGTAACAGCCGGGGTACGATTTTCAACAGATCCAGTCAATTTATTTGCTTCGCGGATGACATGGACATTGTCGGCCGAACATTTGCAAAGGTGGCAGAACTGTACACCCGCCTGAAACGTGAAGCAACAAAAGTTGGACTGGTGGTGAATGCGTCAAAGACAAAGTACATGCTTGTGGGCGGAACCGAGCGCGACAGGGCCCGCCTGGGAAGCAGTGTTACGATAGACGGGGATACCTTCGAGGTGGTCGAGGAATTCGTCTACCTCGGATCCTTGCTGACGGCTGACAACAACGTTAGTCGTGAAATACGAAGGCGCATCATCTGTGGAAGTCGGGCCTACTACGGGCTCCAGAAGAAACTGCGGTCGAAAAAGATTCGCCACCGCACCAAATGTGTCATGTACAAGACGTTAATAAGACCGGTAGTCCTCTACGGACATGAAACATGGACAATGCTCGAGGAGGACTTGCAAGCACTCAGAGTATTCGAGAGACGGGTGCTTAGGACCATCTTTGGCGGTGTGCAAGAAGACGGTGTGTGGCGGCGAAGAATGAACCATGAGCTCGCCCAACTCTACGGCGAACCCAGTATCCAGAAGGTAGCTAAAGCCGGAAGGGTACGATGGGCAGGACATGTTGCAAGAATGCCGGACAGCAACCCTGCAAAGATGGTGTTCGCTTCCGATCCGGCAGGTACGAGACGGCGTGGAGCGCAGCGAGCGAGATGGGCAGACCAGGTGCAGAACGACTTGGCGAGCGTGGGGCGTATCCGAGGATGGAGAGATGCGGCCTCGAACCGTGCATTGTGGCGTCAAATTGTTGATTCAGTGTTATCTGTTTAGATGTTAACTAAATAAATGAATAAGGGTATCAAAATTCATGGTTTATAAAAGTCATTACAATGCAAATATTTTTTGTAGAGGGGAAAGGTCTAAAATGTTCCCATGGGAAAAATAGCTCAACGAAATCGTTTACACTACAGTTTTGAGCGAATGTTTCTCGGTTAAAGTTCATTCGACTAAATTAATGTAAGAAAGAAGAAAAAATCGCTCAAGCTCTTCTTTTTCCTATCCAAATGAAATTCTTTTGAAGTCTTTATGAATTTCCGAAGGAAGGTGTCCTAAGTTTCCAGAGTAACTTGCTTGGAAATTCAAAATAGATGTTCAATAAAAATTTCTATGAAAGACGAAAAGAATTTATGTTGGAAACACTGAACTCATTGTCTCTAACAATTTTGGAAAATCCTAAATATACCAAGTGAAAAAAAAATCCCGTTAGAATTCGGGAAAACAAGATTTTTTTTAAATTTCAAGTTCCCTCCCAAATTAAAAATATACTCTTTTGAAAAGTCCGAAGACTTTATTGCAGAAAATCAAGCGAATAGTCCGCAATATAAGAATACTCAGAAGATAATTACCGAGAAATTCATACGATTTTCTATATCAAATGTAGACCGCCGTCACCAACGACGATTTTTGGACCCACGCACACCTCTAGAACAATTGTGGTTCAAATATTTGTTCAGAAACACTGCGCCAGCCGTTATTTCATGGGGTACCGCTTGATGCCAAAACGCTGTCTGCGAGAACAATAGCGTGCATGCTATAATAGATGGAACCAGGTTTCACGGATTTCACGGAAGCGGCCATATCTCAGGTGTTTGTTGTCCGATTTGTGACATCAACATTCCTAGTAACATTTTGGTTTTATAAATCTCTTGTAGAGTAAATTATGGTCTTCAAAAGCGTTATAAAACTTAAAATGTTACTTGGGATATCAACCAACTCAAGAAAAGCTCTAAAATCTGTAAAAAATATAAAAAAGGTCTCAAGTGAAAAATACAAGCGCTCAAAAAATAGCATTTTTGACATGACCTCAAATAATCAGGATTATTCCCGGCATCCAGTGCACTAGTTTTCCAAAACTTGATTTATTTTCCCGTTGAACGCTGTCAGAATTAAAGAAATCCGTTGATATTTTCCGGAGTTACGGTCATTTGAATTTTGATCAAATTTTGCCTGTCCTGATCATTCTGTTCAACCCCTGTATGTGATGTGAGCAGCCGGATTAAACATGATAGTGACTTGATTCGGTGACTTCTTAGTGACTCTATAGTAACTAAAAAAACGCTCTAAGTAACTGGGAGTGCCGCATAAGTTACTAGATTGAAAATACTTCTTATAAATAGAGAAATATTAGTAAATATTATGGAAAAATATAAAAGTTGGTATTACCTAATATAAAATTTCCATAAATGTAAAAATACAAAGTATCCATCAAAATCTTTAGTTTTCATAGACATACTATATATTCCATCCCAGAAGTGAGAAAAGTCTTTTGGTTAAGAATTCTGATTTTTTTTTTCATTTTGTAGCTAGAGCGGCCGATCTGACCTTAAACACGTTGCCTAAGCGCCACTTATAACGGCGGTGATATTTTCCGTGCCGAAATCTCGTCATTTCCGTTTAGGGTAAACTGGGGTAATATGCACGCCCGGGGCAAAACGACCTTTTGAAATTTTTAGCGGTGTTTCAGACTAATTTCAAGCAATGTTTACTGCTGGATTGGTAGTTCGAGATTCGAACTAAATGTGCCGTATTAAAAATTTTGTGAAAACTGCTGAGAATATTCTAAAAAAGTCCAAGGGTCGTTTTTCCCCGGGGAGGAATATTACCCCAGTTTCCCCTATTTGAAAATACTTGGGGGCCAAATCCGCCGACAGAATTTTCAAGGCGTAAGGCTGCCTTGAAGGCTGGTTTAGAGTTCGGGAACATTTTTCGTCGGATTTTTAGATACATTTTGAACGGGCCGAGATTTTGATTTTCCATGACGAGATCCCGCCATTTCGAAAACATATAATAGCAATATCTACAGAAAAGATTTCTTTAACTGTAAACTACCATTGAAATATATGAGGACCAAAATCCGTTACTTATTAATGTTTATGTTAATAATCCATATAAATCATTTTTGAAATTTGCGTTGAATGATTTTAAAAGGAGTTGCGAGTCAGGTGATGTTATGGAAGAGAGCTCACTGTATTACATAATTTTACATTCAGATTTTATCCGAGAGTTAGAAAGTGCTAGCTCAAGCGCGTATTTAGTTTAGAAATTTATTTGACTTGTGACCCTTATTACTCGTCAACACGAAAAAGTAATAAACCATATTGACCCAATCCCACCAAATGTATTCAATTGCCTAAACTGAGCATCCACGACGAACTATAAAGAGGCTGTCGATAATTCACGTAGACTAAATTGTCACATTTTCAAACCCTCAACCCCCTAGGAGACTTTCGTAGACTTTTCCAAAACACCCCCCCCCCTTCCTTGACAAATTGAATATTTCATATTTGCTGCGTATCACGAAGTTATATGGAGATCAATCGCGTTTCAAGTAATTCATTTGAGTACAAAAATATAACAAAAAAAAGTTCAACCAGAACAAAATCCAGCTACACGGACAGAAAATAGTTAACAATGAAACCAAAAAATCTGATTGTTGTTTTCAAATCGTCATATCTTATATTTATTGTTTTAATCAGATTTGCTGAGATAATATCAATAACAAACTATTATTATTTCAACAATACTGATTTGAAATGAGCTTTTTGATAAAGCTCGAACGATTTTAATATACACTTTTGAAAATAACCTCAGTAGGTTTTTGTGGACAAAGTTTAATATTAAATGTGATTCCGTTCTACTGTGTTTTAATGTTAAATTAATCCGATTATGTAGCAACACATACCATGCCATTATTATATAGAAGAAGATAGAAGATGATATTACGTCAAATACCTCGCCTCGTAAATGGTCGTAATCTAAATAGGCGTCAAAGTTTAATAACACAGTAGTAATAATAACGATTTGGTAAAACTTAAGTGCTGGAGAAAATATTCGAAACAAGCAATTACGAGCCTTATAGAAACAAACGTGGTTTTTCGAGAAAATACTGGTAATTTAGATAAAAGAGCAGCTGTTATCACGAGCGTCTTAAAATCCTGTACCAATCAATTAGTTGAACAGAAATTAGTAACTTTGAATAATTCAAACAGCTGGTACAATCTAGATCTTTTACGTCTTAAACGTAAAAGAGATAAGTTGTACAAAAAGTGTCGTAAAAGTAATAATGAAAATCATTGGAATAGGTACCAGGTTGCGCGGAATAAATATTCGCAATGTTTAAAGCATACTCGATGCGAATATATTCAGAGGAAAATTTATCAGCATCAAAACAACAGCAAAGAGTTATGGAAAATATTAAAATCTTTGTTAAAACCTAGTTCTTGTAAACCGCGATCCATAACTTTTAATGGCACATTAGAAGAATCAGAAGAAGTAATTGCGTCTAAATTCAATGATTATTTTATTGAAAGCGTTTCAACCATTAACCGATCTATCGAGTTAGTGGATGAACCTGACGAAATAAAACAGCCAGTTAACAGTAACTTGAGATTCGAAGGTTTTCAAGGTTTTTTTTCATAACATTTCAAGAACTTGAAACGATTTGTTTTAATCTAGGAAAAACGGCTGGTATTGATAATGTTAATGCTAAAATTATACAAGATTGCTTTCATGTCATCGGACACAACCTGCTGGACCTGATAAATGAATCATTGCAAACTGGGCACGTGCCGCAAGTTTGGAAGGAATCGTTAGTGATTCAATTCAAAAGTTGCTGGAACGATTAAAGCCGAAGAGTTTCGTCCCATCAACATGTTGCACACAGTAGAAAAAATTTTAGAACTTGTTGTGAAAGGCCAGCTACTTATGTATTTAAATAGTAATAACTTGTTAATACCGGAACAATCGGGATACCGGGAGGGTCACTCCTGCGAAACCGCTTTGAACTTGGTATTAGCTAAATGGAAAGAAAGCATAGAGCATAAAGATACGATTGTTGCTGTGTTCTTGGATCTGAAACGCGCTTTTGAGACAATTTCTAGGCCCTTATTGTTGAAAACTTTGGAGCGCTTTGGAATTTCAGGTTCTGCATACAATTGGTTTAAAAGCTATTTGTCTTACAGAACTCAACGGACTGCTTTTAATGATTCTGTATCTCGTCCCATGGAGAACACCCTAGGAGTGCCACAGGGAAGTGTATTGGGGCCCCTTTTGTTTATTATGTATATAAATGACATGCGACGGGTTTTACGTTTTTGTGATATAAACTTATTTGCAGACGATACTGTGTTATTCATTGCAGCTAGAGACTTAGAAGATGCGATTGAACGCTTGAATGAAGATTTGCATTCTTTAAGTAGATGGTTGAAGTACAAACAGTTGAAATTGAATATTAGTAAAACAAATTACATGATTATTTCATGAAATCGTTCAATTGATAATGTCTCTGTGAAAATTGATGACGAGACACTTGATCGCGTACGGGAAATTAAATATCTTGGCGTGATTATTGATGATAAATTGAAATTTGACCAACATATTGACAATGTCATCAAGAAAATAGCCAAGAAGTATGGAATCCTCTGTCGACTGAAAAACGAATTAAATATTGCTAGCAAAATACAGTTGTACAAATCAATCATCTCTCCTCACTTGGACTTTTGTCCTTCCATTTTGTTTTAGCAAATCAGACACAAATATCGAGATTGCAGCGTTTGCAGAATAAGATTATGCGTTTGATTTTGAGATGTAGCAGATTCATTTCCTCAACTTTTTGTTGGATGCTTTGCAGTGGCTCTCGGTGAAGCAAAGAATTGTGTATTTGACAATGGTGTTCATTTTTAAAGTAATTAACGGATTGCTGCCTCGATATTTGTGTGATCGAATTGAAAGAGGAAGTGACATTCATAGATATAACACTAGAAACGCGGAAGATATAAGAACACCATACTTTTTTGCATGGAGCTTCACAAAATTCTTTGTTTTTAAAGGTATCAATTATTTCAATTCGATGCCTACACATATCAAACGTGCAACGACATTATCACAGTTTAAGAGACTTTGTGTTTCACACGTAAAAGCTGCTTTTAAGCAGCTACTTAGTTGACTTTTTATAATTCAATAAATTTTGTATCTTGACGAAGTTTGACCTACCGATTGTTTGTTTGGACAATTGTATTTTTATTTATTGAGGCACTGATAAACTGTTTTGTACTCCTCGATGACGATGATGAATTTTATATATATGGACGTAATTGTAATTTGACCTTCTTTTGTGTAGTCTACAAAAGTTTGAGTCTCGCGCGCAAAGCAGATATGGATGATTTTTAAAATTTATGTACAGACTTGCGCATTTTCAACTGTTTGAGTGATTCTTCCAATTAGTAATGGGCTATCTGGTAGTCTTGTTCCCGTGTGTGATACCGAAACTTTTGATATCGACGGAGCGGTACCACAAGTTTTAGCTTTGTTGACGACTTAGATTATTAATTTTATTGATGCTTACGAGTGATAAACGTTGAGTGATCTTGTATAAACATGAAACGCGATTTTTGGTGGAACTTTTGAAATCTGTGCGAGAGGTATCACAAGTTTTGCATTTTAGTATAAACTCGAAGTATCACTACCGATGCTTATGAGAATCTGTAGATGAAAACAACAGTTTTTTTTTCTTAATTTACCTTTTTTGCTGGATAGTAATGAAAAGTTATGTTATTCATATCTGTGATGGTAATCAGATCGTTTTTGTTTTTTGCAAATCTGATTAAATTGTTATTATATCATTCAATTAATTATCTTAAAGATAAATCGTCTAGCTCAAACCTTTGTAGGGGTATGTGGCGGGACCATCATCATCATCATCATCAACGTGCACTGCCCACACGAAGGGAGACCCGACGACGAGAAAGAAGCGTTCAACGCACAGCTGGAGCAGACATACGATGGATGCCCACTGCGGGACTCTTATATACCGCACAGGCCACTTCGGCCTTAGTCTGAATAAATAATAAATAAATGATATAAGTACATCTTCGAAAAGGCCAGCATTTTTTTTTATTTTGATTTTTTAATATCAGCAAAGACTTTGTTTCAGATTGGAAATTGGTTCCCCTCACCGCTCTACCATGGAACGCAGGCAGGAGTTAAAAAAATGCCGTTCTTAATATAATTGAATTCTTAGTTGAAAAATAAATGAATTAACCATAGAAACAGTAAAAACAAAAATTATTATTTAAATTCGTTAAATTATTTTAAAAAGAAAGACCAAAAAAAGCCATTAACAATGAATAATATTTGGAATAAACATAGATCTCTTGTTGATTCAACATAGTATTGTAACCGATTAAAGCTGCCTAAAAAGCTCTTTAAAGTTCAAGCTCTTCCCTTATAGATGCCAATATTGGATTGTTGAAACAATATTAATTCTTATTACCGCCAAAACAAAGCGAATTTTTTATTGAATTTATGTGAAAATTTGTTTTTTTTTAAATAGTTTTTTTTTCTGAATCAAACAAAAATCAGTTTGAAACAAAATCTAATCCTCTGCCTCATTCTCGAAGTCAACTAATGGAATTTCCGGTATAGATTCGATTCTGTTTAGAGGTGTTTAAAACTGCTAAGCCACTGACCCATTATTTTCTACGCTATTTCAAAATTTTCAGGGAGGGAGAGAATTCAGAGCAAAAAAAATCTGATTGATAACCCTACAGCTTCTCATTGATACTCCAAAGAACTTTCCATGAAGCTTCCGATGCTATCCTTGAAAATTCGTTGAAATTTAGAATAATTTCATGAGATAATTTTCGACTTTCAGCGGTTATATTTCTAGGGGAATTTTTCAATAATTTCTTACGAAATTTTTGCGGGGTTTGAGTAAGTTACTATCAGCGTGAGATTATATTTATTACCTCCTCAGCGTGTCAATCGGTGAGCAGCAAGCCATGACTCGGTCTCTTCTCGTCAGATCTCCGTGGCGTGCACACGCACCGACAGAGAGCTGCTGTCATCGCATTTCGCTCCAGCCATTTGGAGTTACACATTTTGGCGTTTAATGTGCGAAAAATACAGTATTAATGGTTTGAAAGGAATCACAAGCAAGGTGGTTTATATTGCAACAAAGCACGTCGGGACGACCGCTTGAAAATGGATTGTGGTTTGGAAAATCACAAAGCGCGTCTGGGAGACTTCTGGAAAATGGATTGTGGTTTGGAAAATCAGAAAGCGCGTCAGGACGACCACTGGAAAAAGGATTGTGGATCGGAAAATCACAAATTGCTTCCAGAAGACTGCTGGAAAATTGATTGTGGTTTGGGAAATCACAAAACGCATCTGGGAGATCGCTGGAAAATGAATTGTGGTTTGGAAAATCACAAAGTACGTTGGGACAACCGCTGGAAAATGGATTGTGGCTTGGAAAATCACAAATCGCGTCCAGAAGACTGCTGGAAAATGGATTGTGGTTTGGAGAATCACAAAGCGCGTCGGAATGACCGCTCGAAAATGGATTGTGGCTTGGAAAATCACAAATCGCGCCCGGAAGACTGCTGGAAAATTGATTGTGGTTTGAAAAATCATAAAGCGTCGGGACGACCGCTGGGAAATGGATTGTGGCTTGGAAAATCATAAATCGCGTACAGAAGACCGCTGGAAAATGGATTGTGGTTTGGAAAATCACAAAGCGCGTCGGAATGATCGCTCGAAAATGGATTGTGGCTTGGAAAATCACAAATTGCGCCCGGAAGACTGCTGGAAAATTGATTGTGGTTTGAAAAATCATTTGTTTATTTGTTTATTTGTTGTACAAACCTCATCTGATAGTGATCTTAATGAGGGCGTAGATGTGGAAAAGTCCTTTTGAACATGTTACTGATGACGTACTCAAGAGGACATAAAAACCACATATCTTTTCCAATAACATATAACATATAGAATACAAAAAAAGTCTCGCTTACTTACATAGATGCAACAAACATAAAATCAAAACAATCATAAACATAGTGAAAATTTTGTTTCATAAATTAAAGTGTGGTCAATATTCAGGTATCCAGTCCGTAAGGTACGATAATTGTCGTCACTCGTCGCGTGTTTCCAGTTCACCGAGAAAAAAAAATAGACCAAGTAGCAAAACTCTGACAATTGAAAAGTGATGGACAGAAACTCACCTTACTGTTGCTGTTTCAGACGTGGATTGAGTCAGGTTGAAGATGCAGCTGTTTAAGTCGGTTCTTGAAAACAGACGCAGAGATGTTGTAGTCAAAAAGCCAGTACACTTTGTTGAATTCTCTGATTATTGCAGTGATGGGTTCGTTGAGTCCATAGTATGTTCTCCGAAAATCGGTTCGCAATGGATCTCTCGGTCGTAGAGTAACTGATGGAGCGTTAAAGTTCAGTTTTTCCAGTATATACGGAGCATCAACCACAGCTAACAATACGTTCCCAGCAAAAAGTGCTCTACTGGACGCTCGTCGATCTCGTAATGATTCCATAGCAAGGAGACTGCAACGCGTTTCATACGAGGGCATATTTGCAATGTCATTCCATGGTAGTAATCTTAAAGCATATCTTGTGAACTTAGCTTGAATGGCTTCAATTCGCCTTATCCAGATATCAGCATATGGGCACCAAACCACACTTGCAGTTTCGAGCGTGGAACGAACGAGCGATCGTAAGCAGAAAGGTTCAGAAAATTCACGAGTTGATCGCAGAATAAATCCCAGATAACGTGATAAACTCGATCAAATGCACCTTTCAGATCAGTGTAAACTGTGTCCACTTGATTACCCTCTTCGATATTAATCAGACAGCGAGACGTAAACTGCACAAGGTTGGTATCAATCGAACGACCAGGAAAAAAGCCATGCTGATCCGGAGAGATGTATGACTTCGATGCATAGAACAGGACGTCTCCAACGAGAATTTAAAGCAACTTAGATCCAGCACAGAGTGAAGTAATACCTCTGTAGTTATTCACGTTACGTCTATCTCCTTTTTTGAATACAGGAAACATATAGGACTCCTTCCTTTTTGTCGGAAATTTCGATTCAACGATTGACCTGTTACATATGATGGTGAGTGGAGTACAAAGTGCCATCGCGCATTTTTTCAACACGATTGATGGTATACCGTCAGGACCAGGAGCCGTCGAAGATTTCAATTTGTTGAGAGCATTAAGAACATCATCTTGAGAAAAAATGCATCTGCTAAAGTTAAAAACATCACGAGGGACATCAAGCAAAGCTTCAGCGATTTGATCAGCAGACACCGATTCGTTTTCGAAAACTCCCGAAAAATGTTTACCGAATAGTTTACAGATTCCGTCGCATGTATCTGCTACTTCATCATTCAAGAACACTGTTTTAGGTAAACCGACTTCCTTTCTTTTGGAATTCATGAACGACCAAAACTGCTTCGGGTTCCGTTTGAGATTTGCCTCAGTTCTCCTGGAGTAGCGGGTATACAGAAGTCGATTGTATATTCGGTACCTGTTGCTTGCTAAGTTGAAAATTCGCTTCGATTCCAGATTTCTTAAGTTTGTGTAATTTCGCAATGATGGCTATTCGACCATGGTGGCTTCCTTCGAGGCAGAGGATTAGGAACATGAGAGTAAAACAACTGATTTAGTGTACCAGTGAAGAAATTCACTGCGCTGTCGACGTCAGGTGCAGTCGATAATGAGGTCCAATCTATTAGTGCGATAGAGTTATTCCGCGATTCAAAATTAGTCCTATGGAAGTCAAATTTTTTATGACTTTCGACCTCTTCGAGTTGGACAAGGTGGTTGCAGGTGAGCGACATAACGAGGGCTGGGTGAAACGGATCTAGTTCCAGAAGAGGATCTAGTGCAGAAACGACCGAGCAATTCGATACTATCTCCGAATTCACGAAGACTAGGTCCAACATTCGGTTGCACACGCTTGGGTAAGTAATTCGCCGTCACTTTGATACGGCAGCAAAGCAAATGACCGATCCCACAGTTCATTACGTTGTTCATCTGTTTCATGTTTAGAAAGGCGAAGCAGTCCAGAAGACAACAGCTTGCTTGGTTCAATCTGGAACTTGATGGATCAGCATAATAGTAGCCAGACGAAGAGTGTACCCAGTGGATGTCCTTCTTGTTAAAGTCTTCTAGGAAAATATGGCTATCACCAGACTTCAAGGAGTTAGCTATGCTCGTGGCAGATTCGACATGTTTCTCAATGGAGGATACGTCGTTAGAAATCTCTGCCATGGTGATAAGTAGGCAACACCGATTGATTTCACATTTGTGAACAACACTGAAGATAGAATCTTATCACTTGGGATGCGAACAACAAATATATATAAGACTGCTGATTGATTAACCGCTGAAAAATGGATTGTGACTTGGAAAATCACAAAGCGCGTCGGAATGACCGCTCGAAAATGGATTGTGGTTTGGGAAAATTTTATGTAATTTATTAAGGAAATTCCACTGAATTCACTATGGAAATTTCCAACAAATTCTGAATTGTACTCCGTGGAAATTTTGATGAATATCTCTTGAAAATTTCAGATAATTTTCCATGAAAACTACAATGGCTTTCCTGTAGGAATTGCAAAGATTTTTCTTAATGGAAACTCGAATATTTTTTGGTGATAACATCAAATAATTTCCCGAAAAATGTAATGTGCGGCCCCTAACTGGAATCTTGGTGAGAGGAGCACTGGATCTGTGCTCCACGCTCGATCCGTGTTTCGGCTACGACTCTTGATTTCACATACATTGATAGAAAGACTCATCACTGACATTTTTATATCGTAAAACATCACTAATATACAAAATGGCTTTCGTTTTTCTAAAGCATTTCAAAGAGCCACTATTAGCGAAAACGGGAACAAAATCGAGCAGCGAAATATTTTAGCATCCATCACGCGCGGCACACTACGATTATTACGGTATTAGTGATTCATTATTGAGCTGCGATGGAAAAAAAAGTAGAAGCATAAGTACTAGAACGCTAGTGGCGCTGAAGTCATTTAAATAATTTTGCCAAATTATGCTTCAACAAGCTTCAATTGACTATAATTTATGCATCATGTTGTAGTGCATGTTTGGTTTCATCCCCAACATCGGTTTGACACTTGTAGTACCGGTACTTTGACTGCCAAGTAACCTAGATGTTAGTCACGCGAACAGGAACGACATCTTATACTTTTGAATCAACTGGAAATAATGAGCAAAATCCATTGATTTTCACTTAAATTTAACGATTAGCGAAATTAGGAAAAAACAATCAACCATGCGTTCATTGAGGCGGTTTGCTCCAGGCCAATTTTTAAAACATTTTTCAAATGCGTTAGAAAGTCATGAAAACCTTGTTGTGTCGAATAGGAGACAATTATTGTAAAATGTAGCTGGTTTCGTAAATTTTGCATCTACACGTTGATTTGATTTTCTTGTTCATATGTTGAAACATCGAAAAAGCTCAAGGGGTGCATTTTATTTTTTTCTATCCTACAGGAGAAGCACAGGAAGCTCACTGGATTCATGCACAAGAATCCTTTTTAAACTTTTGAATGGACAGATACTACAAGGATCGCTACTCAGCGTTTTAGCGTCACAAAGTACGTACACGCAAAGTGAAGAGCCTTCTAATGTTTTTTTTTTCTGACTATCCAAAAGTTAAAAAGGATTCATGAGTATGAATCCTGTAAGCTCCGGCAAGGCACCATCGCGAATTCCAGAACCCGTAATGTAATGATTATTATCTGTACATATATCAACTGACATGACAATCGTCACTAGTTTCATGGAAGGTCTAGAAGTGAAAATAATTCACGAAAAGGTTGTTTGATTTTTTCTTTACATTTTATCATGGAACTTTTTTTTAACGAAAAGTTGTCAATATTTTAAAGATAATCTCAAACAAACTCCGGATGTGGTTTGAAGATACTTTCAATTGATGATTTATAACATATTTTCCGTCATGTTTTCATGGTAATTAGTAGGTCGTTTTGAACAGATTTTTAAAGGAAAATTAATAAAATAGCAAAGTATCGGATGTAACGTTTGAAAGAAATATCTGGAGCTCTTGCAGCGATTGCTGAAGAAAATTATAATGGAATTCTTATAAAAATTTGTGATGGGATGAAAAAAGTCTGTAATTAAAGATTTTGAGTTTTTTTTTCAAATATTTTTTTCCAGAAAAAGTAAGTTTTGCAAGTGTTGTTTAATTTTTCGAGTAATATTGATAAAAATATTTGTGAAATTCTTAGAGGATAATTTATTTGGCGAACAAACTTTTGGAGGAATTTCAGAAGTTGTTTAACCTTCTGTCTGTGCTCAAAAAAACTTACGTTGTCTGTGCTCTGGGGTCAAATTGACCCCAAATTGAAATTGCTATAACTTTTTTAATGCTTCGCCAATTTTGGATTTTTGGGGCTGTTTCGAAAGATAATTTAATCATCTTTCAGGTCGTTACAAAAGATTAACTATTGGTTGGCGGGTACATCGCGGGGAGGGGTTTTAGTGAACAAGGGTATTAAACCAGTGATTTTTTGTGATTATTTTACTTATATCCGAAAATCCTACCCATTTTGAACTGCACCTTTTTTAAAAAGGTTATGCAGGAAGGCATGTGCTCTGGCATGAGGCGTTGATAAGTTTAGAACTCGGCCGCCAGGTGGTGGTATATTTGAATTCATTATTTTGGACTACTTAAGATATTCCGATATATAGAATTCTCCTCAGTGTAAATATTCTTATCGCACAAATTCAACAATTGGAAGACGTACTCATTATATTGAGCACCGCTTTGTAGTGTTAGACATCCTGAACAATGTTGCCGAATACAACTTGAGTGTAGGTATGAGGGATCTCAAGCTAAAGAAATATTTCATATATGAAAGAATATTGCAAGTCCGCTAGCGCCGCCTATTTGTAAATTTCCTAATTATTCATTTCGTCACATGACAGTCCATGCCCACCAGACGAACTTTATTAAAGACGTCATCTTTATAAATTTCAAATTTGTGCGATAAGAATATTTACAATGAGGAAAATTCCATATATCGGAATTACTTGAGTAGTCTAAAGTACTGAATTCAAATATACCGCCACCTAGCGACCAAGCTCTAATCTAATCAAGCTCTAAACTAATCAATGCATCATATCAAAGTACACGCCTTCCTGCATAACCTTTTTGAAAAGGTGCAGTTCAAAATGGGTAGGATTTTCAGATATAGGTAAAATAAGCATGAAAAATCACTATTTTTGTACCCTTTTTACGAAAACCCCTCCCCGCAATGTACCCGCCCACCTATAGTCGATCTTTGGTAACGACCTGAAAGATGATTAAATTATCTTTCGAAACAGCCCCAAAAATCTAAAATTGGCCAAGCATTAAACAAGTTATAGCAATTTCAATTTGGGGTCAATTTGACCCCAGAGCACAGACAACGTAAGTTTTTTGAAAAAAGTACACTGTAGCGCATATTTTCAAGATTTTTTAAGTGAATTTGCACCTAGGAGACAGATCTCGGCGAGTTTTACCAAACTACCAAAAATTAGGAGAATCGGTTGAAAATTTAAAAAATGGCAGCCACTCAAAGTGGCCTGGGGTCATATTGACCCCAGAGCACAGACAAAAGGTTAATGAAATTTTTGCGTACATTTTTTTGTGATGAATCTGAGAGCATTTTCTTAAAACATACTGAAAGAATTTTTACCACTTTTGAAGCTGGCCTCAGAGTTGTTTCATCTATATAAATAAATGTACAAACATTATGTTGGGAATCGGATTTATAGAGATATCCTAAAAAAGTTCCATAGTCATGTCATGTTTAAAATCAACAGAATTTTATTCGGAAAAATTAGCTCCAGGAACGATTATGCAGCATTCCAGTTACCATGAAAGTAGAAAAGTGAACCGTTAAACAAAGAATCAATACGAATGATAAAACTTTATGCTGGTGTGCGGCCAGTTGCAGAGAGCTTTCATTATTTCGTTGATTGTTTTCGTTCCTGTTTTGGGTAATGCAAATTGTCCACGAGTGGATTTGTTCTTTTGTTTGTTCGACTCATTCATGTGTGTATGTGCAACGTGTATGTGCCCGCCAAAGGTGGGGTGTCAATATTTACCCCAGAGCGTTTGAAATTCGTGATCCGCTTTGTGTGTTGTCACCCATTCGCACACACTCGCATGTATAACATAGTTGATTGGATTAATTTATTATACGTGTGACAATTAATTTCAACAATATCGATGTCGTTTTGGCGTATTTCTGCTTGGATGAGGGGGATTGATTTACAGAACGATTGATTTAATTCATTAACCGAAGGTAGATTGAAAAGTTGGTTGTTACACGGATTATTTTGGCAATCAGAGTAACGGCGCAATGATACCCAATTATAATTGTTAGTATTTTGAAATACTAATTGCAGAAAGCCACGTTTGTGTATTGACCGGACAAACAATTATGAATGGACGTTGCGTAACTTGTTCATACGTCTTTAATCAATTATGAATCAATTTCGATAGACTTTAAACAATTTGTAACCAGCTGCCAGTTGCTAGATATTCAAATTGGCAGCGTTTATCATTCCAATATAAATACCAGGCTCGGCAATTGTATGGCATCAGTCGCACGGAGCAACAAAGAAGATGTTTAAGCTTTTGGCACTTTCTTTCGTGCTTATTGCATCGGTTCTATCCGAGCCCAAACCCGATCTTACCATTCCGTCCGTTATTTCTGGGGTATCCACCGGAAGTTTGGACACAAATGGCAACATCGTCGCCAACGTTGACCGTATTCTGAGCATTCTGAACCAGTTTCAATCGATCGTCCAAAGTTTGTACTACATCAAATCACCCGAATATGCTGCTGCTGCCGATAACTTTCGCTACGTGATGGACAGCCTAGTGGAAGCCGGAAGCCCGATCTTCCAAGGTTTATCCAACGTGGCAAAGGTTTCTTCCGGAAATGTTGAGCGAGCATTCGATGGAATCCGTTCCGATATAAATTACGCAGTTGGACTAAATGAAGAGCATCTATCGTTGGTGAATCAAACACGTGCAATTCTCGGGGATGAATCGACGGCCTTCTTCCAGGCTATTCTAAACCAACTAGCCGGCAACATGGCCAACGTTACAGCTCTGTTGAACAACATCCAGAGGGCGGTTATCCAAATACGACAGCTGAATCCTAGAACTCAGCCCGCCATTAATTCTTTGCTCCCTAACAACGACATCAAGGCGCTGAACGCAGTATTACGACAGTATATCATGATCGGTGATGCAGCCATCCCTCAAATTCGTTCGGTTGTCAGCAGGATACAGACGATAGACAATTTCAGAACGCGAGTCAGTTCGCTGTTCACTCAGAACCGTCAAAGTATGGATGCATACGTCAATCGAACACTTATTCCGTCTCTGAACTCCAATGTCATAAACCTTCTTGCGGATAATTTGGCAAATCTTCGGAAACAGCTAGTCGAGCGAACTGCCAAGGATGCTATTTCAGTTGCAACTCTTCTGTTGGACAGTAACGCCTTTCTCAATGATGCCGCAAACCAGACTGTCCCCGTGCTGCAGTCTTTTGCTGTAAACTTGTCGTCAAACTTCGATAGTTTACAAAGCCGTGTTAGAACGTTAAGAATTTCCACAAATCTGCCATCTATCGTAATGAACATGACTGAAAGCGCACTGAACGCAGTCGTAAACGAAGCTGCTTCATTGATGACACAGAGGGTCAACAAGTCGGACACCTGTTTCGCACAGTTCAATTACCAATTCGATACAATTCCTCGAACCGTTGCATCACTTCTTAACAGCTGCATTGGTACCACGGTGTCGGATTTGACTCAAATTGCCTCCTTGTTGAGCACATCGACTGGTATGTCCAGAGTTGATGTAAACAATCAACTATCGGCAATCGAAGCATGTACCAACTTAGTTACTCGGTACGCAACCGATATGACAAAGTATCAAGCTGCTTCCTGTTTGAACGAGGCTCGTGATTTCATAGCTGGTCGACATGCTTATGCCCAACAGATAGCCAACTATCAGAAGTTGTTGGAAAATGAAGTGTCGTACAGTGCTGGGCGTTACGATCACTGCTTGGTAAGTTCACTGCGACAAGGGCAAACTATGGTCAACTATTTGCGAGGAGCCTTTGGAAAATGCGTTGGTATTGCCCCTACCGTCACTCCGCACAGGTTCAGAATAGGCGGTCGGGTCACCATCCGGTTCGGTTAATAACCAGCAATCCCTGACGAGCATTGGTTTATGGCTATTTGACGATGAATAAAGTAAAGGTTTTCGCAAACCAAACAACGAGTACATGCGTTTTTTAGTAGCGGATCTTCATAGCAATTCTGCTGCTATGTCATTTCATCCTAAAAATTATAATTCAACAAGTTAACGGAGGGAAATCTTTGCATCGGTTGGAATTACGCACCCGATGACGAGCTATCGATGCGAATAATTTGCGTTTGAAAATCCTCAGAATCACAACCTATGAAATAATCGCTCTAATCGAAAGATATCACCCCTTGCCCGAAGGGTAAGAGTACGTTTCATTCAGCATGGGAAATTTCCCCTTTCAGTGAAAAACCAATTGAGCTTAAGATTAAAATACCCACCCCCAAAAGCGTACGAAAATAGCTGACCGATATTCGAATGGAGCGCGAACGGTCCCACTTCCAATCAATGAATTTTCATTGCAAAGGATCGGCGTTGCCTAACACGGGAAGAAAAAGTGTTATATTTCCCGGTTCCGGTTTGTTTACATTAGCTTTGCCTCCTTTTGAGGCAGCTCGCCGCCTACTTTTCATCGAAGAAGCAAGACGAAGGATGAATGTGAGGGAGCACAAAATCCAACCAACCGGATGACGGTGATGATAAGGATCATTAATTTTGAGGATTTTTGGATCCGATTTTTATATCTGTTTGGAATTCTATATGAAATGTAAACAAGGATGATATTTATCGGACAGATGGAAGTGAATTCGGGATTGAAATTTCATTTTTTCTAAATCGTTTCTTTCCAAATCTTGTAGGGTATAGGGAAATTTTGTGGGCACGGGTTTTTTTCCGAACCAATTTTTTTAATCAAATTAGTATCGTATTCACACAAAAGTAAATTTAATGACGAAATGATTATTTCAGAACGGTTTGCCGAAGTGCAATATCCTACAGACAGGGCAATAGTCCTTCTTTCGTTCATATTTCCTGCAAGGAATGCAGGTGCAAATGCAATAGAAGTACGATCATAGTAAAAACGATTAGCTCGGTGCCACATGTTTGAGGTGGCCAATCGTTGCTCCGAATGGTAGCACCAGTGAACCTATCTCAGAGGACGCAAATATTAATGACATTCGCTCATGTCGTGTCGACGGGAAATCTGCCCTCCAATCACACACTTGCACGTAGGTATATGTGGAGGGAGAGGTTTGCCTTCACGTCGGAAATGTGAAAAGTTAGATGACAAAGAATCCATCCATCCGCCATAGCGCAGGCAGCGTCTGCTTCGGTTGGCAGATGAAGGCCTATTGTGTGCGAGTTCGAGCCATGGAGACTAAGACCACACTCTGGCACCATTTTGTGGTCACCTTGCCGCTCTGTTGGGTTTTCAGAGCCCGCCACAAGAGCGGTCCAAACTTCGCATCCCCGGAAAAACGGGACGTGTATGTTCATAAGTGTTGCTTTTATTTATGCTCTTCTATATGTGGTGACGTGATTAATGATCATCTCTCCTTTGGCGCTCGGAAGCGTCAAGCGAGGTGCAAGGTGCTTCGCACTCTGCTGACGACGAGGGCGATGACCACTTCGTGTATGGCATACTTAGATGAGGGAGGGAAGGTTTATCTCTACCATAGATGGGAGGGAGATGGAACCGCAAGTTACACTACTTTCAACTCTTTTAGAGAAAAGTGAAATTTGCCGAGTGAGTTTTAAATTAAGTAGGTAGGTATTGAAATTTGATTCATAGACTTGGTGGGTAGCATCAAGTTTGAGTGATGGAAATCAATATCATAGAAATAGCACAAAATAATAGCTGAAACTAACGGAAACAAATCTCCAAAAAATAATTAATTTTTGTCTTAGAGTAAATTTAAGGGGAAGGCTCAGATACAGGGTGAAAAATGAAAATTTCAAAATTAGGGACCGTCACGAAATCATGTAAGATATCAAACGTTAATAGCCTTTTTATTTTTCGATAGATTTTTAGGATTTATGTATCAATCAAATCGCTAACTTTCAACCAATTTGTTTATTGTATTAAAACTGTTAATACTTGAATTATCAACGTCAAACTATTGAACATTTTAATTCTTTCACGCCCGGTAAAAAAATCAGATCGAACAAATCCTGTTCATGCATTCATAACACGGACATTATATTGATGTAAGGTACGCACCCTTTGGCCCACCACTTCATTTTCTCTGTGCATAAAAAAAGACGTGAGGACGTGACTTGCGAGTTGCGCGTGAGCGTCATTTTCGTTCGAGATTTCATGGCGAGCGGAAAGGCCCACCATTGTAAAAGTCGGTCCTTCGTCAGAACCATTACTATACAAATAAGAGGGTTGATTTGCCGTACTTGAATGTGATGCATGAATTTGCGACAAGATTACTCTTTATAATGCTGAATGGCCACAGACGATAACGATCTGATGCCGCTGGGACCACTACCGACGTCATAATCGTCACTTTTAATTTGAATAAAATTCGTTTCCAATCAACTATCTTCCGTTCAAAACAGGGGTCATGAAAGAAAAGCGATATTTCGCGCCTTCACAACCACTGAGAGCAACTAACCGGTTGTCCGAATTTTTAGAGAAAACTTTACTTCCAATAGCTGCAAAAGCTATCGCGGCCGTGGAATCTCGAACAAAATGGGTCGCGCTTTTTTTTTTTTAACTTAAATTCAATTTATTTTCATTTTTTGTGTTCATACAATAGTGTTTCAGTTTAAGTGTTTGGTCACCTGGCCCTTCATCTTTAGTTTTTTTTTCTTGTTTATTTTGTAAAGATAATTGTTTTGTGTTCCAATTTTACATTTTAACCTTGAGGAGGCATTAGTTAATTTTAAAATTTGATAACCTAACTACTATGTACACTAATATTTACAATAAAAATGTGATAACCTTTGTTTACACTCACCGTTCATGTAAGGTTTTTATCCCGGCCAAACGGTAGACCTCAGATGTTCTTGTCCTGGGAGGGGTGTTGAGGATCATCATTAGGAATTTGTTTTGGACCCGTTGAAGTTTGAGGTGGTGGGTTTTAGCGCAGCTCTCCCAGACCGGCATGCCGTATTCGATCACAGGAAGGATGATTTGCTGGTAGACAGCAAGCTTATTTTTCAGGGACAATGATGACCGACGGTTGATCAAAGGGTACTAATAGTAGTTTCAACAAAACGTTACACTTAGTTATCGTCTTGTCAACCTGTTGGCAAAAAATAAGCTTGTTGTCGAGGGTCAAGCCAAGGTAGTCGGCCTCATTGGCCCATTCCACAGTCGTGCCATTAAGGATGATTTTACAGTCCCCAGGCGGAACATGTTTAGGGGATTTAGAGTGGGGGAAAATTATGACCTGGGTCTTCGCCGCGTTGATACAGATCTTCCAGCTAATGGTACTCTGTCAGGGCATCCAGGCCTCGTTGGAGTTTTGCCACTAGCGCTCTGATCACTCTACCGTTGTAGACGATGGAGAGGTCATCTGCGAACAGAGACAGAATGCCGCCTTCTGGAGGTTCTGACATGTCGGAGGTGAACAGATTGAAAAGCAGGGGCCCTGGGGGACGCCTGCGACGATGTTGTGCGCATTGGAACTCGCTCCGCTGGTTGAGACCCGGAATGTCCTGCCGACAGGTAATTGTTGATGATTTTCACCATGTAGCTGGGAAGATTGTAGCGATGTAGTTTGTATACCAGGCCATCATGTCATACATTGTCAAATGCCTTCTCGACATCGAGTAAGGCCATGGCGAATGTTTTTGAGACAAACTTGTTCCGTCTGAGGACGTTGGTAACTCGAGTCAGTTGGTGTACGGTTGATCGACCGCGTCGGAAACCAAACTGTTCCTTGAGTAAGATGTTGAGATTTTCGGCAGACTCAAGTAACCGGTGATGAATAGCTTTTTCGAATACCTTGGATAATCCTGAGAGAAGGCTGGTGGGACGATAACTTTTGGGGGAGGAAGGATTCTTCCCAGGCTTCCGGATGGGGATGACTTTCGCTGACTTCCAGGACGATGGGAAGTAGCTGAGCCGGAGACACTGATTAAAGATCAGCGAGAGGTGCTCAAAGAACGGAGCACTCATGTGTTTGAGCTCGAGATTCAGGATGCTGTCGAAGCCTGGGGCCTTCATGTTCTTCGGCGATTTGATATAGGTCGTCAATTCGCCAGCTAAGATCTCCAACTCCTCCGAGAAGTCGTTGGGAATCAAATGGATGTTGTTAGCATGCTCGTTGACGGCTGCTTCGTGTGAACTGACGATATTCTGCCCAAGCTTGTATGAACTGACGATGTGACGACCTACTTCAGCGACCTTCTCTGCAGGAGTTATCAAGCGATCCTTAGAGCCATTATTGTCTAGTGCCAGACCGCATCGTGCTTTCGTGCTGTGCGGTTCTTTCTCTCTTTGCGGAAGGAAGTTTTTAATACTACCCGAAGCTATTTTAATTTCAACGGTGCTTCTTAGCGCTATTTGTACCCACTGATCCCGTTACGATCTTTGCAAGGACCCGTGCCTTCGTTTTACGTTGGACCCGTTTGCGGAAGTAAAATTCCGACAAGCGGTGGTAATCCTGCAGGGACACCGTTCTGGGAAAAAACCTCTTAGAAGGTCACGTCTCCACGCTCAGCCATGAGCATTAATAAAAACAAGAGGAAGAGTCTCTGAATTCTCCACTTCCTTCAAAGAAACAAGGTTTCAAGACCGTCCTGCCAAAGCGCGGAAAAATAGAAGGAAGCTGGAGAATTCAGATATTCCTTCTAACTCTAATATCGGAAATAATTCTTCTCCAATCGAACTGAGCAATCAGTTCGATTTGATTAATGATGAAATTGAGCAAATCGAATATACCTCTAGCCCAGGTGATTCGATTCATGCGAAAAAGCAAAGGATTCCGCCAATTGTGGTATCTGTTCCCGAGTTTTCTGGCTTCCGGAATGAGATTTTGAGTAACCTTCAGGGGATCAAGGTTTCATTTCAGATTGCTAGGAAGGGTGACTGCCGCGTTTTGCCGGGATCCTTTGACGATCGCAAACGTCTTCTTCAGTATTTAACTGAGAAGCGCCATAAATTCTTCGCATACGACGACAAAACTGAGCGATTGTTCAAAGTCGTCTTGAAAGGTCTCCCCAGTGATGATAAATCACTGGATAAGATTAAAATTGAAATTTCTCAATTACTTGGATTTTCACCAGTCCAAGTAATTAAGATGAAAAAGAAATCCCACTCTGGTACTTCCCAGAGGGGCATTTCTCAAGAATTTTATTTAGTTCATTTTAACAAAAGTGAACTAAATAATATGAAAAGTTTGGAAAAGGCCTGTATTATGTCTCATGTCCGTGTTACATGGGAACATTTCCGCAGGCCTGGGGGAAATTTCCAAAACCCCATCCAGTGCCGTAAGTGCCAAAAGTGGGGTCATGGAACCAAACATTGTCACATGGATGCTAAATGCATGATTTGTGGTGAAACCTCTCACGCCAAGGACGCATGTCCTGTGAGGGAAGATTCCAATAAATTTAAATGTGCAAATTGTGGGGCAATCATAAATCCAATTTCTGGGAATGCCCTTCACGCAAAAAAGTTTTGAATTCCCGTGCAAAATTGATGACGGGAAATTCCAATCGGATTCCAGATTCGACGGGTAGAAATTTTTCAAACGCTCAAATTTCAAATTTCGTTACCGGTCGAGCAATTCATACCCACCACAATTCACAAACAAATTTTGCCGCTCGTCAACGGGTAGCAAGCACTTCAGTAAATTCCAATTTTTTTTTCGAACACACAATTTTTCGAATGTACCTACGTATGCAAACATCGCTGCTGGTAGACAAAATTTCTCTTCTCAAAATGAGGTTTATACCCATGTCCCAACGGAAAATAACGGTCATGTTGCCGATTCAGGTAGCATGACTGCTTCCGATTTTGATTTTTTAACTGAACAATTGCATCACATGATTGATGCAATGTTCAAAGCAAATACCATACCAGAAGCTGTTCAGGTTGGTATAAAGTACACACAAAAAATTGTTATCGGACTCCGTTTTAATGGATCTAAATAATCATGTGAAAGTTCTAAATTGGAATGCCCGCTCTCTAAAGGGTAAGGAAGATGAATTATTCAACTTCCTTTCAGTTCATAATGTGCATATTGCCATTATAACTGAAACGTATTTAAAACCAGGACTCTCCATTAAAAGAGATCCAAATTATTTTATCTACAGAAATGATCGTCTTGACAGCGCCTGTGGTGGGGTCGCCATCGTCATTAATAGACGTATCAAACATAAATTATTTTCTTCGTTTGAAACCAAAGTTTTTGAAACCTTGGGAGTTTCTGTTGAAACAAATTTTGGTCAATTTTCCTTCATTGCAGCCTATTTGCCTTTTCAATACAATGGGCAGCAAAAGAATTTGTTGAAAGCTGATCTTCAAATTCTGACTCGCAACAAATCAAAATTCTTCGTAATTGGTGACTTCAATGCCAAACACCGTTCATGGAATAATGCTCAAAGCAATTCCAACGGCAAAATTTTATTTGAAGATTGTTCTGCGGGATATTATACTATTCAATATCCCAATGGCCCTACTTGTTTTTCTTCCAGTCGAAATCCTTCTACAATTGAGATTTTTCCGTCTCCCGAATTTTTTTCATAAGTGAATTTCAGTGAAAATTAAACAGAAAAATTGAAAAAAATGTGCTCTTCGGTTACAATTTCCTGGAGATAATGTTGCAATTTACAATGTTTGGGTGAATTCCAGTTATATTCGGTGAGCCGTTTCCTTTTACACCCTCTGTTCTATTTTCTTCAACGATGATTTGCATCCGATTGACAACTAAACAGAACTAAATACGAACAGCATTACCTTCATCTACTTTCTATGAGTTCTACATCAATATGCTGTCGATAGCATTTTCTGTAAATACCTAAATTATAGGAGCCGCGCGCGGGTGCTGTAACCAGATAAGCGCTCATCTTAACCCAGTCCCAGATGATCTTAAATACACCTTCAAAACAATAAATGCCAGTTTAGATTACATAAATATGTAGCTTAAACATATACCCTATAATTTCTATGAGTGATAGACATTTGGTGTCTTCCACAAAATATTTCACGGGGACTTTTGCTTAAGTAGCTAGTAGTAAAAATCTTCTTCTTCAATGGCTCTACATTCCAACTGAAACTTGCCCTGCTTTTCAATGCAGTATTCTATTAGCATTTCCTCAGTTATTTATTATTAATTGATAGCTTCTCTATGCCCGCCATTTTATGAGTATGTGTTTTGTATTTTATTGTACAGCAGGCTAAATATTCCCAAATTTGGAAATAATGATTTAGAACGGTAAATTATAGAAAAACGTATTGTACATTATATTGAAATTCGTGCTTCTCACTGATTTCACTATATTTATTATATGAGTTGTATGAATTATATCTATACATACTACTACTTCGAAATCATACTGGGTCAGACTGAGGATCATAATCGTTGACTCAGGCCTGGCCATTTCATGACTTTTTTTACAAGAATTAACGATGCGCGTCGTCAATAATATTGTTTTCTATGTGAGTGTGAGATATGTGAACTTTGCCATCATAGTATTTTATTTCTATTGATATGACTGTTAGTATAAGTACCATATAGAAGAAAGGTCACTGTCTTATTTAGTTGTTTATTTATTCAATTAAATACATGGTGCAACTGTTTTTTAGAGATAATATCGTTCTTTGGGGAATTTAGTTCTGATGATTTTCGTCGTATGTATTTATCTCTGACTGCATTTTCAGCTGCACTCGTAGGTCGGCGCGCGCGAAGCTGGTAGCGGTGGTCAGCCATTGCCTTCGAGTGATTAAATCTCGCTTGACTTTTCGAAGGGACCTGGGTAGCATTTTTTTCGTGGTTTGGTTTGGGTACTGCAATCAAAAGCTTTCATATTGGTCTGTTGATTGCAGTATTCAGATTGAATCGTGGAGGGGGTGTTGCTTGGGTCCTTTTGGAGAGTTAAGCGAGAAATAGTTGAGCAGTATACTTCGTTTGAGTCGGTTACACGCTTGTTCGTTCTGAGAGAAAAATAATGAATTACGAAACATTCATATAAGATTCACCTCACAAAGCATTTGTACTAATAATAAACAATTCCATAATTTTTCGGTACTGTTTCTACGCGTTATGAATATTACAAAAAGGATTCACATTGCCGTCAATTCACTGTGAGCGATGCATATTCTCGCGTTAAAGAAATAATATTGTAGGCGTTTTAGTTACGAAACACATGAACAGTCGCTCACTTTGAGCCATCGATTGCTTATCCTCGCGGTGGATGAACAATTTGAAGTGCACGATCGAACGCGTTTGAAAGTACAGAAGGAGTTCCGCGTTATTTTGTTTTACCTTGTATGATAGAAAAATATAAATAATTAGTACGATATTGAACGTTTTTGAAAAAATGATCTCAAGATTTGCGTTGTTTCGTTCTGCTTTGTACGGTCATATTCACTACACGTTACACACGGCAACCGTTTACCAAAACGAACCCTGCTACAATTCCTACCACCTATATCCAATATCCCAGTGATTTCTCGTGGAAGTGCAGATGACTCGTCGGCTTCTATCAAAGCGAGTATCACGTCAACATTTCCTACCCATTCCTCAATTGACCTGCATTCGGACACGGCCGGCGTCGGTATTGCCTTAATTTTTGGTTACCAGTTTTTACACATTGAGGATGATGTTAGTCCCAAACATCATCTGTTGGTTCTCTGTGTAATTACAGCTGACCTGGCAATAACGGAGTAGCAACCGTGGGCGGTCAATCATGCTCATGCTCATGCTCAGTCGAAATCCTTCTACAATTGATTTAGTTTTAACGGATTCAAGTCAGCTGTGTGGCCAATTGGTAACTCATGCTGACTTTGACTCTGATCACCTTCCTGTGACGTTTGAAATCTCACAAGAAGCCATTTACAATCCAATCAGCTCTACTTTTAATTATCATAGAGCTGATTGGGATTTATATAAAACATATATCGATAGGAATTTTGATGTTAATATTCCTTTGGATACCAAAAGTGATATTGACAATGCGCTCGTATCTTTGACAAATTTAATTGTCGAAGCCAGAGGCATTGCAATTCCTAAATGTGAAATTAAATTCAACTCCATTATTATTGACGACGATCTTCAGCTACTGATCCGTCTTAAAATGTGAGGCGAAGGCAATACCAAAGAACTCGCGATCCCGCGTTGAAAGTTATTTGGCGAGATTTGCAAAATGAAATTAAAAAACGTTTCGCTATTCTGAGAAATACCAACTTTGAGAATAATGTCTCGAAGTTGGATCCCAGTTCGAAACCCTTTTGGAAATTAACAAAATTTCTTAAAAAACCTCAAAAGCCAATTCCAGCGCTTAAAGAGGGAAATAAAATTTTATTAACAAATGGCGAAAAGGCTCAAAAACTTGCTCAGCAGTTCGAGAGTGCCCATAATTTTAGTCTAGGTCTCACTAGTCCAATTGAGGATCAGGTTACACGGAGCTTCGAAGACATTCTCAATCAAGATAATGTTTTTGACCCTTCGTTGGGAACTAATTTGGATGAAGTGAGATCTATTACTAGAAAATTTAAAAATATGAAAGCCCCGGGTGATGATGGTATTTTCTACATACTTATCAAAAAACTTCCTGAGAGCTCTTTATCCTTTTTGGTTAATTTATTTAACAAATGTTTTCAATTGGCATACTTCCCAGATAAATGGAAAAACGCCAAAGTTGTTCCAATTTTGAAGCCGGACAAAAATCCAGCTGAGGCTTCTAGTTATCGCCCAATCAGTTTGCTTTCTTCAATAAGCAAACTGTTTGAAAACATTATTTTAAATAGAATGATAGTTCATATTAATGACAATTCTATTTTTGCTGATGAACAATTTGGTTTTCGCCATGGGCATTCAACCACCCATCAGTTATTAAGAGTAACGAATTTAATTCGGCTCAACAAATCTGAAGGATATTCGACTGGAGTTGCTCTTCTTGATATAGAGAAAGCATTTGACAGTGTTTGGCATGAAGGTTTGATTGTAAAATTGATGAATTTTAATTTAACATTTTTTTTTAACACTTGAGGTCCAACTCCTCCATTCGGTCACACTCCACACTCCACACTCGTTGCAGCGGGTAGCCATGAAGCAGTTTCTGGTACCGTGGACGAACTGAAAACAGCTCATGCACTGGGTGTAGTATTCCCATTCCTTCCTCTTCATATACTGCACCGCGAAATCGAATGAGGCCTTGTTGGAGAACATGAGCTTCACTCCATCTGAGCACAACCGAAAAGTGTCAAGGATGTACTTGTTCGAGATCATGTCTCGAATAACTGGCAACAGATTCGGCGTGTCTCCTTTCACGAAGATTGGGGGATCGTTCCTTACGGTCGAGAAGCTGGTCGTGTTGCTGCTGGGAAATCGTCTTCTTCCGGTTCTTCTTCTTCGCCAGCGGGTCACCGGCATCGCCATCCTTTATGCCGTAGTAGGCGTTATTCGATAGCAGCTTCTTTGCCGCATTGCCTACTGCTTCTTCGTCGTCACTCGCGGTACGCTTCGATGCGCTGATCGCGATCGAGTTGGCACCCATATCGGGGCTGAAAACTGCACGCGACAATGTGCGCCACACTCCAATACGGGCGAATAAACAAAACTTGCGAAAGTAAGAGCCAAAAACGTATCCGATCACGTCGCTCGATCAAAACTGAATGCTCGCGTAGTCGTACCTGCCGTAATCTGGCAAAGTAACGTATACGCCATTTTCCAAAAAATAGTGTTAACGAGTAGTATTCATCGTACTCTTTAACAGAAAAATGGAAAACATGTATGTTGTAAAATGGCGCATACGTCACTTTTTCAGATTACGGCAGTACGTGGTCGAATGAGCGGAATGAGTGTCTGCTGCTCGCATGTGGATCGCGCGCGGGAAAAAGCTGCTTTATTATATTCAAAACAGTGAGCCCATTAGCCTCGCCCCTTTGTTAATCGTTATGAGTGAAAATGCACTCATTACGAATAACGAAGGGGAGGAGCTAATGAGCTTCTTCAGTAGATACAAGAAAGCAGCTTTCCTCCGCGTGCGAGACTTTGTGTTCGAGATTTCGCAGAGAGCGGGTACGAGCCAGTTAGCTCGAGAATTTCGGTCCCAGCATCGACATCAGTGGTATTCTCTCGCGTAATTGGAGATTGCGACAGGTCCGGTTTGGTGTAAATAATGCGGCCGTCGTTAGCAACGTCATCAAGATATCGAAATTCATCCAACAATGATGACTGTAAAAAAAATATTCACAAAGATGGCGTCTGTAGCAAATAAAGTGGCTGTTGTTGTTGACAGCAGAATTGTGCATCTCTCATTTTTGATTCACTGCCGACTGCTTTACTAAGATTTTTGAACAAATTCTGTTGAGCGTTGTCGATGCTAATGATGACCGCACGATGATTTTCAGCAAAACTGCTAACGCGCGCTGAAAAGTAGCTTTCCGGATTGATTTGAGATGATGTCTCACCGGTAGCGGTCCAAGTAACATCTGTGATGACCGTCGGAGGTGGCTTATGCTGAGATCAGATTACGATCTGTTTGTAACGTAAATATTTTACGCTTCATATAATGTTTGGTTGGGACCATGCTGAGGGTGGCTGGGTTCGATTCCCGGTGCCGGTCCAGGCAATTTTCGTATCATCGTGTTAGCCTCATGATACACGAATGCAAAAATGTTAACTTGGCTAGAAACCTCGCAGTTAATAACTGTGGAAGTGCTTAGAGAACACTGCGAAGCTGTGAGGCGGCAAATTCCCAGTGGGGGATGTAATGCCAAGAAGAAGAAGAAGAAGAAGAAGAAGAAGAAGAAGAAGAAGAAAAAGAAAATAATGTTTGGTTAAACTTTGCGATTGTCATGTATACAACCTAATATTTACATGATATTACGATTTTCATTGCACTAAGAGGTTCTACGTAGTTTACGTCGAGCGGTCGTGTCTTGTACACAACCCTTCTATTTTCTTTTTTATCTATTTTTCATTTGGAACGCTTATTTGCCGTGAAGCGTTACGGAGCCGAAATCATATTTTAATACATTTTTTTATGATTCTTTTACAATAATGTTAGATTTGGGGTTATGGTTATGGTCGATGTTATGGAATACAATGATACAGTAGGAAAGGAAGGAAACTTGGGGTGCGTAAGTATTAAGTACTTAAGCACTTCTGTAACGGGTCAAACATTTTCTTGAGAGACAACAACGAGAAGAAGACATACGAAAGGGAAACGAAAGTCATTGAAATGGACAACAATAGGAAGACATTCGTGATGAGGCATGACAGATGAGGGAATGGGCGGCCTATGATTACACAGCCTTACATCAGCAACCTTCAAAAATTGGTGGACAAGGGACATGTATTCAAGATCCAGATCCGCCAAAATGATGTGTGTGTTTAATTTCCGTTCCACAGTTGTCGCAATCTGCCTCTCAAATGACTTCTTGCATTAAGGGTATGCGATAACACATTTTTTCCTAACGAAACGAAACGAAACGAAATTTAAAATGTCTATGTTGATTCGGATCGAAACGAAACGAAATATAGATTTACTTTCGAGACTTCGAAACGATACGAAATCAAGGTTCATTTATTTCGAAATTTTTCGAAACGAAACGAAATTTTAATTTTTTTTTCCGCGGAATATTTATTAAAATGGTTTTACGCAATTCTGATTCACTTTTTCGAAGTCAAATAACGATTTGTAGAGTTATAGTAACAGAAGAGACAGTCTGTGATAAATCGCCGCATTCTCGCCGCATATAACATTGGCGATAAGGCAATGAATACCCCAGCATATGTGCCGCTTTCAAAGGAATTCATCGTGGAGCGTGTGCTTTTTTTAACTTTATTAATGTTTTTTTTTAAATTCTAGGATTAAGTTTAACACAGCGAGGAGCGAGTGCTCCTGAATCTGATCAATTTTATATTAGCAAGTACAAAAAATTTAGAAATTGTGGGATTTTTCATTTAGGGATTCAAATTTCGTTTAAAACCTTAGTTCACTTAAGGTTATCTACATAATTATGCTGAAGCATACTTCATATTTAGAGGTGTGTGCCACCGCGGCCGACAGTTTTTGGCACGCCGCCTTCGCCGACATTTTTGCATCGGCGCGCCACCGCTTAAAATTTGTCACGTCGGTGGTCTATAATTTTCCACGCTGATTCAAATTTGAAGAATTCCGCAGAGTTTTACATGGAAATATCCTTAAAAATTCCATACAATATATACAATACTGATGTGGACTTAGAAATTGAAGAAATCTTTCCGAGTGAAAATCTGTTCATAATTCAGATATTTAGTAAGTCGCATCACAGTTGCTGTATTGACAAACAAGTGGTGCTGCTTAGGACGCTGTGTATTCACTCATAAGCTTGACGAAAGAATAGAAGGACACCCAACTGCAAAAAAATTGCACGAATTCTGGCGGTGAATATCAAAGCAGTTTTCGAGAAGGATGATCAACAACGGACAAGATGTTTACTCTGCGACAAATCCTTGATAAATTTCGGGAATACAACCTGCGGACTCATCATCTGTTTGTAGATTTCAGGGCCGTGCGACTCAGTGAAACGGAACGAACTGTGATATAAAAGGCTAAAACATGGCTTTCCGACCAACCTTATTAGGCTGATTCGTGCAACGCTGGATGGATCCAAATCAAGTGTCAGAATATCTGGTAAGACATCAGATTCGTTCGTGACGTTAGATGGATTGAAGCAGGGCGATGAGCTCACTAATCTGCTATTCAACATAGCTCTGGAATGTGCAATTCAAAGATCTTGTGTGCAAAGAAACAAAACCATCATCAACAACGTCTTACATGCTACTTAGTTTTGCTGATGACATCGACATCATTGGTGATCTACAGAGCAGTGGAAGAGACTTCCGTGCCTTTTAAACGGGAGATTGAAAGAATATAGAATTTCATGTGAAAATTCAGCACATTTTTTTTGTTGAAGTGATGACGAATTTTCGCGAAATTCATAAGAATTTACTGTGGTAACTCGAAAGACTTACTCGTTGAAATTTTTATCGAACATATAACCTCTTGTGTTGAGAACTACGAACGGTTTGAACATTGAATTTGGCTCTGCTATTTTCTTACTGTTATTTGAAGTAACAGACACTAATTTACGCGGACGTATTCAAATCTCATCTCAACCACACATCTGAATAGCCCTTTTGTAAATAATTAACAATCGAATGAAAAAGATTGAATCGCCACCACAGACAATATTGCCAGCTTATGTCACTGGAAATGATTTCGTGCTCGCCTGTTACCCGCCGAAGCCAATCATAATTAAGCACTGGAAATAGCTTAATCCACTGTACTGGCACTCGATCCAGCCATCTCAATGAAGCTTTAGCGAAGCCGACGTCATTTTCCGACCCTAGCCCGGAATAAAAAGTGATAATTTTAATCGGTTTATCACCATTTATTGCCCAACGCCCCATAACCGTAATCATAAAACACATTAAACGGCCAACTACTGGGACTTGGTGAAAATGTACCAACTGAAAAACGTTAATAACTGATGTAATCTCTTTTTTTTGCACTGGACTCCGACAGACCGGACTGCGAAAAACGCATCCATTCACGCACACGTGGTCATCAGCGATAAACCATCTGTCAACAACGGCGGATTTCCGGGGCCAGTCTGACAATCGGCACGAAGGAATCGCTTGCACCATGGATACCTGACGACGGGCGCCTGCCTACCTGGGTACGATGAGTTGCCGAATCTGATGGGATTTCGACGTGCGTTGTAAAGGGCATAAATTATTGAGTAGCTTTTAGCACCGGTCCCGGATGCTTCCGATGGCAACACCGCCCCGTCGCCACCAAAAAACGAAGCCCCCACACGTCGAATATCAATTACGGGTAAGTGAATTTTCACTAAATCTATAATTAATTATAATTAATGTTTTCATAAATTTATAATGACCCCAAACTGGCCGTTGACTCGGATGCGCGGTTGCGTAGACCGGGTGCGGGACATTGTGCCACGATGATCTCTCGGAGCACGCGAATGGGGTTGTGCCGTGTGACCGCTGACTGGTCAACGGCCATGTTTGCAGTCCAACGCGTGGGTGCTTTTAATGGCTAAAAGTGGTCCATAAATCGATTTAACTCTATACTCGTCGTGTCTGCTCCTCCAGAGAGAGGATATCTCGTTAGCCCTGACACGACAAGAATAGTAGGCCAGAGGGCTGGACGTCAGGCAGCGATTTCCATATTTTTTATTCACAATCCATTCACCATTTTGTGGCTTTTGATTAATTTTTATTTTAATAATAAATTTGACTCGCCGGCATGCTTGGAGCTTTGGTTTAAAACAACACAGCGGCAACCTGTTTCCTCGTGTTATCAGTTGACCGCGTTCGAACAATAGAAGGATCGGGGGGAAAAATAATCTGAAAGCCTAGAACATAATCAGCGACCACATGTCCTTGCAAGCCACAGTGGCACCAACAGTTCGTTACATTTTTTTCATAAATAAATAAAGAAGGTACCTTTTCATATCTTTTGGATACTAAGGTCAATGGTCAGTAAGACACCTAGTAAAAAAAAATGCCTGGAATACATATACAGTCGCCTCTCCACATATCGATATTGAAGGAACCATTGAGATAGGGAGAGATTGAGGAATGGAAGGAAAATTGAGATAGATACTAGATCCAAAAAAACTCGTTGCTATGAAAAACGACAGCAGAACAAATGTCATTTCCTGTTGTTGTCGTGTTTGTTTTTGTCCAAATATGGTCTAGTAGCCTACAAAATTGAACATATCGACATAATGAGAGTGATTCCTAAACAAAATATGATTAGAACACATCAAGATAGAGAGATATCGAGATAGGGAGGTTATCGAGATGTAGAAAGCTCAATGTATAAAAATTGAAGGAACTGAGGAAACCATCGATATAGGGAGAGATATCGAGATATAAATAGAATGAAGAAGAGATGAAGATGAGTCGACTGTATCAGGCAAAAATTATGAGTAATCACTTTCGAAACATGTTCCTAAGCAACTATAGCACTAAGCGAAAAAAAAATCAGTGGATGTGGAATTCATATGTCTTGTTTGTGCATTTTGTCCAACTGTGTGAAACAGTAATAGGTACAGTTGCCACAAACTCGAGTGCTCCCGCAGAGCTCGCACAAAGGTTATAAATATTGAATCGAACTTGAACGGCCTCCAGGATGTGCTGCGATGTTTTTTGCCACCCATTGATGATGTTTGCACAGGGCCTGCCATAAATCCGATATTGTTGCCCACTGCTGCAGCTTCACCATGACCGGATGCACCTATCCGTAGGTATGCGGCGGAAAACAATTGAAATCCATCGAAACAGAGTCCCCGTACCAAATGCCATCAAGCGGCCGGAAAGAGGGACACTTTGGACATCGTTATTGTTTTGAAGGGCGGAATCCAATTTATTACAAGTGTCACTCAAAGTGTTATCACCGCCAATGGGGAAACTGATTTAATTGAAATGGAATTCGGCCTGAATTTGAATTGACTTTTACAAGGTTGACTATGGTCCATGTGTTCTTTAAAAGAAATCTTTAATCTAAGGGAGTAAAGTGATAGTTTCAGCCAGTTTGACTCTGATGAATACAGCTTTTAAATTAAAAATCATATCCCATTTTAGTTTATCATTGCAGTTAACTTACCATAAAATGTATTTTTTAGTCGAATAGCAAAATATCTGAAAAGAAATAGAGAATTGAACAAATTTTCAATTGAAAATAATAATACTTGTTATTGTATGTAGTATAGAATTATCCAGAAATCAAGCATATATAATTTTAATATCTCTGCAAAAAAAAAACTTTATTCACCGAGTAGTGATTCTGCCTTGCTCGCACTTAGCCAAGACACCAACCTTATATGACACTAATATAATTCGATGTATCATTTTTTAATAACTTCTGAATGCAACGATCGATCGTTATCAAATTCAATAGTAATCAACAAGGCTTTGCCCTCTGCCGAATGCAATTTGTTGCGAGAAAATCTGTTAAGGATTACTATATGAAAAGTTATCTAATGATAAGAAAATTATTTTGAGCTTTTTAGTTGAATGTCTTCACTTGTCATAAGACGAGTTTGTACAATTCCATTGAACTCCACCACTTAATTGTATCTTGACAGATACGTATTTCGACCTCAACAGTAAGGCCGTCTTCAGTGTCTCGTACTTGACTCGACTCGAAAGTCGATTGGTAAATAACACTATGGGTCTCCGATATTTATATATGTAGTGAAATGATAGTTTTCGTTTTCGGAGTAAAATGATAGCACACAATTATAGGCTTCCAGTACAACTTTGTTGTAAAAGCAAAGTAATAATACCAATTCATCAACTCGTGTTTTTGTTTACTCCTTGTTCAATAACATTTTTGACCCGATTTTGTCACCATGCAAGAATTCATAATTTTGGTCGTTCTTTAGGTTCTTTTAATTCAATTCAGTAAACAATTACAAAACAGTAAATTTATTCAATATGGAATTACTACCACCGAATGTTGTTATGAACCCTTCTTCTAAAGTCCTTTAAACAGATAAGAAACGACGTGCATTGTACTTAGATTTTGCATTACAATGTAATAAATTACTTTATAATTGTAATATGATTAAATACACAAAAAAATCTTTTTTCACTCCCAAATTAATTTGGAGGCGTTATAACTGTTGTACTCGCTTTGAACCATTGTAAGACTGAAAACCAAGTCTGTCGAGTTGTATATGGCACCAAATTACATGCAGAACTACTTTGGTGTTTTAATAAGATCTGTTTAATCGACGACAGCTTTTCCAGACAGTTACCAAGTAAGAAATGTGACAGCCAATTTGCGCTATAAAAGTTAAATCAATCGAAAAAACACTTTTTCCTGTTTGCTTATTTAAATAAACAGAGCTTCGATTCAGCGAACGATGAACGAACATGAAATTATATCCATATTCAAAATTTCATACGAACCTCAATCATTGAAAACAGCAAGCCAGATGTCACAACCAACCAGCTAACTAAATCACCCAGTTGAATTGTTCGACCGCTCTTTGATTCTAATTCATGGACTGCCTATTTGTATACAGTCGCTCTCAAAATTGAGCGTACAGCATGGTTTAGTTGACTACATTCGAAAATTTCAAAGGAAATTAAATGGTTAGCTCGGTTGTTTTTAATGCATTTCTATATTCATCCCTTCCTTCAATGTATGCGTACATCAAATTGTTGAAATTTTTTCTCTAAAGTTCATTTATTTGAAAATAATCTCAAAATACGCCTATTAGATGTGACAAAATTGAGCGTACAGCTAATGTTTTTCTATACAATTTCTTATTATAAACACGATTTATGTATTTTAATATTTTTTTTTCATGGTTATATTTATAATAAAAAACATCCGCTACTTAAACATTCAATGTTTTGAAATTAAACCATGTTTTGGTCAAAATGGCGAACAAGTGAGAGGTAAGAACATTGCTATTTAACAATTCAATGCCTGTGGGCAAAATAAATGCTTTAATTTGTATGTTTCACCGGCATCGTATCTTATATATGATAGATAATCGAAATCGAGCGAAACATACGATTAATTTGTCAAAATTCAGTCGGTAAATGATGAAAACAGATGTAAACATACAGAGAAAACGGCAAATGTTAGGAATGACATAATTCAAATTAAGTATGTTTTCAACTTAAATTTGTTTTACAGCTCGAATATTGTCTCAGGTCTATCATTAAGAGTAATATTATTGAATCCAATCATTCACAGTCAAATTCTAAAAGTACAAGGTGCATGTTAAGGTACCAAACATAAAAACAGTTTTCCAATCCCGTAGAGTACTTCTGATTGAATATTGAAAAGATAGCCTAAAATCGTAATTTCATAATTAAATTTGGATTGAACTCCACGGTCTGTTACCATAAGGGATACAATTGGATGATTTCCATGTGGCGAGTAAAAATAAACTTTTTTAAGAGTTCGGCAGCTTATTTAATGATATTTTGGTGAATTTAAATGATTCAACCAAATTTGTTCCTACGGTGACTGAGTCTTCAAATATAAAATGACATCTTATAATGTATCCGTGTGCTGCTCTTTTATTAATATTATTATTAATGAGTGTCCTGAGCTTATAAGCTACCTAAACATCGACTTTTAAGTAAAGTTAAACTTAATTTGAAATATGCCGTTCCCAACATTTGTCGTTTTCTTTGTATGTTTACATCTGTTTTCATCATTTACCGACTGAACGTTTCTCCTGAGCTTACGATTTGGTACGTATGAGTTTTACAAAAAAAGCGTCTCTTTTATTGGTTTTCGAGACTATGACGAACAGACGAAAATACCTGCTGTGTCCCTACTCCTGTTTACGCAATAGAAATCAAATGTACACGCCCGTTTCAAATCACTCAGAGACTGAGTGAAATTGTATTGCCATCTCTTTTTTTCTCACGGAAATCTTACTCAATTTTCGTAAAAAGTGGAACTACTCAAATTTTGAGTACTCTCTTTTCCACTTCCACTTCTCTCAGTCCACTTTTTACGAAAATTGAGTAACTTTTCCGTGGAAAAAAAAAGAGACGGCATTACAATTTCACTCAGTCTCTGAGTGATTTGAAACGGGTGTGTAGAAATGTTCGTTCGTAAACAAAAATAGAGTTCACCCAGAACATCTCCTTCATTTTAATATTTGTAAATTTATCATTTTTAGTAAATTCGTTTATAATAAAATATATAAATATATAAAATTTAATAAATGTCAGGATGTCTCATGAACGGAGTTCCCAAGGCTACTTAAGATAAGGGCAGTACTTTGGAGACTCCTGTCAAGGCTTTGGGACAGTTCGCCGAATGACATTTAGTCAACAGGACAGCTGTTCGAAGGGACATTTAATCGAATGGAAATTTAGTCCAATGGAAACATAGCCAAATGGACATTTAGTCGAATGGAAATTTAGCCGAATGTTGATAGTGTTTGGTCGGTAATAGGTAATTAGTTAAATGGATAATTCGTCAATAGATTTTTGATTTACTTTTAATAAATAATCCACAAGATACATGGATAAACTGATAAGATGAATTCAATGGACGTTAGGAAGTTCAATCAGCAGCGGAAGAAACGAATACCGAAGCCAATGAGGATTTTTCACCTGAGCCAACAGAAATTTCTGGAGATCCTGGTGGATTATAGAAAAATTGAGAACCTACAGAAATAGCAAAATATTAGGTACTGATGGTGAAATAGCCTCTTTATATTTTTCGGCAAATGGTCAAAAACAATGATATCAATGTTATTTTGCCAATATTTCATCTTAGTCGGCTTTGGAACATTTCGTTGATTGACATTTAGTCTAATGACATTTCGTCGAAAGAACAATTAATCGAAGGGACATTTGGTCGAATGGGAATGTTTTTTTTTCTCTTTTCATTGATACTCTTTCTATCACTCAATATTTATACAATAATTGGTTCAGTATTGACCACCCAAGTAACAATTTCCATGCTTCTTGGATTTATCTAATTCTTATTGCAGACTTATGACAGCAATCACCAAGCTAATTGCTCAGTTTTATTGGCGCTCTTATCGCTATCAATAAACCTCTCATAAATCTGCTGAAAAAAGCTTCAAACGTCAAATGCTTGTTGACCATATGAACAGATCTATGGTTGTGATAAAGAGCGTAATAAATCTAATTCTCAACGCTCGGATAAAGCTTCAATTTTTGGTCATAATGTGGTCAAATGAATTACCCCCATAAGAATGTTTGCATTGCGAAGAGTTTATGACGGTGTTAAAAAGCGAAAATTTTCTGATCAAATTCCATGATGGCCATATTGAAAATGGAAATGCATTTCGAAGTCAGTGAAAAATATCACTGGAATTTACGATTAAACGTAATTTTCACCGCGTATCATGCCTTTTCTGACAACAAATTTTACTTATTAATAATTTCGGTAAAAGTACTAATCAATTAAGCAGACATCTTAGATAATGTGGTAATAAATATTTTCAATATATTTCCCTGAGGTACGTTATATTGCCGGCGCGTGGTGTTCAACCTTATTTTTTCACCAGATTTGACCATGAAATCGGACGCGCACCTCATTTTCAGTGGCAGTAAATCGAAAAACAAACCTGAAAGCAAATATTATTTTGTTGTCATCATCATAACTTCCATCAAAAATCCATTTTGTTATTATTTTTCTGCAAAGTTTTGTTTCTCTTTTTTCAAAGCTACATTTTGACAGCTGCCGCAGCCAAATTCCCTTTTTTGCGGGTGGTTTAAAAAAGGTTTCTAAATGCTCTTATGATAGATTTATACACTGTTAGATGACTTTACCCATTAATGGGTACTATGTTATTGTTGATATTATTCCCACCGTGAAAAATTCACCCATTTTCTTTAAAAAGCGCCACTACTCATTAAAATGGGTAGTGGCACTTTTTCAAGAAAATGGGTGAATTTTTCACGGTGGAAATAATATCAACAATAACATAGTACCCATTAATGGGTAAAGTCATCTAACCGTGTAGTGGTTATCTGGAGAGGGCCACTTGGCAATATCTTACTCTTATAGAGGTCATCCGAAGGTTGCCGTGTATTATTCGGTTTTATTGTTAGATCTTATAAATTGATCTTGAAAACCTTTCCTAGAGCGGAATAAAACTTGAAATGTTACTTGGGCAGGTTGTATAGATTCATCGTAGAGGAGTTCACCAAAGTCAATATCCAGTTTGGAATATTCTCGGCATATGCAACGTTTTCGTATTATGTATTCTTTTTATGAACTCATCATTCTTTGGACAATATTGGAGCAATAATTATGTGACTTTTAGAAACACCGCAATAAATCATTTATTTTTTCATTGATATTGACTAAAGTTCTTTTCTTTCAAATAGCCATTCGACGGAACGTCATTAGACTAAATGTACCAAGATTATTAATTCGAAAATCCGCTTTCGACCAAATGTCCTTTCGAACAAACGTCATTCGACAAAATGTACGAAGATTCTTCATTCTAAAATTTAATTTTGACTTAATCTCCATTCGATCAAATGTCCATTCAACGTAGTGTCCTTTCGGCCAAACATTATCCGACCAAATGTCCTACGTCTCTAGTGGATTAGAAATTCATTTTCGACGAAATGTCCCTTCGACCAAATGTCCATTCGACGTAATTTCCTTTCGAACAAATGTCATTCGACTAAATGTTATTCGACGCAATGTCTTTCGAAGAAATGGTATAGATTCGGTTAAATTATTCTTTCCATTATTTCTTTCACTTAATATTTATATAATAATTAGTTCAGTATGAAATTCACTTCCAACCATAATTTGTTAAACATTGGTCGAACATTTAATTTCAACCAAATGGTCATATAACCCAATGCCTATTCGACGACTTCCGATTAATTATCATTTGACGAAACATCAAACATTTTTTAACTAACGAAACAGTTTGGTACCTTGCAAAAATATATTTTAGTTACATGATAAAGATTGTCGCTTCGGTTCCCTTTGTTCTGCTGTCCGAAACATGTTGAGTACAGAACTGTCAAATCGTATGAATTTTCCTTCATTGACATTTAGCGCCCTTTCCTCGCCAGCAGATGATGTTCCGGACAGCGACGACAGCGACAATCTTTATCTTGTAACTAAAATATCTTTTCTTGTAGTACCTGCAGTAAATGAAGAAAACATGCTGACAAAAACCCGACAGAAGAAAACTGAAAGTAAATATGTTTTTTTTTGTGATATTGAAAAGCCGTTGATACAGAGGGGGTTCTCCTTAGCCTAGCGGCATGACGCGCGGCTGCAAAGCAAGATCATACTGAGGGTGACTGGGTTCGATTCTCGGTGCCGGCTAGGTAATTTTTGGATTGGAAATTGTCTCGATTTCCCGGGGCATAAAAGTATTATCGCGTTAGTCTCATGATATACGAATGCAAGAATGGTATCTTGGCTTAGAAACCTCGCGGTTAATGACTGTGGAAGTGCTGAATGAACTCTATGCTGCGTGGCGGCAATGTCCCAGTGGGAGATGTAATAAGCATTACAAGAAGAAAAAGAAGTTCATTCAGAGACAAGTAAATATGAAGAAAAAGGAAAAAAAAATAAAGCGTGAAGGAAGAAGGTTGAAGCCAAAAAAAGCAACAGAATAGGGTAGAAGCGTTGGTGGGAAAAAGAAAAAGAGAAAGGAAATAATAAGGAAAGAGGAAAGACGAAGCAATAAGAAAGAAAAAGAGAGATGAACGGAAAACGGAGAGGGGAAAAAAAAGAGAAATAATAAATAAAGGATAAGGAAGGGGGGAGGGTAATTTGGCCGAAACCCATTCCGCCGAAAGCCATTCGGCCGAATGCCACTAGGCCGATAGTTGTTTGGCCGAATATACCATTTGGCCAAACAGACCATTAGGTTATTTGGCCAAACAACTCTTTCGGCCAAATTACCCTTTCGGCCAAAAGACCCTTTCGGCCAAGAGACCCTTTCGGCCAAATGACTCTTTCGGCCAAACGACCCTTAAGGCCAAACAACCCTTTCGGCCAAACGACCCTTTCGGTCAAACAACCCTTTCGGTTGAACGACCCTTTCGGCCAAAAGACACTTTCGGCAAAATGACACTTTCGTACAAACGACCCTTTCGGCCAAATGACACTTCCGGCCAAATGACCGTTTCGGCCAAAAGACCCTTTCAGCCAATAGACCCGTTCGGCCAAATGACCCTTTCGGACAAATGACCCTTTCGGCCAAACGACCCTTTCGGCCAGACAACCCTTTCGGTTAAACGACCCTTTCCGCCAAATAACTCTTTTTGTCAAAAGACACATTCGGCCAAATGACCCGTTCGGCCAAATGACCCTTTCGGCCAAATGACTCTTTCGGCCAAACGACCCTTTCGGCCAAAAGACCCTTTCGGCCAAATGACTCTTTCGGCCAAATAACCCTTTCGGCCTAAAGACACTTTCGGACAAACGATCCTTTCGGCCAAACAACCCTTTCGGTTAAACGACCCTTTCGCCAAATAACTCTTTCTGTCAAAAGACACATTCGGCCAAATGACCCGTTCGGCCAAATGACCCTTTCGGCCAAATGACTCTTTCGGCCAAACGACCCTTTCGGCCAAATGACACTTTCGGCCAAATAACCCTTTCGGCCTAAAGACACTTTCGGAAAAACGAGCATTTCGCCCAAATGACCCTTTCGGCCAAACGACACTTTTGGCTAAATGACACTTTCGGCTAAATGAACCTTCCGGCCAAACGACCTTTTCGGCCAAATGACCCTTTCGGCCAAACGACCCTTACGGCCAAATGACCCTTTCAGTCAAACGACCTTTTCAGCCAAACGACTCTTTCGGTCGAACGATCCTTTCGGCCAAATTACCCTGTCGGCCAAATGACCCTTCCGGCCAAACGACACTTTCGGCCAAATGACCCTTTCGGCCAAACGACACTTTCGGCCAAATGACGCTTTTGGCCAAACGACCCTTCCGGCCAAATGGCCCTTCGGCCAGATGGCTTTCGGCCTAATGGTTTGTTAGACCTAGTGGCATTCAGCTAAATGGCTTTCGACCGAATGGGTTTCGGCCAAACAACCCTTCCCCGTTCGTGAAGCTTCGCGAGTTGATTTGCAGGTTGATTTGCGAAATGTCATAAAACATCATCGGAACAAGTTTCTCGCGAAATTTCGAGCAAGAACACATTTGTTTATTGTTATTGTGTTTATAGTTCGTTCGCGCGAGTGTGGCATTTTTGGTAGGCCGAATTACACTCTTTTCTTACTGGTGAAGCGAGTATTCCCACCACTGTTATAAGTCTATTGTGTGAACCAGAAGCATCTTTAGAATATCTAGGACCACTGCTATCCGGAGTACTTACAACAGTTGCAATCACGGGCAACGAATGGCCCGTGGATCGCATCGTCGTCGTCGTGAAAGAGGACAACGTTCCTCCTGCTAGCTAGTTGCTCGAGCGAATTGGCAAGCTACTTCAGGGCAAGGATGGGCTCGTCTGTGGCTTAACCCCGATCATTTGCGATGATCTACGGCAGAGCTACGGGGCTGCGAAATGGGAAGGGGCGCCTAACATAGCTCTGGTCCTCACAAGTTCCAATACTCACGCTTCCACGGGTCTTGCGATGACAATTGACCGCCAGCTAAGGGTTGCGTACTTAGCTGGTAGTGCAGCCTGGGCACTGTTGTCCTTCTGACATCAGCTAGAGTGAGAAGGTGTGTCCTGTGGGGTCTGCCTAGGATGTGGTGGGGTTCGACAGTTGGCTCTGTTGGGTGTTGGGTGGGACTTTAAACAAATTTGCCCCGACTGATCGAGCGTCTGTTCACCAAGGAGGTGCGGCTCTAACAGCGTCTGTCCTGGCATCCAGCGGCTGAGTATGAAATGCTATTCCCCGGAAGCTATACCTAAGATGGCAGCTCCATCCCGGTGGATAGGGAACCTTGGGCCAACAACCTACTGTTCCCGAAACATCAATTTGTTCGAGGATCCGATAATGAAAGAATACGGACTGATTTTACGGTGACGACTCTTAGCGAAACAGGCAGATAAGTGAACGCACCAAAATACGAATTTTCGACTCTAACGTGAAATCTGTGCTGTTATACGCTAGCGAAACATGGTGTGTATCAGTGGAGAACACTCAACGGCTACAGGTGCTCATTAACAGATGCCTGCGGTATATAATTCGGGCCTGGTGGCCTCAAACAACGAGCTCCATCGTCGTTATCACAAGAGGCCGTAGGGGCCTACGAAATCTGTAAACAAGCATTAGACTGGAACCCAGCGGGACATCACAGCAGAGGTAGACCCAGAGGCTCATGGCGGCGAAGCCTCAATAAAGAAATAAAAGAAGTCGACCGAAATCTAACCTGGCAACAGGTTAAAGCGATAGCCGGGCAACGCTCAGAATGGAGATCTTTCAAGTCGGCCCTTTGCACCACCGGAGGTGTACAGGATCTATAAGTAAGTAAGTAAGTACGGCAGAGCGATCGCCATCGAATTGATGTCCACAAAAACCATACTGCCGTAATCTGAAAAAGTGACGTTTGCGCCAATTTACAACATGCATGATTTCCAAATTTCTGTTAAAGAGTTCGATGAGGTCTACTCGTTAACACCATTTTTGGAAAATAGCGTATACGTCACTTTTTCAGATTATGGGAGCATAGATGGCATTAACTAACTATACCTACTTGAATTCGTCCAAAACTCAATTTGTTGGCGTTTGGTGTTTCAAAGTGTCCGTAAAAGTGTGTAAAAAATCACAAGATACCTGAAGTTTAGAACTGCAAAATATTGCTGTGCGTGTTTTTTTGTACGTTCAAGTCTGATTTGATGTCCAGAGAAGACGAGAAAGTCAACCCGAAAGATCACATCAATGGATAAAGAATTAGGTCCGCCACATTCGACTTGGTAACGGCGAAAACGCGATTTTTTTAGACTTGTTCGCTCATTTTAAATACACACGCTTTCCACAACATGATCTTCAACCAAATAAAAAACAAAGTGCTGAAAAATTATGGCCCATGGCTGTAATACAAATTTACATGATTATGTTGCAATTGTAATCTGCCCTTCATCTTCCTCATAAATTGTACCCTCTGTAATCATGCTTGTCTAACCACTAACCTTTTCCAACCTTCAACGATACCCTATTTCATTAACTGACCCGCACTCGGATTGTTTTATTTCTTCGGATCCCGAAACAAAACCCTTGTAGCTACCCAACGGCCCCAAAAGTCAATCTCAGCCGGCAATAAAACGCAATCCCAAAGCCTTGTCAATTTTCCCTCCGCCATTTTCCGTCCGAACCCTGGCGTGGCAGTCAACAACAGTAACAACTACGCCCAATCATGATCAAACGGGGGAAAATTGCCCCACGGCACCGCAAGGGTACTATCCTGGCCTCGAGGTGTCGGATTCGGTCCGCTCGGTGGACACAAATCATTTAACACCTGAACTAAAGTACTACTGACCTCTCACCGGAGCTACTAACCGCCAACAGGGTGGAAAACCAGGAAAAAAAAAACCTGTGCACAAGAAAAAGGTGAGATAAAAATCAAGAGGTGAAAGATATAAATTACACTTGGTCACGTTATTAAATGGTCTGGCTTCTCTCTGGTTGGTTCGCAGGTTTTTTTTTTTCACTGCTTCCTTTTCCTACCCTTGTCGTTGGGGTTGCTGGACCGACGTAGCAGGCTTGCTTGGACGTGCGATGTGCCGCGTTTGGGAGAGGTAGGGTCCTAATGGAAACATGTGTCGGATGATTTTTCATACGTGCTGCTGGTTAGAACGTGAGTTGTCGAAGGGGAAAATTATATAGTGCGGTGCATTATCAAGATTTGGCGTGTGAAAGTAATATGTTTGGTGAAATTGAACTTGATGGCCGACAATCCTGACACGGTTTGTTTGTGCAAACATGATAATCACAAGCATTTATTGCAAAGGCGTGTGTTAATCAATGAAGGATTCTGTTAATGAAATAAGCAATCTGATCAACCGTGATGTGACGACCACAATAATATCAATAATTAACTGAAATACAGTTCATGTCAAAGTGAGAGTCTCAAATAGTGAAAATATAAAAAACCTTATTTTCAAGATTACATATTTTATATGTGGTTATTGGTTTTCCACACAAGGTTCGTTCAATTGTTCTTTAGCTTCGTTACCGTTTCGTATTCATGGTACGTAACTAACAATGCGTTCGTTAAAATTTTGGATGGATGGAGCAGTAGGCCATACAATCGTTTTTTACGCGATTTCATTTTTCTTCATCAGAATTTATTATCAATAACGACATGACACCTGAATTCTTTTGTCATTTGTGACGTTCGATCCGATCGGATTCCTTTGATCGACCCCTTCTGTGCGGAGCATCAGTGAACACAAAACGAGATAAACTACAGTAGCCAGCTTATGGCGAGAGCATGTACCGGTGGCGCGCGTGATCGGAATCGGAACAGGTTCGTTCCTCCCTGGGAATCGTATCTCTCAGCCAAGCCCCATCAGCACGCTTGTCGTCCACCGTTGCGCTTATATTGGAGTGGTATACCTTGCGAGCGAAGAAGTTCACAGTGATTACCATCCTCGGCACTACGCTCCCCGCCAACCGGATGGAAGAAACTCGGTCGTTCCGTTCGGTCGTTCGTTCAGACTAGGATGAGGAGGTACTGTAAGCAAGGCTTGTTATCCCTCGTAAGCACGTGAAGCACGTATTCGGGTTGTAATTTTATTAGAGGAGATATAACCCGCAGCGACCTCTAGCTCAGCGGGTAAACCTATCTGGCGTAGCGAAACGTATGAGATATAGTTCCACTAAACAGGAACGACGTCTTCTCGTCACAAACGACAGACAAGGTGAATGGATTTATGGTTTCAATAAGGGGTTGAAGCGAGGAAATGGCTTCCTTGCAAAAATAGTGAATGACATACAATGCGTAGGGTAGAAATGAAGCCGTTTACTTGGTTTGTGTATCAATTTTCATAGAAGAGTGGCAATTACCACATTTAGTTAACGACAATTTATTATCCAACATAGTACGAAGAAAATTATCACAGAAGTAACCCTTAAAAATAAGTATTCGATGGTGACGTGCAAATGCGTGTCAAACTGTAATGACGTATGTAGTCTATCGTTGTCTTATTGCTCGTCCCAAATTCCACAAAAGAGAACGTATATATAATTGTTTGTTGCTTGTGAGAGCCGGTACCGTGTGGGGCCGAAATTTGAACACCTAAGCACTGTACAAAAAGATGAGTCTACTAGGCAGAATACTTAAATTATTGTTTTCCTCAAAGGAATCTTGCGACATAATACCCCGGATAAAAGTGTACCATAGGCTCAACAGTGTAAACAATTGAACTACCATTCTCTCTACGGTATACAATAGGATATATTGTTTCTTGATGGTTGTCCATATTGTATCAACACCGTGGATATAATACGTCAACATAGTTCTCTAATGTAACAATAATTACAATTGTTTTAAGAACATTTAGTGCATACATTTTAATTATTGATAACATCTGAAAATTTTGTTCAAATTGCATATAAGCAATATAACAATATTTATCCCATTTCCGCAAATATGCATTATTTTTCTTCAAATTTCATTGTTGAACGGTAAAGCCGTCATAATTAAGAAATCCAATATCGTATTGTTTTACTATAAAAATACAATTCAATCTAATGTAATTTGAACGGTTTTCTTTGGATATTTCAACAATATATTTACGATACAATCTATTGTTTGACAAAATAAAGTGTATGAAAAAATCTCAGATTTTGTATAGTTACGATACTTAACAACCCGTACGTTCTAATGCGAAAACTTCATTTACAATTTAATGAATGGTTCATAACAATACATTCTAATGTATTTCTATTATTTCATCTACAATAAAATCTATTGGAAACTTATTGTGTTGTATAGTGATGTTACAATAAATTGTACTGTTTTTCTATCATATTTTTTATTCGGGACACCAATTAATTATTTAATTGAATTTGAAAGCCAATCAAATACAAATAATGAATTTCACTGTGATTAGCTTAGATAATACACCAATGTCTTTTTTATATGGTTTGTGTTTTGTAGATTATGGTCTACGAGTAAGAAGGAATAGCTTAATCTGATGAAAAATCCATAAAACACCAACAGACTTAGTTTTGAACGTTTCTAGAGTACCTAAAGAACAAAATAATTCCAACAGAGTGGAAGAGTAGAGCTTGACACTAATACTACTAAGTAATTGACTATTGTTCCACGATTCGAAATGGGTCAACCGTTCTAAATATAATTCAATTTTACTATTGATTCAAAGAATTGAAATTCGAATAGTGATACACAATGTTACATATATACCAAGTCAGTGTCGCAATTCAATTCCTTCGAATATAACTACTTAGTATCTTCATTTCCAACAGTTGGTATGAATACTGGTAATAGCATTGAATTGTTTACAAAAGTCAATTAAAAACTAGTGTACCCATGATGGGTTGCTATTTCTGTTTGATTTTTTTTTGTCATTTCCATTTCGCGACCTACTTGTTCATTTGTTATCATCTCAGAGCAATTAATTTTCAGGTGAACGTACGTATTTTGGTCTCTCACGGTACTCGCTTTAAAAACGCACGTAACAGCCATCTCCATTGAGCCTAATCAAGTGCCCCAGTCAATAGATAGCCAAATAACTGCATCGTTGTAGGCGCCTCCGCCGCCGATGGAAAAACATACCAAAACAAAAGAAAATAATTCGCTCAAATTTTGTGGCGATCTGCGGCCAGTGTCTACGGTCAGTAATTGGCGCTGGCTCAACGTTGGAGATCTAATCAGTAGCAACCTTGAAAACAAAACAAAAAGCAGTACGATCGAATGTGTAATAAGGTAACAATTGTTGATGTACGCGAAGATTCGTACGTAAGCGCATAAGTGGTGAATGTAACATCTGCTGAGTCACTCGCGAACAGCGTTAGCCGATGAAAAGGGATTTCCAATTAATGTTGATTTTATGGGTGTCAAAACTGATCCATTTTTTTGTATGTTTTGTGAGTTTGTATTTAGACGGGCTATATCCGGAAGTTTGTGATATACTATAAAATGTAAGAGGCAATAGATAATGAACGAAGACAACAAGAGATATGAACCTGTCTCAGTAATAACAAACCACGAAGATAAATTACAAACTAATATTTAAAAACTTTACCAAGACTCCAAAAGCTTTGATTTCGGCAATGAATTCGACGAATCTCGGTAAATTTTTACCCAAATTTCGATAAACCTCACTGAGTTATCAATTATTGTTACGAAAGTCTCAGTAAAAAAATCAATTTCGCTGAATTTCGAAAATTTTGTAAATATTTTTCCCGAGATGTCGGCTGTTGGAATTTTCAATTTGATTTGGTAAAACAATTCAAGTGTGTAGGGGAAGAGGCCCCCGGGGCAAAACGTCTTTCGGGTATTCACTTATATTTACCATGTTTGAGATAGCCTTAATAAAACTAGACGTGAAATTATGTAGGTTAGGCGAAAAAAGTGTCAAAATAATAGATAAGAATGTAGGAAAAACTGAAATTTTCCACATTTTGATGAAACATTTAACATTTCGGCGTGGCGAAACGCCCTTGTGGAACTATCCTACAATGTACTCGCGTCTCCACGCACTGTTCATACCAGAATGCTGATTCGCCGACGCGTGGTACGTTGTTCCCTAAGAGCTGCCGGCTAAAAGGCGTTTTACCTCATGAGTTTTCCGGCAACGAAATACCACCACATTTTTGAAATGTGTATATTATCAATATGATTGAAATTTTTTTCTAATTTTAATATGGCATCAGCTAGCTATATAGAGCTTGCTGCCGTTTAATAATCTTTCTCTTTCAAACGCATAGGGAGGATAGGATTTGTTTTCATCGGGAAACGTTTCCCGATGAAAACAAACCCTATCCTTCGAATCAAAGAAAGTAAACTACAAGATAGTCCCCTCTTGGAAATCCCATACGAGTCATTAACGAACAATTTTTCCTGATAATTGCGCTAACTGGTGAGCAAAAGTCGAACCATTTTAATAAAAACGATCAAAGTAACATTGATTTTTCATTGGTTATCAAATGTCACAACCTCTAGCCAAAACATAACAAACCGATATCATGATGTGAGATTATATGCTTGTGATCTGTTCATTTCAGGTGACGATACAAGTCTATAGCAAAGGCTGAGTGCATCCAAACTAATTTTAATTTATTATATCACTAAGTAGGTATCCTCTGGACAAAATGTCTGCAGTTTGTCTGACGAATCGTTAAGGTCACTCCTGACGGAATCCAAGTTTAAAAGTGCTCGCGTTTTCGGGGGCACACCACTCGATACGGAAGCAACGCACAACTGTCGTTTTTATTATTTCACGCATGCTGCGACGCAGCAAAGCTAAATCAACAAAAATGACAGTTGTGCGCCGCCACTGAATCGAGTGGTGTGCCCCCGAAAACGCGAGCACTTTGGAACTTGGATTCCGTCAGGAGTGACCTTAACCGACGCCTTCCAATGGGTTCGGGCATTAACCCCACCACAGGAGACACCACCAGAAGTCATCAAACTCGAACCCATACAACAGTCGAATCTGCGCCATTTGGCTCCGACTGTATGTTCCATAGCACATGATGCCCAACTTGATTTCGCAGTAGTTAAAGGCATCTGGCAAGTTCTGTTCGCTATTCAAGCTTGTGGCCGACTTAAGCGACGTTTTCGGTCGGTGTACGCCTACCCATATACGTCCTTCATTGACGGTCATCTTTTCTAACTGTTTTGACCAGCAACCATTTAAAACCGCATGATCTGTTATCTACCATTGGACTACTGCGGAAAGGCTATCGCGTCAAAGCAAATTTCCAAAGGCGCTTCTAAAACCGACTTCCAGCCGTCCGGCGCCAGTCGGGGGATCACTAAGGCACGCTGCTTCAAACGCAATATTAACATTTTCTCTCTACGACATGTGTTTCATCAAATAAATATTTAAAATTAATTGTATTCTAGTAATCAACTTGAGTCCATGATGCTTTCGTTCTGGTTGTCCACTTTGAAAAATTAGAAAATTTGTTGTAACTCCCTCTCACTTGTTAATTATAATTAATTATAATAATTAGACTATAGTCTACCCCAGTGATCCCCAAAGTGCGGCCCGCGGGCCGCATGCGGCCCTCGAAGACTTTTCCTGCGGCCCGCGAGTATTTCAGAATATACACTACATGTGGCCCGTTAATAACCATTAGATGACATGACACGATTTTCATCATGCTCAGTTTTTTGTTATACTCAGGGAATCTGTCAAGTTCACATCATTGCGATGTTTAAGCACCAGCATGATTTAATAAATTCCTCACTTCATAAATGCAACGTAGGCCAACAGCAAACAACATCCATGGTACATCGATAATACAAGTTAGGGTTTGGCAAAATTTAAATTTGCTTCATTTTAACTCCCGATTATAAGCTGAATATCAACGTACTTTACGCTACCGTTGTGCAAGGCTCCAAGCTATTCAGAATCAGAATTCAGAATCTTAGAATCGGATGACATATGATCTATTGGAAAAATAGATTAATATATATTCTGTATATAAACTATGCTAAAACATGTTGATGCGGAACGGTTTTTCTCGTGTCAAGTCCGCTACCACAAAAGTATCTGTTAGTATCAACTAAAAGTCAGCTACGTTGATAAAACCCGTAGAATAAAATGTTCTTACAAGTATCTTATTTAAATAGATTCATCGCAACAAATTTAATTGAAATGTGAAATAGATATTAAAAATAATTTTGATTAAGTTTTAAAATTCTACATGAAATGAAAAACAAATCATGCAAATGTACTGCGGCCCGCTTCAACAGCTCAAAATTGATATGCGGCCCTAGATAGTAAGCATGCTGGGGACCACTGGTCTACCCGGAGTAAAAAAACTCTGGGCCAGCTGCGCAGGTCGTGAAACGTGCGCGGAAGTTTTCAAACGAACTTCGTTTACGCGCCAGGCAGCGAGGCTGCCACGAAGCCGCGATGCTTTAAATGCCCGGTGAGACTCGAGGGTGGTTTACTTCCAACTCACAACGGTCAACCAACTCAACCGAAACCGGAAAACTAATTCCAATTCAAATAATCGATCTATTCGAAACAACTAAAAAAATAATACTGATAAGTCCCTAGCCAGCCCTGGTCAATGCTTCTTCGACACTCGCCTGAATGTATGCTTCACACTACTCTTTATTCTGGATCACTCTACTACTGCACTTTCATATTCTTATTGGACAATAATGGTATACTAGAAGTGCCGATATGCTGCAAGTAGCGAGTTGACTCGACGATCGTCGGCGATGCTCGATGCGTACCGGTACGATGCTCGTATGTTGCACTGGAAGAACTCGATGTCGCAGGAATACGGGAATTTCACTTGGCCGGTCAGGAACGAGGGGTCTAAGCCGTCGGACCTGGATTCAAAATTATCTACTGGTCTTCACCTTTCCTAGGCCAATGTCGCCTTTGACTGACGAATACTGTCTAGCATTAGACTGACAACAACGAATCCTAATCAAACCGGCGGGAACCGGGCCTGGTGTCTTTTGTCACTTTCACGGTCCAGTCGAGAGGGATAATAGCGTCCACGTGATGAATTGGTAATTACCTGGTCCGGAATAACGGTTGACCCAACCTAACACCTTCGTTTGAAGGATTTCCTTCAAACAAAATTACTATTAGCCTTTTCATTCTTTAATACTTGTCTAGCTAATTACCTGATCTAATTTGTGCCCTTCGCACGGCACACGGCGTGGTCAATCAAGTCGTAGCGATAGGATTTCCCATAACTGTTTTTAACAATCGTTATAATTATTGTTTTATAAGAAAGGATTTCATGGGACTCACGTTAACTAAACGCTTGTTGTAATGCACCAGCCGTTCACAATAGTTAGGTTCTAAAACTTTTAGCAATCTTTATCTTCCTTTGTTTCCAATTTCATCACTCCTCTCAGTAGCACTGCCTAAACTGGACTATGGACACTTATCATTTTAAGATGGATCTTTATCTATTGATCCGCATATCATATACTCCAACACGACGCGTCAGTTTCTGATTGGTTGTTCAATCGTTAGTGTGTCCATAGTAACATTTTTTTAGCGCCTGGCGCTATACTCGCCCTTTTTGACCAAGGGGTATTTAAAACATTTTTAATTTTTGAATTCAAATCTCGCCCGCGTATTTTTAATCTTGATTTAAAATATTTTTGTAACCACATAGTTGCAGTCGAGCACATCTGTAGGTATATGGAGTCCATATACAGATGTGCTCGACTTGCGGTTAGCGGCAGTGTAGCGACTTGCAGTCTTGTCTTGTCTTGTCTTGTTATAGCACATGCACAGCCAGTATTGAAAAGCATCCTGGAAATGTCGGTTGTATTCCCGAGCATATTTCTTGTCAGCATTAATATTTGCAGCATGTTACAAATATGAAACAAATATTAAAACGGCCAAGCCCACCGTGCAGGCTTGGAATTGGGAGATAACTCATAATTCACCGGTAATCGGATTGTTCAGTAATGAATAACATGATCAACGAAGAGTGATGAATTAACGAAAGGAAGAAACGGGGACAGCCGTACCAACCGTTTCACATTCAGGGGTTATATGTTAGGTGACGTTGGGTGGGACCTTGGTAAGAAGATTTTTGTCCCTCCTTGCTGATCCAACTTCCAGGGATGGGACACAGGTATTTCTTCCATATGTCCTGGCCAGTGGCGTAGCCACGGGGGTGGTTTTGGACATAAAAACACAACATTTTTAGAAGAAATTTTTTTTTCGAAAAAAAAAAAATGTTTGGAAACCCCCCCCCCCCCCCCACCAATTTTCTGGCTACGCCACTGGTCCTGGCTATTAAGCCTAGGCTAAAGCGCCATTACTCGTTCTCTGAAGCGATATAAAATCAAATTATGAAACAAAATTTTATATTTACAAACCTTGATCATGACACCTGTCACTAAAGAGATCTCAAAACTACAAATAGATTGTAACGTGATTCTTTTCACCGACAACGATGGCAAAATATTAATATCTAAAGTAAACCGTTTTCACAGTTCTATTTAGCGCATCGAATTAGATGTGTATGACAATCAGATGCATTGTGACGTGACTGTTTTCACCGAGGGCAACAACTTTTTGAGACATGTTTTCCAGGAATTAATATATTGTCCAATTACCCTCTTGAAACCATTACGTTGGAAAGTAGCGACGAAAATTACACATATAATTACATATACACACATTAACATATACCCATATACCTACATAAAATCATGTTCAGCCCTGGATTTTAGATACTGTTGTAAGCCATTGTTCAGTGTTGGAAACATAACCACTATTGATTTGCATTTGCTCTATATGTAACTGAGAGGACAGCCCGAATAAAAAATATTAATGAAAAACAATACAATTTATTGTAACATCACTTAGACTGGCCCAGGAAACAAAAAGTTGTCTAATTCCACGGGGCACCCCCCAGGATTGTGTCTTTGGGTGAGAAAATCAATCTCTGAAAATTTCAGCGCAATCGCTTGTTGCATAAGCTGGCGCATTTGATTTGAAGTTTGTATGGGGATTTCGGCCAAAATGTATAGAAAAAATACACATCCGTCACTCATTCGATCTGGAAATTGGTTCTGATTGCTCGATTGACCTCAGAATTGCAAAAACGGCAGTTGGTATTCTACAAAACAATTTCACAGAACATTGTATGATGATTAAATGAACTTTTATATAGGTTTCGGCTGATGCGATTCGATCAAAAAACCCAAAAATACACAAATCAGCTCCTAATAAATCAGCCGAAAATTATATAAAAGTTCATTTAATCATCATGCAATTTTCTGTGAAATTGTTCTGTAGCATACCAACTGAAGTTTTTGCAATTCTGAGGTCAATCGTGCAATCAGAACCAATTTCCAGATCGAATGATTGACGGAGGTGTATTTTCCTATACATTTTGGCTGAAATCCCCATACAAACTTCAAATCAAATGCGCCAGCTTATGCAACAAGCGATTGAGCTGAAATTTTCAGAGATTGATTTTCTCACCCAAAGACACAATTCTGGGGGGTGCCCCTTGGAATTCGACAACATTTTTTTCTCCCCATAGTAATCTGGGCCAGTCTAATCACTATAAAACACAATAAATTTGTAGATGAAATAATTATACTGCCGCTAACCGCAAGGTAGACTTATCTGGATATGGCGTCCATATTCAGATAAGTCTGACTTGCGGTTAGCGGCAGTATAGATGAAATAGAAAATTGTGATGAAATGATAGAAATACATTAGAATGTATTGTAATGAACCATTCATTAAATTGTAAATGAAATTTTCCCATTAGAATGTACGGGTTGTTAAGTATCGTAACTATACAAAATCTGAGATTTTTTCAAACACTTTTTTTGTCAAACAATAGAGTGTATCGTAAATATATTGTTGAAATATCCGAAGAAAACCGTTCAAATTACATTAGATTGAATTGTATTTTTATAGTAAAACAATACGGTATTGGATTTCTTAATTATGACGGTTTTACCGTTTAACAATGAAATTTTTATAAAAATAATGCATATTTGCGGAAATGGGATAAATATTGTTATATTGCTTATATGCAATTTGAACAAAATTTTCAGAGTTAACAATGATTAAAATTGAGGCACTAAATGTTCTAAAAACAATTTGAAGTATTGTTACATTAGAGAACTATGTTGACGTATTATATCCTCGGTGTTGATACAATATGGACAACCATCAAGAAACAATATATCCTATTGTATACCGTAGAGCGTATGGTAATTCAATTGTTTACACTGTTGAGCCTATGGTACACTTTTATCCGGGAGTGGCGATAAATTTATAATTAAAAATACACAATTTAATAGTGTAAATAAAAAGGGCGTAACAGCCAAAACTGAATAATTACAGTTTCTCTTCCATAAATAAAGCTATAACAATTATTTTAAAACCCTACCCCTCCTATTCCTATTGTGTATTTGTGATCCCTAACCTCGAGTCAGTCGCGTGTACGTCGGCTACCCAAACTAACTCTAGTTGTAAGAATCACAAGAATTGTAAAATAAATTGTACAAAAAAAAACATATTTCCGGCTCCGTAACGCCAAATGGCAAATGAGCCTACTAAATAAACGCAAGACTAAAAAAAATAAAGCTATATATGGGGAAGGATTACTGAAAGGATCTGACAGCAAAATGAAGAAAAACTAGTTGCAGACATCTGTGTTCAGTAAGCAAATCAAAAACCAACATACCTGGACCGCAGAATACCTCTGATAACTTCTCCGTTCGTAAAAAATACCACAAAAAATACCTCGTTCTCTCTGGAATTCGATGGCAACACTTTCCTGCAGAATTCCTTACTTTAGCCGGTTAGCTATTTACAAACGTTTTGGATGCAGATTGTTCACCCGATTCTTAAACTGCTGGCCATGTATCCTCTTGGTATTGGTGATCTGCTTTCTTAGGGAACCTGTTTTGATGTTCGCACTAGCCATAGTTTTAGCCAAATTTTACTCTTTGGTGCAAATAATAGAATTTCATATGAGTAATTGGGCAGAAAAATGCAACAATCCTTCAGGCGTCAATCTTCAACAGCTCCCAGGAAAAATTGAAAAATTTGACGGGACAAACATTTTCGCGTCTGCTTTCAGTCACAACATTCTACGATCCAATCTTAGCGGCAGTGTTGCGACGTGCAGCAATGGAAAATTCTCAACGGCTGCAAATGTCACATGCCTGGTATTCAATTGATATAATCCTTCAAAAATGCCGTGAATACCAGGTCCCAACGCACCATCTGTTCGTTGATTTCAAGGCGGCATACGACAGTATAGACCGCGTAGAGCTATGGAAAATTATGGACGAGAACAGCTTCCCTGGGAAGCTTACCAGACTGATCAAAGCAACGGTGGATGGTGTGCAAAACTGTGTGAAGATTTCGGGCGAACACTCCAGTTCGTTCGAATCGCGCCGGGACTAAGACAAGGTGGTGGACTTTCGTGCCTGTTGTTCAACATTGCGCTTGAAGGTGTCATGCGGAGAGCAAGGTGTAACAGCCAGAGTACGATTTTCAACAGATCCAGTCAATTTATTTGTTTTGCGGATGACATGGACATTGTCGGCCGAACATTTGCAAAGGTGGCAGAACTGTAATCCCGCCTGAAACGTGAAGCAACAAAAGTTGGACTGGTGGTGAATGCGTCAAAAACAAAGTACATGTTTGTGGGCGGAACCAAGCGCGACAGGGCGCGCCTGGGAAGCAGTGTTACGATAGACGGGGACACCTTCGAGGTGGTCGAGGAATTCGTCTATCTCGGATCCTTGCTAACGGCTGACAACAACGTTAGTCGAGAAATACGAAGGCGCATCATCTGTGGAAGTCGGGCCTACTACGGGCTCCAGAAGAAACTGCGGTCGAAAAAGATTCGCCACCGCACCAAATGTGTCATGTACAAGACGCTTATAAGACCGGTTGTCCTCTACGGACATGAAACATGGACAATGCTCGAGGAGGACTTGCAAGCACTCGGAGTATTCGAGAGATGGGTGCTTAGGACCATCTTTGGCGGTGTGCTAGAATACGGTGTGTGGCGGCGAAGAATGAACCATGAGCTCGTCCAACTCTACGGCGAACCCAGTATCCAGAAGGTAGTTAAAGCCGGAAGGGTACGATGGGCAGGACATGTTGCAAGAATGCCGGACAGCAACCCTGCAAAGATGGTGTTCGCATCCGATCCGGCAGGTACGAGACGGCGTGGAGCGCAGCGAGCGAGATGGGCAGACCAGGTGCAGAACGACTTGGCGAGCGTGGGGCGTATCCAGGCATTGCAAACCATCCCATCATTCGATCTTTTGAGCAAAGATACTGATGAAATAATGGGATATCGATCTGAGCTATCTATCCGCTCAGTATACAAAGTGCAATGTTCGTCATGGAGAAACATTTTTTCACAGCTTTTGTTGTAGTAACACCTTCGCAACGCGAACAAACCCCGAACCGCGCTGGCTATCCGGATCATCATCGAACGCTCAAATGATAATATCTTTCCAGAGTGCTCTTTGATTAGAGATAATATCTTTGCACAAGCAAAGATAATATCCTGTGCTCAGATGATATTGCAATGCCTGGGCGTATCCGAGGATGGAGAGATGCGGCCTCGAACCGTGTATTGTGGCGTCAAATTGTTGATTCAGTGTTATCTGTTTAGATGTTAACTAAATAAATGAATGAATGAATTATGACGATTTAGAATTCCAGCTGGCCTTTCTGCTATAGTAGGATTGGTAATCCGGAAACAGTGTATTTGATACTGATCAGGATTCTTTTCAGCGACAAAGATTCTTGCCTGACTGTGCTAACCGCACGAAACATTATTCGTGGAATGGTATATAGTCATCATAAATGGTATACTTATGGAGGATTTTGAAGATTATCTCATCAAATTTGGACTCGTTATGATACCAAGAGTTGATGTGGATTGCTTTAAAGTAGCCGAACACATACGAGATAAGAATTACTTATAGGCGAGTAGGTATTCAGAAAAAGAGAATAACGAAAAACTTTATTCACGCATAAATGCAGTTGTAATGTGAGTTCAGTGCTTAAAAGAATTTAATTTAGGATTTGTAATACACAGATACAGGTTAATTATGATTTTTACCATTCGGGTAGTTTACCCTAGAAATACTAGAATAATGGTTATATGGTTGCTAGTTTACCCTATATAGCTCAGCGAATTAAGGAGAATGAGTGGCAATACAGTTCCTCATACTGCTGTTCATGATGAACTGCATAGCCTTTCTCCGAGCATTATAGAGTATTATTACATATTATTTAAATGTCATTTTCATTGAATAAAAAGAAATCATATTCCAATTAGAATTTATTACATTCATTATATGTTCATTGTTATTTAAGTCTAGCTAGCATAGGAGAACTTTAATAACTCTAAAAAAATCCGGTCAATTTGAAGTCTAGGGACAATCAGATTGTTAACACACTTACCAATACCACACACACAATATAATCTTACACGGTACGATAGATTCTGCAGTTGGCAAATTGGGAGCTCAATGGGTCTGGTTTGGGGTAGGTAAGACAATAAATTCCTCGGCACGTTCTTTTCCACTCAAGAGCTCGAAGGAGTAACATCCAAGTTAATAAGAGATTTAAGATAAAAAGAGTGAGAAGTGCTAGTTTCGCTAATACTAGAAATAAATCCCAAGAGACCTTTTCTAAGAGTCAGGTACGTTAAGTTGCCGAGTAACTTCCAGTAAAACTTTACCCTAAGACCAACTATTATAACAGGACCAATTAGGTTTTGGTCACGCTTTGACCTAACCTCAACTGTGAGCAAGCCCGAGATCGTCCGCCCTGTTCATTCCCGCTAGGACACAGTGGCTTGGAACATTTACCTCTTCTCAGAAGAACCCCATTCCGACAGTTGTTCTGGTGCACGAGTCACATAGCGACAGAAAGAGGCTCAAGCTGTTCCCGTACGGCGCACATCGGAACATTCGAGTCGACGCAGTGATACCGTGGCAACCTTGCCACATACGCGCAGATCCATCGCTTCCAGCTTTGCCGGCCGGCCAACGATTCCCCCCCCCCACACATACACACTACACACAACGTGAGTAAAAATAAAAGTTCCATAAATTAAAACGACCGTGTTCAGTATTTTTGCATCCTGATCAGTGTGACCTAGTCCCCCATTGTCGAGGCCAACCCTGAGCAAAAGAGGCGGGTGTAGCCCACCCCGGACAGCTTCCGTGGCTTGACCGGAAGCTAGGGGATAACGTGATCTGGCCCTTCTGGCCGCATTGCAATCTAAAGAGTAACAATTCTGAATAAAACTTCCAATGCTAAATGTTCAAATTTGTCGCTTTGGTAAACGAAATTTGTTTTATATATCGCCCATTTTATAAAAGTTTTAGACAACGAGTTCCCACTGATCTATGCAGTTTCAATAGTTGAATCTAAGAAGTTAAATTTAATAACTGAATAAATGATTATTCATTGTCATACAGCTTCGTAGCTTGATTCTCATAAAACTATAAGATGTTGATTTGTTGATATCATCATGACTAGGTAAGGTATTCGTAAATTAACCCTCAGTACGATAATTTCAACTGCATCATCTTTTTGCGTGAGGGAAGTCGAGAAAATTTCCAACCCAAAATTTCATGTTGAGGTAGCCTCACATTTTTTGAACTGGACATTACCTTGACAGAACCAATTAAACTTATTGATCCACACGTTGTAATGATATCTATATTTTGGGTGCTTACAGCCCCGTAGTGCTTGAACATATGACCCTATATCAAAGTAACTAATGAGTAATGTAATTTTTTTTATATCTTTATTAAAGTGATTTTTTTTATGATTTTATTAGTTCATAACTGAGTAATGCAATTGTGTTATTAACAATAATAAAAAAATAGTCGAGTCAAGTACGAGACACTGAAGACGGCCTTACTGTTGAGGTTGAAATACGTATCTGTCAATATACAATTAAGTGGTGGAATTCAATGGGATTGTACAAACTCGTCTTATGACAAGTGAAGACATTCCACTAAAAAGCTCAAAATAATTTTCTTCAAAAAATAGGTTTATCTTTAACCTTCTGCGCCATAATCGAGAAATGCTCCCGATATAAGTAAGTTTAACAGAATCACCTGAACCAATTCTCGCTTAACTTTTGAAAAGGACCTAAGTAACATTTTTTTTTCATGAATTAATTTGAGTACTGTAATCAAGAGCTTTCATGTTGTTCTGTTGATTGCACTATTCAAATTAATTCATAAAAAAATGTTACTTAGGTCTTTTTGAAAAGTTAAGCGAGATTTTTTCGGGGAACACTGACATTGTACTGGAGCCGTCAAGTTGCTCACGGGTTGGTTAAAATAATGTTTTAGTCGCCAGGAAATTACGTCCAATTTCAGTCATAAATAAATTTCATTATTTTTAAGAGCGATAATTTCTAAAATGCGTCATTACGTTTCATAAAATGGTGAATTGGCATCTCTCATAAACTTTTTTAGTGGCTACTAATACTAATGTCAACATTCTCAATTATTCTAGTAAGAGGCGAACCAGTCAAGAGCGGAAAGCCTATATAATAAAGAATAAACAAAATTTTCTACTAATTTCAAGTCAATTTCGCAACGAACTCATATTTTTTTATGCTTCTTCAATCACCAAATCCGAAAAATGTACTAACATTTGCCACACTTTCGGTCACCATAAAGCTTTTTTTTAGGATGGGGAACACTGCAGCACTTGATTTTTTTAATTTTTGAAACAGTGAGAGGCGTGGAAAATTATTGGTTCTACGGGAAAGTTTACCCTAGTCAAATAATCGACTGAGACTATAAGAAGAAGTTATTTTTTTTTTTAAGGAAAAGATTGAAAAATGAAAAATGTTGTTCTATGTCTTGTACAAAATCTTTAATGATACCGGTTTGATTCGAATTGCCGGACTCTTCGAAAGCCGGACACTTCAATTGCTATTTGCCTTTATTTACCATTTCAACAAGTATTTCTTGGGTTATCAATGCAGAAAACAATTCCTAGGCTTGAAATCATTTTAACAAATGTAAGTAATCCATGATATGTTGTAAAAACTTGAAAAATTAGAGCTGAAAATTGAAGGTATGTCATAATCCACGGTAAATTTCGTTTTTTTAGGATGCAGCTTGAGACTTTAAATTAGAAAAACTCATATTTTCTATATTCTGTCATTTGGATGGGGTATGAGTGATTAGATAACATAGTAAGATAACAATCTTTGTCGAGAATTAGATAAATTGCTTTGAAATCCATAGCATTATAATTTTTATTACATTTGCTATATGTCCGAACTTCGAGGCCACTTTTTACAATTGCTCCGATTTTTGGACATGCTGGAAGGAAGTTAAATAATGGTTTATCAATTAAGCTAATTGAATTCAAATGATTTGTAATGTTTCGCAACGGGTTCACCAATACAACTGTACTTCAACTGTCAAAACCATGTGGTTGGGACTGGCTGGAATAAACAAGCAGAAGAGAAAAAACGAAACTGTCCGTTTAAAAAAATGCGCGTTGAAAATATTTTTTCCGGGAATATTGGTATATTGTTATTGTAGTTTTAAATGAATTAATCCGGTACTGTTGTCTAGATTCAGTTTAAAAAATAATGGTTAGGGAAGTTATTCATAAGTTCATTCAGGGATTTCGTCACCGATTGTGTCCTAAATTAGGTCGGTGGATGGAATTAGTTTGGGAATTCTCCTTGGAACCCGTTCACAAAACTTGCTAAGACTTGTCAAAAAAGTATTTTTGAGGAATACCGAATAGAATTCCTTCTTAAATAATATTCAGAATTTCTTTTGAAATTCTTCTAAAAACTCTTTCGTGCGTTTCGGAATTTTCTTTGGAAATTCTGCCAGAAATTACTTCAGTAATTCTTCCAGTAATTCTTTCTTGAATTCTTGTATGCATTTATTGGTGATATCTTTCAGGCCTTCCTCCATAATAATTTCCAACGGATCCCTTCAAAATGAATTTCTTTGGAAATTATTCTAGGAATATCTTTGAATACTGTTCCAGGACTTTCTCTGGAAGTAGTTCCAGGAATTAATTTGGAAATTCCTGCAATAATTTCTCCAGAAAATCCTTTTGAAACACAGGAACTTACTCGAAGTTTCCTTCAGGAATTGCTCCGCTAGTTTTGTACATAGATGTCCCCGGAAGTATCTTGAGCAATTCCTCCGGAAGATTCTTGAAGAATTCCTCTGGAAGTTCTTTGAGCTATTCCTCTGGAAGTTCCTTGTAAAAATCCTCCAGAAGTTTCTTGAAGAATTCCTCCGGAAGTTCCTTGAGGAATTCCTCCGGTAGTTTATTGAGGAATTCATCCGGTAATTCCTTTAGGAACTCCTCTGGAAGTTTTTGGGAAAAATTCCTCTGGAAGTTTCTTGAGGAATTCCTTCAGAAGTTCCTTGAGGTATTCCTCTGGAAGTGGTGGAGCTTTTCCTGAAGTTCTTGGAGGAGTTCTACCGGAAGTTCTTCTAAGATATCCTCCAGGAATTCCTCCGGAAGTTTCTTCAAGAGTTTCACCAGAAGCTAACACAGAAATTCCTACAGAAGTTCCTCCAGGAAGCAGAAGTTTTTCGAAGAAATTCCTGAATGAACTTTTGGAGGAATTTCTGAAGGAACTCCTAGCATTAGGGTAGCCTCACACCTCGGGAATTTGGTCCGCGGATTTTTTCCCCATGTATTTTTACATATGTTTTCGGGATTTGGGCACGGAAAATCAAAATCCAAAAACCAAACCAAAATCCGTCGGAAAATTTTTCCGAGCTATGAGGCTACCTTTGTCAGGAGGGGTGTTGAGGAAAAAAACACGATGCTACGCACACCAACATATCCAATGACAGATGGAACTGAAAATGTTTTTTTTTAATTCAGGGATCGGGTTGGCACTGACTCAGTTTCAAAAACAAATTCGACATTAGACAAACAACATCATTTACATTGGGGCTCCCGCTTGCTCGAAACCAGATTCTTCAGTTTATTTTTGTTTTCTTCAATAGAAAATCCGGCAGTATCGCCAAATGTGGAGTTTATATATTCCGAATGCAAGCGGGAGACTTAAAAGTTAAAAGTTCACTTCATGTGAGTGACGACACATTGTCCGATTGCTATGATTGCTTATAATTTGACATCAATTGTGGTTCGAATTAGACCTACTTCGATCGTCACTGAACTATTGAATGTTTGCTTTATATAGCGAATCCAAGTAAAAATAAGAAGAAGACACACGACGGTGTTAACTTTGACAGATCCTACAGCGCAGCATAGGAAGATCATTATAAAATGCTTATAATAAATTCTAGACAAACTGTAATTAAAATCTGATTGATGTACGATACGGAAAAAGTTCTGAATTACTTATTTGGAAGCTTATCTCATTTTTTGTATATTTTCCAAAATGTATCTATCATAAACTTCGGAACTTTTTCCGTATCATACATCAATCAGATTTTAATTACAATTTGTCTAGAATTTATTATAAGCATTTTAAAATGATCTTCCTATGCTGCGCTGTAGGATCTGTCAAAGTTAACACCGTCGTGTGTCTTCTTCTTATTTTTACTTGGATTCGTTTATAGTAAACGGCGTGGGCTGTTTCACTGCCACACAGGAACTTGAAAGATTTTCCCGGAAAAATCAAATTTGTGCAAAAATAAAAGAACGTGAAAATTCAGAAATTTTTATCGTGTTTTACAAACGAATTTCTATTGAAATTAAAAAAAAAGCATCTGGTGGAAATTACGAAAAAAAATTTCGTTGACGTTCATAACAATTTTCTATAGAAATTCAACGATTCCCATTAAAAATCAAAAGTGAATTTTCTGTTGTAATTTCTAGGAATTTTTAATAGATGTTCCGAATAATTTCCCGTGAGCATAACAAAAAAATGTTCGTGGAAATCCTGAAGAAATTCCCGTAGATATTTTGTAGAATTTAAAATGGAAATTCAAAACACTTTTTCGTTCAATTTCTAAACATTTTTAAACAATGTCCCAAGGAAATTTTAAAGAGTTTTTCGTGAAAATTTTGTATTTCAAGTATGTGGTTCTCTTTCACTGCATGTAGGGGAACTGCTTCTGGAAATCATCTCATGGCTCCGACTTCCATCCCATAAAAAAGCAATGGAAAGTAATTTGATTTGTTTCTTATTTTTGTGATTTTATTCAGCATTGAGCACGCACTGGTGAGCGTAAGCGACAAAATTAGGGCTGTTTTTTTTTGTTTCACGATAAGATAAATATATGTTCAGTGAGATGGAATTCGGGACAATGCTCCTAACATATTTTCGCCCCAAAAGACATTCTTCTAAATCGATAAGTTAGCCTTTCTCGTCACAATTTTCTTTCCACATTAATAGTTTTCCCGCTCCAACATCCTTTTCGCTTTAAAGATCTTTCCTACTATAAATTTCCACCTGTTCGTAGAAGACAATCAGTTTCTATCTGTTCAACCTGGCCTCAATCAAATCAATTATTCCAATCTAAAATTTCTCACCCAATCGAATGTTCTGTTTTGATCAAAACATTCCATTTGACCACAACTCAACGGATGCAGAAGAGGCAGCAACGCTGCTGTCCCAAATTAGCTTGTGCCTCTTGGAATAATTGCCCAGTCATGGCATTTTCCATACATATTTCCAATCCATCGCCATCTCCAACAGTCTAATCTTTCCCGTGCGTACAACGGCCCATGCGTATGCGGTGCGTGTTGTTTCGGAAGCCACAAAGGTTTGCTGGAGGTGGCGCGTGCTGGCGGCTGCCTCCGGCCGGGATGGGATACATACTTCTGGTTTCACATTTCAATGAACCAGCCAACCAACCATTCGGATCAATTAGTGTCCGACATGGATTCTGCGGTGATTGTTGGTGTTTGATTTGTTAAGTGCGCCCGAAGGGATGCTTGTTTCAATTTGAATGGATTGGTTAGGATTGCAATCGATGGTTTACCTTGTACAAAACTGAGGATTGGTTGGGCGACGTCATTTAGGGCGTGTTTGGAAGAATGCTCCTTTGATTCTACTTCTTGATATGATCCATTTGTAAGATTTCTGAAATTTTTGAGTCAATCTACTGAAAAAATGCTTTGGGGTGGTATGACATCTTGAGCCAGTTGTGAGCATCTTCAGTTTAATGACTTCATGAATTTGCACCCGCATCAACGCAGACAATAACGGCAGTTTGTCGAACACCCTCAATAGGAGCGGCAGCAGCATCACTCCGACGATACCGAAGAGATTGGGTATCGATCATTCGATTGCCGTTCGAGCGCGAGAAAGGTTGTATAAAACCACCACCTGGACGCTGTCCACCCATCAGTCTGATGCTCATCTTGTTGCTTCATTGCCGAGGACTATTTTTTGCGTTGGAACTTTCTCACCGATTGAGATACGTGAGTTATGAAGGTAGGTACTGGTACAATGATTACCGCCAAGCAAGCTGAATTTTTATTTCTCGTATTTAGATGATCGTATTATTTCCAATGGTTCTGGCGATCGTCGTCGGTGCAGCAGTAAACGAAAGGAGGAAGAGTAAACGGGACCTGTGGGACGATCTTTCACAGGCTGACGAAGTATCACTCGAGGATCTTCCGGATGATCACGAATTGGACAACTTTCCCAAGGATTTGGAATCGTGGAATCCATCGCATCGTGACAAGGAAGTGAAACACGTTCCAGTGCCTTACCTAGTTGAGGTCGAGAAGAAGGTACCGGTTGAAGTGAAGGTGCCTTTCGCGGTTCCGGTGGAGATCGAGAAGAAGGTTCCTGTTATTGTGGAGAAAAAAGTGCCAGTGATCGTAGAGAAGCGCGTTCCCGTCCACATTGATCGCCCAGTGCCATATCGGATAAAGTTCATTCAGAAACAATATGTCCATGTGCCGAAACCGGTTATAGTGCCCATTCCAAAGCGTGTCCCAGTGTTTCTGGAGAGGCCAATTATTGTGGAGAAAACCGTTCCACTGACCATTCACATACAGGAGAGAAAAAGGAAGAAGACTACTTTTCGGTTCCACAGGTAGTCAAACATTGTTGAGATCGAGTTGTTCTAATGAGACTGAATAAAATTCGTTTTCCGTTAAGCTAACATGGTAGGTTCTTTTGTAATTTGAAATTGATCACAGCCTAATATACTTATGTGTCACGTTGCGTCTGCTTATTGTTAGTGATAGTGAGGAAAAATTGTGAAAATTGAAATAAAGTGTTGAGTTAGAAACTAATATTCGGAACAAAAAGAGAGAAGTCTGACTGTTTACTATAATTTGTTTAAATGGTAGTTGAAACTTGTTTCATAGAGAGCTCGATGGGTCACGATGGCATCGTGGGTGTTCCAACGGGTCTGGATGTGAGTGTGGCGGAACCGGATACTAAACTGCTGTTGAGTGAGTTTTGGATGTGCTTTCGTCGTTGCCATGATCGATTCGCCGGATAAAGTTTTGTTTTGCACCGAAGTGGGGTGGGCGGTGGCAGAATTTCAATTTAAATTGTTGATGTTTTATTCATCCCGAAAGTGCTCTGGTGAGGTAAAAGCATCTCTAGTGAAGCAGAGAAAGGGGAATTATCCTCTGTTGAAATTACGTGGATCCAGCAGGATGATTTTGTTAACTACTGGTGTTGAATGTTGCAATTACTTGTTGGCTTCAGTTTCCTCAACATTCTCCTAAATAAAAAGCATAATTTCTGAGAAAATGTATCGAAAAAATGCGATTGTTTTGGTACATAAAACTATACTATTTCTATAAAAAAGCACCATGCTTATTTTTATTTGTACATACACACTTTTGTTACACTAGACACACTGTGGCGCTATTTTGCGCAGATTTTTAAAAACATATTTCAACACGTATTTTGAGATTTATGCAGCAATTGAAGCAATTAAAAAAGAATAACGAAAAACAATGTATTGCTTAATTCGAATGTTTTTAAATCGAATTAATCTTTGTTGCCAAAATCGAATGTAAAAAACTGTAATGGAAAAAAAATCCCAAAATAGAAAATTACAGAACTATTTTTTTATGTAAGGTAACTTATTTTTATTTAACGTGTTTTGCTCCAATCCAAATAAAGATAACCAAAGCTTTTCGTTCGCAATCTTTAAAAAACGCCTACTTACTTAGCCTAATTTATGACAAACGATGTACATGGACCCTGGTTTATGACAAACAAAAATAATAATAATCTTTAGCCAAGCGGTAAGATGCGCGGCTATAAAGCAAGACCATGCTGATGGTGGCTGGGTTCGATTCCCGGTGCCTGTCTAGACATTTCTAGATTTGGAAAGTGTCTCGACTTCGCTGGCCATAAAAGTATCATCGTGTTAGCCTCATTACATACGAATGCAAAAATGGCAGCTTGGCTAAAAACCTTGCGGTTAACAACTGTGGAAGTGCTAAATGAACACTAAGCAGCAAGGCGGCAATGTCCCAGTGGGGGATGTAAAGCCAATAAGAAGAAGAAACGATGAGCGTAATTACTATTCACGAATATAATACGAAGCTAATCCTTATTAAAAATGGAAACTCATTGCGTGAAAACATGGTTGATATTTCTTTATTTTAGTTGATTCACAGTAAACAACCACGAGTCCTGCAATAATCCGGAATAAGTCCAACGTTTCATTTTTCACTTCCATGAGTCAACATCGGATCATGAAACCAAACCTCTTTGGCATACTTATCTCGTTGGTTTGAAGTGCATTCACAATCACTGAACGTATATATTTAGTTTTAAAACTTCCTGAAAAGGATTTAACGATAATTTAATTGAAATCACCGAACGAAGCTTTCACTAAAAAGTATTGGCCGAGATACTTTTAGCGAGCGCAACAGCAGTTGATTGAATTTTGCGTATCGGTTCCCACTCAGATTGTTTTATTCATTCGTTGTCTGGTTCTCCGATGTTCGCATATCAGTCGCATATGGATTGAAAACCGGGCAAAGATGAGATTGATATGCATTCGTTCGTAGGTGTAGATGGTCATTGTCCGAGTGACGAAACAGACTACCACGAATCAAAATCGAAAACATTCAAATATTAATGAGAGCACGTCTACCTCCGAACTGGCACCGATAGCCAACACGCGGCGGCGTTCAATTTGTGCCAAGGCGTACGCATAATTGCGCTCAAATACCTAGCATAGGATATGCGCCCCTTATAATCTGCGTTGAGAAACGCATAAATTACTCCATGGCGTTGTTCTCGATGTTGTTGCTTTTCGTGCTTTTGGGGTATAGACGCATGTCAACGCATTGCTGAACAATTATTGGTATTAATTACTCCTATAAATGGGTAAGATCACTTTTGCTTTTATTTTTATCAACCATAGATAATTAATTAAACAATTGTTGAATGCGATTACAGTCCATCAAACCATTATCTAATTAATGCAGAAGTAGATTTTTTTCTGTCTCAATAAGCATAATGAAGTCGACAAATTTTCCATCGTTTGAATAGGGATATAGGCATGTTGTTTTGATGTTTTCGTGTCAATCGGATGTAAATGTTATCGAGGTGCTGCGAAACCGCACCAAACGTCTTTCTCAATGACTTGTGATTTTTGTTGGCGAAAGGAAAACGGAATTAATTCTTATCAATTTATGCATACATTTGCTGACCGATATCCTCAGTTATGATATTGATTATGAAATTATGATGGACATTTAGAACAATGATGAATGAGAGAATTAATTTAATTCTATTAATTTGACATTTTTTTAGGCACATCATCATTTTGGGTATTTACAAATCAAACTTATTTTGTATTCGAACATTTAATGTCAGTTTTTTTTACTGAAATTGACCTTAGTTTGAAGATTGGATTATTTGATCAGAACATGCACAATAGACAATGAAGATTAGTGTTTTCTCAAAACAAATGTTACTTATACACGTCGGATCGGACATCGGACATAATATTGTATGTCATGATTATTAATGAAAAATAAATCATTGTTTTGCATTTTCCGGAGAAATGCGGAATAATTAGAATTAATCAGAAAAATATATTAAGCTCTTTTAGTGGAATGTATTAAACCGTCTAAGGGACAGTACTTAATTCGTCTTAGACGGGTTAGAATTAATCATAAAGTATGTGATAACCAGGATAAAAACGGAATGCAGATTTTTCATCACATAGTTATTTTTTTAAATTATACAACATGAATTTATTATTTTTGAAGGCGTTTAACTGTTTTACAACAAGAGCTTTTTATGGAAGTAACATAGCTAAATGTTAATTCTAGACCAACATTTGAAAAGGGCGTAACAGCCAAAATTTATTCCTTCAGATTCTTCGTCTACATATAAAGCTATATATGTGGACAAAGAATCGGAGGGAATAAATTTTGGCTGTTACGCCCTTTTCAAATGTTGGTCTAGAATTATTGTGCTTCTGGTCAGTAGCTTTTGTAGCAGTTGGTTTTTGAATAACAAACCGAAGTCGCTATTCTTGCGGACGCATACCACATCCCTGAAGCATTGATAAAGTCTCCCACAAATCCTATTCATTTAGCTCTAATGTTGTATTTGTTATGTTTTCAAACTCATATTTTCCTTATTTTTTTTAATACGGTACAGATCAACCAATCACGTTTGCCTTTATCGTATACAAAGTATACGTAAAGGCTATAGGATCACTCTAAAACCATTTTTTAATAGAAGGCTCGGATGCCCATAGTGTTATATGCTCAGCTCGACGAATTGAGATGATGTCTGTACGTGTGTGTACGAAAATGTGAGACTCACGTTTTGGTACTTAGCATTATCCGATTTGCTCGATTTTTTTTACAGATATTGCTCCAATGCATTCAAATGACCGCAAATAATTATGAATTGATAAATATAGTAAAATCTATCCCCCGAAAGTGATATTTTGATCTCTCTTATGCATTTTTACATTAATGCTTGAGAAAGGCACCACCAACGCTAGGTGAATTAATCTGGTTTTTTTTATCCATTTCGTTCATTTGGCAGGCTCAATCGTGTATGACACTTTGCGAAGCCGCACTTCTTTAGTATGATTTAACAGTCGATGACATTTTTTCAGAAACAGTTAGTAGGGAAGAGCCATAGGCCAAATGAGCCTTTCGGCCGAATGAGCCTTTCGGTCAAATGACCCTTCTCGGCCAAACGACCCTTTCTGCCAAATGACCCTTTCGGCCAAATGACCCTTTCGCCCAAACGACCCTTTCGCCCAAACGACCCTTTCGGCCTAATGGTATATTCGTCCAAATGACCCTTGCGGCCAAACGACCCTTTAAGCCAAATGACCTTTTTGGCCAAATGACCCTTTCGGCCAAATGACTCTTTCGGCCAAAGGACTCTCTCGGCCAAACGACCTTGACTCTTTCGGCCTAATGGTATATTCGGCCAAACAACTTTCGGCCGAATGAGTTTATGCCAAACGACTCTTCCCCCATTTTCATTTGGTTGCCTGAGATAGAAAAAGGCGCTTTACTCGATGTCTCTTGACGATCACGATCGGGTTATTTTTCAATCACTTGCAATCATGGTTCGTTACCCAAAATTCTTTTTTCTACCAAATGGGCCGTTTGATTTACCGTCAGTTCGCTGACGACGCCACCTGAGCGAATAAATTTCGACGGCCATCACAGGGTCGACTACTGATGCTATACAATTTTCTACAGGCACTAAGGAGTTATGTTTTGAACTTTGGAGAATGGTTTTCTCTGAATAACTCCTTGTTCCCAAGAAACCAGAATAGTAGTCCAAATTAAGATCAATTCATATGACATGTTGATGTGGAAATAGGGTCACTTAGTTACTTAACATTTCTCTGCTATAGACCTAGGCACCAATCCATAATCGGTTTAGTTATTAAGTGTTTCAATCTGTTATAGATTAATAATTGATCATTGATTGAGCGTACTGTTGGCTAGGTTGACCAGTAGAGTGATTCAAATTTTGACTTTTTTGCTCCATATGCTTAAACGATGGCATTTGCCATTTTAATAATCGTCCTAAATTTTTTAGCTAATTTGGATGTAATTTGAATGAGCACAAGCAGTTTGAAGCTTATATGAAAATTGCTATGAAAACAGTAACTTTTGTGAAAAACCGTTCCCCATCATTGCCCATTAAGCTCTAAAAATGTATGAATACATTAGCAACATAGGAAATTTAACAAGGGAAAATATCGTCGTTGTTGCTAAACGATTTGATGCTGGCAACAAAAGTTATTAGGAAAATACTGAATTGTGGGAAATTCAATTTAACACGTAAAAGAATAACATCAATATCAATAATGGGCATTTCTGTTTTCTTTATAATTTTGCTCACAAAAGTCAGATTGCTTCGCAACTGAGTTTCAGCTGAGGATATATTCTATGATGGCGATGTGTTAAATTTATTCAAATAGATTCTAGGTTACTTCACGAAACGATCCTTTACATAAGTGGCAATTCTCATAGTAATTTTCATATAACCTTCAAACGGCACGTGCACAACCTAATTACATCCAATTCAGCTAAAAATTTGGGAGGACTATTAAAACAGCAAAAATAATCGTTTAAGCACAGGGGAGCGAAAAAGTCAAAATTTGAATCACTCTAGAACCTTCAGGGGGCGTCAAGAAGGCTGGCCAACCTAGCCAACAGTACGCTATGGCGCCCTGACTATTGATTATGTTTCATATGAAGAATCATAATTCCGACTATTTTCTACTGCACATCTTTGTTTGGCTTTATATACAACTAGTATCTTCTCAAACTTCATTTTCCGAATGAATCTTGTATGTACAATGTGCAATCTTCTTCCGTTAGATCTCTCATATTTAAAAACTGAGAATTTGGGTAATTTGCCAAATGTTGAACGGTTAATTTCTTCGCCTATTGTTGAACGCACGTGCATTCCTTATGGGAGTTCAACAATAGGCGACAAAATTAGCCGTTCAACATTTGGCGGTTTCCCCTATGTGTTTTGTAATCAAATGAGAACGATAATTTCGTAAAAAAAACACCATTTAACTCAAATGACTCAAAAAAAAAGAGATGGTTGTTAAATCAAGCGGCATTTGTGTTAAATCGTTGATAATCCTTCATTTGTTGGTTTTCTGTTCTTTATTTTCATGAACAACGATTCATAACTATAGAATTGGGATTGGATTTAGGAAAGGTCAGAAAAAAATCCATTCGATCGGCAGACATTGGAATTTATTCTTCTTTCCTATAAAACTCTTGTATGTATTAAATTTTATTGAAATTTTTAATGGATCGTCACACTTCTTGATTCACTCATCATTCTTTATAAACGTGGCATATTTTATGAATGGCCCCTGACTGGTAATACTTTATAAAGTAAAAATTATTACATTAAGATCAAGATTATGGAAGCCTTTTAAAATATCCGGTATAACTTCTTGAAAGTTTTATATTATCGAAATAACAAAAAAGGAGAAACAAGTTTTAGGGGTAAACCCTTTCGACCGAATGTCATTAGCATTAGCATTAGCATTTAGCAGTTCGCACAAATTCGTAGGTGGTACAAGCCAAGACTATTGTATGAGAGTAGTATCGCTTTGATCCGTTACCACAGATATTGATTTGGGACTAATCACTAACTCTTAGATGGAAGCAATGCGCTCTCCAATAGTCGAGATCTGTCCTGGCCACGTCCTTGCGAATGCTGAGGAAGGGGAAGGATGGTTTGTTGGACACCTACTTAAGAAAGATGCAGAGAACTCTACGACCTCTCATAGGTACCACGAGAGGTTTTGGGATTGTGTGGAAGGTTATAACAGTAGGAATCGTTTTGGTATAACGTGAAACACAGAAAGAACTAAGATAGAAATACAAAGTAGGAAAGGGACGAGCCTGGAATTGAACCCACGACCTTCTGCTTATAAGGCAGAAGCGATAGCCACTAGACTACCGAGCTCGTAGTGGAAACCCTTTCGGCTGAATGTCATTTGGCCGAATGTCGTTATGCTGAACAAACTATTAGGCCGAAACCCATCTGACCAAAAGGGTAATTTGGCCGAAAGGGTCATTTGGCCAAAAGAGTCATTGGGCAGAAAGGGACATTTGGCCGAATAGGTCGTTTGGCCGAATAGTGAGTAAAAAGTGTAAAAAGTGAGAAGTGACAATTGAATAACGTCTCAACTACTCACTTCGCGCTTTTCATTTTTTACAGCGAGAAGTGAGAAGTGAGACGTCTCACTTTTCTTAGTGAAAATTGAGAAATGAGGAGTGAGAAGTGAAACGACTCATTTTTCATTCCTCATTTCTCACTGTAAAATGAAAAACGCGAAGTGAGTAGTGAGACGGCTCACTACTCGCGTCGCGCTTCTCACTTTTTACAGTGAGAAGTGAGAAATGAGACGTCTCCCTTCTCACTTTTTACAGCGAAAAGTTTGAAATGAGAAGTGAGTAGTGAGACGTCTTATTTCTTACTCCTCATTTCTCACTTTTCAAATGACATGTTCGGTCAATTGTCTTATTCGGCCAAACGTCCTATTCGGGGTCCTCCTTAGCCATGCAGTAAGACGCGCGGCTACAAAGCAAGACCATGCTGAGGGTGGCTGGGTTTGATTCCCGGTGCCGGTCTTGTTAGCCTCATGATATACGAATGCAAAAATGGTAACTTGGCTTAGAAAGAAACCTCGCAGTTAATAACTGTCGAAGTGCTTAATGAACACTAAGCTGCGAGGCGACTCTGTTCCAGTGTGGGGATGTAATGCCAAGAAGAAGAAGAAGTGGAAGAAGAAGAAGAAGAAGAAGAAGAAGAAGAAGAAGAAGAAGAAGAAGAAGAAGAAAAAGTAGAAGACCTTTTCAGCCAAATGTCTACTCACTTCGCGCTTCTTTCTGTTTAAAGTGAAAAGTGAGAAATAAGGAGTGAGAAATGAGACGTCTCCCTACTCACTTTTCACACTGAGAAGAAACGAACCTCATCGAACTATATAAGGTTGGTTTCTTGGCTATACGCGAGAAAAGCAGAATCACTACTCGGTGATTGAGTTGTTTTATTTTTACTTTTTTCTTGTTTCAGAGGACGAGTAATAGCGCTTAAACCTAGGCTTATGTGTACACTGAAGAATTTGTGTACTTGGGCTCACTGGTGACTGCCGAAAATGATACCAGCAGAGAAATTCGGAGACGCATAGTGGCTGGAAATTGTACGTACTTTGGACTCCGCAAGACGCTCCGATCGAATAGAGTTCGCCGCAGTACCAAACTGACAATCTTTGACAATCTGACGCTCATTAGATCGGTAGTCCTCTACGGACACGAGACCTGGACGATGCTCGTGGAGGACCAACGCGCACTTGGAGTTTTCGAAAGGAAAGCGGTGCGTACCATCTATGGTGGGGTGCAGATGGCGGACGGTACGTGGAGGAGGTGAATGAACCACGAGTTGCATGAGCTGCTGGGAGAACCATCCATCGTTCACACCGAGAAAATCGGACGACTGTGGTGGGCCGGGCACGTAGCCAGAATGTCGGACAGTAACCCGGTGAAAATGGTTCTCGACAACGATCCGACGGGCACAAGAAGGCGAGGTGCGCAGCGGGCAAGGTGGATCGATCAGGTGGATGATGACTTGCGGACCCTCCGTAGACTGCGTGGTTGGCGACGTGTAGCCATGGACCGAGCCGAATGGAGAAGACTCTTATATACCGCACAGGCCACTTCGGCCTAAGTCTGAATGAATAATAATAATAATGTGTACGTTAGGGTGGCTCAAATTAGTATGGGAAAAACTTTGTTCAATTTTATTGATGGGCCGCCCTCTTATTCGGTTCTTTTTGATGCCCTGATGCTCTGGACAAAATTTCAGCCAAATCAGTCACCGTTTGGGCAGTGCTAAACTCGTTGGAAGTTTATATGGAAAAATGTATGCAGAAAAATCCAAAAACAGTAAATTGCAGCTGGACTACACAACTTACGATGAAGAACTATGATACTCATTCAGATCTTGGAGAATTTAATACAGAATGTTATGCAGAAAACCGCGAGAAGATTCGAGTTTGTCCGGCTAAGTTATTAGCATTTCTCTGCAGTGGGGTTTGAGCAAATTTCGTTTCTTTTACCTTTGAAAAGAAATAAATTCACCCCTACAACACTCCAGTAAAATGCTAATATCTTTGCGTAATAAACTCTAATCTTCTCGCGGTTTTCAGCATAACATTCTGTACTTTATTTTACAAGAACTGAATGAGTATCATGTTTCTTGATCGTAAATTGTGCCGTCCAATTGCAAATCACTGTTTTCGGATGTTTCTGCATACATTTTTCCATATAAACTTCCAACGAGTTTAGCACTGCCCAAACGTTGACCGATTTGGCTGAAATTTTGTCCAGAGCATCAGGGCATCAAATAGAACCGAATAAGAGGGCGGCCCATCAAAAAATTTGAAAAAGTGTTTTTTGAGCCACCTTAGTGTACGTACACTGATGGACATCCAGGACAGGGCATTAGAACTTTGACCCATCTCAGGATGTCGAGGACCTAAGGAGTATTCCTCTTTTCTATATCACTCCCATAGATTCATCACTCATCATTTATAATGTAAACGTAGCGGTTGGTACGAGATGTCCCTGGTCTATGGCTCAATGTGAAACCAAGTTAGGAATTGATTTTCACAAAATTTTCAATAACGCTGCTCAGTACCCCTAGCCGCTTTTATGTTTAAACTACATTTGTGATGTGCTTCAAACATAAATAATATGAAGAAAAATGATAGAACTACATACATAGTCGGTTGCGGTTCTATCATTTTCCAGGATTCTTCCAAGAGATGGCTGTGTATTCTCTAAAAAAGGACGATCATCTAGAGAATTTTACCCGTTCGCCTATCTAACTGGATCCACAGTTTATTTCAAAACTGCAACATTTTGTTCAAAGTTTACCTCGCAACTATGTTAACTGCATTTGCAATTCCAGTTTCCCCGAATGAGCTTTTGCGAAATAAATTAGTTTGCCCATGGCGAGTTCTGGATTAAGGGTTTACGCTTGCTACTTGTTACAAGTAGAAACGGAAGAAGGGGAAATGTAATTTGCAGTGTAAAGAATCTTCCTTTTCTTCTTATTCTATTACATCCCTCACTGGAACATGGCCACCACGCAGCTTAATATTCAATCAGCACTTCAACATTCATGAAATGCAGAGTTTTAGTCAAGTTACCATTTCGTTTTCCTCGACCGGACCGGGAACCGAGCTCAGCTACCTTTAGCATGGTCTTGCTTTGTAACTGCACTGTATGGGTTTTGGGTAATATAGTCTTGTAAAAACAAATGTTAATTGTTGTTAATTGTACTTACACATATGATGCATTTGTTAAATCAACAAAGAAAAGTCCGCATTCTTTTTCGAAAAATTTGCAGCCCAGTGTCGTTTAACCAATTAGAAGAGCATGTAGTCCGTCGAGAATGGAAAAATATGGCCGAAAATCTACGCCGCGATGCGACGAACAAACTGTTTCACTGGAACGCGACATTTTCCTCTTTTTTTCTCTCACTTTCTCCTATTTTTATACTGTAGGAGCTGTACCAACTGTCCGGTTCCGCCGAGCCGAATATAATTGTTGATGGTGCCTTCGAGCATGGTGGTTTCCCAAGAGTTTCGGTTTTTCGTACTTTTTCCATTAACTTTTATGCTTTTTCGCTACCCAAGTTGGCAATTTTGCGATTCTATTAAGATTGCCGCCATTCATTTTTGCTTTATATTTTTAGTCTAGTTCGGTTTTCTCTGGGGCAATGCCACGTTTCGATCAGGCTTATTTTTTCCTAAATATCTTCCGAAATTTTTAATCATACGTTACTGCGAGTTCGCTTTAAATTGGAAATATTGTTGTAAACATTAGACATTTCACGAGGATTATCACACTTGTACTGTAGTTTGTAACGCCTTTTGCCATCGTAAAACTACAGCTTATTGAAAAAGAACCAAAAGTAGTGAGCACTCGTAAAAATTTCGCAAGTCTTAAGCATAATTTATGAAGTCAGATTAAAAAGTTTTCTGTCTTCGTTGTCGTCGTCAGCCATAGCGAAGCAGGCTCTTTCTTACACGAGTCTCCTTGGTTTGACGCCTGTGCACAAGCCTACTACTACAAGGGATTTGCAACAACTTTGCCGTTGGTCTGCATTTCAATAGACCGATGTTTAACTTGGTGTTGCGGTTGACAGCCCAGATATGCATCCTTATTAGCTTCTGAAAGTTGCCTGTCGTCGCGGAGAAGCAGTGTCTTCAACCACAACCTGCATCACAGTTAGTAAATGCGAGCAACCAGCCACTTTATGCAGAATTGTTCACCGTTTACTTACATACACCTTGTCATAGTTTAAATAGTAAGTAATGGATAATTCTTAGTGAATAATATAAATTAATACCAAAACTAGTCGAGTACGAAATACAAAAAGCATGCCCACGGGAATCTATATCCGGGTCCGTATCCCTATTTTCCACCCACTCCAACACCGGTGTATTATAAACGAGAATGAACAATAAGAACGCAACATAAACTGTCGCTCCCGATGAAATTGAGTAATCTGCCTGCTCCTGTTTCCCATCACTAGTCCGTTTTCGTCTTTATGGATTTAACCAGTTTATCTTCCCTAGAATGTAGGTCCTTTTCACGGTTATCATGCAGAGCTTTCGCTTCGATAATCTGGGTTCCAAGGGACGTATGTGTATAGTTAACCAAAATGCATTTTTTACAATGCCGATAACCGTCTAGCTGAAGCGGGTGTAGTGGGTGATTCCTTATTATTCAGCAGCTAAGAAGGAGATGATGAATGGTTAGTAATCTGATTCGCTTTGGCAACGTCTTAACAACCTATAAAACTGAATGGTTGACCTTCCACGTGGAAACGAGCGGTGTAAACATGCATCGTTTCGGAAATCGAGCTTGCTTAGGCCATAGAAGTAAACATTTAGAACCTTTTCAACCGAGCACATCCAAATAACCCTTATTGGAAATAAGGTACGGCTGTCCACCCTGCTCCTTGATGGATTAAAATACAAATGGTCACTGTGGCGAAACGACAGTATTTCCATCAATATTGTCGCTTTTCGGTGATAAAATTTTACAACGCCAATAAAATCCAAGAACCACAGCAAATCGCCAGCCTGTGGTCACTCATAGTGGGTCGAAGATTACACTTCCATTTCATCACAAACAAAACATTCAGAAAAAAAAGAATGACTGATAAAAACCACTAAACCACACCGACTGTCTCAGATCTCCGGCGAACGGGACCGAAAAAAATCTCCTCTCGGATAAATGGCTCAGCAGCAGTAGCGGCGTATGCAAATTTTTATCTCCAAACCATTCTATGGCGAGCTATGCGGCTACCGTGCGATCACAGCCTGCTTTGTGTGGCGAGAGGGAAAAACACACTCCGACAATGAAATTTTATCGACTGCGACTATATCGCCCTGTGCATCCAAGCCCTGAGTCGGTGCTGTGCTGTCTGTCTGGGCTAGGGAAAATTCGTCTACTCGACTATCACACAGCGGGACAATGGGACAACTCGGCCCCGTCGTCTTCTGGATCCTTTTTTATGGTGCTCCCCACTTTTTACGGTAACTGGCCGCAAACCAAGCTGCAGCTAGTCCGAAACCGGAGGCGGCCTTTCCTCGGCTCGCAGTCGACTATCTGGATCTAATGGCCTTGGGTACCAATATTGCAGCAATTTGATTAGATCTGGGTCCTCTTTGTCGAATGTCTCTGTCTGGGTGTGAGCTTTTTTGCACGATAAAAGCAATGTGGTCGCCGTGCGGTTCCCGAAAAGTTGGTAATTTTCCGAGCGAATCCAGTAGACGGGTGATTCGATCGGTGTCTGAACACCGATCCACTAACTATTTCGGTTGATTGACAGCAGGCAACTACGCAACGGATTATCTGCGGACCAAAGGATGCAGATAATTAACAACTTTACTCCATATTAGTCAGTCCGGATTTTGAAGGCACGGCTCACGATAGGTGAAAATCGATAAAATTTGGCCGCAACTGTACCGTCAACATCATCATAATCAGATTATCGATTCGGACAAAAGTTGCAACTCTCTCGTTATTGAACCGTCGAACCAGGGCACCATCCCCGGCATAATCGACGTGTAGAATACGGTAGCGAGATTAAATGTTGCTGTGGCTTTGGCATCCAACTTTGAAATGATTGTAAACATCTGCATTACGTATCTGTGTACCCGCTGACACGCAGTTGGCTATGATGTTTATGAAATTACTAATTGGAAATGATTATCATAGAGGGCGCTTGAGGGGCATGTAGTTAAGTGGTGATGGGAATATTAGTTCAGTTGGCTATACTTTGGTGTTTCGGGTGAATCGTTCAAATGTTACGTATATTCATCATCATCATCATACTCGACTTGCGGTAAGCAACAGTAAGTACAATGAATTAGGAGAAGGTGAAAAGATTTGATCTTTTTCGGTATATGTTATTTCCCTCCCTCAGATTTATCGAGAGTCAGATTTTTTTTTAAAGCTTCCGTTTATCTGGAAGGCTCATTTACCGTAAAGCGTTACGTAACCGAAATCAAGTTTTATAATACCAAAAGACTCGCGGTTTGGTCGAGGTTAGCACATTTTTGGCACAGTGATTCATCGTTGCTTTGGTGTTTTGGAACCCAAACTTTGGGGAACCTGAAATTCTCTGTGGAATCCTGAAAATCTTCTATAAGATAAGATAGCACCGCGGTGTTGAATTTAATCTAAAATTGAAAAATCCTCTTAGATTTCCAAGTAATTGGCCATGCGTTAAAAGGAACTGGAGGACCTTTCGGAGGAATTCCTGGAGGAAATTTCGGAGGAATTCTTGAAGGAACATCCGGAGGAATTCCTGGAGAAACTTCCGGAGGAATTCGTAAAAGAACTTTCGGAAGAATTCGTGGAAGAAATACCGGAGGAATTTCTGGAAGCACTTAAAGAGGAAATCTTGAAGGATTTTGCGGAGAAATTCTTGGAGGACCTTTCAGATAAATTCCTTGAGGAACTTTTGGAGGAATTCCTGGAGGAACTTCCGGAGAAATTCATGGACAAACTTCCAGAAGAATTTCTGGAGGAACTTAAAGAGGAGCTTCCGGAGGAAATCCTGGAGGAACTTCGAGAGGAATTCCCGAAGGATAGTCCAGAGGAATTCTTGGAGGAGCTTTAGGCGGAATTCTTGGAGAATATTTCGGAGCAATTCTTGGAAGAACTTCCGGAGGAATTCGTTGAGAAACCTCCGGAGAAATTCCTGGAGGAACCTCTGGAGAAATTTCTGAAGGAACTTCGGAGGGAATTCCTGGTAGAACTTCCAGAGGACTTTCTTGAGGAGCTTGTGGAGGAATTCCTGGAGGAACTTGCAAAAGAATTCTTGGAGGAAATTTCGGAGGAATTCCTTGAGGGAATCTGTGTCAAAAGGTCGAAGGTCAAAAGGTCGAAGGACAAAAGGTCGAAAGCACAAAAGGTCGAAGGTTCAGAAGATTGAAAGGACAAAAGGTCGAATGGACAAAAGGTCAAAGGGTCAAAAGGTCGAATATGTGTCATATCGTCGAAGGTCAAAAGGTCGAAGGACAAAAGGTCGAAAGAACAAAAAGACAAGAAATGAGATGGGAGTTGTGAGTGAGATGCAAGATGGAAGTAGTGAGCATAGATAAATGAGAAGTGAGAAGTTAAAAGTGAAAAGTGAGAAGTGGAAAGGAAGAAATAAGAAGTACAAAGTGGCAAGTGAAAATGGGATGTGAGAAGTGAGGAACGGAAAAGTAAGAAGCGAGAGGTAAATAAGAAGTGAAAAGGAAAAAGAAGAAAGGAGGAAACAGAGAAAAAAAAAGAAAAGAAAAAACAGAAGAAGAAAAAAGAACAAAGAAAGAAAGAAGAAGGAAAAAAGAAAGAAGAAGAAAGAAAAAAAGAAAGAAGGAAGACAAAGGGAAAATAGAAGAAGGAAGAAAGAAGAAGGAAGAAAGAAAAAAGGAAGAAGAAGGAGAGAAGACAATGAAGCAAAACAAAAGAAAGAAGGAGGAAGAAGTAACAAGAAAAGAGAAGAAAGATGGAAGAAATTAGGAAGAAAGAAGAGAGAAATAAGGAATAAAAAAGAGATAAATAAGGAAGAAAGAAGAAAGGAAGAAGGATGAAAGAAGGAAGAAAGGAAGAAGGAAGAAAGAATAAAGAAAGAAGAAAGAAGGATGAAAGAAGGTAGAAAAAAGAAAAGAAGGAAGAAAGAAAATGAAAGTAGGAAGAAAATCAGGAAACAATAAGAAGAAGAAGAAGAAAGAAAGAGAGAAGAAAAAAGGAAGAAGAAAGAAAGAAGAAAGAAAGAAGAAAGAAAGTAGAAAAAAGAAGGGAAGAAGAAAGAAAAAAGGAGGAAGAAATAAGGTGAAAAGAAGGAATTAAGACGGAAGAAAGAAAGAAGAAAAAAGGAAGAAGGAAGAACGAAGAAAGAATGAAGAAAAAAAGAAGGAAGGAAGGAAGAGAAAAGAAAGAAGGAAAAAGAAAGAAGAAAGGAAGAAGAAAGGAAGAAAGAAGGATGAAAGAAGGAAGGAAAAAGAAAAAAGGAAGAGAGAAGCAAAAAAGAAAGAGTAAAAAAGGAAAAAAAAAAGAAAATAAAAAGAAAGAAGGAAGAAAAACAGCAAACAACAAGGAAGAAAAAAGGGGGAGGAGAGAAAGAAGAAAGAATGAAGAAATAAGGAAGAAAGGAGGAAAAAACGAAGAAAGAAAGAAGAAAGCAAGTTGGAAAGAAGAAGGGAAAAGGAAGTTACAAATAAGGTAAAAAAATAGGTAGAAAGAAGGAAGAAAGGTGAAGGAAGGGAGAAAAAACGAAAAAAAATTAGAAATAAAGAAGATGAAATATGGAAGGAAGAAGGAAGAAAGAAGTAAGAAAGAAGGAAGGAAACATATGAAATAAGTAGGAAAAGGAAGAAGAGAATAGGAGGAAAAAAGAAGAAGGAATAAAAAAGAAAGACCTTTCGTTCTTTCGACCTTTTGTCCTTTGACCTTTTGACGCAGTGTTTTCGTTTCGACGTTTTGTCCCTTCGACCTTTTGTCCTTTCGACCTTTTGACCTTCGACCTTTTGTCCTACAACCCCTGGAGGAACTTCCGGAGAAATTCATAGAGGATCTTCCAGAAGAATTCGTGAAGAAGCTTTTGGAGGAATTCCTGGAGAAAATTTTGGAGGATTTCGTAGAGCAACTTCCGGAAGAATTCGTGGAGGAGCTTCCGGAGGAGTTCCTGGAGGAACTTAAAGAGTAATTCCTAGAGGAACTTCCGGGGGAAATCTTGAAGGTTTTTGCGCAAAAATTCTTTGAGGATCTTCTAAAGGAATTTCTGGAGGAACTTCGGGAGGAATTCCTGGAGGAACGTTAGGAGGAATTCCTGGAGAAACTTCTGGAGATATTCCTGGAGGAACTTTCGGAGGAATTCCTGGAGGAGCTTCCAGAGGAATTCCTGGAAGAACTTAAGAAGGAGCTTCCGGAGGATGTCCTGGAGGATCTTCGAGAGGAATTCCTGGTGGAACTTCCAGAGGAACTCTTGCAGGAGCTCCAGGAGAAATTCCTTTAGAAAGTTTCGGAGGAATTCGTGGAGAAACCTCCTGAGAAATTCCTCGAGGAACCTCCGGAGAAATTGCAGGAAGAACTTCTGGGAGAATTCCTGGAGAAAATTTCGAAGGAATTCTTGGAGGAACTTCCAGAAAAATTCCTAGAAGAACTTCCAGAAGAATTCCTGAGGAGCTTGTGGAGGAATTCCTGTAGGAACTTCTGGAGGAATTCCTGGAGGAGCTTCTGGAGGAATTCCTGGAAGAACTTCCGTAGAAATTCCTGGAGCAACTTTCGAAGAAATTACCGGAAGAACTTCCGGAGGAATTCCTGGAAGAACTTCTGAAGGAATTTTGGAGGAATTGTAGGAGGAACTTCCGGAGGAATTCGTGGAGGAAATTTCAAAGGAATTCTTGGAGGAACTTTCGGGGACATTCCATGAGCAACTTCCGGAGTAATTCTTGGTCGAACTTTTGGAGGAATTTTCGGAGAAACTCCTCAGAGAATTCCTGGAGGAAGTTTCGCAGGGATTCCTGGAGGAAGTTTCGGAGGGATTCCTGAAGGAGCTTTCGGAGGAATTCTCTGAGGAGTTTTCGTAGGAACATTCAGAGGAATTCCTGGAGGAATTTCCTGGAGAAACTTCCTGGAAAAACTTGCTGGAGGAACTTCCTGGAGAAACTTCAGGAGGAACTTCCTAGAGGAGCTTCCGGAGGAACTTCCTGGAGGAACTTCGGGAGGAACTTCCCGGAGGAACTTCGGGAGGAACTTCCGGGGGAACTTTCTGGGGGAAATTCGGTAGGAACTTCCTGGGGGAAATTCGGTAGGAACTTCCTGGGGGAACTTCCGGAGGAATTTCCTGGGAGATCTTCCGGAGGAACTTCCTGGGGGAACTTCCGGAGGAACTTCTTGGAGAAACTTCCGGAGGAAGTTCCTGAAAAACTTCCTGGCGGAATTTTCCTGGAATTCCTTAAAGAGTTTCCGGAAAATATCCTGGAGAAACTTTTCCCGGAAAAATTCTTGGACGAACTTTTGGAATTCTTGAAGGAACTTCCTAGAGGAGCTTCCGTAGGAACTTCCTGGAGAAACTTCCGGAGGAACTCCGGAGGATTTTCTTAGCCCGACTAGATCCAATGGCGATTCCGGCCACGGACAACCCACTACAGGATATCATTGGACGACCTGTTTCAAAGCAGAACTTCCTGGAGGAACATTCTGGAGGAACTTCCTGGAGGAACTTCCTGGAGGAACTTCCTGGAATTCCTGGGAGAGCTTCCGGAAGAATTCCTGGAGAAACTTTTCCGGAGGAATTCTTTCATGAACTTTTGGAGGAATTCTTGGAATAAGTTCCGGAGGAATTCCTGGAGGAGTTCTTGGAAAAACATCTGGAGGAATTATCTGAGGCGTTGAAACGTTCGGAGGAATTCCTGGAGGAACATCCTGGAGGAAATTCCTGGAAAAACTTCCTGGAGGTACTTCCAGAGGAACTTCAAAGACGAGCTTCCGGAGGAACTTCCTGGAGGAACTTTGAGGGGAACCTCCGGAGGAACTTCCTGGAGCCCAACTCCTTGACCAACCAACTCCAGGATTAGATTTTCTTAACCCGACTAGATCCAATGGCGATTCCGGCCACGGACAACCCACTACAGGATATCATTGGATGACCTGTTCCAAAGCAGAGAGTCTCACCCCGCAGAACGATTTCATCTTTTATGAAGAAATCATCCAATTCTCGGAAAAAAATTACTAACTCAACTGAGTACCCAAAGTCGTCGAAGTCGTGAGGAAAGTTTACAGCAACGCTGCCAACATGGAGAATGTTGTAAAGTTGCCGTACGTTTCGTCTATGGCCTACGCCATACGATTTTATGCAGGGATCTCCAACCAGGAGTAAACGATCGAGATCGATCTTTTATCCTCCCCCATCACACGACATCTGGTCGGAAGACCGTTCTCATCAGTGCTGCATGAACCTGGATCCATCTGTCAACTCTAATAGCATTTGAAAGAAACTGCCAGGAGCAGCATAGAAGAGTCTTCGCTAGTTATTTAGTATGAATTACTTCACGTAGGTACTTCCTTTCCGTATTAAATTCCTTTATTTTCTTCCTTGACCTGATCTAAAGATTTGTAACTAGCAGGCTACCGTTGTTGGTCAATGAAATTACAATTTCATAACGTGGACAAACTGAAAACTGCACTTAAGCATCTTTCCTAAAGCGAACCTGTTGGTTCAAGCAGCACATGCTGCATATCAGGAGTTTTGAGTATGATTTATTCCGATTCGTCCTATAATTTCAGTCACTCAGTCACACGCGATTAATTAACTTTATGGTCATTGGTGAATAACTCACAAGTTCACGCTTAAATCTCATTTGGTCAAACATTTAAAGTGTTATGCTAAAGTTTAACATTTCAAATTTCATAGAAATTCCGTGACTTCACATACTCTATTTTATTCATGCTTACGCGTTGATCACGGTGAATAGACAATAATTATGGAATGCAATTTATTATTTCCGTCGATGCTCCTTTTGCTAACCAGAACTTTCACCTATCTAAGCGTGAGTTGCCCTGCAGTCGATATAGTTAGAACATAGAATAAACGTTTGCTCTGAATTACCATAAATGAGCAAAGAGCACAGCCACTAAAATATTTAATAAAGTTTTATGATGTTATGCTAATGTCCCGTCATACTGCTGCTTACCGGTTGAATTCAGCCAAAGCACACGACTGGGTCGGCATCCTACCAGGAGGCTTCAGCTCTGCAAGACACATAGGAAATGGCTGCATCGGTTCTGCACAGTACCGTCGCGTTGCCCCCGTCCGTCACCGACCTTCAGCTTCGACCAATGCAGTGTGGCATGATTCCGGCTCTAACTTCCATTTATTTCAGATAAACAAATGTGCAAGCATTTGAGAACCGAGCATACAGAAGGATTAAAGATTCTGTTGATGAGATGTTCAAGGTTTCGTTTTGAAAGGAGCACATGAGCACACTTTTCGGCTTTTCCGGCATTGCTCAATGGCATGAGAACGCTTCCACAGCTAAGCTAATATCGTGTGTCAAAAACAGCACAAACCAATGAGATAATTTCCTATCCCAAAATTTTCTAAACCAACTAACAGTGATTCGAATTCATCCACTTTGTATTGCGAAGCATGTTCTACTTCGCAGCCACGTGTTTCACCACTAAGCTACGAAAGACCCCAGTACATACGCACTGAAAGCCATAAAAACTGAAAGAAACGAATGTCCTGCAATAGATTTGGAAAGAACTTCCCCCTGCCAATCACGCCGACCCTACCCGAGGGTCACCAGCAGAAAATTCAAATAAAAGGATCATAAAGTTTAAATGGAATGGATTTCTCGACACTAGTTTTCCACTTTTGACTCTTGGACCGGAGTTTTTCACCTCAGAGCATCCAATTTTGCTTTTTTCAGACTACAAACTATGATGCATTGGGATGGAACCAACATGACCTAAGCGAGAGTAATCGTTTTCCTAAGGGTGTGTTTTCTAAAACTTTAACGTTCGCGGTCGTCCCCAAATGCGTGCGGAGAGCACATTTTCCCTTATTGAACCGTTGAAACGGTTGAAAAATCGCTGAAAACTTCGTCGCAACACATGCAAAAGCTTGTTGGGAGGTTTCCCGGTTTAAAATTGGCCACTTAAATGTCTTACTTACTTAGTCAAGTGCTATTTAAAGCTCCGTCTGTTGTTGAACGTCCCGGCAGGGATGGAACATGAAGCTCTGCGACAACATTCACTGCAAAGAGAAGATAACAGAAAATGGAGCTGTTGTTAAATATTTATAATTACAAATCAAAACAAGGGAGCAGCAGAACAGGGCATGGTTTGGCTCTGTCGCCATTTTCAGACACCTACCCCGCAGCAGGCGCAACGAAACGGAAACGAGCGCGATTTCGACTACATACAACCGTCGGTATGTTGTTCACATGAATTATTAAATTAAAGTAGGTTGCATTATGTCTCTATTTCAGGAAAGTTCGTGGTTCGGAAAGCGGTTTAAATGCTCCCGTTGATGATTCCAACCGTTTGAGAATAAGCTAATTGTTTTTTTACATTTTGGGAGCAAAGTGAAAATGAAATACGTTTTGATTATGCCACATTCCTTGACAACACATAATAAATGTTTACGTTTTACTATTGTCTTGATTACCAATTATGACCCGTCAATATTTTTTCTGGGGAAATTGATTCGAATAAGCATCATATTTTCCAATGTTTATGGTGTCTGAAGAACAGTAAAAACGATCTCTGGAGTTTTCCGGGAAAATAGGTGAGTAGGATCAATTTAAATTTTATTCTTGTTATTATTTACATAAACCATGCTTATAGAAAAAGCTTTTTCAAAACTGATATTTCTGCTCAACAATTAAAAATCCCCATTCAATTTTAAGTTGCGAAAATCTTAAACAAATGAATTATACTCCCGATCAGTAAGTCGTTAAACATGATTTCATCGAATCATCCTACTTCAGTTGACCGTCTTCGACTTCAAACTTGATACTACCACTACTGAAGGCATCCTCCCATACTAATTTTTCTTAGCCAGTCTGTTCAATCCTTGCTCATCCCTTTTTGCCTTCGGTTAAGGTTCAACCTTCGCTGCGCCACATAGACCGGCTAAGCTAAACCGTCTAACCTGCCTGTTTCGGTTGTTGGCTCGTTTGCATTTCGCTACCTCGCGCCCACCCTCATCAAGCTCAGTAGCGTATCATTTTCAATCGCAAGCATCGATTCCGTCGACCGTTGACGACAATGTGATTGAGGTCTACCAGCCCGCCATTGGATCGGTGCACAATCTGTCAGATACACTCGCTTCTAGCTTCGCAAGGTATACCTACCTTTGCGACGACGGAACCGAACGAACCAAGAACCGGGACCAACATCCCACCACCCCCGTAGCCAGGAACGGAAGGATAGGGATAGGATGATTGGTACAAAGTTGTATGCAAACACAAAATCCTGTTACTCGATTCAATATGCAAGAATTTCTATTTGAATACCTCCCCGGTCCCAGTCCCGGGCCGGGGCCAACGCTGCTCATTCCCTCCATTGTCACCTGGGCTGTGCTTGCGCTTGCTTGAATCTTAGCAATCCGAATCGAAGGCGGCTGGGAAAGTATAGTGTTGTGCATTCGACTGTTCGATTCCCGTGAAAAGAAGATGCTCCTTTGCCATGGCTTCAGGGTATGGGAAAGGGATACAATGAACGATATGCATATAATTTATTCATTTCGATACAACATTGTCGTGGAGATTCGGACCCTGGCGCTCCGCACTGGTTTTGTGGGAGGAAGGGTGTTGACTGGAATGGGGGCTGGGAAGCATGACTGATGGGTTGTATTTACCTATTGACATAATAAAGAAGGTGGAGAGACAGATGGGGAGAGTGACTGACGGTTTGTCGAATCGAGATAAAATGGTTCCATACGATTACACACTTTCTCCGGTTGTTGCATGATGGAAACTGCATCCAGAGCAGATCCAAGCAAGCTGTGTGCTGCTGCCCGAAGAATGTACGGACTGTCAGTAGCACAATAGTGCGGACAAGGATTCTTATGTTGTTGTTATGTTTCTCGTTTGGAAATATGTACCTATGTCTTCACACTTACGGACGGGTGTCAGGCGAGATAGTTCCTTGCAGTGTTTGCTTGTTTTGAGAGGTGCCATGGGAGTGTCGGTGCATTTCGCTTATTGATAGGTAATCATGGTACAAAATTGTATCTGATTTTATTGGTTTGGTACACTTGTTTCTTTGCTCTAGATGAAGATTTGCAATAACAAATTCAATCTCTGGGTGTGACATCTAACTATCTTTGGCAGCATGTCATGTTATGATTGTCATTGAGATGGTACGACAATGTTGGCATATTGAACTGGTTTCGAAAGATTGTTGACTAATACGATTCAATTCAGATAATCTAGTTCTACAAAACAAATTTAAATAAAACCATTGAGTGTGAACCTTTTCTAACATAATTCATTATTTTTTTATTTATGAAGGTTTTAACAGCTTTATAGCATATTCAGCCTATTTGTTGAGGTGTAGAACCACTGCGTTTACGGACTTGGACGATCTGGTAGTTCAAACATTACGAATTTTAGGACGTTTTGGTGGCAAATGATGAGTTACCAATGAAAAGACCATTGAATCAATCAATCTAAATGAGGAACAGTAAAGTAGTGAAGTAATAAAAAAATGTTTTTAGTATGGCATCAGTTGCATCCGACTAATGGAGGGTTAACTATAACTTGAGAAAGTAATGAGTGGAGTCCTATCAACTCGATGTTTAGCTATGCAGGGACATATCATTCAGGACTTGGTTGATCGGGTAGATCGTATGTTTTGAACTCCAGACCGTTTTGGAGAACTGAAAAAGTCTTCAGTACCTTGTGAAAGTAACGAGTGAAGTCTTATCGGCTCGAGAAGCCTGCTGAGATGTTTAGTGCTGAACAGATATATTGTTTAGGTCTCGATTGATCAGGTAGATCACATGGGTTTGTAGTAGCTTGTGAAAGTAATGTATGAAATCACATCGACTCGATCAAGCTGCTGGTATGTTGAGCAATGCACGGATACATCAATCAAGACTTGGTTATTCGTGAAGATTGTATGTTGTGAACTCCAGAAGGTTTTGGAGAACCAATATGATGATAATTTCCATTCGATGTGATAGATTCATTCAACCAACTTTGCGACGCACGGACGTAATAATGATGATGGTGGTCCCGCTACATATCCCTAAAAATTTTCTTAAAAAAAAAAATCAAGTCTGCAATCAAAATGGCGACCAGCCAAAATTGAAGAGAGGGCAGCCACCAAGAAGGTCTATAGTACTTTGTAAAAGTAGTGTTCGAAATCCTATAAACTCAATTGAGCTACTGCGAAGTTGAGCGATGCACGGATACATCGTTCAGGACTTAGTTGATCGAGTGATCCCATGTTCTGAACTCGAGGATGTTTTAGAGATCAGTTTATTCAAAGCTCGATAATTTTATGATATTGATATTCAACGCGCGTCTATCGCGTCTTCCAGTATCACCCTAATCAATCTACTACTACCCGTTGAAGGTTTCCTGAACACGATTATCAATCACCAATGGAAGGTATGATAATTGATAAGAGGAGGATAGAGGACAAAAACAAAGATGGGTAATTTTCAAGTCAAAACCAATTGATATTTCACTCAAAATTAGAATAATGTGTTCCCTAAACCGTCAATCATAGCCTTTCTGTAAAGTTGTTTGAAGCAGATATAATAATTTAGAGCCGGTAAGCCATAAATATTATGTCAAACCTGATAAATAGCCGATATGTGACCCGTAACTAGGTTTTATACTATTAGTGCACCAGAAAGTAGAATTCTCAATTGATCTGACTATTGGAGACCGCGAACCATTGTGAAGTACTATATTAGACAGATGAGATTGGTAATTATGAGCACAACATGTATCCCTCATCTCTCATCTCTCAATAATCTATCACTAGACCACTTGAGTGCAGCACACGCAGTGGTTCCAGAACGAAGCAATTGAAATTATATAAAGGAACTAAACGTAAGTATTCATAAAAGTTTATTGTTAATTCTATGTAACTTCTCACACATCGATTCGGTCCACACTTTTTAAACGGAACAGATGCTATGAACTAACACAGAGTTATGATAATTTACCTCTTATTACGCAAATAGTTATTAACGTTTAGAATATTATATTTAATACACAACATATCAACAGGAGAAATATATTCTTCCAAAACCGTGATGTTTGGGTTTGTATTTCCTGCCGGTCGAAGAATGGTATTTCGGAAAATAGCTCCCGTTTAAACGACTTTTAACAGTTAGGATGACCATACGTACCGTGTTTAACGGGACAGTACCGTTTTTCTGCCCTTTTAGTGCTGTCCCGTTTTTCTTAGAGCTCTAAAATTTCATTCAAAAAATACAAAATTCAACGAAAGTGGATAAAACCCAGAAAACAGGTTTGAGATTTCAAAACCTTTGTTGGGTATGTTATTTATATTGTTCTAAAGTAATGATTTTATGTAATGTTTACATTGTTTAATATTTTATCAGTTAATGACAGCAAAATGTTGTAAATTTGTAAATTACGAAAGATAAATTTCGGTAGATTTTTCCGTGCACAAATTTATTATTTTTTCTATTTGTTCAGGAGGCAATTCAACAGTGGTATTATTTGGTAGGCAAGCGTTTCCTGAAAATCAATCCGAAAATCAAACATTTGGAAAACATTTAGTGTAACAAAAAAACAATAGAAATTTTTTACAAATATAAATTTAAAAATTGATAAAGCAACTGAACGAAATTGAGTTGTATATAAGATTGTAGTATATAAGATATCTCGTCCGGGTCACGACAATGACGCAGCCGGTAGTTTTAAAATCGCGTTTTTTTTTCTGTAGATTGTGTGATTGTCTGTTGTGATTGAAAGAGAATAGGAAAATAACATAGGTAAATTCATAGGTTAAACATTAAAAAAGATCATAGTGAAAATATGCTAGCGTCTCCGGTAGGCTCCCTGACGGAAGGGCAGTGGAGTAGGCCGAACAACAGAAAAATGAGAAAAATAGATAAACTAAAGATTGGATATTGATAATGAGTTTTGAAAGTATATTAAGAAAAACACGTATTTAAAGATAGGAGTTGCGTTGGAATTAAAGTTGTTTATATGGAAACAGAATTCAGATTGAATCGAAAATAAAAATTGGAGATTACATTTGGATAGGAATTGATTTAGATTAGATTTGGATTGGATTAGCTTGGGTTTTGATTGGTTTTGGACTGGATTCTGATTGAATCTGGATTGGATTTGGATTGGGTTTGAATTGGATTTGGATTGAATTTGGTTTGGACTGGATTATGATTGGAATAGGTTTGGATTTGGATTTGAATTGGATTTTGATAGGATTTGGATTGGATTATGACTGGATTTGGATTGGATTTTGAATGGATTTGAATTGGATTTAGATTGAATTTGGATTGGATTGGACTAGGATTGGATTTGGATGGGATCTGGATTGGAGTTGAATTGAATTTGCATAGAAGATGGAAATGGATTGGAACTAGATTAGATTTGGATTGGATTTGAAATGGACTTGGATTGGATTTGGATCAGATTTGAACTGGATTTGAGCTGGATTTAGATTGAAGTTTATTGGACGGATTGATTTTGGATGGCATTCGAATTTGGATAGGATTTGGATTAGGTTGGGTTTGGGTTGGATTTAGATTGGTTTTGGATTGGATTTGGATTGGATTTAAATAGGATTTGGATTGGATTGGCTTAGGACTGGAATAAGATAGGATTTTGATTGGATTTGAGTTGGATTGTATTTGAAATGGACTTGGATTAAATTTTAATTGGACGGATTGTTTTGGTTGGCATTTGAATTAAGATAGGATTGGATTTGGATAGGATTGAGATTGAATTTGGATTGGATTGGATTAGGATTCGGATTGAATCTGGATTGGATTTGGATTCTACTGGATTAGGATTGGAATATGATTGAATTTCAATTGGATTTGAATTGGATTTGGATTGGATTGGATTAGGATTGGAATAGGATTGGATTTGGATTGGATTTGAATTGGATTTGGATAGGATTTGGATTGGAGTTGAATTGAATTTGCATAGAAGATGGAAATGGGTTGGAACTAGATAAGATTTGGATGAAATTTGGAATTGGATTAGGCTTGGATTTGAGTTGGATTGGATTTGAAATGGACTAGGGTTGGGTTTAAATCAGATTTGAATTGGATTTAGATTGTATTTCGATTTGTGATGGATTGCATTTAAAAAGGATTTGGATTGGATTCGTATTGGATTTGGATTGGATTTGGATTGAATTGGGATCGGTTAGGATTTAGATAGGATTAAGATTGGATTTGGTTTGGATTTGGATTAGATTTGGATTGGATTTGGATTGGATTTGGATTGGATTTAGATTGGATTTGGATTGGATCAATTGAATTTTTTTTGGTTTTGACTATAGAATTGTATTGGATTTGGATTGGTTTTGAATATGGTTTGGATTTTGGATAACATTTGGATTGGATTTAGTTTGAATTTGGAATGGATAGTTTAAATTTGAATTGAGTTAGAAATGGATTTTGAATGGATTAACATGACATAGCGACAAAATCAATATTTGTTTCTTATATGCCTGCAGAGTAGAAGAGGAGAAGAATGTAGTATATAAGATCAGGTCTATGAAATATTGGAAATAGAATAATCATTTGTGTTATTGGCAATCATTCAATTCCGAATTACAATATACCTCTTTGTAGTGTATTTCTTTCAAGCGTGTAGCACGCTACCTTAGACTTCAATATATTTTGATTCATAGCCTCCATCGAAACAGTTCGGAATAAGAGTGTCAAAACAGAGTGAGATTCAGTTTGCTGAGTATTGTTAAGACGAACAGTCGAGACTGGATATCTCGTCCGGGTCACGACATAACGCAGTGTAGAACCTCGGGAAAATATTTCGTTGGATTTAAATCCTCGTGTTTTTTAATGCTAGTTTACAGATCACGTAGAATGTATGCGAATTTCAATCCCAAGTGTTTTCAAAGTGGAGGGATTAACGGGAGTTCGTCATGGAAATTGAAATTCCCAGCCCTAGTAAATATACATGGGTACAAAAATCCGGGAGAAAATTTCTCCAAGCTGTAAGGCAGCTTTAAGACATTACAACCTCGGGAGATTGTCCATTGTTCTCATTGCAAAGGAGCGAGACTGAAGGGCTGGGCTGCTTTTTCTAGTTTACGAAACTTATCCCATCAGGAAAACCAATCAGATTAGTCAAACGCATCAAATTTCGAATTTTCTAATCTAAAGTGAGATCTGTGGTATTCGTAAATAGATTTTACAACTCGGGCCAGGCGGTTACAACTGCCACCAAAAACCGATATAAACAAAAAATCGAGAGCGTAGATGAAGGAGGTGGGTCGACCACACACCCGAAAGAAGCCAAAATCTGTAAACCAGCGATAGACTGGAATCCGACAGGTATCGCTCTCCCGTATGTTTGATTATTGTTTTGTTCATTAATCACAATTCGGCATCGATAACTGCCAAATTCTGACTAATTACAAACTAGTAAGTTGATGATAATGAAAAAAAAAAGGCGTTGTGGAATATTATGCGAAGTATGTAAGTAACCATAAAAGACTTGTGGCTCATGAATAACCAGACGTAATTGGATAAGATCCATATAGCTGACCATCTGTAACGTGACATATACCTGACCGGCAATGATTCATGAGGATCTAGTGAAGATCATGCCGTTAGTAAAGAAAGAGAGTGACAGAAGCAGGATGAATTTAGTTTCATACAAAATCGAAACGCCACCACATGCATTGCCGAAAGGCATTCTGTTCCACGAATTTCAGGAAAGTGGATAAAAACGCAACGTCCTGCAGTCGTACCGGTTCTGTGTTTGGGATTGGTGAAGAGGCATTCGAAAGCCAGCAAATATCCAGCTGTTCAGAACCGTGTATGCTCTCAAATTCATGACGCTTCCAGTTTGTGTAACTTGAAAACATCGAATGTAGTGTATCATGCCACCGGAATGGAGCACCTCTTATTCTTCCCTGAAGAACTTAAAAGTTCTCCAGCATTGGAAATCCAGTTCACAAGCAACGTATCTAACACTTTCTCTTCGGCCTCCGTGACGCACGCTTGTCCTAAGCTTCATGGAAGCCACTAAGCCCCCAACACAGTAAAGCCCTCCCTGTCACCGTTCAACAAGGTCTTCCTTAAACAATCTTCAAGGTAGGTACCATGTCTTATCGAGCAATCTCCGGCCTAAGAGCTTTTTAAGTTTCAGCTGCTCGATGACGAGTTAATGCTGATCTAGCAGCAGTTCTATTGTACATATCTCCGATCCATTCATCCGACACGAGGGGTCGTTTCGTCACACGACCCTCGTCTGGACCTTTTTCGTCAGTAATTTGCATGGATTTCGACACAGTACCTACCGATCGTGAAGAAATTTCCCAAAACCCTCGTACTTCTCGCTCTGTCGTCTCGAGTACATCTTCCAACACGGTACGCAGAATTGGCATCTGTCGTTAGAAAGCCTCTAGTTCACTCATCACAATCGAGCCCATCCAGCCAGCGATCCACAGTCGTCCCGAAGGGGGTCTTCCGCATACCATCGGCATAGGCAAGTACAATACAGCGACTAGGTTTTCTTTTTCGCAAGATTTTAAATCTCCAATATTGCACGACTAGACAACTAGTTAGTATACAATCAAAATGTACTAACTCTAACCTACAGCTCAGAGTGAAGATTTATTCTGAGAATATGTCAAGATTTGGACGTCAATCTGCCTCCGAACATGGTACTAGCAGATCCAGGTTTTAACAAGAGAGCTCGCATCGATCTGCTGCTAGGACTGGAGTATTTTTTATGAGTTCCTTCTACTGAATGGTGGCCGGGTACATATACAACGCGTAAGAGAAGGACTTCCGCTTTTCGTAAATACTGTATTTGGTTGGATTGTAGCTGGAAAGACGGATTTGGGTACCATCAACCCGGTACCGTGCCACCACATATTGGTGGGATCAACATTGGCTGAGAAAGTAGAACGATTCTGGGCGATAGAAGAGTTACCTGATGTCCCACGGCGGACTCAAGAAGAACAAGACTGTGAGGAGTTCTTTCAAGCCACACATTCACGCGATCAGACAGGGAGATACATGGTGCGACTGCCAAAGCGATTGGGGTTTGAGCAGATGATTGGCGAATCGAAAGATATTGCGCTACGAAGACTGATTCAGCTTGAGCGGCGACTGGGAAAGGACGAAGATTTGCGGAGACGTTACAACGAAGCAATGCAGACGTATTTAGATCAAAACCACATGACAGTTGTAAGTGAAGAAGATTTGAATCATGATCATCGCTGCCTCATCATCCGGTTTTCAAAGAATCGACCACGACCACGACCACGAAGATTCGACCGGTGTTCGACGGTTCTGCAAAGACGTCTTCCAACGCACTCAAGACCGGTGATTCAAGATCCGCTTTTCGATTTAGTTTTGCTTTTCCGCAAAAATGCCGTCGCTCTCGTTGCAGACATCGAAAAGATGTACCTGCAAGTAAAGATTCATCCCGACGACACTCCTCTACAACGTATTTTGTGGAGATTCTTGCCAGAAGAGCCGGTTGCGACGTATGAAATGTGTAGAGTCACGTTTGAATTAGCTCCCTCCTCGTTTCTTGCTACGCGGTGTTTGCATCAGTTAGCAGAAGACGAAAATGATCATCATCCACGAGCGAAGGTTGCGCTCGTTAACGATTTCTACGTCGATGATTATATCGGGGGAGCGGATTCAGTGCAGGAAGCCATATTGTTACGGCAGGATTTGGAGCAGCTGATGCCTAAAGGAGGTTTTAAGCTGCGAAAATGGGTATCCAATGCTAAAGGTGTGTTGGAAGGTCTTCCGGTGGACGAGTTAGGGACCCAGTCTACGCTCAATTTCGACCAAGAACAGGTGAAGGCGCTAGGAATTCATTGGAAACCAGGACCGGATTTGTTGGGCATTGATGTTTCCAATCTCGCTGCAAACGGGCAGTGGACAAGGCGCAAGGTATATTCAAGACGCAAGGTATATTCATCGCTCAGCTATGGGATCCTAGCGGTATCACGCCTCCAGTCATCTCTTGGGCCAAGATTCGTATGCAGCTGTTGTGGGTAGCAGTGCAAGGTTGGGATTATCCTCTATCCCACGATTTAGCGCTTAGATGGAGCGAGTTCTACCAACAACTACCTGTTCCTTTAGACATCCAGGTGGAACGACATGCTTTCACCAAGCATCCCATGCTAGTCCAGTTTCATGTCTTTTCGGATGCTTCGGAGGCTGCTTACGGAGCGTGCATATATGCCCGTTCGATAGACCTAGTTGGACACATCAAAGTGGAGCTTTTAGCAGCCAAATCTCGACCAGCCAGCCCAAAGAAGACGACTCTAGCGAGGCTAGAACTTTGCGGCGCTCATGTGGCCGCAAAACTGTACCATGCTACCGTTAAAGCTTTGAAGATGGAGGATGCTGAAACGTGGTTTTGGTCGGATTCTACCGTTGTCCTGTCATGGCTCAAGCTACCGCCGTACATTTGGCCAACTTTCGTTGCAAATTGCGTCTCGCACATCCAGGAGCTAACGAAGGGACACCGATCGAACCACGTTAAGGGCGTTGAGAATCCAGCCGACCTCGTCTCAAGAGGAGTGATGTCAAAAGATGTCATCGACAAGCAGCACTGGTTTCATGGTCCGTACTGGTTGTCTCTACTCGATCAGCACTGGAATATCGCTAAGCATTTGGAGTACGAGTCGCCATCGGAAAAACTGCTGGAGAAGAAAAAAAAAACGTTTTGGTTGTGGTTGAGCCCCAACATCCCCATCTACTGCTTGATCGATACTCCTGCTACTGGAAACTGCTGCGGATCACCGGTTACTGTTTGAGATTCATCCGAAGGTGTCAAGCACCAGCACCCCCCCCCCCACGTGACCCCGAGCACCGTTGCGGAAATACAAGAGGCGAAATATATTTTAGTACACTGTGTTCAACGGGAGCCTTTTGCTGTGGAGATCAAGGCTCTCGCCAACCATCGGCTCGTTCCTGCTCCTTTGCCGCTGAAACTCCTTCACCCTTTCCTGGATCAGCCGGGCATACTTCGCGTTGGTGGTCGGCTGAAGCTAGCTGGTGAGTCGTATTGCGTTCGGCACCCCATGATTCTACCCAGCAACCACTCGTTTACCCGACAAATAGCAATTACATACCACAAAATGGCACTCCATTCTGGCCCCCACATGACACTCGCTCAAATTCGGCAAGAATTCTGGCCGTTACGTGGTAAGGCATTGGCAACACACACATTCCGGAATTGCATTCGTTGCTTCCGAAGCAACCCTGTCCCTATATCCCAAACTCCTGGTCAACTTCCAAAACCCCGTACAACACCCTCTCGCCCTTTTGCTATTACTGGCGTGGACTACTGTGGGCCTGTCTACCTCAAGTCCGTACATCGTCGAGCAGCATCGCAGAAGGCGTACATTGCCGTTTTCGTGTGCTGCTGCACGAAGGCGGTTCATCTCGAGCTGGTAGGGGACTTCACAACTTCGGTTTTCCTCGATGCTTTGCGGCGATTCATCTCGCATTCATCCTACTGAGATCCACTCGGACAATGGTCTCAACTTCAAAGGTGCCAGCAACCAGCTTCGGGAACTTTATGATCTACTACGCGATCCAAACACTGCATCCGCAATTTCCAACGAAACTGCCCAGCGAGGAATCGTTTGGAAATTCATTCCGCCACGAGCACCAAATTTCGGCGGCCTTTGGGAGGCTGCCGTGAAGTCGGCTAAAACGTCACTTATCCGGGTGTTGGCCCAACGAAAACTATCGTTCGAGGACATGGCCACGATTCTCACCCAAGTCGAGGCGGCTATGAACTCGCGATCGCTCACTCCGTTGTCGGAGGATCCAGATGAATTGGACGTGCTCACCCCTGAGCATTTCCTCACCGGATCGTCGTTACTCGCGATACCTGACCCAGATTACACCGATGTACCCGTGAATCGGCTGCAGCACTACCAAGGGTTGCAGCAGCTAGTGCAACAACACTGGAATCGATGGAGGCGGGAATACATCTCGCAGCTCCATAATCAAAACCAACGATACCCGCAATCAACAAGTCTCAAAGTGGGTCAAATGGTGATCCTTAAAGAGGACGGAATTTCTGCCATCGCATGGCCACTGGCTCGCATCTCCGAATTCTCCCCGACTTGACAGTCGAGTCAAGTACGAGACACTGAAGACGACCACAAAGTTGTGGTAGAAATACGTATCTGCAAAGATATCGAAAATAATTGGAGGAATTAAATGGAGAGTACTTAACTCGTCTTAGACGGTTGAGAAAAAATATATTTTAAGCTCTTTTTGGTGGAATGTATTCAACCGTCTAAGACGAGTTTAGTACTTTCCATTTAATTCCACTAAGATTTGTTATCTTTGCAGATACGTATTTCGACCTCAACTGTGAGGTCGTCTTCAGTGTCTAGTACTTGACTCCACCAAGTCGAGTAACTTGGTAAAGGCCACAACAGCGGTCTGTGAGATAAACATTTTTCCCTCACTACCAGCTCCGTGAACTACCAGCTCCTTAACCTAGCAATAAGATGCGCAGCTATAAAGCAAGCCCATGCTGAGGGTGGCTGGGTTCGATTCCCGGTGCTGGTCTAGGCAATTTTTGGTCTGGAAATTGTCTCGACTTCACTGGGCATAAAAGTATCATCTTTGGACAATTCGGGACTGATTTGCGATTTAGACGTAACTTGTTTTGTAAACAAACATTGTTTTATGGAGTCCGTAGCGCTTTTCTCCAAAATTAATTTCCTTATCTGATAGAGGAAAGCTTATTCTGTCGGATACATGCCGTAGTTTTCCAGGAAATGCCTACATCAGTAGGAATTTGCCTTCCAATGTTTGTTTACAAAATAAGATAAGCCCAAATCGAAAATCAATCCCGAATTTTTATAATAGACGTAACGTTTGACTCCGCCGCACGCTGTGGGTGGCAATGTTTACAATATTTTTTCTACTAATTCAGATTTAGAGGACTTTTTTGCCCACACATTTACGCACATTGGCCTAATACGCTGTTCATAAGAAAAGGGTTGACGAAAAAAGGGTTGACGGACCAAATTACCAAAGTAAATTCGACAGCTGATCAAGTATGGGAGAATTGTTACTTTTCCTAGGCGGAATAGTAGAACGGAATATTTTTTCCTCATAGAAAAGTGACAGCTCCATTTACTTTACATGGTAATATGAATTTAATCCAAAGCGAAAGGAAAAAATCTCACTTATCATGTCTGTATATACACTCATGGTATCTAGCATACCATGATAGAGGCTTTTCGCAAGCTGTCACGATAATGAACTGACTCGAAGGGGCTATATTCCATGATAAATCACTCCAATTCAGGGGGGCATCGGTTCAATGGGTCAATGGTGAAGCCAGAATAGACGCGATCGCGCGATGCGACGCGACGCGACAGTACAATTTGACAGTTCATTGATAATAATATTGTTATTCCTTTGCGTGAGTCGCGTTTACTCTGGCGGGCCCCTAAGGCTCCCCCAGACCTAACTAGTCACCGCAATTCTCTCGTTGGGTCGCTACAGGCAATGTTCCATTTACGCTTCCATACCAACGGCAACAGAATCGCAGGCACCAAGCGATAGAATCGCTTCGCTATTAATACACCACGTGAATTTGTTGGAACCTTTACAAAACTGTGCGAAAAAATATGGTCCTCAACGGAAGATGAGCGATTCTGTTATTTTTTCAAGCTTGTATACAAGTGCGATACTCTAGTTTTCATGGTTTGTAATGATTCGAAGAGGTTTCTGCCTCTCTTTCATTGTTGTTCGTTATCTGTTCAGAACAATTTCTGTAAACCCTGGCTGGTGTTATTAGCGTTACGAAATGTTTTCTACTTTCCAGCTCCGTACTGCTAAGGGAATTTCAGTAGCGGAATCTTTTCTTGACCATTCCATTCCTATCTACTTATGAGCAGTGTATTGTCCTTAAGCAGTTTTGGTCTATTCTTTTCAAAGAAATTTTTTAAAGCTCAAATCGTCCTTAAATCCAGGGCCTGACATTTTCCCTTACGCCTTCCTCAAACGACACATTGAAGACTCCGCTGCTGTGCAAGCGGTATATTTTCCTTCCTGCTAGAAGTCAGCGGTCTACAAGAAGAGGAATAAGCGAAACGTCGACAATTATCGTGGTATCTCCTCATTGAGCGCTTTTTCAAAATTATTTGAACTTGTGGACTGCCCAAGAACCCTGGAGCAGATTAACACCAATGTTGCACCTCGAGCTTTACGCAACAACATAATGCTCCGTCTACCGTTTCGATGCATAAACTATACCCTACCCGGAGCTGTCATGGGGCTGCAGAGGGTTTTTAACTGGGTGGCCATTTTATTTGATTTCCATGTTCCTCGTCAAACGCTTCGTTGACTATTATCCAGTGTATTATAAAGATTGGCAAATTTACTATTTTTAATTGTGTATGGATTTAACTTGACAAATAGAATAAAGATTAGAATAAGACTAAACATTATTATAGCACTTTAATGCCTGTTGATGTATAAACCAATAAAGATTAAGATAAAGATACATTTTGTGTTCTTTCCGTTTTGCGTTGTCGGTACTACATACCTCATACCGCATACCTCGATAGTATGTACACCTCCGTAATTTTAGTGTACGTACTATCGAAGCAAAAAAAAAACCGCAAAAAAAAATTTTTTTTGCCTTTCTACTTATTTGGGAGTGGTGTAATGATTATAAAACCGCTCGGAAGCCAACATTTCGATAGAGGGCTCTGTATTCTAAGCAAATTTATATTTGATATAGAACACAACACAACTCATGCTGGTCATGAGTCAGATTTTTCTTGAAATGGTGTCTACATGTAGAATTGCGCAAAATTATCGTCCTTGTAAATGTGAGGCTATTGTTTTTATGAAACACTAGTCGACCCGGCAGACGTTGTCCTGCATAGTAGGCGAAAATGCGCGTTGTGAACTCCCCATGCAAAATTTCCATACGAATCTTAATTTTAGTTTTTCACAATTTACTCAACCTAACTCGTGATTTTATCATAAGGAAATATCATATAAACCCGTCGGAAACGAAAACGAACATATCTGCTGAAGAACTGAAGAAAATCCATCCAGCCGTTTTCGAGTTATGCGGATACGAACACAGACCATTTCATTTTTATTATATAGATTATATGTTAATGCTACGGAACATCCATAAATTACGTGATATTCGTGACGTTTAGAAGATATGTTACACATCATGCATAATTATGCATGTTACTACAAAAAGTGATGATTGGGAGTGGATCACGACATTTTTACGTGACGTATTTTATGTATTCCGCCTATAGATTTTATGTAAATGAAAAGCTTTAAGGTTATACTGAACTGTCACTGTCGTTGCGATTCTATTGGCTCCATTGACGCTTCCTTACCAAAGCGACAAACTGTCAACAAAGGCATCGCGTTGATTTGGAGGAACCTTCATTATGATTCATGGAGGGCCGACTTTTATATACTTGATCGGTATCAGCTTGATGAATTGAGGTGGTGTCTGTCGATAAAGTATTTAAATCTAAATCATTGAATGTTGATCTACTCAAAAACTGCAACTAGCGTGGATCTCTGGCCAAAAAGTGCGACGTGGGATAATTTTTGGAAACATGGCCACTATTCAAAACATTCTCGACCAAACATAAAGATACTTTTTTCTGAGAATGTGGGTTTGTTCTTCAGGAAACTAAGGAATTACTCCAAGAACACCCTTTGAAATTCTACTAGATTTTTTTTCGTATTTTAGTTTGAAATTATTTCAAAACTTTATTAGAAATTTGTTTTGACATTCATAAATATTTTCCTCTGAAAATTCCTTAGGAAATTCATCCAAAAAAACATCTTATTTTCAAATTTCTCCTAGATTTGTTTCAGATATTCTTGTAGGATTTTTTTTTTCCGAGAATATCTCCAGGAAATCTATAGGTAAATCCATCAAGATTTTTCAAAACTCAAACTCAAACCAAGACATCCATCGCGATTTTTTTTTAAATTTCTTTTAGGAAATTCTTCAGGAAATCCTTTCGGTTATTTTCCGGAGCAGTTCTTGAAGGAATTTTTTTCAGAATAATTTGAGAAAATTCTGTGGGAGTTCCGAAACGAATTTCCGGATAATTATTGAAGAACTTTTCGAGAGAACTTTGAAAGAGATTTCTGAAGAAGTTCTTGAAATAATTTCCGGGGACATTATTGGCGAATTTTTTTGGGAGAATACATGGAGGAATTTCTGGAATAAAAAATGGGAGAGTTTATCGAAGAATTTTTGGGGTTATTGCTGCGAATTCCTGGAAAAAAAATCTAGGAAAATACTGAAGGGCATTTTGGGGGATTTTATAGAATTTTTAAGCGAAGTACCGTAGAAATTTTGAGAATGGCTGCAGGATCTTCCGGGAGAATCCCTTAAATAATTTCCAAAGGAATTTCAAGGGGAATTTTTGAAGGTAATTCCGAAAGAGTTTTGACCAGTGGTGGAAATCTGTGAACCTTGTTCACAAAACAAGAAGTAGGCCATGCAAAATACTCGCGAACACTTGTTTTGCCTTTTCTTGCCTACCCACTACTCGCAGAGAAAACAGAAAAGCGAACCCCGAAAAATGTTCGTGGAGCTTCACGAGTCGTTCGGGTTAATTTGCAAAATGTCATAAACCAACCTAGGAACATGATTCTCACGGATGTTCGAGCAAGAACACATTTGTTCATTGTTATTGTGTTGATGTTAAGTGAAATTTATCCATTTTATTCGAAGTTACCACAAATACTTGCGATCGTGATTTTTACTCGCGAAAAAAATATGGCCCTGCCCGTACTCGCGAACAAAGCAAGCGCTACAAAAAATGCAGGCAGTAGGTTCGCGCGAGTATGACATTTCTGGTAGGTCCAATTACACTCTTTTCTTACTCGTGAAGCGAGTACACCCGATTCTTTTTTTACACGGGGGATGCGTTCCGTGTAAAAAAAGTTTTCAGTTCAAAATTTGAAAATCCGTGTAAAAAAAGTTTTATGATTTCTCGACGAATCATGCAAAATGGAGCAACTTTGCAAAAATTTTGTATGGGAATTTTTTTTACACGGCCGTGTAAAAAAAATCCGTGTAAAAACAGAATCGGGTGTATTTCCAGCACTGGTTTTGACGTAATCTAATTTTTGTAGCCAGATGAATTTGCAGACGAATTTTGCAAGGAATTTTCAAGAGAATTCCCGAAAAAAAAAAACGGGAACAGTTTTCCTGGAGAGTTCTTGGAGGAATTTCCGGGGCGTGAGTATCAAGGGCTTCCACGTGAGTTTTTGATGAAATTCAATGAGAATTTCTGGAAAGACCTCAAAGTAATTAATGGAGAGATTTTGATGGAATTTCTGTAGTAACTTCAGAGAAAATGCCCGGAGGAGTTTACATTGGAATTTCTGAATGATTTTCTGGTCGAAGTTCTGGGAAAGGGGATGTGGAATTTCTAAGTTAATTGCTGAAGAAATTACCGAGAAAATAATGGAATTCAGAGGGTATACTTTGGAAGAATTAACGGCAAAATATTTGGCTATAATTTAAGATGGATGTTCGAAGGAATTTCGTAAAAATTTGCGAAGAAATTCCTGGAGGAACTTCCGGAGGAGTTCCTGTAGGAACTATCAGATAAATCTCTGGAAAAACTCCCGTAGGAATTCCCGGAGAAACTTTCGGAGGAATTCCTGGAGGAACATCCAGATAAATTCCGGAAAACTTGTAATACCCGAAATTGATTCACGCTGACTGAAGCCGCCGCCAATGACCACACCAGTGGCAGTGGCCACTTGCTGAAAATGATTTATCGCGCCTTACAGTCGATAAAAAATTCAATCGGCGCACAGGTCTAGATAGAATATCAAGTTCCAGGATAAGCTTCTTCGGAAATCCCAGTAAGACGTCTCAGAGGAAATTTTCGACCAAAATTTTTTCTCATTTTAGTAACGCTGCTAATTTGTTCCTCAAGAAAAAAAAAATGTTACCGACAAGTGGATACAATGCAACTAAACTTAATTAAACAGTAAAATATCTTACCGAAAATTCAATTTTATGAATCATGAACCATGATGGAATTAATTTACTCCTCGGGGAAATATTTTCTGGTCTATCAGTTCTAGAACTGGAACTAATTTCCTTGATAGATAAAATAATTCATAAACATAATAATTGTTCAATTAAGTGGATAGCTAATCTGCTTTCTAAGAAAATCATACCCATAAAATTTAAATTATTGTTGATAACACTCTTATGCCGATGACATACTTATGGAAGCGCGTGTGCGAACGCGTCCAAGACAAAAGAATTCCTCTTCCTGATATTCTGCTTTATGAGGGCTTGGACGCGCTCCGCATCGCTCAGCTGTTTCAGATGTTCCATCAACTGTTTAAAATGATAGTATAATATGTGTTACGTAAGATTGGAAAACATTTATGACACGCTGCTTTTTCAAAGTTTTGCTACTAAATTCGTTATAAGCTCACGATGGTGTTTAAATCAGTTGTGAATTTATAACGTAACATATGCAGGGCCCCCGCATATGCCATGATCAAAGCATATTCAAATTTTTACCAAAATCGTATAGAAAAATGGACGAAAAAAAATTTTTTTTTATGTACGTACTATCGAGGTAAAATGTACGTACAATCGAGGGTACGTACTATCGAGGGTACGCACTATCGAGGGTACGTACTATCGAGGTATGCCTGTATTTATGTTTAAAACATTGGCAGGCATTGAGTTTATTTTTATAGTAGAAGCAGTAAATCTGGAATGAAAAAAAAATGAATAAAAAGCAATTCACCAGAAACATGAATTACTTTCATGCCTCGCATTGCATATTGACTCATACACGTCTTATCGAATAAATTGAGTCGTACCGATAACCACACCTAAAACACCCATAGAATGTGCAAAGTGGCCAGTCCCCATGACCGACCAAGCATTACCGAGTTGTTCAACCAAAGACCAAGACTCTCCCCGTCCTCGTGAGCCTCTTTCTCCTATCTCTACACCCAACAAAGAACGGAAATCGGCAAACAGATAGAGCTTAAATTCAATTTTAAATTGTCCCTTTCCTGGCCGGCATGCGGCTCAATAGCCAAGCGCAACCGAATTGGATGAGTGCAAGTTAAATTGAAGTGAAGTTCTCCATTTCCGTCGGGTTTCGGAGCTTCTTTCATCCATTGTTCGGCACTGAACCGGGGGGGCCTCTGAAGTTGTCCGGTCCATATTGTGTGTGACCAACCGCAAGAAACGCTTCCCTGGGAACGCCCATCCTCACAAAGACACAGCTCCTAATGTGCCATTTCCGATTCCGATTCCCATTCCGGGTCCGGTTGGATTGCCCGTTTCGGTGGCAACGGAGGACATGGTCCCCGGAATGGATATGTGCATGACAGGCCGCATTCGAAATGAATTTATGGCATGTCCCATGCGTCTGATGTACCTACTGGATGCGGATCCTTCGGTTCAAACGAGAATGGACCTCTTCCTTGTGTCTGGTTCTATTTATGAATTCAGTCTTCATCTCGCTCCAGGCACGGTTGATCGGGCTGGGTCACCGGGTGTGCGGAACTGCTGGGTATGGCTAGTTGGGAAAACAAAATTAAAGATTCATTCCACATTGCATACGCAAAGGACGGAGGCAATTTTCTACACTTCCTTGTCGGCTGTCTCTTACTTGCTAAGGTGCCTTGAGGCTGGAACGACTGCACCTTCCAGCTGACAGTCCTAGATTTCCCATGGAGGTAAATACGCAAAGGCAATAGGAGCGGAATTTGTCGGTGCAATTTTCCAGCGGTTCTTAATCTATCGTAGCACGGTAACACTACAAGTTACGAATATAGTTATTACGGACTTTGTTTTGTGTTAAATTGTTAATAAGAATTTCCATGGATTTTTTTATAGTTTTTTGAAGCAGTAATGTCTATAGACTTACGGTTAAGAAAATTATAATGTTTACAAGAGAGCTTTGACTAGAAGTCGATCATGTTGAGAAACTCAAAGCGAGCGAAATAAGTTTGGAAAACACCGTCGAAGACAATCCATCGCACACAAACGGATCTATTGGTCCAGCCAGAAACGTGACACAAACCGAAGCAACCGACGCGATTCGTAGACAAACCCCCAGCAAATGTGATCAATTATAAACACATTTTCCCATGTATGGATGTATGTACGTCCTGCCTTGGCGATCGTTACTATGGTCGGAAAACCATGTCAACCTATCGTAAGATTCGCCTGCTGAGATTGAAACCGTTTATCCAAACATTTGAGCCCGGGTTCGTCATCATATATACGACAGCAACATCGGAGACTGTGGAGCGTTCCAGGAGTAATTACAAGGTCTACGATTGAGGTTGTCTTTTGTGAGTGAATGTCGTCCACTTTCCTTTCGCCGTTCAGTTCAGTACCGGCAACAAACACAAGATGTTGGATGATGAGTTTTGGTGTTGTCAGAGTTACTGCGAAATTTTGCGCTCGACGGGCGGAAAATTTCACTTTGCCAAACGATGTCGATTGTTGCGCTGGTAATTGTTCCCCAGTTGCGAGTTTTACGTTAGTTTGGACTAGTCAAGTTGTTGTATACGGCTCGGTTCCATTCGCACTGGAACGTGATGAATTAAGTTTGAAATTGCATCGAACAGCCAGTGCCATCCAGAACGAGGATGAAACAATTTACGAAGTGTGCTGCTGATGCTAGTAATGGCTAGGATACTGTTTTTCATTACTTTTCCATTAGAACACATTGTTTTTGCTTCAATGCTTATTTATGTGGAGGAACAGTTTTCTTATTAAGTGTAAAAACTTTTGCCATCCGTAAGTGTAGGGACTATGGGGAATTATAAAATGAAATTGAAAAAAAAAAAATTAAATATACTTGATAATAATAAAAAAGAGAGGAAATAAGTGCGCAATCAAGTACGTGCGTCGTATAATAAATACAAATAGAAAAAAGCAGTAGGCGCTTCATCAAGAGTATCATATTAAAACCAGTTAATTGGTTTAGCTTGGTGTAAACGGTGTTGATTTTTATGTATATAAAAAGAAATGGCTGAACACTAATGTAAGTAAAAATGATATCCATTAAGAATAATGATTATTTTATCTTTAATAAATAAAATGACACAAAAGAGCTTTTTATGAATATCGAATCTTTACCATTCAGTCGAAAGACATGTTTGGTCAAATGATATTTGTCGAAAGACATCTAGTCGAACATTACGTCGAATAAACTATTGATCGATCAGACCGCATTGTGCTTTCGTGCTGTGCGGTTCTTTCTCTCTTTGCGGAAGGAAGTTTTTAATACTACCCGAAGCTATTTTAATTTCAACGGTGCTTCTTAGCGCTATTTGTACCCACTGAACCCGTTACGATCTTTGCAAGGACCCGTGCCTTCGTTTTACGTTGGACCCGTTTGCGGAAGTAAAATTCCGACAAGCGGTGGTAATCCTGCAGGGACACCGTTCTGGGAAAAAACCTCTTAGAAGGTCACGTCTCCACGCTCAGCAATGAGTATTAACAAAAACAAGAGGAAGGAGTCTCTGAATTCTCCACTTCCTTCAAAGAAACAAGGTTTCAAGACCGTCCTGCCCAAGCGCGGAAAAAATAGAAGGAAGCTGGAGAATTCAGATATTCCTTCTAACTCTAATATCGGAAATAATTCTTCTCCAATCGAACTGAGCAATCAGTTCGATTTGATTAATGATGAAATTGAGCAAATCGAATCTACCTCTAGCCCAGGTGATTCGATTCATGCGAAAAAGCAAAGGATTCCGCCAATTGTGGTATCTGTTGTCGAGTTTTCTGGCTTCCGGAATGAGATTTTGAGTAACCTTCAGGGATCAAGGTTTCATTTCAGATTGCTAGGAAGGGTGACTGCCGCGTTTTGCCGGGATCCTTTGACGATCGCAAACGTCTTCTTCACTATTTAACTGAGAAGCGCCATAAATTCTTCACATACGACGACAAAACTGAGCGATTGTTCAAAGTCGTCTTGAAAGGTCTCCCCAGTGATGATAAATCACTGGATGAGATTAAAATTGAAATTTCTCAATTACTTGGATTTTCACCAGTCCAAGTAATTAAGATGAAAAAAAATCCCACTCTGGTACTTCCCAGAGGGGCATTTCTCAAGAATTTTATTTAGTTCATTTTAACAAAAGTGAACTAAATAATATGAAAAAGTTTGGAAAAGGCCTGTATTATGTCCCATGTCCGTGTTACATGGGAACATTTCCTGAGGCCTGGGGAAATTCCAAAACCCCACCCAGTGCCGTAAGTGCCAAAAGTGGGGTCATGGAACCAAACATTGTCACATGGATGCTAAATGCATGATTTGTGGTGGAACCTCTCACGCCAAGAACGCATGTCCTGTGAAAGAAGATTCCAATAAATTTAAATGTGCAAATTGTGGGGGCAATCATAAATCCAATTTCTGGGAGTGCCCTTCACGCAAAAAAGTTTTGAATTCCCGTGCAAAATTGATGACGGGAAATTCCAATCGGATCCCAGATTCGACGGGTAGAAATTTTTCAAACGCTCAAATTTCGAAACCAGTTACCGGTCGAGCAATTCATACCCACCACAATTCACAAACAAATTTTGCCGCTCGTCAACGGATAGCAAGCACTTCAGTAAATTCCAATTTTTCCAATGTACCTACGTATGCAAACATCGCTGCTGGTAGACAAAATTTCTCTTCTCAAAATGAGGTTTATACCCATGTCCCAACGGAAAATAATGGTTATGTTGCCGATTCAGGTAGCAGGACTGCTTCCGATTTTGATTTTTTAACTGAACAATTGCATCACATGATTGATGCAATGTTCAAAGCAAATACCATACCAGAAGCTGTTCAGGTTGGTATAAAGTACACACAAAAAATTGTTATTGGACTCCGTTTCAATGGATCTAAATAATTGTGTGAAAGTTCTAAATTGGAATCCCCGCTCTCTAAAGGGTAAGGAAGATGAATTATTCAACTTCCTAACAATTCATAATGTGCATATTGCCATTATAACTGAAACCTATTTAAAACCAGGACTCTCCATTAAAAGAGATCCAAATTATTTTATGTACAGAAATGATCGTCTTGACAGCGCCTGTGGTGGGGTCGCCATTGTCATTAATAGACGTATCAAACATAAATTATTTTCTTCGTTTGAAACCAAAGTTTTTGAAACCTTGGGAGTTTCTGTTGAAACAAATTTTGGTCAATTTTCCTTCATTGCAGCCTATTTGACTTTTCAATGCAATGGGCAGCAAAAGAATTTGTTGAAAGCTGATCTTCAAATTCTGACTCGCAACAAATCAAAATTCTTCGTAATTGGTGACTTTAATGCCAAACACCGTTCATGGAATAATGCTCAAAGCAATTCCAACGGCAAAATTTTATTTGAAGATTGTTCTGCGGGATATTATACTATTCAATATCCCAATGGCCCTACTTGTTTTTCTTCCAGTCGAAATCCTTCTACAATTGATTTAGTTTTAACGGATTCAAGTCAGCTGTGTGGCCAATTGGTAACTCATGCTGACTTTGACTCTGATCACCTTCCTGTGACATTTGAAATCTCACATGAAGCCATTTATAATCCAATCAGCTCTACTTTTAATTATCATAGAGCTGATTGGGATTTATATAAAACATATATCGATAGGAATTTTGATGTTAATATTCCTTTGGATACTAAAAGTGATATTGACAATGCGCTCGTATTTTTGACAAATTTAATTGTCGAAGCTAGAGGCATTGCAATTCCTAAATGTGAAATTAAATTCAACTCCATTATTATTGACGACGATCTTCAGCTACTGATCCGTCTTGAAAATGTGAGGCGAAGGCAATACCAAAGAACTCGCGATCCCGCGTTGAAAGTTATTTGGCGAGATTTGCAAAATAAAATTAAAAAACGTTTCGCTATTCTGAGAAATACCAACTTTGAGAATAATGTCTCGAAGTTGGATCCCAGTTCGAAACCCTTTTGGAAATTAACGAAAATTCTTAAAAAACCTCAAAAGCCAATTCCAGCGCTTAAAGAGGGAAATAAAATTTTATTAACAAATGGCGAAAAGGCTCAAAAACTTGCTCAGCAGTTCGAGAGTGCCCATAATTTTAGTCTAGGTCTCACTAGTCCAATTGAGGATCAGGTTACACGGAGCTTCGAAGACATTCTCAATTAAGAGAATGTTTTTGACCCTTCGTTGGGAACTAATTTGGATGAAGTGAGATCTATTACTAGAAAATTTAAAAATATGAAAGCCCCGGGTGATGATGGTATTTTCTACATACTTATCAAAAAACTTCCTGAGAGCTCTTTTTCCTTTTTGGTTAATTTATTTAACAAATGTTTTCAATTGGCATACTTCCCAGATAAATGGAAAAACGCCAAAGTTGTTCCAATTTTAAAGCCGGACAAAAATCCAGCTGAGGCTTCTAGTTATCGCCCAATCAGTTTGCTTTCTTCAATAAGCAAACTGTTTGAAAAGATTATTTTAAATAGAATGATGGTTCATATTAATGACAATTCTATTTTTGCTTATGAGCAATTTGGTTTTCGCCATGGGCATTCAACCACTCATCAGTTATTAAGAGTTACGAACTTAATTCGGCTCAACAAATCTGAAGGATATTCGACTGGAGTTGCTCTTCTTGATATAGAGAAAGCATTTGACAGTGTTTGGCATGAAGGTTTGATTGTAAAATTGATGAATTTTAATTTTCCTCTGTACATTATTAAACTGATCCAAAATTATTTATCAGATCGCTCACTGCAGGTAAACTATCAGAATTCTAAATCTGATAGATTACCTGTAAGGGCTAGTGTCCCCAAGGCAGCATACTGGGGCCTATTTTGTATAACATTTTACTTCTGACTTACCTGATTTACCACCAGGGTGTCAAAAATCTTTGTTTGCAGATGACACAGGTCTCTCAGCCAATGGGCGTAGCCTGCGTGTCATTTGTAGTAGATTGCAAACGAATTGGATATTTTCTCGACTTACTTGCAAAGGTGGAAAATTTCCCAGAATGCTTCCAAAACTCAGCTTATAATTTTCCCACATAAGCCGAGAGCTTCTTATTTGAAACCTTCTAGCAGACATATTGTCACTATGAACGGGGTTCCAATTAATTGGTCTAGCGAAGCTAAATATTTAGGACTTCTGCTAGATCAAAAATTAACTTTCAAAAATCACATTGAAGGCCTTCAAGCCAAATGTAACAAATATATTAAGTGTCTATATCCACTTATAAACAGAAAATCAAAACTTTGTCTTAAGAACAAACTTTTGATTTACAAACAAATTTTTAGACCTGCCATGTTGCACAGAAAAAAATAATGAAAAGTAATCAGCGCGTAAAAAATAAAGACGTGGAAAATTACACTATTCTGGGCGTACATGAATCTTTTCCAACAAGTTCGTCCTAAATGTATGCAATTTACATAGCATTATGACACTTATTCGTATAAAAAGTGACATAATGCAATACAAATTGCATACATTCAGGTGATAAAATCGTTTAAATTTACGCTCTTTTTGGCATTCCCTTTATGTGCATTACTTTCGTGTAAATTTCAACAACTTTTTCTATCTGTGTGTATGCTGTGCCAATATGGACTAGTTGCTGCAATACCAGAAAGAAGGCACTTCAGAGGATTCAAAATAAAATTCTGAAAATGATTCTGAAGTTGCCTCCGTGGTATAGTACCAATGAACTTCATAGAATTTCTAATATTGAGACATTGCAACAAATGTCCAACAAAATAATTTCCAATTTTAGACAAAAATCGTTGCAATCTTCTATTGCAACGATTAACTCCTTGTACCCTTAGTATAAAATAGGTTAAGATTAGTTTAAGTAGAAAACATTGTAATTCCTACATGGTTCAATTCAACCAGAGGAAAAATTCTAACTGCCAGAGGCAATTGAAATGTATTAATAATAACTAAAAATATAACATAGCAAATAAGGATGATAGTGTTAAGAAAACACGGAACACCTAGTCTAAGAGATGAATGCGAGCTCATGCTATTATTTAACGTTATCTATTATAAAAGGTTCCACAACGTGAATTTTTCTTGCTTCGTTATTCAATCCAGGCCGCAAAAATAATATCCAAACACTCATCGACTTTGCATTCGTTGTTTTGAAGTATTTAGCGGACATTCATACGAAGATAAAAAAAAGAAAAATTTAATAGAAACTTCATAAGTTTCTCCAGTAAGTGCAAGGTTGAACATCTATAGTCTCTTTGTGAGTTACGAAAACATGATTTATTCAACAACTCTTATAAACTATCTTTTGTAATGATGTTTTTGCCGACTCACCGCAATGTTTCTATGTCTGATTTACTTCGCATGGGCGTTGTTCCTTTCAAACGTCTCGCTGTGTTAGTCGTGAAGATGTTTCTTTTCGAGAGCATCCATGCAACTTATCTACATATTCGCTTTGCAAAAGCACCCTCGTACAAAACGTAAGATCTCATTCTCCTTAGAATTTACTTCAACTGATGTACAAGACATCAACTAGTTGCGGAACTTTAAGCTCCAGCACCCACCGCTGTGAAGCGAGCTCTTCACAGTCAGTAGTGCAGCGAAGAAAATGGTGCACATTCCGCCAAAGCCGCAAGGAATGTGCACCATTCATGTTTCGTTCGGTGAGGAACTTTAACCTAACCGACAACCGTCGTCGTCGAGTTTCCTTTCGATACAAAGAGCATTCCATCTCATCGCCCGAGAAGGAGGTGTTGAAAAGTGAATATAATCATCACTTAACGTTTTATAAAGTTTATCGTTTGAAAATTATTGTTATGTGTGAGCCAGACGGCATCGGTGCTTTGAAGAAGAAACCGTCCCTTACTGGTTTGATTCTGTCTGTTAAGCTCTTGAGCTATTCTTTCGAGCAGCAGCAGCATCAGCGGTGGTTCCTTCGTCTTTGTCTTCATATTGGCCCACCCGTTGGATCTGTTTTCCATTCGGTGCGGCAGTAGGGGAGCTTTGGCAGTTTGGTGCGCTATAAAACAGGTTTAATTTTGCTTTTTACGAGAGTTAGGTCTCGTCATACTTGCTGCTTCCGAAGCATCAATTTTACTTAGCCTGCCTCGAACGATGCCTATTTACGCCAAGAAGGATGAAGAAGATACACAGTCAGCTCCTTTTTGCGAACGCTCTATTATTTTATGAGTGATGAATGTTTTATGGGATATCTTGGCATGCCTAAAGCTTAGATTACCGGTTCGAGACCCTTGAAGGAGATATTGTTATATGACTACAGACCCCGACAGCACTTCTTGTGATAGTTTATAACAACTCAGACAGCATACCTAATCGAATTTAAATCCGCAGTAGGAATCTGCTACTTCCTATTTACCAGTACAGTCAATTCTATTCAAAAGAGTAAATTTTTCTTACTGAAATTAACAACCAACTATGGTATGGTATGTATGTGCAGCTAAATCCCGGTCTTTTGTTCTAGAAATAACTGCGCTTTTTATCAAACAAATGAATGTTTCTATACTCGGCAATTCCGCCATATCCGGTACCAAAGAACGAGTTCGCATTTAAAACCGGATAGAGTTGTCTCCTAAACAAAGAGGGCACATACACTGCCACCTCCATTTCTATCCCTGTGCCGTCCACGTTCACAAGGTAGCAAACGCTCGGTTACCATGGGTGCTATAGGTTTCTTTTTTAATGCACAGCCTGCTACTGTGGTGCTATAATAGTTGCTCATGTGAGAACAATAGACCCCATAATGCGGAGGAAATGTTGCATCACCACCGTCATCAGCACCTTCGTATGTAGCAGCATCATCATCGCCCACCGACGGACGACGATCGTCAATCGCTTATTATGCTGGCTTTGAAAAATTGCAGCACTTCACATCATGTCTCAGCAATAATGTGGCAGTTTACCTGTTGAGTTGACAGCCCTTAGGTGTATGTTTATTCCGTTTATGTTTTCTTTCAACTTATGTTACAATAGTGGATTATATTGCCTATAATCTGTCCCATATTTAATGGATTTCCTTTTTCATTTCCAAGACCAAATCGAGCCATCCCCAGTATGGTCTTGCTTTCTAGCCGCGCATCTTACCGCACGGTTAACGAAATACTTGACTTTATTAATTTATGATCAGATTTTAGACAGTATTTTTTTCTGGACTAAACCCATTTTTTTAGTTTCTACGGGATCAAAATTTTCTCCAGGTTTTCTTCAGAAGTACCTCAATATGGTTTCTATAAAACACGTGATTGTCGTGGTTTTATAGAAACTCCAAGAATTCCAATGCAATCTGAAGATTTATGAAATATTTGATTGCTTCATTATTGTGAATTATACTTAACAATAATTCATCAAATAATTTTTCAGAAATCCCAAGAGTTCATCACAATAATTTTCATTCTTCGACATGAAATAGTACGATCCAATATAGTTTATTGGACCAGACGTCCTTTAAAGGAACACTACCATAACAATGATCGTAGAAGACCAGATCGGCTTGAATTTCATTACAATACATCTTTCTCCACATCTTTGGCGCATTTCCTTAATTAGGGAGACCTTAAAATTTAGAGAACAAAGAGGCAAGAGTTCATACCCAGTTCTTTTTTTACACGGGTGGGTTTTAGCCGACTAAGACTTTTTAAAACTATGAGTTAACCCCATGAAAAAAATCACAAAAAATCAAATAAAATTAAGGTGATATTTAGAAAGCTGTGAAAGATAAGGTTAACCGGGAAATTAAAGAATACCAACCGTGTAAAAAATATATTGGGTCCATATTTGTCCCATATGAATAGGAAACCCAGCAAAGATAGAACAGATATGCGATTCACGGCAGTATAGCTCTACTACATTGGATTATGAACAGCCGAAAACTCTGAATATTCAGGTTTCTTCACTCAGTAAGTGTTTGCAAACGCAGTTGCGTATGCACAGGGCATTTACAAGTCAGATGGTACAAAGTTCCATAATCGGATTCACAAGTATACAAGATTTTGGAAGTATACAAGCTTTACAAGGAGATTAAAATTATATTTGGATAAATTGCAATTTGATCTATTGGGGATGCAAGCTCTCTCCTAGAATCAAATTTATTTTGTAATTTATACCAGGTCATCTGATAGAAAGACATTTGGCCGAATAGGACATTAAACCGAATAGGACATTTGGCGAAATAGGTTATTTGCCCGAATAGAAAATTTGGCCGAATAGGACATTTAGCAGAAAAGGACATTTGATTGAATAGGATATTTGGCGGAATAGGACATTTGACCGTATAGGACATTTGACCATATAGGTCATTTGGCCGAATGGGTCATTTGACCGAAAAAGACATTTGGCCGAATAAAACATTTGGCCGAATAGGACATTTCACCGAAAAGAAAATTTGACTGAATAGGACATTTGATCGAACAGGTCATATGAAAAGTGAGACTAGAATCAAAATTATTTTGTTATTTATACCAGGTCTATGCGCCTCGTGATTCATGTGAAATAAATGGCGTAATTTATTATGAGTCATTAAATTGTGACGATATTAGCTCGGCATCACCCACCAGTACAAATACACATTAGGTAGAACGCTTCATTTAAATTCACCACAGTCAATAAGTTATCTAGAAACCATCAACTGGAACACGTTGTTCTGAAACTAGCCCCCACTGTCTGGCAGTGATGTTATGAAAGAAAGCTGTCTGACCAAACAGTCGGATTTAATCCGGGAGTTGGCATCTGCTAGCTCTATTGCAGTTACAGCAACCCATTTCAGAATGCCTGGTATTTCATGTTCATTCCTAGGTCACTATCACTAACAATAAGCCTCGCCCGGTTATGCTACTGTTTATCAAATGTATAAAGGTATCCTAATCAAACTTACGGATTCTAAAATATTTATTTTAAAACCAGATGCAAAAAAAAAAATATTTTAAATCCAACGCGCACATAATTTATTATATTTTTATTATACTTTTTTCCAATAGTTGTATTTTACCATTTCCTGGTCGTTCACCAAGTCCTGATTATCTGAATATTGCACAGTGGCTTAAGTCGGGTTTCTAGCGCGTTTATTTAATAGTTCCTTCATTAAGCAATTTAGCGCAATGGTGTCCTTGAAATATTTTATTAGTTAGTTAATGCGCTTCTTTGGAGGTATTCAGCTTACTGATCAATCCCCCTAAAAGTGAGATGAAAAATTTATTTTCCCACTTCACAACATATAAGGTTTGATTCTTCATAAAAGTTGTAGCAAAAAGTTATAACAATTTTATTGGAATTTTCAGTCATATTCGATTTAATTGCTACTTGAAAACTGGCAAATTGTGGCAGTTAATCTCATACGCATAGCTAAGTACAAGTAATGTACTTTAAATTAATACCTGCACTTTAGAGTTGTAAGTGAATGTAATAATGTTTCATAAAAAACCATTTCCTACTATGCAAGGTAGAAATCAATCACCCAAGGATTTGATGAACCAATGCATCATGCGTCTCCATATGTTTGTATGTTTCTGCATCGAAAATGTTCAAAACTTGTTGGCATAAAAAGCAATAAATCTCCAAAAGTAATGAAATTACGAGCTTGGTGCCTTCGACAAATTTTTTCAGAAGAGCTTTTGCTACAACTCTAGCGAAGACGTATACTTTCCATTTTGTAAAGTGAAAACAAAAATTTATCTTTCTTTTGGGGGGAATTGATCATAAGGCTGAATACCCATCGAAAGAAGCGCGTCAAATTACTAATAAAATGTCTCGAAGACGCCATTACGCTAAATCACATAATAAATGTACGATTTTAGCCACTGTGCATTGCAGCTTCTACACTCCTTACCGTCTCTATCCTCTTACTATCCGGCTGACATCCAGAAATCGTTCGACTGCTCGCCCACAAAATCCGTTACTGGATTTAATGCTTAACGCGAAAAAGTAATAATTAACACGGTACAATTTCCCCAAGACTTCTCAAACCATTTTTGTAAAATTATTAATCGAAAAAGCCGAAACGAGAAAAACGCGTCGTAAAATTTTTGACATTCGTCCTCGCGCGCTGCTCACTACAATCCTCACCACTCTAAAAGTCAGTTGGTAAGTCACCTGAAAATCCTCCCTGGACAAACACTCGAAAGGTACGCTCTCAGAAGGTATTCCAAGTATCATAACCATTTAACAAAATCTTATGATTGCATCTGTAACAATGCCTGAACAAGAAACTCTACCATGCCTATTTACACCGGATTCAAGTTATTTCTTCAGTTCGTATTTTAGACTGTTGTCGTTTATCAAAACAATTGTTTAATATAGGCTTTACGTATACTTTGTATACGGGAAAGGAAAAAAGCGCAAAATATGCAAATTTTTTTTTAAATTCTTTATTAAGGTGTTTTTTAAATTCTAGATTAAGTTCAACACCGAAATATGTACATTCTAATTAGGGGAAAGGTCGTTTTGCCGAGACCCATTCGACCGAAAGTCATTTGGCCGAAAGCCACTAGGCCGAAACCCATCTGACCGAAAGCCATATGGCCGAATAGTCTTGCCTCTAGCCTTGTGGAAGGTCCTTATCCGCTCAACACAGTCGAGCCACTCCAGCCAGCGATCATCAGCCGTCCCGGCCCTGTGTATGAGACAGGTGAAGGGACCTTCCAACAACGATTCTCAGGCAAGTACGCGCTCAATTCGTTCAGTTCTTCTCCTGAAAAGATTCCCGATTCCAGCCGACACGCAGCAATGCTTCATCCAGCTGTAAATCACTTCGATCGGACGGGTTAGGGACAGAAGGTCGAAAGACAAAAGGTCGAAAGGACAAAAGGTCGAAATACAAAACGTCGAAAGACAAAAGGTCGAAGGGACAAATAGTCGAAAAGGACAAAAGGTCGAAAGAGACAAAAGGTCGAAAGGACAAAACGTCGAACGGGACAAAAGGTCAAAAGGACAAAACGTCGAACAGGGCCAAAGGTCGAAAGGACAAAACGTCGAATTGGACAAAATGTCGAAAGGACAAAACATCGAACAGGACCAAAGTTCGAAAGGCCAAAACGTCGAACGGGACAAAAGGTCGAAAGGGACAAAAGCTTGAAGTAGACAAGAAACTGAAACGGAGAGAATCAATCTTGCTCCAGTGTGTATAATACGCAGTGTATTCTCAATGCGTGCGTCTGCGTAGCTACGGCGTCCACTATTTTGACAAATAGAAGTGACATTCAGAAAACCTAGATTTCCATGTGTTATTTGCACTCATTGGATGAATTTTATTTAAATGTTGAAAATAGTGAAAAATAAAAGAGCATTTTTTGCCAACTGTATAGGACAACTCTGTCTCGCGAAATACAAGTAGGGATGAATCGATACTAGTATATACGAGTAAATACTCGATACTTTTGATTCGATACCAAGTACTTTTGGAATCGATACTTTGATGTCCGATACCAAGTAAGTATCGAATTGAAGTACTTGAATTAAACGAGTACCCGATTTAAACTTTATTAAATCTAATAAACCTTAATGGAAACATTCGGACGAGCTCGGTGGTCTAGTGGCTGCCGCTTTTGCCTTATAAGCAGGAGGTCGTGGGTTCAATTCCAGGCTCGTCCCTTTCCTACTTTGTATTTCTATCTTAGTTATTTCTGTGTTTGACGTTCTACCAAAACGATTCCTACTGTTATAACCTTCCACACAATCCCAAAAAACCTTCCGTGGCACCTATGAGAGGTCGTAGAGTTCTCTGCATCTTTCTTAAGTAGGTGTCCAACAAACCATCCTTCCCCTTCCTCAGCATTCGCAAGGACGTGGCCAGGACAGATCTCGACTATTGGAGAGTACATTACTTCCATCTAAGAGTTAGTGATTAGTCCCAAATCAATATTTTTTTTTTTTTCTTTATTAAAGTGATTTTTAAGATGGTACAAAGTTCATCACTTAAGCCCCAAATCAATATCTGTGGTAACGGATGAAAGTGATGCAACTCTCATACAATAGTCTTGGCTTGTACCACTTACGAATATGTGCGAACTGCTAAATGCTAATGCTAATGCTAATGCTAAACCTTAATGGAAACATTCGTATTTTCATCGAAATAATCTTCTAAGTTTTAGTATTTAATTCGAATAAAAAATACCAAGAATTAATTTTCTGCTGCTCAACACTTATTTGTGCTAATTGCGGTATATTATTAGTGAAATTCATAAAAGTGAACTAATTTATATTTTAAAGATTTCTGGATAAAAAAGGATGAAAAAAAAACAACTTCACCGTCTTCATCCAATTGTTTTCCAGACTGGACACTTACATAAGATAAAGTACAGATAGTGATATGCGATCATATACATATGCGCTCAAATAACCGGCGCCGCAAACCGAACGGCCACAAGATCAAGATTGTAAAAGATTTCTTAAGAAAATCCAAACTAATCGTTGCTAAGAAATTGAATAGTTGGCATCATACTGAGTGTTAGAGGTTGATAGGACACAATATTATTTTGAAACGATTTGATTTTTTTTTATAAATTATTATTAAGACTAAAATAATTACTCACAACATATAAGCTTTCAAAATAAATAATGCGAATGTCACTTTATTCAATCCTATATCGGTTTAAATTTCCTCAAACTGGATAACAATATTTGCAACTGTGTTGCAAAAGTCCCATCCCATTAAATTAGCATCAGGGAGATTCGCATCTTTAGGAACATAAATTAAAAATACCGAAAAATATATTTGATGATCAAAAGATGCAATTGGTTTACATAGGGTAAAATGCCCAATAGTGGACCCCCTAGTAGCGGAATTTTACTCTTCTTGTCATAATGAATAGATATTTTCAACATATAAAACTGCTTGATATCTAATAACATGTTCTGCATATCCTCTTCATGATACATACATAAAACACTTAAATATACGACGTTATTCGTTAAAATTATCATTTTAAAGTCTTACTGACTTCGCCCTATAGTAGACTCCCTGGGGGTCCATAATAGGAAATTGCTTCCCTGTAGTCGACACTTCATTTGATTTTCATGTTTCGTTTCGGGACGTTCTTCTTCCCTATTATGGACCCACAAAATATTCCTATAATGGACACTCTCGTGTTTATTTTTTATAGAATTGTAAAAACCATCCAATTTTACTGTCCATACGATTTCCAATGCATGTAATCAAATCATAGGACTGTAAGGTAGGTTCCCCCGATGGAATTTCATAGCAAAATGTTTACATTGTGCTGTAATAATGCAAAAATGGCTGGAGGGTCCACTATTAGTTGGGGGTCCACTATTGGGCACTTTACCCTATTAAATGATTGACGTGAAATAAAGTTTAACAGCTTTTAAAACACTCTCGAGATAAGTGAGTTAAAGTATCGAAGAACAAATAGTAAACAAATGCGCTTAATTCTTTAGTTAACATAAATAACGGATATCTACTTGACAATAACGGGGCCCTCCTAAGCCGTGCGGTAAAACGCGTGGCTACAAAGCAAGACCATGCTGAGGGTGGCTGGGTTCGATTCCCGGTGCCGGTCTAGACAATTTTCGGATTGGAAATTGTCTCGACTTCCCTGGGCATAAAAGTATCATCGTGTTAGCCTCCTGATATACGAATGCAAAAATGGTAACTTGGCTTAGAAACCTCGCAGTTAATAACTGTGGAAGTGCTTAATGAACACTAAGCTGCGAGGCGGCTCTGTCCCAGTGTGGGGATGTAATGCCAATAAGAAAAAGAAGACTTGACAATGACAAAACAATCGTTTTTGAGTTTTACTTCATATATATGAATACTCATATGATACGAGTAGGTATCGATACTTTTAATTCGATTTTTAGTGTTATCGATACTTTTATACCATACTACTTTAAAGTAAAAGTATCGATACCTCGGTGGTATCGTTTCATCCCTAAATACAAGTATATTCATTTCTTATCAACAATCTTTTCTATCTCTTTCAGAACTATCTAGATATTCATAATATTGTTTTACAGTTATTACTCCTTCTTTGAGAATTGCTCATTCTTCAACTTTGATTGATTAGAAGAGTGAATTATTTCTGCCTGAAGGTAAATAGATTTCATAAATTCTTTTGGAATACACCCATTTTGTTATCAACTTATTCTGGATAGACCTTTTGTCCTTTTCGACCATTTGTCCCTTACGACCTTTTGACCTTTTCTACCTTTTGTCCCGTTCAACCTTCTGTGCCTTTCGACCTTTTGTCCTTTCGACCTTCTGTCTCTTTCGACGTTTTGTCTTTTCGACCTTTTGTCCTTTCGACCTTTTGTCTTTTCGACCTTTTGTCTTTCGACCTTTTGTCCTTTCGACCTTTTGTCTTTCGACCTTTTGTCATAGATTCCGATCGGACACCGGGACGCACACTTGCCTCTAGCCTTGTGGAAGGTCCTTATCCGCTCAACACAGTCGAGCCACTCCAGCCAGCGATCATCAGCCGTCCCGGCCCTGTGCTTGAGACAGGTGAAGGGACCTTCCAACAACGTTTCTCAGGCAAGTACGATCTCAATACGATCAGTTCAACTCAAAAATCCCGATTCCAGCCAAAATGCCGCAACTCTACATCCAGCTGAAATTTGTTCCAACGTCATTGCTCGAAATGATGCGCAATTCTTGTTTGTCTACTACCAGAATGTCAGGGCCTACGCACGAAAACGACGGATTTGAAACTACGATTGTCGGCTTGTGATTACGACATAGTAGTTTAAACAGAAACGTGGCTACGGTCTGATATATGCTATTCAGAACTCTCGTCAGACTACACGATATTTCGTTGTGATCGTAGTGAGTCCACCAGCAACCTTTGTAGAGGTGGGGGTGTGCTAATTGCTGTGAAACATGAACTGAATTGTTTCGAGGTGACCCTCGATGGCTGCATCGAACTCGAGCAAGTCGTATTGTGCGTGAAACTTCCAAATCGATCCGTATATATCTTCGGAATTTACTTGCGTTCAAAATCTGATCCAGCGCTCTACTCCGCCCATTGCTCCGCCGTTCAACGAGTTTCAGACATGTCTTTGGACAACGATATCATTCTACTGCTAGGGGATTACAATCTCCCTTACCTTCAGTGGCGTTTTGACGACGATATCAACGGCTCCCTTCCCGTAAATGCGTCTAGCGAGCAAGAAATTTTTCTAACCGAATCAATTTCCGCCAGCGGTCTGGTGCAAATCAACTCCATTTCGAATCGTAATAGTAGAGAGCATGATCTTGTGTTCACGAGCTCGTCGGACATCTTAGAAGTTTCTCAGCTAGCATTGCCCCTCCTACTAACAGATGATCATCACCCGCCAGTGCTAATACAAATGGATGTTTGCAGTTTCGTACCCGCTCAAACTGGACGCGAACCAGATGCTATAGATTTCGACTTCCGGCGATGCGATTGTCATTCTCTTAACTCTGAGCTTTCTACGATCAACTGGAATCAATATCTCCAGGCGCCTTCTATCGATGGTAATGTTGTCTTGTTCTATGACAAACTGTATGAAGTTTTTCAATTGATGGTACACACTTAATTTTTTTTAACGGGCTCGGTAAATGAATTACCGATTTCTCAACAGCTGAGCTCTTGGTAGTCAGCTCAGGAAAAAGTTCAACAATTTACCGAGTTCTCAGTTCTCAGTTCGAGAGATAACGAAATGTCAAATATTACCGAGCACTCGGTAAAGAAATACAGGTTGATCTGTAAAAAAAATACGGGCGTCTGTAATACAAATTACCGAACAGAATGTAATTTCGCATCCATTTTGTTTTAGCGGAAAAAAGAAAAACAAAAGTATTTTCTATTGTAACATATTTCTTTATTAATTTCCAATACTAAGAAGGAATAATGGGGAGTTATATTCGCAGAGCTTTTAAACATCTGAATCTCAACTGCCGACTTCCTCAGCCCTTTTTCTGCAGAAAAAACGGACCGTGGATCAGTGGATGCTGTCAATTTCCTGCAATTTTTAAACTACGATAATTTTTCTGTTGGCTGGGAGTTTTATGTTTTTTCTTACCTTAACATTAACAGCAACTCAATTATTTCCATTTCCATTGCAAATAAAACGTGAAACGTGCGCAACTGCCTCAAGGAAAACTTATAATTTCATTTTTTCAGAGGACAAATATGGCGGTACATCAGGCGTCACGAAGGTCTTTCGGAAACTGAGAAGTGGGTTATTAAACTACCGAAAGCTCAGTAAAATTTATTATTTTTACCGAGTGCTCAGTATAATTGTTTGACAGAATTAAAATTTTTGATAAATACCGAGTTATTCGGTAATTTACACTACGAGGTTCAGTGTTTCATTTTATAGTGCTGAGGCATCGGTTTAAATTATTACAAAGATCGGTTAATTCTGATATTTTTACTGAGCTTTCGGTTTAAATTAAGTTTTACAGGATAAAATCGGTAAAAATATTACCGAGTTGAAATTTGAGATTTAAGTGTGTACCTCGTCGCCGAACTAATAATCACGGTATTAGCAGAAAGCCCTGGTGGAATGCTGAACTTATTCGTAACCAGCGAAACAAATTGAGAAAAGATTCTTCTCCAATTAAACCGACGAGAACAGGAATGCACTCCGACTGGTGGAATCTTCCTACAACGAGCTTTTTGACTCCTGCTACCGTAGACACCCGGACAACTTGTTTTAATTTAAAGAACAACCCAGTGTTGTAAAATGTCATTTGCTTTCTTTTTCATAATTTTCCCAGAACTTTTTTCAGTAGTTAGCTATCAACTATCAAGTATGGCGAACTTATAGCGCTTAAATGTGGCTACAACTTTGTCTAACAAGACATTGCTGTAAATATGTAATCTGGGGCGTGGGAGGCAAAATGTCATTCAAATGACATTATGTCAAATGACACGTGACATTTTGGAGAGATTTCACTCTCTAGCCTCAGATGTTATATTTAGAGTAATGTACCTTTGGACAAAAATATAGCACTACTCAAGCATTATGCGTGTATCTAAAATTTTGAAGTAAATTTGGCTTCCGAAGAAAGTTATGAACACATTAGTCAAATGACATGCAGATGACAGTTTACAAGCCCCTCCATGTTTTGGAAGTTTGTGAAATCTCAGAAGACAAGTAACCAAATTCCGAAGACTATGAATTACGGTAACGCTACTGCAACTACATCTGACGAGTCTGCGAACCTTTTTGCGGCATTCTTTCAAAGCGTATTCAATGCAACATCTCTGCCCCCAGCCCACGCACCAGGCTTCCAGAACGTACTAGTCCATGAAATACGTCTTCCACGCTTTCAGTTCTCCCATCGTGAAGTGCTAAAGGCTCTTTGTGATCTTGCCGTGTCCAAAGGTGTAGGAGTGGACGGCTTAACGTCCTATCTTCTGAAAAGCTGTGCTGAATCTTTTGCGACTCCACTGCTACTGCTTTTCAATCAATCGATGAAAGACAATACGTTTCCGGAATTATGGAAAACTGCAAAAATTATCCCTGTCCACAAATCAAGAAATAGGCGCAATGTTGAACACTACCGCGGTATATCGATACTATGTTGTATTGGCAAACTCTTTGAATCTATGATCCACAAAGTCATATTATCAGCAACTAAACATGTAATATCGGAACACCAGCATGGTTTCGTTCCACGTCGCTCTACTACGACCAACCTGTTATGTTACTCTAACGTGCTGTTCCGTGAAATCGAACGGCGAAATCAGGTGGATTCGATTTACTTCGACTTTTCGAAAGCGTTCGACTGCATACCACATCATCATGCCGTCAATAAGTTGCGACACATGGGCTTTCCAGACTGGGTAGCGGACTGGATTTTATCCTATTTGACTGGCAGAAAAGCTTACGTTGAAACAAACTCTTTCAGATCCGAGGCCTTCAACATTCCTTCGGGTGTTCCGAAAGGCAGTGTGCTAGGGCCTTTAATTTTCGTTCTCTACATAAACGACCTAAGCCTTTGAATCTCATCTGCAAAACTACTAGACAGCGTTGCCCTGCAGACGGACATTGGTGAACTTCTCCGTTGGTGCGATGAAAATGGGATGTGCGTTAACATCAAGAAGCGCAAGGTGATCACTTTCTGCCGATGCCTATCTTCAACTACCTTCGCCTATACCATCGATGGAATGGAACTGGACCGTGTTGCTTCAATCCAAGACTTGGGAGTCGTAATGGATTCTAGACTGCGTTTCAATGAGCATATTTGTACAATTACTGCTAAAGCTTGGGCAGTTCTCGGATTCATTCATCGTAATGCATCGCAGTTTATTATATATGGATTGAAGTCACTGTACTGCGCCGTCATGCGTAGAGCATTCTTGAGTATGCTGTCCCTGTTTGGGTTCCTTACCACACTTCGCAAGTCATTCGTATTGAACGTATTCAAAAATCATTCATCCGTTTTGCTCTTTATGTTCAATTCGGCCAAATGCCATATTCGGCCAAATATCATTTTCGGCCTATTTGGCTATATGACCCCATCGGCCAAATCAGTGTTGCGCTGAATCATTATCAGACGATCATGATTGCAATTTTCATGTGAAAACTTTTCGCGTGAAAACAGCAGGCCAGTTGTCTCAAATATTGTACACAAACGATAATAAACAAGGAATTTTCATTCAAACATTAATCTTTACTAATATCAGCTAATTGTCAATAGTCCCGTTATATCTTCTATTTGGCGTTATGGTTTCATGGTAGTAAGGAAATATAGTTCAAAATGTAACGGTAAATGCTTGAATTCAAGATACGATTTTCAAACGATTCTTAATAGCTGGCGAGTTTTTATCACTTGATAATTTAAAAGTAAGATCGCAGGTGAGTTTGATCATCCTCGTTTTTTTCCATCCATGGGCCAAATGACTTCCGGCCTTATGATCTGTTCGGCCAAATGGTATATATTCCCATATTTTTCGAAGCTTATTCATTGCAGTTAATATGTTTATTATTCGAGCAGGTTCGCTACAATAACTGGTCGCATTTGCACATCCGAACAGGAAAAAAATAGGGCATACTTCGATTTTTTATATCCAATAAAGATTCTTATGTTTCCACTGACTGCGATAAGCATTCGGATGTTTGTATTTATTGTAGAGGTACACAACATTCATAAGGATTGTTCTGTTTATATAAAAAAAACAATTAAAAGATAATTTATCAGAAAATAAATATGAAGAATCAGCAATCTTATTCCGATATTTTGAAAGCTTCTAGTGATTCAAATTCTCCTTATAAATTGAACTACTGCCTGATAATAAAAATGATTATTTAATTGGTAACACTAATACTTTTTCATACATGCCTCCAAATAAAAGAAAAAGAACTTACGTTTCGTCCAAACTCATATCGAATCTTCCAGTTCCTATGCATCAACCTCTTTTAATGCAAATTTCCTCCTCTTAATAATCCTTCTTCTTCTCGTAGAGTTTTTCTAGATTTAACAAACTTGATATTAAAATAGATTACAATCATAATGCTTATGTCAATCGAAACGATTCAATCAATAATGTAGATGATAAATGATAATTATTAAATTTTTGAAAAAAAAAACAATTAAGAAGTTTTTACCATTTGTCTGCGCCTCGGATTCCTCTCCGGCGGATCTATGCCTACAACGGCTGAACGGGCTTATCCGGAATTAGGTTACTGGCAAAGTCACTCCACTGCGTATTGCGTGTATTCGGTGCAGAGGTGTATTGTGTACTGAATGGTGTACTGCTGTCGAAATCAGTACCTCGGAGTTGGAATAGGGGCTACTAGAGAGTAAGGGGCCCCATACACGCTCCAACATGTTGTACAACTTTGACGCCGCCCCCAGGTAATTTGGTTCGGTCGGAGTGAAGTCGGACCTTCTGTGGGGAAGTTGTACTGTCAAATAGTCGTACAGCTTGCCCACAGACGGTCTGACTTCATGTCGGAGCGTGTATGGGGCCCCTAACGCATGTTCACCGGATAACTGAGAAGGCTGGAGAGGAGAGAGTAAACACTTCTCTCTTAGTTTGCACTACCTGCGGGACCTTAAGGCTAAATCACCTTTTGTTAGGCCTTTTAAAGTGCCCTACCAGATCCTTTTGTTCTTACCCGATGCAGTGCTTTCGGTGTTGGTCTTTTGGCCCCACCAAACCACGTTGCAGAAGCAAAGAGAGCAGATGTGGGAACTGTTTCGGTTCCTACCCGCACGCTTAAAATCAATAACACAGAGATGTGTTTGCTTCACACAAAACGGACCTAATGCAGAACATCACCTAGATGGCTCCTCCACAATTCCAGAACACTTTAATCCCCCAAACAATATACGCCTCATTCAAAATAAATATCCCACCCGAATGAGATAGTTGGCACTCACGCAGTGACTTGGTGAGTGACCTCAGCCTATCTCACTCTCAAGGCGATCTGTCATGCTAGAGCGACAGCGTATATTCGTGCAGTGTGAACCGTCCTTTATCAGCCAATGATGGTTCCAGCCCACAGGTGGAGTGTTAATAGCGCAAATACAGGCTGCGGAAATGCGAAAAGCATAAATTTATTTATCTTTGATTCTGGGTTTTCTATAAATAGGAAATAAATCCCAGAATCGTTCTCTTTTGGCTGGTAAATCTAGAACGGTCTAGAAGTACGCGCGTGTGCAGCTTTTTATTAAATAGAGGTTAGAAAGTTAATCCTCATGTGGTGTAATTGTTTTAACTTTGTGTTTTTGTTTATTTAATTGGGTGTTAGTCGGTTAGCTAAAACGGCTAAACGTAGTACGTCGAATTAAATTGTGTTAGTAAAAGTTATCATTGTAAAAAGTATGTACAGTGTTAGTAAGCGTTGAAATTGTCCTAAAACTAATTGTATATTACAGTCCGATTATTAACAGTTTTTTTTTGTGTCTTTATTAAGGAGACATTCAGCCCTAGGCTGGCTCGTCTCCGGAGTTAAAAGTTAATTGTTCAAACACAAACATCGACAAACAAGCCGAAACTATAAGAAAAAGGTAAAAATTAATTGTAATATTGTGAAAATTGTGGAACAAGTGTTAGTGATGTCACAAGGGTCTAATGTGTGGTTAGGTCCGAGGCAAGGGCCTTTTTCGTTTATTTTGGGCTTTTTCCCAGCAAACGGCCGGAGAAAGCTACGACGAGCCACCTCTAGCGACGCACCAACGTCAATGTCAGCCATAAGACGCCATGAACCACCTCACCCGGCGCCAAGCTCCTCTGCAGCCATCCACCATTGTAAAAGCTGCAAGTTCGCCGTTGGAATCCGCAAAATCTCGCCTGATCGCGCCTTGTTATCGCCTATTGCGATAATCCGCCGTTGAGCCTGGCGCCGATCACCAAACCATCGTAGTTCGGCATTCGTTGTCGGATCGTACCTCCAGCATTCGGAACCAGAGGTTCCCTACCACACCGCTACCAACCACAAACCAGAAAACTGCAAGTACTAAAACCCCAAAAGTGACGTAGTCAATAAATAGGCCTGAGTTTGTAAAAAGTTCCACAGTGGTGCATGAAGAAGAGCATGGACCTTGGTTAAAGTTTTTCCACCACTTTTGTTATTATTCAGCTTTGTTGAGCTCAAACGGAGCTATCAGGCCTCGCCTTTCTGGTATTCTCCTCCAACGTAAAACTATAATTTTGCTTTCCGTAGTAAACAGCCGACCTATTGGCGAAACACCAGTGGGTAAGTGTACCAAAACCAGGTCCTGCACAGTAGGCGCGTCCTCTGCTGGAGATTTGAGAGACGAGTCAGTTCCAAACGACCCCGAGATGCCAGTCCCTGAGCTGGAAAGTTACAGTTCTTATACCAAGAAACTGGGTACGAGTTTTAAGTTTAGATTTGCAGGAACCCTCAAATCGCCAGTTGAATTCGTGGCGTTGAATCTGAAAATTATCGAAAAGACCATAGCTATTTGTGGTCCTGAATGTGACTTGAATACTATTCTTCACGAATGTCTGTTTTTAATCGGTTTAATTGAATACATTTTTTTAGATTTTTTTTAGACTTGAACAGAACTTTTATTAAAAAATCTGATAAAACCAAAATAGACTAAACATATAGGGCAAGGAAATAAATGTTCGAATACTTTCAATTTTTTGGCATCAAATTTACATATGCATATGCATAATCGAGTTTCAGACATAGTACCGTGGGGCATCGAAATCCGTACACTTAAGTACCTTAGTATATGAAAAAGTCATTAGAAAATATGAATCGATTGTAAATAAAATGTTTGTCATTGATACAGGAGCATGAAGGCTTCTACTTTTGAAGTGTTTCACATTTACGCGTTAAAAACTACGAAAAACATGATAAAAAAAAATGAATAAAATAATTGCTCCTGATTCGAAATCCATCCACCGTGGACGGATTTCGAATCAAAGGATCAAAATCCGTACAGCTATTTTTCAACTAAATATTTAAATTGAAGCAGTTCGATTGACTAAACTACCACTGTAAATAGTTCAATACGCACCTTGAGAAGCGATCCCTTCGATTTATATTAAGCTCATCTTATGTAATGATTCGCAATTAGCAAACAAAACACAGTTAATTTTGGTGCAATTATGCTCTACCCTAAAACAAAATGGCGGCAGAAACTCCGCGTTTGGTGGGTGACGATTTATTTTTGATTTTTGTTGTTTTAATTTTAAAGCCTTTGTTCCATTTCTATGCCCTAAAAGCTTACTGTCAAGTATCTGAACAGGATAAGATAAATTATTTCTAAATTAATAACCTTTAACACCCCTTAATTTATTGATATCTGATAAGGTGGACGGATTTCGGTGCTGTACGGATTTCGGTCCCCCACGGTAATCAAATTTACGTTTTCGGCAGATAAATCATCTCGGATAAAATAAAAATATTACAGACAATGTTTTTTTGAGGTTCTTTACACGATAAGGGAGCTGTCACTTATATGAATCCATCTTATACTTTTAGTAAAATGTTGCTATCCACGTTTCGGTAATGCTGAATATAGAAACATCATAACGAAAGTGAAATTCGTGATTAAAATGACGGCGTGCTATGATAAATGATTAATCACATACCAAACTCATATCATTATGCATCCTGTCCTGGTAATCTCATCAGCACATCATTAAAGCGCTCCCACGCACAGTACCGCAGTCGTGCGATTTCCGTTCGAAACACATTTCCAAGGTGAGCAAATAGAAGATTTTTCAGACCCAAACACACGCGGAGCTGTTGAGTGGTGCAACTGATGATGTTGTTATTGCTCTCCGTGGCATCATTAATCTCTTGCCTAAATAAATCATAAATCTCGTCCCACACGGGAAGGAACATCACCGCCGAGTGTTCCCTGCACTCATTTGAAGGATTCGTGCTGTACCAGGGTTGATGTTCCACACACTTAAGCGCCCACCCTCCCGAATAGAGACACGCCGGCACGGCTTCCCCCGTATAGAAGCTTGGGAATATTTCACGCAAAGATTGAGTTCGCACGATGGTGATGATGATTTTCCCAGGAACCTCACTGCACCGGAAGGCGAGGAACGAGAGTGCAGGACAGGCCGCCGCCACACGTTTAATCCCATTAAATGGAAACCCGACGAAGCGCTCGCTGCTGTGCTGATGTTATGTTAGAGGTGGAAAAACGATCTTCTAATAGGTGGGAGCAATTTGAGGTAGGCAAGGTATTATTATTTCATGAATTAATGATCACTTTGCTACTTCCCTTTTCTCGCTCGAGTGTGTTTGCGTCGTTTGGAGTGGAGGCGGATGTTGGTTTCGCTGTTTCGTTCTTTTCAAATGCTCGGATCTCAAATCATGGTGGCAGCAGGCGGAAAGTGTGCTTGCCGAGATTGGATTTACTGCTTCTTGGAAGTTTCCTTCCGGACCCGAGCCGAACAAAAAGCAGGAGGAGTGGGCCACCCGTTGGTGAGCGGGCTGCGGAATAGAGGAACTCCAACCACAGCCGAAAAGTTGCGGGTTTGATAGAAATTTTATGAAAATTAACAAACAATTAAGCTGATCGTGCCTCCCCGACTTCACTGGGGGGAAAAGCCAAATCCCGGTCTTTAAATTAGCCGAGGTTAAAAGGATTACTGCTTCGCACTAACACAAACACTGAACATACACTCGAAAAGCAAACACAGCATCGGTTGGGTATATAGGGTTTCTTACCCCATTCCCGGCCTAACATGCGTACGACTGCATTATTTAATTGATATTTATGACAGGAAGCAACTTTTTCTGAAATTTGTAGGCTGTATAATACTGCATTGGGGTTCACTTCTGCTTAAAAAATAGCTATTCGTGCTAAATATCGTTCAAAGAAGCTTTTATTTGATTTAAATTAACGAGGTGCAGCACTCATTTCAGTCATAGCGATTCCCAATCCGGCATACAAAAAACCAGTTCTCGGCCTAAGCAAAATTTCACTCAATCTCTCAACATTTTACTCTCATTCTCCCTCGAGACGGTAGAAAATGCGATGTAAACAAAAATATGCACGTTCCACGACAACAAGATGCCAGATGGTATTATTCATAATCATTTTTATTTGGTTGCGAAGATATATAAACTCATCCAAATTTCTTCCAAATACTGTTTATTTATTAAATATTGTTTATTTCACCTTTTAAAATCGAGAGAACTATAAATAACATGATAACGTCAACATATTAGACAATTTTCCTATTAACGATGAAGTATCATTTTTATCATCCTGGCCTTTTGGCAGCACGGTGCGGCTAGAAGTTCTTGGGCCGAGGTGAATTTTTGTTCGGTTTGTGAATACATTTTAAAATGTATTCTAGTATGTTTAAATAAGTTCTAGTGAAACGAACTAATAAGAATAATTGAAATGCGGGTGTTTAGAATTATTTTGTGGTGATTAACAGCTTCATGCAATGGTTGTATCGAGCACTGTGACGATTTTCAGGTAGGTGTTTATTCGATAATACCGTTTTGTAAAAGTGGAAAGAATCACTCCGGCTCAGTGGTGTGGCATCGGAGAGTGAAATTTTGAATTCTACATTTTTATTTTCTACAATTGAATCAATTAGGAGTAAAACAAGTGATAGAAAAATATTGAGTATTGTGAAAAATAAATGGGAGACTTTTTAAAAATTATCAACCATAAACCTACGACTTCCAAACAGTTTAAATCATTAGTTTTCTGTGCAGTGATCCGGGAACCGGGTCCATAGGCCCAAGTAGTGATTTACCCTATTTGTCTTTAATAAAACGGCGAAGCAAAACAGCCTGGGAGGCAGTTTGTACGAGGGAGCGAAAGTTTCGGGCACGTCGAGTAGGGTCTAGGTTTAAAGTTTTCCATTTGTAGATCTTAACGGTATGTTATGCATATACTGTTTGAGTTCAGGAAGAGCATATGAAAATGTAACAAACTTATTAAATTCAGCTTAAATTTCAAGCATGTTTGCTCATAGCTAAGTTTGGAACGATGCGAGTAGTAGCAAAAAAGCCCTCCTAGTGTTTTGTGAAAAACCAAGCACACTCAAAACGACGTAATAATTTTGTGACGCACGAGAAAAAAGTTTGAAATGCTTTCACTTTCCTAATTTTAAGAAATTAAAATTTTGTGAAAAAATAGTTTCTAATGATCTCTAGGAAAGATCCGATATTCGGTCCTTGACACATACCCATATCCAACCAGCGACTTTTAGATTTTCTAACAATTCTGAATAAGAGCCTACCAAAACCTGTATAAGAACTGGGCATATGCAAAATTGTTAGATCCTTATACAAAAAACGTAAGCTCACAAACAAATATTGTAAGAAAAGCTTGCAAAGTTGTAAAGTATCATCATTACTTGTACAAAAATTAAACATTTTCGCATATGTACAGTTCTTACACAGGTTTAGGCCTTATACAGAGTTGTTAGAAAATTTAAAAATCACCGGTTGGGTGCTAAAGCTGCAGGTTTCATTGACATCGTCTCGCAATTCTAAAGGTACAAAATTGTTGTGTTTCGAGCTATAAAACTCTGGTAGTTCCAACAACACTTGTTTTATCTTGTGTACAACAGTTCATGCTGCAATTGAGCAAAGATGAAAAACAGTTTTTCGCTGTAGCTTGTCGCTTACTTTAGTAGTAATGTGCCCCTGAAAGCGTGATTTAGTTATGAACACGCGAAAAGGAAACGGTTTACGGAAAATTTGATCATGTTGCCAAAGAAAATTTGACAGCAGAGAGATGTCACTTTTTCTTGCGCAATAATGGGACGGAATATTTTTCTGTAGGGAAAAGTGACAGCTTCATACACTTTAAATAGCAGGCGTTATTAGCGATACGAAACGTTTTCTACTTGTCAGATCCGTATTGCAAAAGGAATTTCAGTAGCGAAATCTTTCCATGACCATTCCGTGTCCTATCTATTTGCACAGTACTTATCAGCATCATACTAGCCTTTATCAGGAAACTTACAAGACTGATTATCGCAGCGATCCCCAAAGTGCCGCCCTGAAAGTCTTTTCCTGCGACCCGCGTAGGATTTCTGTGAATACACTACATGTTGTATCTACTGGAGGTAATAATCCAACAAAATTTCAGTACATTTTTTTCAAAAGTTAACTTATTAAAAATATGTAAAAGCATTCTTATTATTACGGAGTAGTGTATTACAATATTATTTTCACTTGTAGTTCAACATTTAGTTCCTTTAAATCCGCGATAAAATACAAATAGCATAACCCAGTGCGATAACATCGAAGTATATGTATTAGCTGTCAGCGCAAACTGTCAGCATACATAACATGTATATATGAAGTTACGATTTTCTTGAAACATAATTATAAAACTATTCACGATATATAAATCGTGCGTCAGCATCATAATGACAGGTTCCCGACTACGCCGAAATATTAGGAATGTTGAAAAGCTTTTGCTGTCATGTAATGCTTATCAATGGGCAACAGGCGACAGATTTTGTTCAGAATACCATTCGAATTCTTTTCAGAATCGCAATCAGATTCAATTCAGAAACTTCAAACGGATTATGTCCAGAATATCATATAGAATCCTGAACTCTATTTGAAATTTCGAATGAACTCCGAAAGAATTCTGCTCTGAATCTCAACCGAAATTCTATTCAGAATCTGGAACGGATTCTCTTGAGAATTCAAAACGGATTTTGTTAAAACTCCTAACGAATTCTGTTCAGAATTCCAGACAAATTTTGTTTGTAATCTCGATATAATATTTCTCAGAATCCTGTGTTAATGCTTCTTAGAATCTCGAGCAGATCTACTCAAAATACCGATAGGGTTTCTCTCAGATTCCCTTCGTTATTTACTATACTACCTACAATAAGTTAAAGTGAACAATGCTCGAGGTCATAAATAAAACATAAGATCGAAATTACAGAATCGGCCGACATATGAGCAGTTGGAAAAACAGCTTAATTTTTTTTTCTAAGATGTAAGATGATAAGATGTAATGGCGAAAAAACAACTTCTTCGGTCAATTCCGCTATTACTAGGCCTAAAAGTTAGCTATGGCGATAAAACCAGTAGAATGAAATGTCGTTACAAGTATACACATTTTATTTGAAAAAGACGCACAGAAATAAAATATTTTGTTCAAATATACAATATTCTGTAATATGCATTATGAACTGAAAAACAAATGTGGCAAATATACTGCGAACTGAGGAGTATTTCAACCCAGACCCTGGCCAAAAGTCAAAAAATTTTTTTTTTAGAAATTTTCTAATTATTTTTCGTTATCTTCTTCTTCTTCTTATTGGCATTACATCCCCACACTGAGACAGAGCCGCCTCACAGCTTAGTGTTCATTAAGCACTTCCACCGTTATTAACTGCGAGGTTTCTAAGCCAAGTTACCATTTTTGCATTCGTATATCATGAGGCTAACACGATGATACTTTTATGCCCAGGGAAGTCGATACAATTTCCAATCCGAAAATTACCTAGACCGGCACCGGGAATCGAACCCAGCCACCCCCATCATGGTCTTGCTTTGTAGCCGCGCGTCTTACCGCACGGCTAAGGAGGGCCCCAATTTTTCGTTATTGTTCTCTCAAATAGTAATACTAATATGCCATGGGATTTTTGAATCAATATTGTTAACTTGCCAGCAATGTTGGCTGTCAAAACTTCACCATTATTTTAATGCTAGTTTTATCACAAATATAAAAAATTTTTGCGTATAATTCTGTTTTTTGGTTTTTAATAATAATTTCTAGCTTTTTTCTACCTTATTTCACAATAATATGTTTTACAAAATAAAACTTTTGATTGGGTTCCAAACCCATCCAAGCAAAAAAATTGTCAGCGTTGGAAAGATTGGAGTTTCCATAATAAGCTCCATGAAAAATATTTCACGCATCCTCACGCAATCGTGACTTATTTTTACTTCAATATAGTGAAATTTGCATAAATAGCTAGACAAAAAAATAAATAATCATGGTTTTTAGCGATAAAGCTCGCATTAATTATGTTTCGCATCCAAGTAAGAGTGAGATTTGGATCCGTAAGAAGCATACGCATTTTCGGGATGTAAAAGGTTATTAAAAAATAAAGCGATTGATTTGCATTACGTATTTATTGGATCTGCTCCACTTTGTTACAAAACAATATCCAGGGACTTAAATATTATACGATGACAAATTTATACAGTCGAAGTAAATAAACAAAGTACACCTTTCCGAAAACTGATGTGAAAAAGTGAAAATTTAAAGTGTACGGTTTTCATCCGAACTCTACCCTTTAGTTGGAATGGAATACATTTTTGAAGTTCCCCACCGGATTTTAAACAGGAAGAAATAGAAATCAACCGAGCCTTGATTGAATCATCTCAAACTGATGTCCCGATAGGGTGGATGACCTAATGAATTCCTCAAGCCTTCAACATCATCAATTTATTCAAGTAAGATCCATCTAATTTAACGCTAAGAATTTTTTTCCTTCCTTTACATATAACATACAGATCCTATTCTAACTATACTAATTTAGCGGATGTTCTAAACGGAATAGATTAGAAAAGGCGCTATGTACGGTTTGGGCTATCAATTTAGACTGACAGTCAGCTTTATGCGTCTTCAGAGCCCATCGGCTTCAGGTGGTATTAGTTATGCGATGGATCGGGGTTTATCGGTGCAGGAGGTCAGGGATGTCATCGGTCATTTGGTGGTTTGTCGGTTTCGGGTGCCTGGTTTGGAAGTGTGATGTGTGGTGGACTTCTGGTGTAGGGGTTTTTCCGCAGCTCTGCCTAACTATTCAAACAAACAAAGAACAGTTGGGCAGAGTTGTGGAGGGGCCCTAGCACCAGGGGTCCACCATGCATCGTGCTTCCATGTCGGGCGTCTGAGACTGGCAGGCTACCGAATGATCGATGACATCCTTGATTTCTTGTATTGATGAGTATCGGTTCATCGTGTAACTGATACCACCTGAAGCCAGTAATATCACTGGTAGCAGATTTGTAACGCTGGTTGCAGTGACTTATACTAAATGACAACAAAATTTCAATCATTTAGCGCGGTGACTTTGTTGTTGGCGGAGTTCAGACAACGAATTGTTGGCCAGAGATAGAGTTTCCATTTCCCGGCCATTTTCGTTGTCCCGGGATTCGGGATGAACTTGTTCGTATATCCCGGGAAATCCCGGGATCCCGGGATTATTCGATGTTTCCTTAGACAACTTATTTTTTGATTAAAAAACTATTTTATTCAATGTTCAGGGGTAAAGTTCATATTTTAGAAAGGCCAGATAATACAGATTTCAAATTGAAACTCAATTCAGTTCTAATTTGAATCGATTGTTTAAAAAAAACGACTTCAAGAATCAAATAATATTCACGTTTTTCTCGGAAGGTAGAGTACCCTTTTGGAGTATATGATCGCCGAGTCCGAGAAGAAGGGTTCGCTGGCGGTTGAAGTCGGCTTGACTGTTTGCATTGTTTTAAATATGAATTGGGTTTAGACAGTTGCTGGGATTGCATTCAATACCCTAGTGACTTCCTATTCTTGATGTTAATCGTTAATTTATCGTTATCGCCGATAAAGTAAATTGTGTTCAACGTAATCGCTTTCTGCGAAAATATGAAACAACTCAATTATTATCGGAGTTCGATAATTTAACGTAAGTTAAATCGATAATTTACCGATTATGGGGTTAATAGTTTACGCGATTACAGTTGGTACACAATTTTAGCAGAAGCCAAGAATTGGAAAACGATTGATTGCAGCCTGTTGATCAGAGTTGATTTTGAAAAAAAGAATAGGCAGGGCATCGGGGTCGGACCACTTGTACTTGCGCATGTGCTTGAAAGTTTGTTGTACGAACGTCGATTGGAAGGACATGAATTGGATCAAGAATTGTTTTGGAGACAAGAAGCTCAGGAAGACTGACTTAATGTTGGGCGGCGCGAGAAGATTAGCAAGGCGAATATCAGCTAGTGTGCACAACCTCGCTGTAGACGGGAGATGGGTAGGAAGCAAGCGCCAAATAGATGTAGCTGATCGTTTACTGTAGATACTCGTCGTTTAATTAATAGAGAGCTGTAGCTGCTGGAAAAAGTATCATTCAGTAACCCTTCATTTAGTGGTATAGGGCAATTAATTATTTTTTGTGAAGGTGTTCTATTATTTATCTCCGATATTTTAATGTCTGTTCCTTTCTTACTAATTTAATAATAAGATGATATCGATTGTGCATCACAAAGAACCTTGGCTCCGTATACTTGACTGAGCCTACCAAATAGACGAACGTGGAAAAAAAATCATGTCTGATGAGAGGTATAAAAATATGATGAGTTTATCACTTAAGTTATCGCGTTCGAAACAAATAACTTTTGTAAGAAGGAAAATTACCCTGTTTGCGAACCGGGAATGAAACAGAATTTTTTGTCCCGGGTATCCCGGGATTTTCGGGATTTCAAAAATAATATCCCGGGAATCGGGAAATCCCGAAATTTCCTAAATCCCGGGATTTTTTGTCCCGGGATGTCCCGGGATGGAAACTCTAGCCAGAGAGTGGTGATGGGCTTTCACACTGAAGGACCTCCAGGCAGCATTTTTCTAGATTGCCCTCAGAGATAATTTACTGACGGGTTGCTGAATGATCGAGCCCTTACTGATCTTGACAAAAGTCGACAGCTTTCACGCTCATTTTGAGGTTTCATTGATTTTTGTTGGAAGTGGAACTACTCAAATTTAAGGTGGTTCCGCTTTTAATGAAGAGTGAGTGAAATTTCCGTTGGAAGAGAATGCTCGGCAATACAATACTTCTTACTATAGAGTAAAAAGTTCGATGTGTGAGGTTGTTTCATCCAGCGGATCATTCACCATGAATGTGAATAAGGCCAAATCTTGAAACTGTCAAACCTGAACGAGTTTTAGTTGTAGTTAATGCAAGTGTAACTATTTTAAAGCGAAAGTTTTGATAACATTTTATAAAAATGATAAAAAATACTCTATATATAACTTGTTTAGTAAAAAATTAGATTCGTTTAAACATGTTCTAAAAGAAAAATGTATGAAAACTGGACGTTTTATTATGGCTCACCAGAGGGGCTGTTTTTAGAATTTTTTTATAGCGATTGTTTCACTTTCAATCGCTCGTTTGTTTAACTGGCAATGGTCTTAAGTGAAATAGGTCTACAATTGCTAGTTAGCAAGCTCTGCAACATATCGACAGTTTCATGAAATGCAAACACGACTCAATATTTGCAAATTTTCAGAAATGAAGTTTTTAATTTTGGACTAAAAAAAGAAACTTTCATATTTTAGTAATTGTTTTGAATTATTCGGCTCTCTCTCTCTGCATGTGTTCATACAAATGTATTAGTTTTATGTGTTTCAGCAAGAAAATCTAAAAAATCAAAATTTCCAAGAAATGTCCAAAAAAAACATTAATTTTGAAATACACATAACTTTTGATGTATTGTGAATTCTGACCTGGATTTTGACAGGTTAATCTTTATACCAGTATATTTGCCAGTATTGTGTGAAAACGTTGATATGTGTTAAGTCTCATAAGTTTGAAGTGATAAAACATATTTTTGTTTAGGATTTATTGAATTTATGTTTCTGTTGTAATCAGGTTTCTTTCACTAGTCAAAAAATCATTGAACACTTTTTCGAACATTTAAATCAGTTTCCACATATGTACTTTGTGCTCTATGATCACTATTTTCACACTTTCATGTAGCAACAAACAAACATTATCTACTTTTTTACTCAATTCCGACCGGGGGTTTGATACTCCTAGATACTTGAACGTCTCTGGGGCGTGTTTTCAAGTTCAGCATTCAGAGGTCATATACAGTCGTGATTTATTTAGTAGGCAGAACGATCGGCCGGTCATCACATAATTTGTTCTGCTTTGTGCGGTTAGCAGAACGATCGCCCGATCATCGAAATGTTGTTCTGCTTTGTGCGGGTGAGTAAATTAATTAGAAAAGTGAAGATTCAGTTCGCGACAGTAAGCAGAACGATCGGCCGGTCATCGAAAATGTTGTTCTGCTTTGTGCGGTTAGCAGAGAGATCGGCTGGTCATCGACAATTTTGTTCTGCCTAGTGCGGTTGGTAATTAAAATAATTAGTGCTCGTTCGATTATGTTTTGAATTGATCAAAATACACGCTATACACGGCATACCGTTTACCAAAACGAACCCTGCCACAATACCTACCCCATATATCCAACATCCCAGTGATTTCTCGTGGAAGTGCAGATGACTCGTAGGCTTCTATCAAAGCGAGTATCATGTCAACATTTTCCTACCCATTCCTTAATTGACCTGCATTCGGACACGGCCGGCGCTGGTATTGCTTATTTTTTGGTCACCAGTTCTTACACATTGAAGATGATGTTAGTCCCAAACTTCATCTGTTGGTTCTCTGTGTAATTACAGCTGACCTGGCAATAACGGAGTAGCAACCGTGGGCGGTCAATCATGCTCATGCTCATGCTCAAAGTACACCTTTCCGAAAACAATAGTAAGTAAATCAAAGAATGAAGATAACATAAGAAAGATCATACTCACTGGCGGAGCCAGAGGTGGACACTACTCGTCGCAAGCACGCTGTAGTTCACAAAGGCAGCGTTCTTGCCCAAGTGGTACTCTATCAGATATCAATAACTGACCCCGCCAGTGGTAATACTTCACTGCTAGATGAATGCGAAAAGCATAAAAACAAAAAATACACTTTTGCTGTTTATATTGAATGCATTTATAGACGACAAAATTATTGACGTAGTTTTGGCCACGCTTCTACACTACGTACTCATATGTGCTGCGGCCCGCTTCAACAGCTCAAAATTTCTATGCGGCCCTTTATAAACAGCATGCTGAGGACCCCTGGACTAGAGCAACGATGGATGGTGTGCAAAATTGTATTGAAATGTTGGATAAACACTCCAGTGCGTTCAAGTTCAGCTAAGAACTGCGACAAAGTGATGGAATTTCGTATCTGCTGTTCAAAATGGCATTAGAATGTGTCTCCCACTCCAGCAGACAGATCCAGTCAATTTGTTTGCTTTGGGGATGATATGGACATCGTCGAACATTAGAAAAAGAGGATCTGTACAGCCAACTGGAACGGAAAGCAACATAAGTCGGACTGGCGGTGAAAGTTTCAAAGTTCATGCCTCTGCGAACATGTAGCTTAAACCAGGTTCTATTGAACCTCCTATAGGAGAAATTGCAAGTACTTGGGCACAATCCCTACAGTCAGTGGTGTAAAGTATAACAGTATGTGACGGAAATTGGAAATTGAAATCTCCGAATGAGGAGAGCGTTCGTACGCCCTTAAAGTAAGAAATCCCGGGCACTTCCACAAACTGCTTCTAATGGACAATCTGCAAAAAGGAGGTTACTAGAGTTACTAGAGGAACTGAGGGAGCAAAATGTAACACAGACCACAGAATCACAAGAAATGCTGGCGAACGAAGGAAAATACTCCTCTCCTTGTCGTAACCCTGAACGGGACTTCAAGATCGGAGCATATTTACTTTGTTTTCTTTAACTGTCTGACTCGACCGAAATATCCGTCTCTCATGCAGTGCTTGAACTGACTGGGAGTTTGGTCTAATCAAATCTCACTGCAAAGCCTCCAAAGCCTCATGTAGGAACTGCTCAGGTTCTCACCCGATCGCAGAGGACAGAAGGTCAGCATCCTCACAGAAGTAGAGTCTGTTCGGCATATAGACAGGATAATAACGTCCAACGGATAAAGATCGACCGGGTTTGTTCCTACTCCGAAGCTCGATGCATCCTAAAACAACAAAAGAAAGAAAAACCGTCTTATACTGATGTCGCTTATACAGGTCATCCACAAGAAGCTCTAGGCAGAGGATGACTGAGTAGCGCTCGCCGTTAAGTGGACCAGGAAAACCGACAATAGCTATATTTCTGGTCGTCCTTGCTGAGAAAGATGAGAGAATTCGAACATGCTAGATAGAATTATCGATAGCCAGCTTCTTTCAGCAACGCATGCTCCCCAGCCAATCAGAGCAGATGAACTAAGTTCTATAGCCGATACTCTCACATCCGTCGAAAAACTGGACGGGCCTAGCCCCGCCCGTGAAAACTCTATCACCACTGTTGAACCCATCCCTCAGACCTTGGCTAACGCTGACTCCCAAGACTCCCCATCCCATTAAGGAGAGACGTACACCAAAGGTAAACTCGACCCCACCAGGATCGCCAAAGTAAGAGTTTCTCCTCAAACCTCCCGGTTAAGAGTTGCCGGAAAGAGAAGCATTGCCAATACATCTCCAGACCTCGCCGCCGATCCCAAAAACATCCCAAAATCCCAGCGGCGTAGTTCTAAGAATGGCGCTTCAACCGCTTGGCTGACGTCCGATCAAGGTAGCCAATGCACCATTGGACCGAAAGCTATATCCCAACCGGAACCTCTGGACCGACCCCGACGCCTGGTGAAGGCCGAGCACGAAAAAACGAAGTGCGGAGACCTGGATCTTAGGGGCGCCGGAAGAGCCGGATGTCAAGACCCAACCGGAACGACCGGGTCATCCTAAGCATCATGTGGGCGAAGAAATTAAGAAGAGCCTGTCTAGATCTATTGGTAGTCAGAAACCAACCCCCCCCCTCTGTGCGGACGTCTTTCCCACACCAGAACTGGGGAACAACCGCAGTCACCACCTGATAGACGGAAGAGTTTCGCATTATCCCCCTGCAAGCCTGTCAAGCACAAAGTCAAAAGCCGATGTCCTGTTGGCGTTCTCGACGGACGACGTGGGATCCAAACTGCAAGATCAAGAACAAACGTAATGTACGATTTGTCCAGCTACAACAAGTTTCACGAGTGACAAAATCTCTCCTCCAAGCCCGCGTTCCGGGCATCCCGGAGATTCTTACCCGGGTGCCCCGACTGTTTCAGCGTCCCGGGCTCCCAGGGCACTCCAACGCAGGTGACAAGTCCCATTTCTATCATCCCTCACCCATTGCTGGTGGTACGGGCAAAGCAGGTCCCTCCAGGCCGTACAACATTACGCCCTGGCCGGACCTGGCCTCCAGTATATAAGTATGGAAGTATGCCGATAATCATCAGTACTTACATCCATTGCGGCGTCTTCCCCGCCGTCTGAAGAAAAGTAAGCAATTTGATCCTCCTTGGGGAAATGAACGCCCATCATACTTTATAGGGAGGGTCCAGGGCCGACCCCCGAGGCACTGCTTTTGTCGATGCTTTAGTCACTCTCAATGATGACACCCTTATAAATGGGCACTTTGTCACATCCATTGATGTCACTGCGGTAAGTAGATCCGTCCTACCGAGCTTCTCCTGGAAAGCCGGTACCAATCTGTACGGTAGCAACCACAACCCTGTGCATAGTTCTACCAATGCTCCTCCTCCTGTTGACCTCCTCCTGTCTCGTGACACAGTTGGAAATATGGTGAAGCGGATTGGGAAGTGAATGAGCGCACCATGTCGATCGCTTGCGCGGACCAACCTCCCTCGCCCTACACCGAGCAGAGTCTCTTAATTTTCGTGTATACATGGATGAGACAGTGTGCCATGCGCTACAAAAGCTCACGTAGCACCGATTCAGTGCGACGAGAGAAGCTAGCGCGCACATAAAATAACTGAGTGAGCGTGTCTCAATGTGCGTCTCATGAGACTGCTACCAGGTGAAGCACCGACAGTGCAAAAAAGTCATCAGGGAGGCGTAGTCTAAGCAGTGGGAAAATTTAATCTCGTCCCAGACCTCCACCGAGCTGTGGAGGCGGGTAAACGCAATCAGCGGCAGATCGAGAGCTGTTCCCATTCACCTCGATCAGGGCAACCGTATAATTTTCGACCCTGCTCAGGTTGCCAACGCTCTCGGTGAATACTTTGCCTCCTTGGTAGCCACTTCACAGTAACCGGCTGATATCCAAAGGACCATTGCTTCTCGTGAACCACATCTAAACACCACCCTTATTCCCGCGGACCCTCTGACTGCCTGTTGAAAAAGCCTTTTTCAATAGGTGAGTTGGCCCACGCACTTGCTAGGTACAACGGGAACTGATCTGGGCCGGCTTAAACGGCTCCCTCCGGTCGATAAGGACCATTTCTTGAACTCGTCAACGCGGATGTTCACGGACGAGTGAAGGAAATGTTTCGTTGTGCCCATCCTGAAGAGCAGCGTAACATTTCCCTAGCTTCTTGCGCGTCCTGAACCGTCGAGAGGATGGTGCCTTAGAGATTGGATGCCGACGGAAGGGTCGATCACCGTCAATACGCTTTTCGCCCAGGCTATAGCATCAGCAAATATTTTGCCAACCTGGACAGTGATCTCCAAAAAGCGTTTGAGGATGTCATACATGTTGACCTTGTATCACTTGATATTGCCAAGGCTTTTAGCAGGACCTGGGCACCCTTACTCCTTAGCAATCTCCAAGAGTGGAGTATCACAGGCAATTTGCTTGCTTTTGTTAAATACTTCCTGGTGTGGGTCACCAGTTAGCAGGACTTTCCCTAAAGATTGGCATGGAAGACATCCCCATTGTCCGGGTGGTTGGAGTCGACATCGACCGGAAACATTCGGGCGGTGAAAGTAGCTTGCAAGTCATGTATCAGTCTTATGAAACTCTTGCGAAAAAACACCGTACTAACAATATAACTATCAGACTAAAATTTGGGCAAGGCATTATCGACAGCCAGTTGCTTTATGGTCTCGAGCTAACGTGTTCTGCGTAACGAAATCTCTTCAACACTCTCGCCCATCTCCAATAACTATGTCCGGTTATCCTCTGGTCCACTTCCGTCCACCCCCGCTGAAGCTGCATGTGTTGGTGCCGGCATTCTTCCCTTCCGACATCGGGTTTTGATGGTCATCTGCCGCAAAGCCGCTTCTTTTGCGGCTGCCACTTCAGGAGAATTTAGGATCCCTCTCCTCTATGTTGACCGGATCCTAAGAAATGTTGCCGGCACCGGTCCCACCCTAGTGGCGCGGGTCCACTGGCACGGAGCGAGAAGCTGGCTAATGCCTCCTGCCAGGATTGACCACACAATTAAGGATGGAAGTGGAGAAAACACTGACGAATGAGGAAGATCTTTTCTAGAACTGTTAAGAGCACGGCTCCGAAACCTTGAGATCCGGTACATCAACGGATCCGTCACCAGTCGTGGGGTCGGTTTTGGAGACTCCGGACCGTGTCTAGCAAGTCAGTGCAACATATTCTCGGTTGCTGCCATTTTTGTCGCCTACATGGTCCCGGTTTAGCCGATTGCGATCCTTATGGATTCAGCCAGTGTCAACGACGCCCTCTAGAGTAACATTCTCAAACACTTGTCATAAGATGAGTTAAGACAAGTAAAGACATTCCACTAAAAATTCAAAATAATTTTCTTATCACTCCCAAATATCCATGGATCCAAAGAATTCTCGCTGGCATGACACCAAATACCTGCTTTGCTTAGATCCCTGGCCATTGTGGCATCAGGGATAGTGTAGATGCCGATGCTCTTGCACGCGTTGGACATTCCCTACACCTGCTCCGTCCCACTGGTCGACGTTAAAAAGTGGATAAGAAGCGTCGTCGGCCAAAATTAAACACACGTATTTGGAGCACGAGCAACTTACTACCGTTAAGGATGATCAAAGGGACTATCGGTATCTACCGGACTTCCGGCACTACCGGTTCCTGGAGTGAACTGGCATCGCAGAAAGAACAGTCAATCGCCTCGAGATTACGTACCGTCCATACACAGGTCTTTTATAATTCTGGTCAGGAACAGTGTAGAGCACTTCATCTGCAGATGTCCCAAATGCAAGTATCCTAGGGAACTCTATAGGATCCCTGGCAGTATTCGGGACGCTCTAGCCGACGACGAAGCCAAAGTGGCAGCTCTATTCTGCTTCTCAAAGGATGCTGGGCTCTATTATCAAATCTAGGCCGCCCTCCCCCAATTTTTTATCGGGAATAAGGCTCTCTGCCGAGGCGAACGGGCGTTTTTCAACCCCCTCAGTGAACCGAACCTAGTTCAGCTGGGGAGTCTCATCTTCTTTTATTTTCAGCCATATTATATATTGCCATATTTTTTACTACTTGCTTTTTGAACCTTTCTATGAAAGGAGAACAGCGCACTCAAAACTCATGACTGTGAAGCCGGGATACAACGGAACCACACGAAGTAGTAGGAGTTCCAAAACACCGTCTTCCACAGGAAAATGTGCTTTTTTACACCGCCAAGCAAAACCCGTCGTCTATTTTGTTTTATTACTGTTTTCTTTTAACAATTATTAACTTTTGATCAATCCTTTTAGAGTGTCTAGGTTGAGTTATAACTAATTGGCAAAGCCCTTGGCTGGCACCCTCTGGCCACTATGTTTTCCCACTGAATGTGGCGGGACCCTAGTTCGGCCCGCAAAGGGGACTCCTGTAGTCTCGTTTCCCTACGGTGTTGAACTTAATCTAGAACTATAATAAACACGATAATAAAGAAGAAAAAATTGAGATAATGGAACTAATTTTCTTCTTTAGCACTTTTTCGAACACTCTAATATGTTTTTCTGAGGACCCTCCTTAGCCGTGCGGCTACAAAGCAAGACCATACTGAGGGTGGCTGGGTTCGATTCCCGGTGCCGGTCTAGGCCATTTTCGGATTGGAAATTGCCTCGACTTCCATGGGCATAAAAGTATCATCGTGCTAGCATCATGATATACGAATGCAAAAATGGTAACCTGGCTTAGAAACCTTACAGTTAATAACTGTGGAAGTGCTTAATGAACACTAAGCTGCGAGGAGGCTCTGTCCCAGTGTGGGGATGTGTGGTGATTTTCCGGGGATTCCGGACAAACCTCCGGCTGACTTCCATTCGGCACCACAGCGCGAGTTTGGACCGTGTGGTCGCGCTCGTGAGTCGGTAGATAAGGAGCGGGAAAAAAATAAGATGGAGTCGGACAGTTCAAATGGAAGTCACCCGGAGGTTTGTCCTGAATCCCCGGAAAATCACCACAGGATGTAATTCCAATAATAATAATAATAATAAGAAGAAGAATATGTTTTTCTAACAAAATTAGAATGCGCTATTTTATCAGCTGCTTGTTTCGTAGGAAATTATGTTCTTCTGCTACAAAACTAGCTTGTTTAGCTGAAATTGTTTGTTGGTGCATCATCAAAAGGTGAATTTATCTGAGTTTAACATCAAGAAGCGTAGAATTCTTCTACTTCTCAAAACTTATTGATTTCTAATCAAGTCAACAACCTAGCATTTACATCTACCCATCGAAGCAACCAAGTCTCAAAACCAATCTAGTTGCCTACACGTGAGCAGACTGCGGATTTTTTTCCTACGTCAGCAACGGCACTCTTGGGTGCATTCAGTCACTTTTCTCAAGGATCGTAAACTTCGTCGTAAGTGCATTGTACCATCCTCGTCATCGTTCCGCAGCCGTAGCACCGCACAGAAAGAGATGCAATCTTTCCGTGATTTCTTCCATAGGAAGGGTCGTGGAAAGACGTGTGCTGCTGTCACTAGTCCATCAACATATCGTCTTGACTTCCAACCAAACATACCACCCAGCCACCCTCTGCGTCAAGCACTCCGGAATGACAATTACTTCCACGTCGTTCACATGCCTCCCGAGTTGCAAGCGAACAAAGCCAAGGGGAAACCCGGAGTGGCTGTTGTAACAAGATGGAATCACGGTGCGACAATGACGATGACAGGACCTAGAGAATCAAACTAACCAAACAGGCAGGCAAGTTCAGCGAGCACAAAAGCATCATATCATGTGTGTGCATGAGACTGACTGAAACGTTTCGCTCGCCGCAATGCCGCGCCGTCTGTCTTCAGCTTCTGCATCCGTCGAAAGCCATAGTAGCAGGAGGTTGGTTGACGCGACTGGTAGCAGGAAGTCGGTAGCATCTTTTCTGACGACGACATCAGACGGTTGTCGTCCTTGTCGCTGAGAAGAGCTTGCCGCCTGCTTGGATGACGGTTTGGATTGGAGTCCTGCGCTGCTCCGACTGTGACCCGTGTTGAAAGCGGCACTAGAAGCCATTAGTGTCATTCTGGTTGCGGTGCGGCACGGTGGGGCAGTGTTGCCATACTGTTGCGGGAGGAAGGGCGTTACATTCCCATAAAGTGTTTGGTTATATTAACTTTAGCAAACGAATGTAGATAGGGTTAGAACGAACTCTTGGTCGTGGGGAATGGACGGCAATAATGAGGGAAAGGACAGCTGCACAGAGGACGGCCAGCCCTGCTGGAGGATGCGCTTCTGGCAGCCAGCAAATATTACGTACATATTTTATGTTTATTAAATGTGAATAGATGGCACAAAGGCAAAAATTAACATTGTTTGCAGTGGCGCTCACAGTTTGTGATTCCGAAATGGTGGTGGTTCAATAGCCTTGGGCGCCTGACTGACACAGAACAGATGCAGTGATGTTATTAGTTGTGGAATTCTGCAACAAATCAAACCTTATAGCAGATGAGCTTTATAAAATGAATTAAATTTACCGTTGCTTGTGTTTTCATTTAGTTATTTTTATCTATGCATGGTTATCGGTAATGGGTAGATTATATATTTCTAATATACAATATGTATGAGTATCTTATCTTCTGTTTTAAAGCATTATTTGCGCTTCAGTTGATGAACTGAATGAATTACATTGAATATTAATTGCACTGAAACATTTGACAGATGCTCAAGAAAATTATCAGTTTCTTCAAATTCAAATTACAATTAAGTTAAGTCGAGTATCTGCATTGAAGTGTGTGAAAGTGTGAAAGATATTTGTGAAACTTTGGAATTATGGAATGTTGAACGAGTTTACTTTGGAGCTTTGGTGTAATAATGCACTACTCGCCTCATTACGCTGTTTCAAATACGGAGCTGACGCCGAACATCTTTTGTAAAGGAGGAAATGCATGAACCCTTGAATTAAATCTTATCAAGACAAATTTGTTGTTCCGGTTGAAGAAGGTTGAAGTCGGAAAACGATAAATTATCCAATTACAAACGGCCAAACAGGTTTCTCGGAATAGGATCACGGTGAGCTCTTTCCAATTTGTTTTCTACTGCAGTTTTTCAAACAGAATTTTAATAAAAAGTGGAAATACGCGACCGACACAAGATCGTGCATGCTGGCGGTGGATGTGCGGGGTGGAGACGATTTAAGGTCGAACTTCTATTCAATTGCATACGAAGTATACATTTATGGCCTCCGTTTCGTAAACTTGCGCGCTATGATATGCGATCTTGTATTTGCTGGGGACTTATACTTAAACATTTCTATTTCTTATACTTAACTTAAACTTAAACTTATACTTAAACATTTCTATTTCTTAACATTTCTATTTCTATTAATGTACAGTTACTGCCGTTACGGACTGATTGTCCTGTACCGTTTTTCTGTGTTGGTTTTATCTCTGCACCGTAGAGGGGGCAGTTATGCCCTTTCTCAAAGAAAACACGAAAGAGATTGACCGGATGCCAGAAATAGTATACCCGAGCAACACACATGTTGTAAATCAGTCTATTATACTCACATACGACTAAATTTGGTCATACATGAGTTATTTCAACCAAATCAACGTGAATTGTGCTGCTAGGGTAAGATATCACATAATCGTTTATTTCTGTGATTACTAATATAACCTAATTTTGCGTAGTGGAGATTTCCTTTGCTACTTCACTGTAATTCGGCTGCCGGTGTGTATCGAAATTGAACAACAGTCGATCGCGTTTGAATCACAAACATGTGCTTCTGCCTGTCGTATTGAGGCGGGCTTGCTTCTGCTACGACAATAGAGGCTTGTTTGCAGCCGTTTGATCATTTATTCATCCATTTAGAATTCATTTGTTGATCAAAATCATTATCATATCAGGGGGGAAGGGGAATTTAATTTCTTTTTGCTCTTTTTTCGTTTCAGAGAGCGAGCAAAGGCGCTTAAACCTAGGCTATTAGCCAGGGCAAGGCTAATACCTTCGCCCCATCCGAGGAAAATCGTCGGCAAGGATAATGGAGTGACATAAATTTCTTAGCAAAGTCACTCCCAACGTATTTCCACAAATTTTCTATCATTTGCTTATAATGATACTCCTAAACCACATACCTTACCCACCATCCAATTCCTTGACATCTATGAGGGCGTCGGTGAGTCGCTGGCCTCTCGTTAAGTAGATGTCATATCATCATTTCCTTTCCTTTCCTAGTAACGGAGAAGATGGGCGTGGCCGGCAATGATAGCTTTCATGTTTTATCATTTTGGACCCCCAATTGGATTTCCATTGAATCCCAAATGGAAATCCATAAGCAATTGGGGTAAGAAAGGTAAACAATATACATGACAACTATCAGTATGCAATCTACGAAATACTCCGTTACAACGCAACGCAACGCAACGCAACGCAACGCAACGCAACATTTGACAGATGCTCAACTGTTATATCGACGATAAACTAAGATTCGTCTATTTACCACCTTACCGCAAAAACAGCACTAGGTTTGGTCAAATTATTTTTCCAGAGTTTTGTTTCTTCAAGTTATCATTTTCTCATGAACCAACAAACTAAACTTTAATAGTATTCAAAGACCGAGAGCAACAAATTGCCACAATATCCCAGAAATCGCTGGAAATTTCTCCCCAGGGTTAACTAAAATAAAATGAGCTGTTATGTACCAAGTTCACAGTCTCACTTCTCTTCCTTAGTTTAATCCATCCATATCCTTGTTCCAAATTTTTAAATGAACTTTCATTGCTACTACGAGTCCCCTGCCAATTACCGCGCCAGGAAGGAAAACCTTGTGAAAATCACAATTATTACAACTTCCTTCTCCGTTTCCTTTCCTAGCGCTACAACACCTCTCAAACGATTTGTTGACTCTTCTCCACCGTCGTCGCACGGGAGCCCAAGGGCAAACTTTAACGCGATTTTACTGCAAACTCCTACTGTAAACAACCCCGAAAAAAAGAGCACCGTGAAAAATTGGGAGGATGGGAATCATCATCATCGTCGACGTCGTCGTCGTCAATGGTCCCCTCGTTCGTCAAACACCTGACGGCAGCGCAAGCCAACGCATACCCAACTACTTGCATCCACCGCCGTTACCACTGCGCCGTGTGATGTGGACATAAAATTTTCGAGCGGGGTGGGAATGAGCATTTTTCCCGGTGCTCATCACAGAAGGCGGGAAAGCAGAAGCTAATTTTTATATTGCTCTTTTTATTATGTTTTCATAACGCGCACCGACACGGAAGGAAGTAGGTAGGTTATGTTTTTGAAGGAGTGCTTTATGATGGCATCACTCTCGGGCACCGCGAGGTGGTGGAAGGGCCGCATATGAACTGCTCGGTGAGGTACAGACCGGAAGGGCTCAAAGTGTCGGCTTAAAGCAGCACATCGGAATTGAGAATATTAACTGTAACAAAAGGGAAACCATGGGTTTTTGATAACGGTGTGGCGTGGTCGTGAAAATTTTTTTTTACGTAATTGTAGGCAGTCAGTGAGGGGTAATTTATGGAATCGGTCGGAGCGAATGTGGTTTTTATGGCCACGTGGGAGCAATGTTTTGCTGCTTTATTTGAATTACGTTAAAATGATATGATAAACAAACTGCTTAGGTGATTCGAAGCAGATGGTTTCGAGCGAAAGTCGAATATGATAAGTGAAAAAAGATAAGACAATAATCTTTACGCATTTCGAGGCTTGATCAATGAATATATTTTGGATGTACTGTGAGTTACATATTCGAAACACTAGAGAACATTCAAATATCGTTAGAGGACAGAAATCGGAAATTGTTAATTAGGTAAATTGGACTAAACTTTGATTGAATAAGTAAGCTTACCTTTGTAACGGCCATTCGGTCCGTTACAGTTTTGTAAATATTTTGTATAATTTAATAATTGAAATATAGAAAGTAGTTTAGTTAATAGTTTTTGTAAATAGTTTCACAAATTTATCAAATATTAGCAGTCCAGTACACCGCGTTTCAAAAGCTTTTTTTACGTTGAATTACTCTCACGCTCACAGAACGCTAAGAATGTTCTAGACCAACGTGCAAACCATGTGGCGAGCACGTGTGACTACGTCACCGATTCGGGTGGCGACCATCCACCTGGGGAAAATCCCAACAATACCCTTTGATAATTTTCGGGAAAGATCGGCAGGCAAAATGGGCTGCAATCCGAATGGATCAATTGCTTCCCGCACTTCGATCGTTAGGAGGGGAAATGCGATCTAGGGACTTCGTGAGGTCAAAATCGAAGGCCAAGAATTAAGACAATCTTGCATTTGATCTGAGGATTCTTGACTATGACTCGATCACTTTGATCTGGATTGTGGAAGAGGCAGGAGTAGTCCATTTTAGTTCGCGTCGTGAGGTGATTTTCCAGGCAAAACGTAGTGACATGGAGGCCCCTTGAACTTGCTAATTCGAGTTAAATCTCTCTCTCTTAGCTAAACGGTCAGTCGATCAAATTATTGTGCGATCAAACAAGCGTGCTACACAGAAAAAAATAATGAAAAGTAAACAACGCGTAAAGCTTGCCATGCGGAAAGTTACACTATTCTTCGCAGAAATGGCCCTCTTCCTAACAAGATTGCTTACAACTTGCATGCAATATAGACGATTCACAGCAAATATTGTATACATTTAGGCTATATCCGTTCTGAAATTACGCTAATAATGACGTTCCATTTATGTGCATGATTTTTAGCGTAAATTTCAGTGGATTTTTCTATCTGTGTACACAGAAAAAAATAATGAAAAGTAAACAACGCGTAAAGCTTGCCATGCGGAAAGTTACACTATTCTTCGCAGAAATGGCCCTCTTCCTAACAAGATTGCTTACAACTTGCATGCAATATAGACGATTCACAGCAAATATTGTATACATTTAGGCTATATCCGTTCTGAAATTACGCTAATAATGACGTTCCATTTATGTGCATGATTTTTAGCGTAAATTTCAGTGGATTTTTCTATCTGTGTAGCAGTAGGAAGTGTGCGAGTGTGGAACAAATATCAGGTAATTCACGTGCTTTACAATGTGCTTTTTGTGGGATGGTAATAGCGTGGGAAACACGTTTCGTTCCTAGATTTGTGGCAAGTGTGCGAAAGCCCGTCACCTCACCTGTTTACCAGTGACCACTCCTGTCCCCACTCTGCAGCTTCGAAGTTTCCCGGCGGTCCACTTTGCCGGAAGGGGCCGCGATCGACATTTTCGCGCCCAGGCAGGGCGAAGGCAAAGCAAGTCAGCAGCCACAGCAACCGTTTTCCCGCTGTCGGTGACGACCGAGAGCGCAGCAGCAGCAGCAAAGGAAAGTCCACATTTCGTTGACGAGACGAGGCGCCGTCGGGGGCAGCGCGTTGGGGGCAGCAGGGACAGTAGGGACAGCATGGACCATGTCCAAGGGCTTGACGACCCCTCCCCAGCTGTCTGCGAGTCAGGGAGAACTGCCTAGGGCGTGGTGGGATTTAGCAGTGGGCTCTGCTAAAATCCCTCCCAAAAAACCACAAGTGCCCGTAAGCAGACTCTATCAAAGCGACTGTGTGCCGCTTCAAAAGCACAAGCCCAGGGAGTGCCATTGGCACATCAGGATTGATCCCAGTAAGATCCTGATTATGGTATACTGGTTGCATGTTATTGGTCTTGTTTTTGGATAGTGAGATATTGTGAACGCAAGGGCTGGTAGTCTGGTTATTCTATTCTCTTAGTAAGGCCGGGTGACACCGACCTGAAACGGCGAATGGGCTAATGGCCAGGCTGTCTTCCGTCCCCTAAAACCGTGGCAGGCCTTGTGGCACGCGGTACAATCCTGTGGCTCAGCTGGTAGCTGAGTGGGAGTAGGCTCAGATGCTCCTTCCTGACTAGCGCTGATCTGGCTCTGAACACGAAAGTGTCAACCCTCGCATGGCCTCCCTGCATGCCGCAAGGTATGTATAGATAACCATGGGATCGCGAAGGCGACTACACCAACAGGATTCGACAGCAGCCGCAAGGGGACCCAACAAACATGAGTTTTCCATTAAAAATTTCAAAACGACGAAGGAAGGAGGTGAGGCGAATGGCGACAAGGAGAACCCTTTCGCCAGGCGCAGTGGCCTTGATCGGTCACCCCAAAGATCGCCGGGGAGGCGATGGCGGAGCACGTGGTGGGTCGGTAGAGGTGCCGGTGGATGTTAAGATGGACGGCCCCACTCTGACCAAAGTCATTAACTCGGTGATGACTAACCACGGTGAGGATGGAGTCCAGACGATGGAGGTGATTACGGACGTTTCGGACGTAATCATGTCCTTCCTGGACAACCGAGTGAATTATAGTAAGGACTTAAAACAGGCCGTACTAACCCTCTGCGCTCTAGTCGTGGAGGCGAAGTCGGAGTGGAAGTCCTTGCTGGAAGCCAGTAAGGAGGCGGAGCACAAGATCCGTCTTCTTACTGAAGAAAAGGAATTGGCGGTTAGCCAAGCCAAGAAGGCCTCGAAGGAGGCCGAATCGAAGATTCGGCTCCTTGCAGAAGGGAAGCAGCTGGCGGAGAACCAGACTGCAGAACTTAAACGGCGTATGGCTAACAGCGGAGCAACTCCTAAGCTTAGTAGGGTCACGCAGGAGGCGGACCTGAAAGTAGCTAATAAAGCGGCAGGACCGCAGAAAAGGTCCGAGTGGAGACCGAGAGGAAAATGGTACCTCCACCTAGGAAGATACCAGAGGACCGCCGGGAGGAAGATCTACCATGGACAAAGGTAGTGAATCCTAAAAAGGAGAAAAGAAGCCGCCAGCAGGTCGCAAGGAGTGCGACCAAGGGAAAGGATCCAGCCACCGCCAAGAAGGGTAGAGCCCGTGAGGAAAAGGGTGCGCCTTCTAGTGGGAGTGGCAAGCGGAAGGATAGAGGTGAAGCGATCATTGTCAAGGCTGACGATAAAAGCTACGCCGAAGTCCTAAAGACTATGAGAGGCACCGAGAAGCTCTCTAGTCTAGGAGGGGATGTCAACTGCATCCGAAGAACGCGCAAAGGCGAGATGATTCTCGTCTTGAAGCGGGATGCTACTCGGAAGAGTTCCGAGTATAAAAAGTTGACGGAAGAGGTCCTAAGTGACAGGGTCCAGGTTAGAGCCCTGTGCCCAGTCCTGAACATCCAGTGCAAGGGTATGGATGAAATAACCGAAGCCGGAGACCTGGTAGACGCACTGAAGGATCAGTGTAATGTCGAGATCCAGGAATCCGCGATTCGGTTACGCAAAGGCTTTGCGGGAATGCAGGTTGCCTCATTCCAAGTACCTATGGCTGAGGCCAAGAAGGTGCTGGATAAGGTAAAACTGAAGGTGGGTTGGTCGGTGTGCTCGCTGAGCACAAGCCAACCCAATCAGGCCTGCTACAGGTGCCTTGGCCACGGTCATAAGTCCTATGACTGTAAGGGACCTGACCGTAGTAAGCTGTGCCGTAGGTGCGGAGCCGAAAACCACCAGGCTCGCACCTGCCAGGCTGCACCGAGATGCCTGATCTGTCCTACGGGGCAGACAACAGGCATCTCACCGGTGCGCAGGCCTGTCCGGCCTCTAGAAGGGTCCAGACATGCAAGTAACACAGCTAAACTTGAACCACTGCGAGGCGGCCCAGCTGCTGCTACAACAGTCGGTTATCGAGTGTAAAGCTGATGTTGCCTTGCTGTCCGACCCATACCGCATCCCTGCTGGAAACGGCAGCTGGATTGCGGACAAGTCCGGTATGGTGGGAATCTGGACTTGTGGGCGCTACCCCATCCAGAAGATAATATCTTCGCCTAACGATGAGGGTTTCGTCATAGCAAAGGTAAACGGTGTTTACTTTTGTAGCTGCTACTGTCCTCCTAGATGGAGTATAGAGCAGTACACTAGGGTAGTTGATACTCTTGCGGCGAAGCTATCTGGCCTTAAACCAGTAGTTGTAGCAGGTGACTTCAATGCGTGGGCAGTGGACTGGGGTTCCCGGTTTACTAACGCTAGAGGTCATATCCTGTTAGAGTCACTAGCGGTATTGAACGTAGTTCTGCTGAACGAAGGTCAAGTGCCAACGTTCAGAGGACCGAGCGGTGATTCATGTATCGATGTCACCTTCTGCAGCGCAGGATGGACTGAAGAACCGAGATGGATGGTCTACGAGGGTCATACTTCTAGCGACCATCAGGAAGTACGTTTTATGGTCGAGTATACCCGGAGAACTACGACGAGAAGAGGTGGTGCAACGGATCCCGGATGGCGCACGTCACAGTTCAATCAAGAGCTGTTGGTGGAGGCGCTGCGCTGGGAGAGTAGGACTACAGGACTAAGCGGTAACGACCTGACGGAAGTACTTACACGTGCTTGCGACGTGGCGATGCCAAGGAAGACCCAGCCCCAGGAAATCGACAACCAGTGTACTGGTGGTCTGACACGATTGCAGATCTTCGTAGAACCTGTCTTAAAGCTAAAAGAAGGTTGCGACGTGCTAGAACAGACGCTGAGCGACTCGATAGACGAGGGGTATTCCGGACAGCGAGCAGAGCCCTGAACTACGAGATTAAATGTAGCAAGCGAGCCTGCTTCGAACAGCTGTGCAGGATGGCGGATGACACCCCGTGGGGCGATGCATACAGGATAGTGATGTCTAGGACCAATAGCACACCTCCTGAAAGATCCCCAGAGCTGTTAGCCAGTATAGTAGAGGGACTGTTTCCGACACATGAACCATCGGACTGGCCCGCTACACCGTACGAGTCAGTCGACGTGGTACCGCTAGTGACTAACGAAGAGCTTATCGTAGCCGCAAGAAAACTTAAGCTCAATAAGGCGCCAGGCCCGGATGGTATTCCAAACCTGGCCCTTAAACACGCCATTCTTGCCAATCCAGATATGTTCAGGAGCTGCCTCCAGAGATGCATGGACGAAGGAAACTTCCCAGATCGATGGAAACGGCAGAAATTGGTGCTATTACCGAAGCCTGGCAAACAGCCGGGGGATCCTTCGGCATACAGACCAATTTGCCTACTCGACACAGCTGGAAAGCTGCTAGAGAGGGTCATTCTGAATAGATTGTCGGCTTATACAGAGTGTGCTGGTGGCTTATCTAGCAACCAGTATGGCTTCCGTAAGGGCCGTTCTACCATCGAAGCAATTCGAGCGGTAACGGATACGGCCAAGATAGCGAGAGGTTTAAACAGAAGAGGTATTAGGTACTGCGCGTTGATTACACTCGATGTAAAGAACACGTTTAACAATGCTAGCTGGGCAGCAATTGCTGACTCCCTGCACCGATTGAGAGTTCCGGATTACCTGTGCAGGATACTGAAAAGCTATTTTCAGAATAGGGTGCTGTTATACGACACTGATGCCGGTCGAAAGTCGATCGTAGTGTCAGCGGGTGTTCCACAGGGATCGATCCTCGGACCGGTTCTGTGGAATATTATGTACGATGGAGTATTACGCCTAAGTCTCCCGGCCGGAGTGAAGATAGAAGGCTTCGCGGATGACGTAATGCTAGAAGTAGCAGGTGACACTCTCGACGAAGTTAGATTGAAGGCTTCATACGCGATTGGCAGAGTGGAGGAATGGCTCAACTCGAGGCGGTTGTCCCTTGCACATCACAAGACGGAAGTCGTGGTAGTGCATAACCGTCATGGACTGCAACAGGCGAGGATAAGAGTAGGGACCTGCACAGTTAACTCCGTGAGGTCTCTCAAGCATCTGGGCGTGATGATCGATGATAAGCTCAATTTTACGAGCCACGTCGATTATGCATGTCAGCGGGCTTCATTGGCGATAAAATCTTTATCACGAATGATGTCCAACAGATCGGCGGTGCATAGTCAAGTGCGTAGGCTGATAGCTGGCGTAGCATTGTCTATCATCCGTTATGGCGTGCCGGCATGGGCCGTAGCACTAAAAGCCGAGTACAATGTAAAGAAATTGATCAGAGTACACCGGCTGATGTGCTTACGTGTCGCGAGCGCATATCGCACCATATCATATGAGGCGGTGTGCGTTATAGCTGGAATGATGCCGATCGACACACTCCTAGAGGAGGATGTGGAGTGCTACAACGAAAGGGACTCGGTGCAAGTGCGACGTGTCAAGAGAGCAGCTTCGTTGCTCAAATGGCAAAGAGCATGGGACACCGCAGTCAAAGGTCGTTGGACCCACAGACTGATTCCAGATGTGTCCAACTGGGTCGATAGGAAGCATGGTCAAGTCAACTTCCACCTAACACAGGTGTTGTCTGAACATGGCTGCTTTAAGAAATTCCTACACAGGTTTGGCTTCGCAGATTCTGCGGAGTGTCCTGAATGTGTAGGTGAGGTAGAATCGGCAGAGCATGTGATGTTCGCATGCCCGCGATTCGAGGTAGAACGCAATACCATGCTGCTTATTAGTGGTATGGATACAACCCCGGACAACCTCGTCGAGAGGATGTGCCGGGAAGAAGCTATATGGAATGCGGTGAACACAGCATCTCAACAGATCATGTCGAAACTGCAGCGGTGGTGGCGTCTTGAACAAAACCAACGAGTGCAGTAAGGGCACCTGTGATGCAGTGAACACCTTGCTCACCCCGACAACCAACATGTCGCGGGTGGGCTGCGGGACCTCAGTATGTAGATATAGAGGTCATTGCGGTTCACGCGCGGTGGTTGTTGTCGGGGTGCTCGTCTCCAACGTGAGATTATGATACGGACCGTTAGGTTACTATCATAGCTTGCGATCGACGGGTGGTGAGGTAGCCACCCTTGAAGTCGATGTTGTGTGTATTGACGTCAAGTGCGTTAGCATAGGCGTGAGCGTTCTCAATAGTCCCCCCCTGATGTATTGCTTAATTGCGGGCCGGGGGTACGGACTGGCGAAAGGGTTTTGGTTTTAGTGGGTCGGGTAAGAGTTACATGACATACCCATCCCCACACTACCTGAGTACCTCCTCAGGTGTCTGGTTGCAGATTTCCGTTTACCCTTGCTCAAGAAAAAAAAAAAAAAAAAAAAAAAAAAAAGACGAGGCGCCGTCGGCGCATGAAGTAGTTCCGTAGCGTAGTAGAAGAAGGAACCGCAACAGAGCGCGCACCGCGACCGCGGTGTGAGAGACCGGCATCGTTTAGATGAGCCGTAGGTAAGCGTCACCTTCTCCCCGTAAGCACATGGCAAGCGTCGCCATCTCCGTCCGTGGAGCACGTGCGTAGGTGTCGTCCGCTCTCCCGGCCGCCTGCGGCACCGCACCGTTCGTCGACCGGTCAACAGCTTCGTCCGGCAAGCAACCAACAGCAGCGTCCCCGTCGTGGAGAACAACGCCGATAGAGATGTCGCAAATTAATCGATTACTTCGATTAATCGATTCATCGTTGTGATAATCGATTAATTTTGAATCGATTATTACCCAACGATAAATCGATTCAATAATCGAGATGAATCGTGAGTAATCGATTAGTTACTAATCGATTAATCAGAATTTGACGACATCATAAGGATGTCGAAAATTTATTGATTATTTCGATTAATCGATTCATCGTTGTGATAATCGATTAATTTTGAATCGATTACTATACAATGATTAATCGATTCAATAATCGACAAGAATCAAGAGTAATCGATTAGTAACTAATCGATTAATCGGGATTTTACGACATCTCTAAACGCCGACAAAAGTGATGGTCCGTAAGTAAACGCATGCTTGCAAATTGGAATCGCCCAAGCGCGCTTGGTGAAGAATATCTTTTTTGGATTTGCCGGCTCCCAGTTTCCATTGGTGATGCTACTTTTTGACTACTTTTTGATTTAGCCGATCCGACAGAAAGTGAATGCCCACACCGCACAATAGCACGTGATAGAAGGTAGCAAGATTGATAGTGTATAATATGAAAGTAGTCAGAAGCGAACAGAATTAGATGAGAAGAGAGCGAGAGAGAGAGAGTTTTGAATGGATAGTATGTAGGCCTACCAAATAAAGTAAAGAAATTGAACTGCGAATATATTGTTGGATGGTTGAATTGTAATAAATGCACAGGTACCACAGACAAATCGACTTGTCGCTTTAAATGAACGAGAAGAGGTAATGTAGAGGAGGTTTTTATGTCACTCGGTATCGTTTTTTAGTAGTTTTTCTTTGAGATTGTTTTGCTGGGGAGGTTGGCCCTGAATCCAACCGACGGACACTCTCCATTTTTTTCCGATTTTGGGTCGGGGTGAGCAGTTTATAGCCAACCGATGATGAAAACAACTGTAAGCGGATATTCTGCTTTCGACTAGGTTGTCTTTGTTCTTATTAACGATCGATCGTGTTTTGAATGGGAAGTAATTTTCTTTGGAATCCCTATAGCCTGTCGATCTTCGCGCTTTCCTTCCATTATTGGAAAATAATAACCCTTTCCCCTGAAAGGTCTTAGGTCGGGCAACCCTAGAACAGGTGGATGGTCTCCATTAGGAGTGGCGCTCAAACCATCCGCTAATCCTTTCGGAAGGAGCGGCTGGATCGTACGGTTATACCTTAAGCCTTTTCGAAAAAATATAAGAATATCTGTCTTAATGCTTTTCAAAAAGCCAAGGGGATTAGAACTAAAAAATATATAAAATGGAATAAAAATAAGCAACGGTATGGGTCGATGTGTTTTGGAAATATAATTCCACCTTCTTCTTCTTCTTCTTATTGGTATTACATCCCCACACTGGGACAGAGCCGCCTCGCAGCTTAGTGTTCATCAAGCACTTCCACAGTTATTAACTGCGAGGTTTCTAAGCCAGGTTACCATTTTTGCATTCGTATATCATGAAGCTAACACGATGATACTTTTATGCCCAGGGAAGTCGAGACAATTTCCAATCCGAAAATTGTCTAGACCGGCACCGGGAATCGAACCCAGCCACCCTCAGCATGGTCTTGCTTTGTAGCCACGCGTCTTACCGCACGGCTAAGGAGGGCCCCACAATCGCACCACTTGGTTGTAACTTTGTAGATTCGAATTTCGATCTCAACAGAATGATCGTCTTAAGTGTCTCATAAGTCGAGTCAAGTGCGACGTGCGACGGAGCTAAATTTGGCATGTGAAGGTTTTTGAGGGCAAAAAATGTTGGTGGTTCGTTACTCATCCTCCTTCTGGTGTAGTAAAGTGCATCGGTAAAAGCTAGTTATACATAAATTGACATCTTTTGACTTAAAACTCAGAGGGGTCATATTTTTTCAAAATCGCGAGAATCATTGTCCGAAAATGATAATACTGACTTTCTACAATGTTATAAATCGACCAAAAAATTAATGAACATGGCTTTTTCAACTTCATCTATCAAAACATACCTATACAGTCAAGCTTTGTTTCAAATGCCGAACAAACATTTTAAATAAACTCAAATACGGTACACGTTGGTTCATATTGATTCGTAACTAGGAGTTCTTTAAAAATATAATCAATTGAAGTGTGTAGATAGCTTTTTTCCGGGAAAATCCTCTTATTATAACAATCTAATATACATAGAATTAGGAACATGTTGGAAACAGAATATGAATCACATATGTATCATTTCTAACTGTTGTATCAGAGGTCCTGCCCTCAGTTCGCAAATTATAAAATCAGGTACAAAAAATCACTCACCTTTGCTGGTCGGCTGCTGTTTTTGCAATTCCTGCAAAGAGGTAAATAAAACTATTTTAATAAGGCCAATATAAATACTAAATTTATTAAAAATGATATGAAGTGAAGTAAATGATAATGTGAAGTAAAAGTTAATAATTGGGATAATTATTTTTATTATCATTCAAGGGGAACGGTTCGGCCCTTCGTCAAATAGCTCCCATTTCCATTTCATCAAAAACAAAGCAATGAAAAGGTATTTGATTTGTTATTTATTTTTGTGATTTCTTTCAGCAGTAAGCACGCATGTTACCAAAATGAAGCGACAAGATTGGTGTTGTATAGTATTGAAATTCAAATCAAACAGATTCCGTTCAGAATCCTAAACAGACACTTCAGAATTCCAAATGAATTCCGAAAGGATTCTGCTCTGAATCTCGACCGGAATTCTGTTCAGAATTACGAGCAGCTTCCTTTCGATTCTCAAACGGATTCTATATAAAATTCCGAATGTATTCTGTTCAGACCCGCGAACTGATTTCTTTCAGAATTTCGATCTCAAACGGTCATATGATCATATAGAAAATCAGCATTGATCTTCTGCCAACTGGGCCGAGGTGAACCGGCCAAGGGCCGAAAACCTCACTTATAAAGATAATAATAAATGCTCTGGCTATAAAACAATTTCCCGTTTTAACACCCAAAAGGCCAAGCTCTTTGAGAAAGCGATTTTTGATTTTGAAAAAATCATAACTTTTTTATTTTTTGTCCAATTTTGATGAAATTTTGACACAAGGTCCAATTTTTATTCTAGTTTTGGCTGCATACTGAGTTTTTTGGAATTTCTGGATGGTTCCGGAATTATTCCAGATTCCCTTGGGGTACCAGCAAACTGGTGTTTGGGGTATTTCGCCAGTTACTCAATTTTTCTCCATGGAACCCATATCAAACAGTATAAAACAATATTGCCACACTAATAACGAGTCTCATAGCGATTTTTCCAAAAGTAAGTCTTCCATACGGACATCCCCAGGAAGCTTCCAAATGTCCCCAGGGAACCTGTAATGGGGACAATTTCGATTTTGCTCCGAAACATGTCGTGTGACGGCTCTTTCTTCACAATTTTTCATGAATATACTCGCCGTTGTTATAAAAGTGGTCTATGGTCAATTTGGCCACTCTTGTGACGCCCGGAATGCCCCAGGAACCTGTAAAGGGACAATTTCGGTTTTGCTCAGAAACATGTCGTGTGACGACTCTTTCTTCACAATTTGTTATGAATATACTCGCTGTTGTTATGAAAGTGGTCTATGGTCAGTTTGGCCGCTCTTGTGACGCCCGGAATGCCCCCAGGGAACCTGTAAAGGGGACAATTTCGATTTTGCTCCGAAACATGTCGTGCGACGGCTCTTTCTTCACAATTTTTCATGAATATACTCGCTGTTGTTATAAAAGTGGTCTATGGTCAATTTGGCCACTCTTGTGACGCCCGGAATGCCCCCAGGGAACCTGTAAAGGGGACAATTTCGATTTTGCTCCAAAACATGTCGTGTGACGGCTCTTTCTTCACAATGTTTCATGAATATACTCGCTGTTGTTATCAAAGTGGTCTATGGTCAATTTTGCCACTCTTGTGACGCCCGGAATGCCCCCAGGGAACCTGTAAAGGGGACAATTTCGATTTTGCTCAGAAACATGTCGCGTGACGACTCTTTCATCACAATTTTTCACAAATATACTCGTTGTTGTTATAAAAGTGGTCTATGGTCAATTTGGCCACTCTTGTGACGCCCGAAATGCCCCCAGGGAACCTGTAAAGGGGACAATTTCGATTTTGCTCCGAAACATGTCGTGCGACGGCTCTTTCTTCACAATTTTTCATGAATATACTCGCTGTTGTTATAAAAGTGGTCTATGGTCAATTTGGCCACTCTTGTGACGCCCGGAATGCCCCCAGGGAACCTGTAAAGGGGACAATTTCGATTTTGCTCCAAAACATGTCGTGTGACGGCTCTTTCTTCACAATTTTTCATGAATATACTCGCTGTTGTTATAAAAGTGGTCTATGGCCAGTTTGGCCACTCTTGTGACGCCCGTAATGCCCTTAGGAAACCTATAAAAGGGGCAATTTCGATTTTGCTCCGAAACATGTCGTGTGACGACTCTTACTTCACAATTTTTCATGAATATACTCGCTGTTGTTATAAAAGTGGTCGAGGGACGATAATTGGTATCACTCCTTGCAGCAGCTTACGTATTTGTGTATAGCATTAACCTATCAATCATCTCCTCGTCGAAAAACTCCACAAATTCTTTTTAGGTGAACTTATTTTACTTAAACTTAGATTGAAACTTTTGTCACGTTTTTGCATCATTTTTACGAACTTTGAAAAGTCGCTTTGTTGACCACTTAAAATCTCTTGATTTGTTAAAAATGTCGTTTCATCCTCTTCGTATGCAAACGGATGCTCTTCAAAAAGCTCTTCGTCGCTGTTCAGATCACAGACGAATTCGTCGAAATCAGAATGCACGTTGACTAGATCCGTCTCCAATGAGCTCTACATTTTTACAACAGGTCAATCTCAATATCGCTTGACAACTGGATTTGAAAATTTTATCGATACGAAGAAAAGTAAGATTTAAAATTCAGATAAAAACAAGCCCTTTTGCATCTATATACTGTCGCAACCGGCTTCTATTTGCAAAAGGCTGTAAATGATATATCACCGAATACTTTGTGTTTCATCGATGCCCACATAATACAATACAATGGGATTATAGAATTCCAAGAATTTTGACGATGACAGTCATTGATTTTGATGCGGCACCAGTCAAAAGAGGAACAAATAGAAACAGGCTATAATTCACGCTTGACATCGTGAGTATATATGAAAGCAAGTAGAATTACGGTATTCGTTAGAATGTTTAGAGTAAAATCACAGCCAATGGCTGATTATTTCATAGTTACAAGTGATGGGAGTTTTGAATAAGTAATGAAGCATTCTGTCATTTCTACCTGATATTCCGTATATTGTCCCTTACGATATCCTACTAGCCCTTCGCTGCTTGCAGTAGCCTCGGAGTAATCTAAATGTGCACACATAGAAATAGTTTAAAGAACTAGTGAAGTTGTCTTGAAGTCGGAGGAAAAGTAAATTTTCAACCAGGACTTAGGAGCTGTTCACAAATTACGTAACGCAAAAATCCGAGTTTTTTACCCCCTCCCTCCCCCTCGTAACATAATTTTGGTACCCCCTCCCTCCCCCACTTAACGCGTAACTGTAAAAATTTTAAAGGCAGATTTTTTTCCTTCTCTGAAGCATTTGGGTTTTGGTATTTTTTGAACACTGTTAGAATAGGGACGGCACATGATCAAAAATCAAGGATATCAAGAATGCAGCTAGTAGAAACGAAAATAGAATTTGCGATCATAACCATTTAGATAGTTTTGTGGAATTGTGGTGTCGAGAAATACAACGTCCTTTTAGTATTTTTACACATATCAGTCCCGCTATGTCATGTCGTCAATATACGATAACGATAAACAGCAATTACTTCAATCAGTGATTAAAAAATAGACATTCAAATAAATTTTTATTCGCGTTATGCGTAACATTTGGTAGCACCCACCCTCTCTCCCACCTTTTAGTGTAACAAAGTATAACGCAAGTTGGACCTACACCCCCCCCCCAAAAGCATTACGCAATTTGAGAACAGATCCTTACTGGGGAATCTGAGAAGCAGAATTATGATGTTTCAGATATTCAAGAAAAAAAACAGAACTGTGTGAAAGTTTATTGAAAATAATGATGGCATTCATACATACATTTTTTTTTCCCTTAGCACGGTAATCACTTTGACGTAGTGTGTTACGGTTTACGATATATCGTATTTAGTCCTCGTTAGAAACAGCAGTCTCAGAAATAAAACATAATTAATGTTACTCTGCAGATAATTGAAAGACTCGAATTTCGAATCCCGTTGGAGGATAAACTGCTTGCAACGGAAGCACCTTTTCAAGCAATTAGTAAAAAAAAACTCGATGTCCGTATCCGCTGAACTGACCGCTGGAAAAGCGAGTTGGGGGTACGTACTAACTTTTCATGAACTTGAACATATTATCACAGCATTTGTTTTTCAGTCTATGTTACATATTACAGAATATTGTGTATTGGGACAACATATTTTATACCTGTGAGTCTTTTTCAAATAAATTATCTACTTGTAAGGACATTATTTCTACAGGTTGTATCGCCTTAGCTGATTTTTAGTCTATAGCTGGAAGGTTCGAATAAAATCGATTTGTCGAGTATCGCGTATTTGTGCGCCCTCATGCAGCATGAAAAGATAAATCTTAAGAGCGAGAAATTTTTGAAAACTAAGTAACTGCAAAATATTTTTGCTCATGGGAATATTTTCAAAATACCCCTTTACTCGCTTGAGATCAAAAAGACGACTCTTTCAGCAGCACCCAGGTCTATAGTACATTTTTTTCAGTAGCAGACTTGACACGAGAAATTGTTTTTTTCGCCATAGCACCTTTCGCCTCAGTTGACGACATGTTTCGGAGCAAGATCGAAATTGTCCCATTTAAATGTTCCTTGAGAGCATTCCGGGTGTCCCAAGAGTGGCCAAACTGTCCAATGACCATTTTTGTAAGAACAGCGAGTATATTCATGAAAAATTGTGAAGAAAGAGTCGTCGCGTGTTATATTTCGGAGTAAAATCGAAATTGTCCCCTTTACAGGTTTCATGGGTGTATTCCGGGCGTCACAAGAGTGGCCAAACTGACCATAGACAACTTTTATAACAACAGCGAGTATATTCTTGAAAAATTGTGAAGAAAGAGCAGTCGCACGACATGTTTCGGAGCAAAATCGAAATTGTCCTCTTTACAGGTTCCCTGGGGGCATTCCGGGCGTCACGAGAGCGGTCAAACTGACCAATGTCCACTTTTATAACAACAGCGAGTATATGCATGAAAAAGTGTGAGGAAAGAGCCGTCACACGACATGTTTTGGAGCAAAATCGAAATTGTCCCTTTACAGGTTCCTTGGGGCACTCCGGGCGTCACGAGAGCGGTCAAACTGACCAATGGCCACTTTTATAACAACAGCGAGTATATTCATGAAAAATTGTGAAGAAAGAGCCGTCGCACGACATGTTTCGGAGCAAAATCGAAATTGTCCCCTTTACATGTTCCCTGGGGGCATTCCGGGCGTCACAAGAGTGGCCAAACTGACCAGAGACCACTTTTATTACACAGCGAGTATATTCATGAGAAATTGTGAAGAAATAGCCGTCGCACGACATGTTTCTGAGCAAAACCGAAATTATCCCCTTTACAGGTTCCCTGGGGACATTCCGGGCGTCACAAAAGTGGCCAAACTGACCATAGACCACTTTTATAACAACAGCGAGTATATTCATGAAAAATTGTGAAGAAAGAGCCGTCGCACGACATGTTTTGGAGAAAAATCGAAATTGTCCCCATTACAGGTTCCCTGGGGACATTTGGAAGCTTCCTGGGGATGTCCGTATGGAAGACTTACTTTCGGAAAAATCGCTATGAGACTCGTTATTAGTGTGGCAATATTGTTTTATACTGTTTGATATGGGTTCCATGGAGAAAAATTGAGTAACTGGCGAAATACCCCAAACACCAGTTTGCTGGTACCCCAAGGGAATCTGGAATAATTCCGGAACCATCCAGAAATTCCGAAAAACTCAGTGTGCAGCCAAAACTAGAATAAAAATTGGACCTTGTGTCAAAATTTCATCAAGATTGGACAAAAAATAAAATAGTTATGATTTTTTCAAAATCAAAAATCGCTTTCTCAAAGAGCTTGGCCTTTTGGGTGTTAAGATCGCCATTACAAAAACGGTACTATAGATTAATAGTTAGCTACGGTGATAAAACCTGTAGAATGAAAAAACAAATGTTGCAAACATACTGCGGCCCACTTCAACAGCTCAAAATTAATGTGCGGCCTTTAATAGTAGGTAGCTGGGGATCACTGATCTAGAAAATTATAATTTATTATGTTTAATTATTTATATTATTTAATTATTATTTATTTAATTATTTATTATAATTATTTATGTTTAATGATATCATAATCATCATGATGATAGGGTTCAGGTATACACTTGTGCTCCTAGAGAGTTTGAATGTTTATGTTTTTCGGTATAAAACAGCCTTTTCCTTTCAGCCATGATTCGGTAATGGTAGTATGGAGCAGCAGCAACGAAGAAGGATAGTTTATTAAGGTAACGTCCAACGGTACCTACAGGGTGGCGTGAAGCTGAAGACATCACGTGGTTCCGGCTTTCCAGTAAAGCTGTTTTTGGTAGGTATGTGATTGTTGGTAGGTAATTGATCCAAAGTTATTCAAACCGAAAGCCATTTGGCCGATTGTCACTTGGCCAAATAACACGTTATGCCAAAATACACTTATCCAAATTCCATTTGACAGAAACGGGTTTTTTTTTCTTCCTAAACAATGGAGGGGGAATCTGCTCAACAGACATCCTGGGTTGACCAGGAAGTGCTGGGTTAGGGGCCACCTCCAATGAGGGAGGCAGGGCTGCATCCCCGACCAGCTAAACCGTTTCCATTGCCGCCAAGCCCATCGTCCCTTCGGTACAACCAGAAAGTAATGCTTCAAAGGGGGGCCAGTGCATGACGCACCCTCGAGGTTAGCTGCGTGTCCTTGCAGCATCGAACATCGTGACTCGCTTTTTTAGAAGAACACCATGGTATCGTGCCAGCGCATTGCCGGCTTTCCAGGTGGCCTTACCACGCCCTATGTCCTCGGAAGGTGGGCAGGGTCGACTTCGCGCCTGCTTCCCTCTGCACGACTGGTATCAAGAATGATGATGCCGCGTGCACCCCAAATTGACCTTTCTGCGATAGGGCCTATTCGCCAGCACACAGAGAGACTTGCCGACGCGAAGCCTACGCCTGCCCCAGCCTTGACGAGGACCCCTTTCCGTCCTCGGGCTCGGAACCCGCCCGGTTGACCGACGCCACGAAAGCGACGATACCATGTTGTTCTTCGCGCGGCCACTTGTTCGATAAAAGGATCGAGTTCGACCACAGAGCATGACCACCGGTATGACCCATGAAGCCGACTCCGATCCCTTGGACCACCTCTTATTTGCGCCTGAACTAGCCATCCTTGAGTCCACGCGCCACCTTCTGTGTAGCTCCGAGACGATTTGGGCGATAGCCGATAAAACGGCGTTCCAGCCAACTTCGTCTTTACACATCCTCCGAACTAGGTTGTCCGGGGTAGTGTCCAGACCACATGTGGCAAGCATGTGGTCACGCATTGCGCGAAAACGTGAGCACACGAACAACACGTGTTCCGCCGTTTCCTCTAAACCTGCGCACACCAAACACTCGGGCGAAGCCGAGCAAGCCAGCTGCTTTACCTGCACTTTGATTTTGCAGCACGCTTAAACGCCGGGCACATCGAGCCCCCATGGGTGCTTGCTGTTCACAGCTTTGCTGGAACAAATCAAACAATTGGGAGGGTTCGTGCAGCATTGTGCCTCATGTCCCTCCAATCCGCAGCGTCGGCAGAGATTGCTTCTGTCAGGGCCTTTGCAGTCCCATTGCTTGTGCCCCGGTTCCAGGCACTTGAAGCAAACTTCGGGTTGCTCGTATATGCGCACAGGGCATACCGACCATCCCACCTTGACGCTCCCTAACTTGACTACCTTGGAGGTGTCCGCTGCAGATAGCCGAACCAATGCTACCTGCGTCCCTGCCGGACCTTTCCGTAGCCGAACGGCTGCGGTGGGCGTCTCCACTTCACACTGTCGCCGCAGTGCCGTGACGAGCTCTTCGACTTCAGTGATCTCGTCCAGGTCTTTAACCCTTAGATTCACCTCCGTCGTGAGTGCCCTCACCTTGACCGTCTCGCCTAGGACCTCCTCCGCCAACTTCTTGTAGGCGGCGCCCTTTGCGAGACGCCCCGCTTCAGCTCGAGTATCATCTCGCCCATCCGGGTACGTCTTATTCGACGTACGTCGGCGCCGAGTTCACCGAGCTTGACGTCACTCCTCATCGCCTTCAAAACATCCGAGTACTTAGCCTCGTCCGCCGTGATGACTAGGGCATCGCCCCTGGAGCGATTGGCGCCTACCCTAGACTTCTTGCTACCCTCATTCGCCTGGGCCTTCTTTTCGGCCCTTGACGTCTTCGGTTTCCTCTCGTTCTTGACCAGGGTCCAGGAGGCGTCATTCCCCTCTATTTCCCTGGTCTGGTGCGGCTGAGAAATTTCAGCCTGCCGTAACCCCTTACCACCGTCTTGCCTGAGTGGACGGACCTTTCCAGGTCCTTCCTCCCCGGTTTTGGAGGTACCTGACCGGGGTTCAGCTTCCCAGCCCCACTACCCTTGTTCGGGTAGTAACCCTCCGCGTTTTGGAGCGGCCCCCAGGGAGCTCATCCCTGGAGACTGTCTCCCCGTTTTGTGTCTGCTCCGTTGGAGTAGTCACCCCGACGTACCCGCAAATACTTGAGCCTCAGTCCGGGTAGACTTTGGCACCACCGTCTTAGCTGGCACGCCTTCGGTCGACTCGACCTTGCCCGAGTCCGCGAACCCTTAGGCCTCAGTCTGGGTAGACCTCGACTCCACCGATTTCACAGGTTTGCACTTGGCCGTCCCTACCGCCCTCTCCAGCTTGGCGTCCAGCATCGACTTTCGAAGTTTCTGCAAGCTCCTCTTGAGGTCCTTGCTGATATTATGCTCCGATGACGCAAAGTCGATGATGGCGTCCAGCTGTTCCGTCGCCACCTCGAAGGCCGAAAGCCCATCGCGTTTGCGGTTCATCGCCTTCACAAGCCATGGGCCGTCAATAACCCCTTCCGGCGTTTTTATAGCCGAGAGGAAGGTTGAGTGACCCACGCTGGCGCTGCGCACTGAGCTGCCGACTATTGCCTCTGGCCTCCTAGGCGGAGACCTGAACAATCCACCTCTTGCGAAGGGGTTGTCGCCTACACTACTACCACTAATTGAAGAATTAACTTGTTTTCCCATTTTGGTCCCACGAGTTGCTCGGGAAAAGAGGTCCACCACGCCAGAGCCCAGCATAACGCGGTAAGGGACAATTACTGTGGAGGGTGCCCAGGTACCCCACAGGCTCCGTTAAAGGCCTAGCTTATTATTTCACCCCCCTGGCCATGCATCCCCTCGGCACGGGTCGCTTGACGCCTTGGGATTAGGGGTTAGGGATGATGGTCCCGGTCTAACTCGCAGTGACCATGGGGAGGGGTCGTCAAGCCCTTGGACAAAGTCCCTGCTGCCCCGTGACAGAAACGGGTTTATGAATGAAAAGGGACATTTGGCCAAAAATATCATTTGGTCATAGGGATCATTCGGCTGAAAATGTCGAACGCTAATAAAAATTTACACATTTTGAATGGCAAAATAAAAAATAACGTTTATGCATGCATCTATACTATCCTACTAACTAACTATTTATAACTATCGGAAAATCCAAACAAAGGTCATTAGTCAAATAAAGGCTTATGTAATTATATAATCATTATTTGGGACACACAATTAAAATTTATATGTACCACACATAAATGTAATGATTGGATGTTTGTCAGTGTTTGGTCGAAAACGTCGTTTGGCCGAAAATGCAGAAAAGCAAGCAAAAGCAAAAAAACCTCGAAAAAACTACTTCTATTTCTGCTCAATATAAACCAATTTGTTCTATTTCATTTTTAGTTGAATTTATCTCTAAAACATTTGTTAAGGATACCGTAGTTAAAAAAAAATAATCACTGTATTTGTCACAGTTTTGATTCAATATCGGGAAAGCCTAATTGTAAAGTTTCATCCTTCAAAACAGTTTATTACAGCATCTTGAAATATGATTATTATTAATTATCATGTGTAAGCATTCACAAACTGAGTTGGTGGTGAGTTGACCAGAAAAAAAAATTTGTGAAATGATACCCCTTGATGAATGCAACATACTTGCCGAACAAACTATGCCATTTAAAACACGATTTCATACCGAAAAACCTTTTTTTGGCTGGCTGGCTCGTCTCGAAAACCGAAAAAGCTGACGGTCACGTTTTTCGGGATTAATTTCTGTACATATGGCCGAAAATGTCCTTTAGGCGAATGAATCATTTGAGCGTGAATTTCGTTTGTAAAACGAGTTATATGGCCAAAAATAAGATAAGTGTGAAGCGATTAATGATAATTAACCTTTTGTCTGTGCTCTAGAGTCAACATAACCCCAGGCCACTTTGAAAGGCTGCCATTTTTTTAGTTTTCAACCGATTCTCCTAATTTTAGGTAGCCGAGTTCTGCCCTCTAGGTGCAAATTTGCTTGAAATATCTTGAAAATAAGCTGGGGTCAAATTGAAATTGTTAAAACTTTTTTATTGTTTGGCTAATTTTGGATTTTTTGGGCTCTCTCGAAAGATAATCCAATCATTCTTCAGGTCGTAGCCAAAGATTGTCTATAGGTGGGCGGGGACTTCGCAAGGAGGGATTTTCGTAAAAAAGGGAACAAAAACAGTTATTTTTTATGCTTATTTTACTTATATCTGAAAATCCTACCAATTTTGAACTGCACCTTTTCAAAAAAGGTTATGCGAGAAGGCGTGTGCTTTGACATGAGCTATTGATTAGTTTAGAATTCGGCCGCTAGGAGGTGGTATATATGCATTCATTATTTTAGGCTATTCAAGATATTTCGATATATGTAATTTTTTACATTGTAAATATTTTTATCGAACAAATTTGAAGTTTTTAAAGATGACGTCTTTAACAAAGTTCGTTTGGTGGGAATGAAATGGAATGTGACAAAGAAATAATTAGGAAATTTACAAATAGACGGCGCTAGTGTTCTTGCAATATTCTTGCATGTTTGAAATATTGCTTTAGCTTGAGATCCCTCGTACCTACGCCCAAATTGTATTAGGCAATATTGTTAATAGGATAACCCGGAGTACGAAGCTGTGCTCAATATGATGAGCACTTCTTCCAAGATTCGGCGCTAGTGAGCTGTTATATTTGACTATTCTGTTCCATCTGAGATCTGATGTACTTTGGTTCGTAGCATTTTTTGAAAACATGAATATTGTGGTAGAGTCCACCAAAAGCTTTCTTTGTGTTCAACCTTCTCCAGTAATGCAAATAATAAAAAGCGTTCACAGAATAGGTCATACAAGAAAACCCTGGAGTTAAGGCCTTTGTGCCTACACGCTAAACCAAAGATCAGCCAATTTGCCGAATATTTACAATATGGAAAATTCCATACCTATATCGGAATATGTTGAGTAGCATAAAATAATGAATTCAAATATACCAACACCTAGCGGCCAAGTTTTAAACTAATCAATGCGTCATGTCAAAGCACACGCCTTCCTGCATAACCTTTTTGAAAAGGTGCAGTTCAAAATGGGTAGGATGGGATTTCAGCTATAAGTATAATAAGCATAAAAAACACTGTTTTTTATAGTCAATCTTTGGTTACGAGCTAAAAGATGATTAAATTATCTTTCGAAAGAGCCCAGAAAATACAAAATTAGGCAAACAATAAAAAAGTTATAGCAATTTCAATTTGGGGTCAATTTGACCCCAGAGCACAGACAACGCAAGTTTTTTTGAGCACAGACAGAAGGTTAAGAAATAAATAATTAGATCGGAGAAATCTCGCTTAACTTTTCAAAAGGACCTAAGTAACATTTTTTTCATGAATTAATTTGAATAGCGCAATCAACATAACAACATGAAAGCTATTGATTGCGCTATTCAAATTAATTCATGAAAAAAATGTTACTTAGGTCCTTTTGAAAAGTTAAGCGAGAAATAAGAAATGAACAATGATGAGTGAAAAGTGAGAATCCTCACTGTGAAGTCTCATATCTCAATTCTTATTTCTCACTTCTCGCTTCCCACGTCTAACTGTTCAAAATGATAAGTGAGGAATAAAGAGTGAGAGGTGAGAAGGGAGGTTACTCACTGCTCATTTCTCGTCAAACATTTTACATTTCTAACTTCGCACTTCTTTTTTTTTACATTCAGAAGTGAAGTAAGAAACGTGAGATAAGGAGTGAAGAGTGCAAAATGAGACGTCGAACTTCTTATTTCGCACTTGTCTTTGCTCACTCCTCATTTCTCAATTTTTAATTTGCACTTATCACTTTTCACCAGAGATGCATCCTGAACAGAACATGAGCCAAGAGCGTGCCTTGGTGTGCTTAGTTTTGTACTCTGAACACTGTTCAGTGTGTACTGGGTTGGCACGCAAGCAAAATGATCATGGTAACTAATGTCGAACTCGTTTTAAAAAAGTTCCAACCTAGGTTGGAACCAGTTCCAACCTAACTGCGTTTTTTTATTCACTTAGATTAAAACTAGGTTCGCACTAGTTCAAACCCCAAAGCTGTCGGGTTCGCATTGTGTTGTTCCACCCGAAATCACTCGAAATCCGTTTTACGGGTTTTTTTTTCTTCCCTGTGATGTTTGTCTGCATTTGCATTATATTTAAATTGCGCTAGGACTTTTTTCAGTAATCCCAGGAGAATTAGTATTGAACAGAAATATTATGGGCCTTCGAAAATTCATTTGCAATTTGTTCGAAAATTCCCCCATTAATAATTTATTTAAGTAGTTCTTCAAAAAATCATATGGAAATTCTTCAAAGAATTCGCATAATTATTCCAGGTATTCTTCCTTGAAGTCATGTATGCATTCCATTGCGAATTCTTCCAGGAATGCATTAGATCAATATTTCAGGAATTCCTTCATATTTTTTCCGAAAATTCATCTGGAAATTCCTCCAAGAGTTCCTACGAAATTTCTTCCAACAATTTCTCTGTTCCTCCAGAAATTCCTTTGAAAGTTCCTCCATAAATTCCTCCGGAAGTCATTTAAGAGATTTCTCCGGAAATACCTACAGAAATTCCACCCGAAGTCCATACAGCAATTCCTCCGGTAGTCCCTTCAAGAATTTCTTGGGAAGTGGAATTTCTCTGAAAGTTCGTCCTAGAATTCCTCTGAAAATTCTTCCAGAAATTCCTTCGGAAATACCGGAGTTCCAGAAGTCTTTCAAGAAATTCCTCCGAAAGTTCCTTCCGAAATTCCTCCGAAAGTTTCTCCGGAATTTCCTCCAGAATTCCTCTAGAGGTTCTTTCAGAAAATCCTCCAGAAATACCTCCGAAAGTCCTTCCAGAAATTCCTCCAGGAATTCCTTCGAAAGTTCCTTTATAAATTCGTCCGCAAGTTCTTCCAGGAATTCCTAGGAATTCCTCCAGAAGTTCCTGCAGGAATTCCTCCAGAAATACCTCCGAAAGTCCCTCCAGAAATTCCTCCACGAATTCTTTCGGAAGTTCCGTTATAAATTCGTCCGCAAGTTCCTCCAGGAATTCCTCCGGAAGTTCCTCCAGGAATTCATTCGGAAGTTCCTTCAGGAATTCCTCCGGAAGTTCCTCCAGGAATTCCTCCGGAAGTTTCTCCAAAAATTCCCCCGGAAGTTCCTCCAGAAATTCCTCCGGAAGTTCCTCCAGGTTCTTCCTACTCTTGGAAGAACTTCCGGAGGAATTCCTGGAGAGACTACCGGAGGAATTCCTGGAGGAACTCTCGGAGGAATTTCTGGAGGAACTTCCGGAGATTTCCGGAGGAACTTCCGGAAGGAATTCCTGGAAGAACTTCTGGAGGAGTTTCTGGAGGAACTTCCAGAGGAGTTTCTGAAGGAACTTCCGGACGAACTTCTGAAGGAACTTCTGGAGGAGCTTCTGAAGGAATTACTGGAGGAACTTCCTGAGAAATTCCTGGAGAAAGTTCTAGAGAAACTTCTGGAGGAACTTCCGGAGGAATCCCTGGAGCAACTATCGAACGAATTCCTGGATGAACTTCCAGACAAAATTCTGGAGGAACTTCTGGACGAATCTTTGGAGGAACTACCGGAGGAATTCCTGGAGGAACCACCGGAGCAATTCCTGGAAGAACAGCCGGTAGAATTCCTGAAGGAACTTCCGGAAGAACTCCTGGAGGAGCTTCCTAAGAAATTCCTGGAGGCAGTTCTAGAGCAATTCTTGGAGGAATTTCGGAGGAACTTCCAGATAAATCTCTGGATGAAGTACAGGAGGAATTCCTGGAGGAACTTTCAGAGGATATTCAGGAGGAACTTCCGGAGGAATTCCTGACGGTACATCTGGAGGAATTGCTGAAAAAATTTGAGTAGGATTTTGTGAATGAACTTCCAAATGACTTACTGAAGGAACTTCCGGAAGAATTTTTGAAGAATTTTTGAGAGGGTTTCCGAAAGAAAATTTTAAAAGAAATTCCTGAAGGAATGTTCCAAGGATTTCTGATGAAACTTCCGAAGAAATTTTCGAAGGAACTTAGGAACTTTCCTAACTAACTCCCGAGCTCCGATCATAACTTCAGGAAGAAGTTGAACTTTAGAATATATTCCTGAAAGAATTTCCGGAGCAATTCCTGAAGAAACTTCCGAAGGAATACGTGAAGAAACTTCCAGGGGAATTCCGGAAAGAAACTTCGAGTAAATGCCTGCAAGGAATCTATGACAAAAGGTCGAAAGACAAAAGGTCGAAAGGACAAAAGGTCGAAAGACAAAAGGTCGAAAAGACAAAAGGTCGAAAGGACAAAAGGTCGAAAAGACAAAACGTCGAAAGGGACAGAAGGTCGAAAGAACAAAAGGTCGAAAGGCACAGAAGATCGAAAGGGACAAAAGGGACAATATTATGAATCTCCAGATAGTTCTGTTAGAGATAAACAAAGATTGTTGATTTAGAAAATAAATACAGTTGCCTATACAGTTGGCAAAAAATTGCTCTTTCATTACTCACTATTTTTAAAAATTAAATAAAATTCATTCAATGAGTGTTAATAATAGATGGGTATCTAAGTTTTCTAAATGTCACTTCGATTTGTCAAAAAAGTGCACGCCGCAGCCACGCAGGCGCGCTTTTAAAATACGCCGATGTGTAAAAGCCTCTCTCACCCCCAGACAGCTAATCGCCGCAATTCTGGATGCTGGCAAAGTTTCATTTACGCTTCCATACCAACGGTGACAGAATCACAGTCCCCAGGCGATAGAATCACGATAGAATCGCGTGTGTTTGAGGGAACCGTAGTACACGCTGGTGTATTTGATGTGCGGCGTGCGCCATTTTGAGAAACGAAGAAAATGAACATTTAGAAAACTAAAACATCCATCTATAATTTGTACTCACTGAATGAATTTAATTTAATTGTTTAAAATTGGGAAAAATAAAAGAGCAGATAAAAATAAAAGTGTAGAGCAACTCTGGTGCGAGATTAATTCTCTTCGTTTCAGTTTCTTGTCTATTCCGACCTATTGTCCCTTTTGACCTTTTGATCTTATTGATCTTTTGTTTATTTCGACCTTTTGTTCCGTTCGACGTTTTGTCATTTAGACCTTTTGTCCCGTTCGACGTTTTGTACTTTCGACCTTTTGTCCCTTCGACCTTTTATCTTTCGAACTTTTGTCCCTAACCCCCTGCAAGAAGTAGTGGAGGAATTCATGAAGAAGCAGAAAGGAATAGAGAATCCGGGGTATATATGCATATATCCAAAATCAGAGCGCGTAATTGATCGTTTTTATCATGATCTGATTCGTTGAGGCGCACAAACTGCTAGTGCACTGGTAAAGTCCGGTATGGTGATCATATGTTTCGAATCAAAACAAACACGATGCCACGCACACCACCATGTTCAATGACAGATGGAACTGAAAAGGTTTTTTATTCAGGGTTCGGGTTGGCACTGACCCAGGTTTAAAAACGAATTCGTCATAAGATTCTTTAGATTTGGAACTATGCAAAAACATACGAGCATGCTTGATTTCTTTCTATCCGTTAGATGCCCACGTATTCCATTACCAGCCGAAAAATGTGTAGCATGTCGTCGCTTAAATTTGTTTTCCTAGGATACAAATTGCTAAGTTAGGTCAGTGCTCTTGAACAGTGGGCTGTGTTCAAAACGTTTTGAACACGAACACGCGTTCTCGTGTTCAGATGCATCTCTGCTTTTCACAGTGAAACATGAGAAGCACAAAGTGCGTAGTGATAAATGAGAAGCCGAATAGGGGAAGTGAGAATCGAGAAGAAAGAACAAGGAAGATAAGGGAAGTGAGAAATGAGAAGAAAGAAAGAGAAAGATCAATCAAAACATGTCGTGTGACACCTCAAACTTCATGATTTCACAGAATATTTACGAGAATGATGTTTTCAGCTTTCCTGGGCCACTCGGGTTCAATCCGGCCACATCGGCCATAATGAGAATGATATTTTTAGGCTTCTTGAGCCACTCAGGTTCAATCTTGCCATATTCCGGAGGACCTCCGGAATGGTTATTTTCTAGATTTAGCCAAAATAGGCCGTGCGACACTTCAAACTTCGTAATTTCGTACTATTCCATTTATTTCCACCACTTGATTGTACCTTGTCAAGGTACACCAAGCTCAGTCTAATCGGATTGAACCTAAGTCGCCATGGAACCCTAAAAATGTCATTTCCATCATTCTTTGTAAAATACTGAAGCTTGCCGTGTCATACGACCTGTTTTGCTTCAACTAAAACCATTCCGTAGGTCCTTCAGAATGAAGCCGATGTAACCGGCACTGCTGTCCGGTAATGATTCAATGATTTTAAAAATTATTTTGGTACTTCAATTTACTGGATATATAAGAAAAAGTACATACTAGAATGTACCGAATATAATGAAAAGTTTTACCCTTCTGAACTCGACGTGACTGAGATCGTTTGATGGGGTGATTACTTTGTCGGCGATGATAGCCATTGATCAAAATATTATCATCGTCTGTAGTTCGTGGATAACTGGGAACTTATTGCAAAATTCGTCTTTTTATTTTATGGCTTTTTCTACATTTTTAAGCTACTAAAAACGGTTATAATAATGTTATAATAACTCAATCAAAACAACTATATCAAACGTTTTAAAAATGCTTTAAATCTGCATCCGTGATTAATATTTAACTTAGTTACGAAATTCTTGTTTAACAAGGCATTTATTCGAATTTAAAGAAAAAATATGGCTGAAAAATAAGTATCATCACCAAATATTTCTTGTTTACAATGTATTCAGTTAAAAACAATTCTTTAAAACTTTTTCGTATAACAAAAAAGATTATTCCCAAAATGGACCTTTGATTGGTAATCAATGAGCGACCGACTGTTTACTTCTACATTTACTTTCAGGGTGCAGCAGCCGTAAAAAGTGTAGACAACAATTTTCCGTGCACCATGTTTACGGTACTCGTCACTGAGTGGTGATACCAGGGTTTCTATCTTGTTAACCTGCTACTCTATGTTTTGAGATTTCCACAATTTTCACCATAAAAAGAATGGTAGTTGGAAATCGATAAAATGTATGGGAAATGGTGATGTTTTAGAAGAAAGTAGTGATAAGGAATGAAGTACACCCAGGTTTTTTTTTACACGGTTGGAATTCATTAATTTCTCGGGTAACCAGATTTTTTACAGCTTTTTAAATACCCTCTGAATTTTCTTTGATTTTTTGTGAATTTTTTCGTGGGGTTAACTCGTTGTTTCATTGATGCTGAAGGTCTTAAACGACTAAAACCAAACCGTGTAAAAAAAAACCTGGGTGTATGAGGTGAAAAGATTATCTCCTGCACTTAGTTTGCACTGATTAGTAGTTTTATAGTGATGAAATTTCGATTTTACTACCATTGAAAAAACGCCATCTCTTGCATTAATCGTTTTGACTGCTACCTTATTGAGCTCTACAAACGCAGCGTGATCGTTTTTCAAAGTCATCTGTTGCGAGAATAGTGATTTGTATCACGACAGAAATTATGATGATTTGATATGTTTTCGTGTTTACCGTATTACGTTTACCTAGCATGTTACAATCCTATTATTTGCCATTGAAAATTGTTCTAAATTATGACCTAAAATATGAGTTTCCTTAAAAAAACATTTATTTTTGTTCTACCAGACAAGTAGTAGGGGGAGATCCCATACAAAAGTAATGTTGAGTAATTAGAGAATAATTGCCAAACAGCTTTGCGAAGATTTTTCATGGTAGAAAAACATTTGATGAGAGGTCGAAATTTGAAAAAGCAATTTGATGTATTGCTTCTTTGCAAAAACACAAACTCCTCGGGCATTACTATGAAACTATCGAAGCAAATGATCATTCGGATAAAGGACAATATCAATCACATCTCTTAACTCTGCTTTCATGCATCTAAAAAATCATCAGTTATTCAAAAGCTAGGAATATCACGATACATTGCATAATGAAATCGATTCTATCATTGCATAAATATGTGATGACTATTTTCTACAGGTCACATAAACCACAAGCTTTGGAAAGAGGTTCTGAAAGCAACAAAAATTAAATGTTGAGAACTCACAGTGTAAACTGTTTGAAATACGTATACCAACGTATTGTAATGTACTTTAAATTAATATAGAACCACACAATTTTATGGCATTTTAATCATTTTGATCTAGATAACGATTAACACAAATATTAAAGTTCATTAAAGCTGTCGTATTTCCATCACCTTTGACGCATTGATATCGACAACAAAAGCCTCAGCTCTTAACTATAATTCACTTCAATCCAATCCACTGTGGCACTATTCTCGAGGGATCCGAGCAAAAATGGCAAACCTCAGCCCCCCGGTCCCACGGGTCCATTTATCTTGAAGGCAGCCGGAGAAGCTTTTTGCCAAGTGCCAATCCCACGTATATCCCGGACTTGGCAACTGTCGCAAACTTCGACCGGCGCTCGAGTGTTTATTTATTTACACCTTTTCTCCTTCTCCCTTCGGCACAACGGAATTCACCGTGGATAGGGTGAGATGATGTATTCACGACCTATCCACGTTTCCAAGGGGCAACCGAGAAATAAGCATTGCCAGCAGAGTCCTCTTTTCATCCACACCGGCACTGGTTGACAAATAAAACGTATATCACACCTCCAACGACTTCGTTTTCCGTATCACGCTGCCCGTAGTCAACAGAAGCAAGATACTTCCTCCCGCTTTACAACTCTGTCAGCACTTTTGCCAGTCCCATCAGGATTGTTCGTGACATCGCCTTTTTATGGTTGATTGCTGTTGATCTTATCCGAAGACAAACTCCTGGCAGCGAAAACTGCAATAAAATACTGCTTGCAATGGCAGACACGGAAGCTGCTGGAGAAGGGGGTGCTGTTGACGATTCAATCGAAAGCACAATGGAACGGTAGTTGACATCGTTTATCGATCTCAATCAGAGGCAAAACCCTTTTGCTTTGGAAAACTAGCCACATGGGTCCTTTGTTATGGGATCGAACCATTATGTTAAAGCCCATAATCGGGGGTGTAGCCCAGAGGGGCATAGCGTTGTATAGTCACTAATATCTCATGATATGTCGAATTGAAGACGCAAATAGTTTGCTTAGTTTGTTAAACATTAATATATTGTTCATATTACCCATTTATATAGTAAAAGAACGATGCAATAATACTAGTAATATTAGGTTGAATGAAATATGATACACGGAATTTGATGTTGATTGTTGAGTTTGAAATTGAAACTAAATAAGCTTTTAAGCAATTTTTCTCATTTTTTTTTAAAATATTACAATCCATAAAAGTTAACGTTTACCATAAAGTAAATAATTTGTCTTTAGTTCAAGGTAATTTTATTATATGAAACCTGAAATTTTGCTTTGATTGTATATACAGGAAGAATAGCTATCTTATCACAGGAATGCGTTTAGGGTGTTCAAATCATATCCTTGCTGTGACTGTTAAGGCGTAATTGGAAGAAAAGAATCTTATAATTGTCGAAATAATAGATATCGAAATAATTGGTGGAATTAAATGGATTTACTTAACTCGTCTTAGACGGTTGAATACATTCCACGAAAAAGAGCTTAAAATATTTTTTCTTATAATTGTGATAATTAAGTTTACATACACTAAACTGCACTGTCCTTTATCCAAGGGTTCAGGTAACCTCCATCCTGAAGAAATGTTCTGGATACTCTAATGCCCATAATCCGCTTATTACATCTTTGTGTGGAGATGAATCAAAAGCATGAGTAGAAACGATGTGGGGCGAGCCTTGCAGAATATTCTTTCCCGCAAATCAACGCATACCACATGGCCTACTGCTGCGGGGATTTCGAGACCGTTTAGCTAATCCAGGCCTACTACTGTGACGATGCCAACGACGACGGGACGACGTCGACACTATTCGCAAGGATTGTTCGGGATGGAGGCATTTGGAAACTGATTTTATCCGAACAAAGGCTCAGCACCTGCGGTCGTCACCGAACGTGACTGACGGTGGGAGTACGGGAAGAACATTTTAAATCGCTTTCGCAAACATTGCCGCCGGTCGTCATCGACGAAGGGGATCGTTTAGTTAGCGGTGGGCTTTGTCGTTCATTGTCCACGCCGGGCAGTGTTGATGCACTCGGGGCTGATGATTGGGAATCTGAATCAACATTGCCACGTTTAGTTTTGCTGTTTGGGTTGGTGCAAAGCTTTCGGATATCCCACCTGGAAATTCAATTTCGTTCAATGAATAGCGGAGTCATCCGAAATCTTTTGAACCGTACTGAAGTTCAATGCATCATCGTCAGGAAACGTCGTCAGTGTCCGTTCGGGATTGAAAGCGTTTCCTCGTTCGTTTCGAACGAACACGCACTTCGGTGAATATTTGATTTAAAAATATCACCTGTTGACTACAGCGACTGTCCATTTCAACTGACCGAGCGAGTTACCGCGTCAGTGGAAAACAGCTCTGACTGTCCTATTCATTTGCATCAATCGTCACACAGCGTCGGAGTAGTCCCTCTATATAACTGTCACATGACTGTAGCTGCGGGCAGCACTAGGCGTTGAATATGATGCATTTCCATCAAATCTTGCTGTGAAAACAAAGCCAATATGCCTATACGAGACCTGGTATCTGGATTGAGGGTATTCATCTGGATATGTGTCTGCAGGCACCGTAGTCAGTCATTATTCGTGGCTAGAGCGTCGACATTCCAGGTTAGTTTTACTTTGCGGTGGTTCGGTGGAATGGTCATCTCCGTCATGTACTTCTAGTAACGAACGACAACGCGTCTCCATCATCCATAGAAATTTACCTGTTCGAAGAAATGAGCCAGGAAAATTATACCGATTACGAGAGGTGGGACGAAGGATTTTGCTACGTCGTGCCTCATCAGGCACCTAAAATAGCTAATTGAACTGGCTTCGTAGGCAAGTGCACCGGCCGGTAATGGATACATCACAGCAAGCCGGGTTTAATCCTCTGACAGATTGATGACAATGCCGAACGAACGCAAGGGTGCCTGCATCCACCCGTACCGTGTCGTTCGTTGGTTGTGGATGAATAACTTTTGACCTCTTGAACTTTGAATAATAATTTGTACGTACGGTTAATTGGTAGAAGCGTCAAGTGAATGATAGAAGGATTATTGCAGACGTTAGTGACGCAATAGGGTAGTCGAACAATATATTGTTATTGGCATTCAGGTTTTAAGCCACAATTGGTCGGAGTTCTGCTAAGCCGCACCAAGCTGCTTTTTGACTGCCTTGTGACAGTTTGCTCGTAAGAACTTATAATATTTTACAAATTTCTGAATGATTCCAAAAACATACGCAAATCCAAAGAAAAGGGTTTCGTGTCAATAAAATCTATTTTTGAAATGCATACTTACTTATAATCGCTGCATCGATACTTATAATCGCTAACGGATTAATTCGACTCAATCCAATCTAGAAAAATAAAACAACTCAGGGCCTTTGAGCCAATCGGAATGTTTTAACTTTGTTGGGTAATAGTGGGTCAATAAAATACAATTCTGAAGTGAGATAGTCGATGTAAGAGTCGTTATCGGACCTGGGTGTCCTACGAAAGGCTGAAACACATAAGGCTGAATACTAGAGTGATTCAAATTTTGACTTTTTTGCTTCTCGATTGTATTTGCCATTTTGAACACCCGCTCAAATTTTTTGCTCATTTGGACGTAATTTGATTGTGCGCACGTCATTTGAAGTTTGTATGAATCGACTCTTATGTGAAAATCCGTTCCGAGAGAAGGCTCATGAACTAATTGAATGTAATCAACGTGTTGACTATATGGAGCGCTTCCTGAACAAAAAGGCAATTGTTTTTTTTTTAATTCTTTATTAAGGTGTTTTTTTAATTCTAGATTATGTTCAACACCGTAGGCAATTGTTGTTTAGAAGCGATTTGACTCTCGAAAGTGAAGTTATAAAGAAAACAAAAATGCTCATTATTGATATTGGTGTTATTCTTTTACGCGTTAAATTGAATTTCCCACGATTCAGTATTAACCTTTCTTTCCAGCATCAAATCAAGACAAAATTTTCAAAACGAATTATCTGCTTTTGTAAACAAAGTCGTTTGAATTTTTGTTTACAAAAGCAGATAAGTCGTTTTGAAAATTTTGTCTTGAAATCATTTCGCAGCAAAAACGGTATGTTTCCTTGCTTAATCTCCTTCGCTGCCAATGTATTGATAACATTTGAATCATTTGTTTGAGAAACTGCATAAGTCCATTTTACACTATTTCGAGAAAACAACAAAAAACTGTTTTTGAACAAATATGCACCGAATCTTTCGATTTCTTCGATACAGATCAATAGTTTTTGGCAAAACTCAACACTCTGGGGCATCTTCAGTGCAAAAAATGTAAGCAGTACTCTACCATTGCTCTTCAAAGTACGTGGACTTATGTAGTTTCTCAAACAAACGAAATTTTTTTCATACATTCCTAAACAAAATTTTTTTTTTGTATTTTTTGTCAGAATACGTATTTTTGAAAGCGGATTCAGAATATATAAAAATCTCATTTTTTCCAAAAATGTTACATATGCAGTTTCTCAAACAAACGGTTCATTTTTAGAGCTGCATGGGAAGCGTTCCAAAATGGTTTTCCATGACAATTTCTGTTTTCATAGTAAAAAAAGATGGCTAGAAGCAACGTGTCCTTGCAGCATCGAACATCGTGACTCGCTTTTTTTAGAAGAACACCATGGTATCGGGCCAGCGCATTGCCGGCTTTCCAGGTGGCCTTACCACGCCCTATGTCCTCGGAAGGTGGGAAGGGTCGACTGTCGATGGGTCGGTGATGCCGCGACGATACCATGTTGTTCTTCGCGCGGCCACTTGTTCGATAAAAGGATCGAGTTCGACCACAGGGCACCGGTATGACCCATGAAGCCGATTCCGAACCCTTGGATCACCTCTTATTTGCGCCTGAACTAGCCATTCCTCGAGTCCATGCGCCACCTTCTGTGTAGTTCCGAGACGATTTAGTCGATAGCCGATAAAACGGCGTTCCAGCCAACTTCACCTTTACACATCCTCCGGACTAGGTTGTCCGGGCTTAGTGCCCAGACCACATGTGGCAAGCATGTGGTCACGCATTGTGCGAAAACGCGGGCACACGAACAACACGTGTTGCGCCGTTTCCTCTAAACCTGCGCACACCGGACACTCGGGCGAGGCCGAGTGTCCGAACCGGTGTAGGTACTGTCTGAAGCAACCATGGCCTGTAAGGACCTGGGTCAGGTGGAAAGTGATTTCCCCATGGCGCCTCTTGACCCACGTACCTATGTCCGGTATCAACCTATGTGTCCATCTACCCTTAGTGGAACTGTCCCACGCACGCTGCTATTTGACCATTGAGGCCAACCTGACAGTCCTACGGATGCCTCTCGTGCCGCGCATTTCGAAGCTCTATGTTGTGTGGCAGTTAAACAGTACTTGCCGTTTACTACATAAATCATATATTCAATTGATTTGAAACCATCGAAGTAGGCCTAATGTGAACCACAACTTAGAGTCACATCATCAGCAATCGGGGAATGTGTTGTCCGTCATATTCAGTGAACAAACAGTGCGATAAGACGTTCCAAGTGGCTCCCGCTTGCAAACAGTCAGGATGAACTCCACATTTGGCGATCCTGCTGGATTTACAGCCTTAAAAAAAAGTAGTATTGAGCAAGCGGGAGCAGTCCATGAAGATATTGAATTGTTTGTGCAAGTGGAAGTGATGTGGTCGAATACTTGGACATTGGGTGAGTAAATTTTAGAAAATGAATTAAAACTGGACCTGTTATTTTCTGCAGATTTGAACCACTAAAGAATCACGAGATTCAATTATTTTTCAATTGTTTTGGTGTATGAATGCTTCATTTTATGTACGGATCAATCCATTTTGCATTGCGGCGCCTTTCTTAGCAGCAGCATAGTAGTTTCATTTAATGGAAACAAGTTTCAAACATAAATAAAACCCTGCTGGAGAAGCCAGTGAGTTTGTTCTATTTTAATTCTTCGATCAAACCCACAAACTTGTACTTCCAGAAAAAAAGAAAAGGCCTACCTTTTAAGCACACGTATAGGGCTGTTCATGACTATCAAACGAAACTTTTTCTGGTAGTGGTATCATTTTTGATACCAGTATTAATAAAATGTGTTTAGTACGACTTAGTATTATGCATATTTGAATAAGCGTGAGTGAGTACGACTTATTGTTATGATGTTTTGAATGAGCGCGAGTGGTGCTCGCAAAAAGTGCTCAGTGCAACTTAGTGTTGCTAATCTTCGTAAAGAGCGCGAGTGGTGCTCGCATAAAGTATTCAGTACGAGTTATTGTTATGAATTTTTGAATGAGCGCGAGTGGTGCTCGCATAAAGTGCTCAGTGCAACTTATTGTTTCTAATCTTCGTAAAAAAGCGCGAGTGGTACTCGCATGAAGTGCTCAGTACGAGTTATTTTTTTGACTTTTTGAATGAACACGAGTGGTGCTCGCATAAATTGGTAAGTGAGACTTATTGTATTGTCGCGCTTATCTTTTTCTAGAAAGCTGCGGCGGTTTAACACTCGCAGGCTCAACTGCGACGGTAAACGTCAAGATAGCCGCCGTGTTAAAAGATAGGCAGAATTTTTCCGCTCAAAACAAAACCACGTGCGTTTCGCGAAACTAAAGAGGCTGCACTCATAACAAAGAGATGAAGTGTCAAAATTGGAACAGCGCATTTGCTGTCAAATCGGTTGTTCCAATCGAGCACAAGGTTGTTAAAGGTAGGAGTATTGCGTCTCTTTGTTTTTAATCCAGGCTCGTTACGCGAAACGACAGCAGTGTTCGATTGTATTAGTGAGAGGCAATTGGAGTCACTGAGTACATAGAGAGTGTTTATCATGGAAAGTGCACACGGTGGGTGAGAATTTCATTGACTCTGTTGTGTTTAGTAACCGAAGCGATTATCTGAGAAGTACCTGCAGGAAGGTACAGTATTCTATTTTATCTCGAGATGCATAATAGCTAATCTTCGTAAGGAGCGTGAGTGGTTCGTATAATGACATGTAACAATGAGATATAGTCAGTTGCATTCTAATAATATGCCACTTGAGGCCCTTGCATAACAGTAGTCATATACTATAAATACAATATTCATAATACCAGATGATACGTACGTGATGAAATTTGAAATCAACAGGTACAGTTAAAAATGGATACGCAAGAAAACCTGTTGCTGACCTATATCTATACACATTTTTTTTTCGCCTGTCTGTCCGACCCTTATAGACTCGGAAACTACTGGAATTATCGGCGTGAAAATTAAAACGCAAAAGTTTTTGGGGCCGGGGAAGGTTCCAATGATTGTCTGTGTACTCGCCCTCTGAAAGGTGGGACTACAAATAAAATATAAATTTCTGCATAACTAGAGAACTTATCAGGCAAATGAAACCAAAAGGGGCATTTAGAGTTTTTTGAAAACTAGAAATGTTACTATAGTGTTTCCATCCTCTGGAAGTGGTGGGAAGAGCTCACATACAGATGAAAAAAAAAACAAACCTAAATCTTGTGGCAGGGAAAATAGGTTTTGACGTTTGCGCTGCGATTACATTTGCCTTTTCAGAATACTTCACCGTCTCACTTGAGAAAGTGGTTTCTGAAGGGCTAAAACCATAATTATGGACACGAAAATAATGTTTGCGCTTAATAATTGGGTTTTTGGAGAGACGAAGTTTGACGGATCAGCTAACATAGCATATTTGCGGTATCTAGCCAGTGTAAACATTGTATTTGGAGATCTCATATGTGGAGAACAACACAATTTGACAAGCTGAATTCAACTTCGTCTCACAGTTGTTAAGTGATCTATGTAGTATGTGCCACATATAGTAAACGGGTTAATATTTTGGTTTCTTATAGGCATAATAAAACCACAAAGTTTTCATGTTTTTTCATTGAACACCAATTCAAATGACAATTTTTTTCACAAAAAATCCTGAGAAGAGGGGAAATGTGTGGCAGTGAAACAGTACTTGCTGTTTACTACATAAATCATATATTCAATTGCTTTGAAACCATCGAAGTAGGCCTAATGTGAACCACAACTTAGAGTCACATCATCAGCAATCACAGCAATCGGGGAATGTGTCGTCCGTCATATTCAGTAAACAAACAGTGTGATAAGACGTTCCAAGTGGCTCCCGCTTGAGCTATTGGACATCATCCGGGACAATGCCACTATAGCTGTGGAGGCACGCTTGCAGGCGTAATTGACGTGGCTACCAAAGGTGAGCTTATCGTCGATCATTACCCCCAAGAGTTTGATGGAGCGTTCAGAGGTGACCGCGCAGTTGCCTGCCCTTAACACCGCTTATTTCTCCGACTTTCGGTTGTTAACAACAAACACCTCAGTCTTGTGGTGAGCCAGTTATAACTTCCTGGAATTCATCCACTCCTCCACAATTGCGATCGAGTGGGCTGCAGTAGACGTAGACCTCCAGCGTAATATCGTCAGCGAAGCCGACGATTACCACGCTCACCGGGAACTTCAACCTCAAGACACCGTCGTACATGACGTTCCGTAACACCGGACCCAGTATGGAACCTTGCGGAACCCCTGAGGTTATGTCAACGCACTTCCGACCCGCCTCCGTGTCGTATACCAGTACTCGATTCTGGAAGTAGCTTCCGAGAATCTTGTACAGGTACTCGGGAATTCCAAAACGCAGGAGCGCATCTGCAATAGCTGCCCAACTGGCACTATTGAAAGCATTCCTCACGTCGAGTGTCACTACTGCACAATAGCGAACTCCCCTCCTCTTACGCTGGATAGCTATCTCCGCGGATTTGGTAACCGACAAGATAGCGTCTACGGTCGACTTACCCTTTCGGAAGCCAAACTGGTTACTCGATAGACCATCCGCACCCTCCGTGCGTATCAACAACCTGTTGAGGATGATCTTCTCGAGCACCTTCCCAGCCGTATCAAGCAGGCATATTGGTCTATATGCCGACGGATCCCCCGGTGGTTTTCCCGCCTTTGGAAATAGGACCAAGCTCTGCCTTTTCCATGCTTCAGGGAAGACTACCTTGTCCAGGCATCTCTGCATGACAGATCTGAACATCTCGGGAGCCTCAGCAATGGCCGCTTGGATGGCCAGGTTCGGAATACCATCCGGTCCTGGCGCCTTACCTACACTAAGGGACTGTGCAATCCCCGCAAGTTCCGCCACAGTTACTCTTCCCTCGTCGGCCACCCTGGCTTCTGGCAGCTCCACAAAGGGAGGCCAGGGACTTGGGTTGTGACGTGGGAAATGCCCCGCGATGATCCTCTCCAGCATCTCTGGAGACCGCTCTGTAGGGGCCATCGCCCGATGACTATTTGTTTTTTTTTCTTCCTAAGCAATGGAGGGGGAATCTGCTCAACAGACATCCTGGGTTGTCCAGGAAGTGCGGGGTTAGGGATCACCTCCAATAGCAAACGAGGGAGGCAGGACTACATCCCCGACCCGCTAAACCGTTTCCATTGCCGCCAAGCCCATAGTCCCTTCGGTACAACCAGAAAGTAATGCTCCAAAGAGGGGCCAGTGCACAACGCACCCTCGAGGCTAGCTGCGTGTCCTTGCAGCATCGATCTTCGTGACTCGCTTTTTTAGAAGAACACCATGGTATCGTGCCAGCGCGTTGCCGGCTTTCCAGGTGGCCTTACCACGCCCTATGTCCTCGGAAGGTGGGAAGGGTCGACTTCGCGCCTGCTTCCCTCTGCACGACTGGTATCAAGAATGATGATGCCGTGTGTACCCCAAATTGACCTTTCTGCGATAGGGCCTATTCGCCAGCACACAGAGGGACTTGCCGACGCGGTGCATACGCCTGCCCCAGCCTTGACGAGGACCCCTTTCCGTCCTCGGGCTCGGAACCCGCCCGGTTGACCGACGTCCATGTTGTTCTTCGCTCGGCCACTTGTTCGATAAAAGGATCGAGTTCGACCACAGAGCATGACCACCGGTATGACCCATGAAGCCGACTCCGATCCCTTGGACCACCTCTTATTTGCGCCTGAACTAGCCGTCCTTGAGTCACGCGCCAACTTCTGTGTAGCTCCGAGAAGATTTGGGCGATAGCCGATAAAACGGCGTTCCAGCCAACTGCATCTTTACCCATCCTCCGTGTCCATGTGTCCAGACAACATGTGGCAAGCATGTGGTCACGCATTGCGCGAAAACGTGAGCACACGAACAACACGTGTTCCGCCGTTTCATCTAAACCTGCGCACACCAAACACTCGGGCGAGGCCGAGCAAGCCAGCTGCGTCACCTGCACTGTGGTTTTGCAGCACGCTTAAACGCCGGGCACATTGAACCCCCCATGAGGTGCTTGCTGTTCACAGCTTTGCTGGAACAAATCAAACCATTGGGAGGGTTCGTGCAGCATTGTGCCTTATGTCCCTCCAATCCACAGCGTTGGCAGAGATTGCTTCTGTCAGGGCCTTTGCTGTCCCATTGCTTGTGCCCCGGTTCCAGGCACTTGAAGCAAACTTCGGCTTGCTCGTATATGCCCACAGGGCAGACCGACCATCCAACCTTGACGCTCCCTAACTTGAATACCTTGGAGGCGTCCGCTGCAGATAGCCGAACCATTGCTACCTGTGTCCCTGCCGGACCTTTCCGTAGCCGAACGACTGCGGTGGGCGTCTCCACTTCACACTGTCGCCGCAGTGCCATGACGAGCTCTTCGACTTCGGTGATCTCGTCCAGGTCTTTAACCCTTAGATTCACCTCCGTCGTGAGTGCCCTCACCTTGACCGTCTCGCCTAGGACCTCCTCCGCCAACTTCTTGTAGGCGGCGCCCTTTTGCGAGACGCCCCGCTTCAGCTCGAGGATCATCGCCCATCCGGGTACGTCTTATTCGACGTACGTCGGCGCCGAGTTTACCGAGCTTGACGTCACTCCTCATCGCCTTCAAGACGTCCGAGTACTTAGCCTCGTCCGCCGTGATGACTAGGGCATCGCCCCTGGAGCGATTGGCGCCTACCCTAGACTTCTTGCTACCCGCATTCGCCTGGGCCTCCTTTTCGGCCCTTGACGTCTTCGGTTTCCTCTTGTTCTTGACCAGGTTCCAGGAGGCGTCATCTCCCTCTATTTCCCTGGTCTGGGGCGGCTGAGAGCTCTCAGCCAGCCGTAACCCCTTACCACCGTCTTTCCTGGGTGGACGGACCTTTACAGGTCCTTCCTCCCCCGGTTTTGGAGGTACCTGGCCGGGGTTCAGCTTCCCAGCCCCACTACCTTTGTTCGGGGTAGTAACCCTCCGCGTTTTGGAGCGGCCCCCAGAGAGCTCATCCCCTGGAGACTGTCTCCCCCGTTTTTGTGTTTGCTCCGTTGGAGCAGTCACCCCCGACGTACCCGCAAATACTTGATCCTCAGTCTGGGTAGACTTTGGTACCACCGTCTTCGCTGGCACGCCTTCGGTCGATTCGACCTTGCCCGAGTCCGCGAATCCTTGGGCCTCAGTCTGGGTAGACCTCGACTCCACGGATTTCACGGGTTTACACTTGGCCGTCCCGACCGCCCTCTCCAGCTTGGCGTCCAGCATCTACTTTCGAAGTTTCTGCAAGCTTCTCTTGAGGTCCTTACTGATATTATGCTTCGATGACGTAAAGTCGATGATGGCGTCCAGCTGTTCCGTCGCCACCTCGAAGGCCGAAAGCCCATCGCGTTTGCGGTTCATCACCTCCACAAGCCATGGGCCGTCAATAACCCGTACCGGCGTTTTTTTAGCCGAGATGAAGGTTAAGGACCCACGCTGGCACTGCGCACTGAGCTGCCGACTATTGCCTCTGGCCTCCTAGGCGGAGACCTGAACAACCCACCTCTTGCGAAGGGGTTGTCGCATACACTACTACCACTAATTGAAGAATTGACTTGGTTTTCCATTTTGGTTCCACGAGTTGCTCGGGAAAAGAGGTCCACCACGCCAGAGCCCAGCATGACGCGGTAAGGAACAATTACTGTGGAGGGTGCCCAGGTACCCCACAGGCTCCGTTAAAGGCCTAGCTTATTATTTCACCCCCCTGGCCATGCATCCCCTCGGCACGGGTCGCTTGACGCCTTGGGATTAGGGGTTAGGGACGATGGTCCCGGTCTAACTCGCAGTGGTCATGGGGAGGGGTCGTCAAGCCCTTGGACAAAGTCCCTGCTGCCCCCTGCTGGTGTGTATGTGTGTATGTGTACAAAATTTTGTCCCATTGTTTGCTATTAAAAATTGGCCAGATTGGACAACGGTATCAGAAGTTATGGCCAAAATATTATTTTCTATGCGCGAAACACGCTGAGAAACACTCATTTATATTTTTTATATTTTTTTGCGCGAGAAAGGCACCCACACCGGTAGGTGGATTAATCATGGTTTTTTTATTTCTGTATTTTCGTGATTTTTTTTTTTACTTTTAAGTATAAGTTCATCACGAATCTATTTGGATTAAGGAGGCACTACTGCTTTCTGGAAATAGGTTGATAGTCGGAGTTGCTATCGAAAGTAGCAGAGCAAGAAATAAATACAACTTTGGACCAATATCTGATATTTATAAGAAAAATCCGTAATCATTAAGGACATTCTTTGTCAATCATCTGATCTTGTCATAAGACGAGTTTGTACAATCCCATTTACTCGACTTCAAGTCAAGTCAAGTACGAGACACTGAAGACGACCTTACTGTTGAGGTCGAAATACGTATCTGACAAGATACAATTACGTGGTGGAATTAAATTGGATTGTACGAACTCGTCTTATGACAAGTGAAGGCATTCCACTAAAAAGCTCAAAATAATTTTCTTAGTCATCTGATGCCAAGCAACAATTTTATAAAACAAATATTTTGTTGTCGAAATCCGTTTCTTCGACATTTTTTTATGTTTCTATTTGTCAGAATTGTCAGACGGGTACCATTAGCTCAAATACGCACCCTCGTTTAATTGTTTGCAACTCGGTCCGAATGGTTCCAAAGAATTATCTAATTATCGCTCCGTCTAAGACGAATTAAGTACTGTCCATTTAATTCCACTAGTTAATTTTCGTTATCTTTGCAGATACGTATTTCGACCACAACTGTGTGGTCGTCTTCAGTGTCTTGTACTTCGACTCGACGAAGTACAAGACACTGAAGACGACCACACAGTTGTGGTCGAAATACGTATCTGCAAAGATAACGAAAATTAACTAGTGGAATTAAATGGACAGTACTTAATTCGTCTTAGACGGTTTAATACATTCCACTAAAAGAGCTTAATATATTTTTCTAATTATCGCTGCTAATCTAATATTCCACGGCTTTGCTTTGTTTTCCACCACTGTGTAGATACAAGTTTCTGGTTTTCTAGGGAAAAAAAGTCGGAAAGTCAAATGCACCCGAAATGATAAATTTTCGAATCACTTAAACATTTTCTGAATAAAACAAACATACTTATCTTGAATCAGAGATGAGCCAGACTATGGTTGCTAGTCTCTATAATTAACACAAAACCAATACTACTGTTCCTGGTATCAGTTACAAGAGCAAAATGATACTCGGATTCTGATGGCTTTTCCAGCAAACGTGACCTTTAAATGGTCTTGTTGTGTAGGGGTTATCTCGCCTATCTAAGAGGAGGAGGTTGAGGGTTCGACTCCCTCCAAGTCTCGTATAATCTTTTTCGCAAATTTCGTATCAATTTGTTCAATTCGAAACATGTGATTTGTAGATTGGGTGGTGTATAGCAACTGAGGACAAAAATAGGGAAATAAAAGAAGTTGTTAATTAGTTGCAACAACTTATTTACGACCAGATGTGCCACTTGGGATAATATTTCAGAGCTCCTGGGCCATTTGGGTTCAATACGGCCACAATCTGGAGAACCTACGGAATGGTCATTCCTAAATTAAAACAAAATAGATCGATTGATACTTCAAACTTTATGATTTTGCAAAATAAAGATGAGAATGTTTTTTTCAAATAATTTTTGTGATTTTTTACTCTATTTTCTTCTACTTATTATTCAAATTTGCAACACACATTGTTTGTCTTGAGGAGATGATGATAAGAGGTAGGATGATCTTTGGAAAAGAGGCAGGGTGTGTGGGGTGAGGGGAATTGTTTAGTTTTGGATCAACTCGAATAAACTACAGGCAAACCTCCATGAGTCGATGTTCTATGATTTGATATCGACTCATGGAGGCAAATTATTTCATTTTTGTAAATATTTTCATGGCTTCTATGATGGTCCCTTCAAACAGCTTTCCAAGGTTTTTAAATTCCACATCTCGATATTTCCATGAGTCGATGGTCCCTTCAATATCGACTCATGGAGGTTTGACTGTATAAAAAATATGTGGTTTTATGCCAGTCAGTCATAAAACTTCATTAAGATTATAAGTCATATGAAGGTAACAATAAAATATATAAATGAACTCAGTGCATCTCCTGAACCCCTGAACCCCTGAACCCCTGAATTCAACCAAATTTTCGGAACAATTATGAATTTTCTAAATGTCGTTTCTATTTGTCAAAATAGATGGAGCAAAATCGATGAAAAGTTTTTGTTTGGACGAGTGGAACAACACTATCCCTAATTAATTTGTTTTCGTTATTTAGCAATCGTTTCTAATTTCTTTAGACAAAATAATATAAGAGCAGCAGTAAAATAGAAAAAAAAAAGTGGAATATGTTGAAAAGCTAATCGTTGAACAGATGGTCATTATAGCTAGCTGTTTTGATTATTTTATTGATCTATTAGAAAAGTTCCAAAGAGTTCAGACCGCTCTCGGCCCCAAACTGTGCGGCAATTAAAAATCAACTCCTAAATTATTTTCGCCCCAATAAGATACCGAGTTTCTTTTTAAAAACTCATCTTCCCAACGATGCGGCAAATCATCGAAAGTTCCGCACGGTGAACGAGCTCGGCCGGCAATCACAAAAGACGGCCAACGGAGCTGACGCGAAGACAAATATTTACCGGCCAGGAGGGGTAAAGTACGACCGCGCCAGTTCATGTCCTCCCACACCCATCAGTGCCGCAGGCAGGCGAGCGGCACTTGAGAAGAATGCCGAAATGGCGAGCGAGAGATTGAGGACACAATTTGCCATTTTGACGATGCATGAAATGAGAATTGATTTGCGACATGATTGCTATAAAGTGCAAGCATGAATTTCCCGCCTGCTTAGCTTTCCGACGTGCCCTGCTTGCCCGTCAAGGGTTAACCCGCATTCAGGAACGGACCACGGGATGGATGTCTGGAACTAAAGCGAATTGGGGTTTATCTGGAGGACCGGATTGAGGACAGAAGACTGCTGTTCAAGACTCAAGAGACATTTATTTAATTTGAAGTTGAGGTGATGTTTGGAATGGAGTGCGCGCTGACGATGGAAAGGAGCGAGGTGTAAGGATTATTCTATTATGCACCAGAGAGCATGAGGGATGCTGACTGGATGAAAGTTGCCCGGAAGAAAAATGTGCTATTTGCAGCTGACGAGAGTTCTCTATTTTGCATTACATCCATCATTCCTTCGTCGACAACGCCCTCTTGGAAGATTCTTCGTTGCAGTTGATGATGGTCTACTGTGAATGGGGCTGGGGCTGTTACAGTCTGCGAAAGATGGAAGCTGAGCAAACGAGGGCTACGGCGGAAGATTCTACGTTAAACATTTGTCGAAGGAAAATATTGGAAGAAAATGGATATTCCTTCCGTTTCCAGTAGGAAATTTCATACAGTCCTGCTGCAGCGTGCAAACATCCTACTTTTGCTCGGTGCCTCTGATGACAGACGACTTGTTTGCAAAAAGTGCACATTTTTATATCACCCTGGAGCGGGAATCAACCGGCACCGAGCAGGAGATATTGAAAAATCTTGAACGATTCGTATTCCACCAAGTATTTCACCCTATTTTTCAATTTTCACATTCCATGGAGGGTGCATCAACACCCAATCTGCATTGCATGTGAAATCGTGCCAATCGGTGGCAGCAGCTGCAGTTACACTCCGAAGTCAAAGGGAATCCAAAATGACTCCCACAGAGGATGAATGAGCTATCAGCCAAAGACCATAATTTATCAAAATCTTTCAAGTAATATTAATAGATTCGATAACGTCGTTTCGGTGCTTTCCGAACGCGTCTTGGAAGGAAGGGTGGTTCGTGCGCAGAGGAGGGTTATGCGATTTCATTTCCCAGATAACCAAGTTTCTCAGATCCTCTCGTACGTGCATAATGCCATTGACTGGGTGCTTCGTCACCACAGAGCGCAGCTTAGTTTGGCTGTGCAGTGGATGTTTTTCCGCGTCTCGTCGATCGTATAGTTGGGCAAAGGGCGCGGGAGCAGTGTACGAAAAATCGCCCGCTGTCTGTCTGTGCGCCCTCCGAGCAACCGGAAGCGATGCTTGTGGAAACGGAAATGAAATGCAAGAAGGAAACTGGCTGGCTTTGGGTTGTAAAAACGCGGCTTGTGGAGATATATTTTTGTAATTTTTTTTTCGCTGTGTAGGATGCTCGGAGTCAGTATGACATGCAGCTTTGTACTGATGGTAGGGAAGGTGCTTTGAGAGAGAGAGGAAATGGCATACTTTGAAGCGGCGCCAAGGCCATGGAAGAGGGGCGTCGCAACGGAATCCAAGCGGGGGAGTTAAAAAGAAGGCAATGTGATAGTGTTAAAACTAATCTGAGAGAAGTAGGAACGGATATTTATGTATGCAAGAAAGTAAAATCCACTTTTCGGCATAGTGGGAAAACGGAACTGCTTCGCCAGCTGTAAGGAAGTGCACCATTTATCTTAGTCGACGACAACTGCCGTCTTGAAAGAGGCCTTCATTCAAGGCAGGTTGGTGGACAAAGTCTTCGTCATGTTTCTGAAGGAATATTTTTATTAATTTATAATTTCTATCAGGCAAGTATACCCTCCTTTACAATATTAATACTGAGAGCTAAGATGAAAACTAGGAAATCTAAGTAACTATTGGGGTAATTTTCCTTTTCTTTATTTATTATTCCACTGTATTATAATGTTCTTTACCTGTTCCCTAATCTTCAATATCGTCGCGCTTAACATTTTCTGTGTGCTTTGAATTATCTTTTGTTCTGAACTGGAATAAATCAACATATGCATTCTTGACGTAGTAGAGAATGATTCAAAATTTGGTGTTGCAGTCTTGTATTGCCATCATACGTATATTTACTGGGATTCCTATGTACATGGGACAGTTATGCTTAGAACGGCAGTGTAGAGCAGACATCAATTCCTACCTGTTTGTTTGTTATTGGTGTTGTTCATAAAAATACAAAAAAAGCCGCATCCGTCTTAAACTTTTATTCGCTTGATATTCAATTTAATTCAATCTATCTATATAATAAAAATGAGTTGAGATTTTCTTCCTGACGATTTACCTCGCGAACGGGTTGACCGATTTACAATATTTATCCCCCAATCGATTCGTTTTGGAATCCGCAAGGTTTGTATATACAAAAAGTTGATGAATTTAACGGGGAAATGTAAGAAAAATTATTAGAACACAATTTTGGGTCAGCTGTTGAAGAAAACAAACGCACGGAAATTGATCTAGAGTGCGGTGCTGCAAATAGTTCATTGTGACATTTGCAACACCTGGGCGAAGCTGGGTATTTTTTGCTAGTTCTAAGTAAAAATGAAAATTGCTCTCTTAAAATTTCAGAGGCGGAAACAATAATATGAATTAAAATTACACTCTGGTGGCCCGAGTAGCACATATGTAGTACATTAGGCTTTGTAACATATGTACGACAAAATTAGGTTACTTATGACTTGCTTCAACTAAATCAGTATAACTTCTAGAGGGATGTATCAAGATAGCGATTTTCAAGATTTAAATTTACATTACTTTTTACTTCGGTGATGGCACCATCGCATGTACATTGTACAGTATCCAGTTGAGCAACAAAAATGGTAACGAAGGGTTGCATTTTTTTTCATTTTTTGGTGGGCTAAAAGTGTCGTTACCGCCATCAGGTAGACAATGGGTCTGGTGGGTGAGAATGGGTCATCGCTCTCTCCGGCAGTCTGGTGGTTGTAGAACAAAATCGTTCAAAAAGTCTCTTGTATTTTGATCTTCTTGCCCTCAGATGCATTCAATCTATTCTACAAGTACTCTAAGTAGTTGAAACAGTGATCCATTCTCACCCCCATTTGACCCATTCCAAAGTAACATTTTAAGTTTTATTCCGCTCTAAGAATGGTTTTCAAGATCAATTTATAAGATCTAACAATAAAACCGAGTAATACACGGCAACCTTCTGATGACCACTATAAGAGTAAGATATTGCCAAGTGGCCCTCTCCAGATAACCACTATAAACCTATTATAAGAGCATTTAGAAACCCTTTTTAAACCACCCGCAAAAAAGGGAATTTGGCTGCGGCAGCTGTTAGAATGTTGCATTAAAAAAAGAGAAACAAATCTTTGCAGAAACATAATAACAAAATGGAATGTTGATGAAAATTATGATGATGACAACAAAATATATTTTTTTCAGGTTGTTTTTTCGATTCAGTACCATTGAAAAGAAGTGCGCTTCCGATTTTATGGTCAAATGTTGTGCAAAAAATTAGGTTGAACACCACGCGCCGGCCATATAACGTAGTTCAGGGAAATAAATCGAAAATATTGATTACCACAACATCTAGGATGTCCACTAAATCGATTAGTATTTTTGCCCAAACTATTAATCAATAAAATTATTTATCGGAAAAAGTATGATAACGGGGAAAATTTCGTTGAATCATGCATTTCAGTGATATATTTCACTGACTGCGAAATGCTTTTCCGTTTTCAATATGGTTATCATGGAATTTGATCAGAAAATTTTTGCTTTTATAAAACACCGTCATAAATTCTTCGCATTACAAACATTCTTATGGGGGTAATTCATTTGACCACATTATGACCAAAAATTGTAGCTTTATTCGAGCGTTGAAAATTGGTTTTATTACGCTCATCATCACTACCATAGATCTGTTTATATGGTCAATAGGCATTTGACGTTTGAAGCATTTTTCAGCGGATTTATGGGAGGTTTATTGATAGCAATAAGAGCGCCAATAAAACTGAGCAATCAGCTTCGTGATTGCTGTCATAAGTCCGCAATAAGAATTAGATAAATCCAAGAAGCATGGAAATTGTTACTTGGGGTCACCCCCAACGACGGTACTTAGAAAAAACTAATTTTTGATTGAGCCTACAACGTGTTACCTATTTTCAGAATATGTGTAGGTCCACCCTTTAAAAACGGCCAAGCCACCTGTTTTTTTTTCTGTCAGAAATAAGCCTTCTCCAACTTCGGGGTCGATAACGGGATTTTTTTTCCGAACTATCATCGGCCCGAGCTCAGTCGTCATCAGGCAGCCGTGACGGCAAGGCGCGTACCCCAAACGCCACCGTATGGTCTGCGGAATAGGCGACTGACGAGGGTTTGGTTGAGGGGCTGGGAATCGAACCCATGACCATCCGCTTGTAAGGCGAACGTGTAGCCAACTAAGCTAAGGAACCCACCTCACTTTTTTGGTTATTTTCGATGCAAATAAGGTTATGGATGAATAAACAGTGTTGATTATGTGCTTTTAGAAGTTTTAGCTCAGTGGTTCCCAACCTTTTCAGTATTACGACCCCCTTGACGATCTTTCCAGTGGCCCACGTCCCTCTTAATATGTTATGCTGAAATCAAGAACAAACATACATTTTTAAGTACATATTTTTATTCCAATATCTTTTTTCATTCCAATAATAAATTTTCCAGCAGAAATTCTTTCGGAGTGCCTTTCGTACTTTTATTTGTTATACCAGCTAACAAGGTTGCGTGTCTGATAAAGTTCATATTTATTCGACTTCAATTTCCTATCTGTTTCTTCCTTTGGTCATCTGGAGATGTGTTGAAAATCCATTCTCGCATAGGTATGTAGAAGCAAACAGTATTAAATCATCAAGGCTTGTTACGCAACTTGTTACGCAACGATTCGTATATTGCACACCAAAACTGGCTCAAGTGTATTTCACCGGAAAACTCACGAGATAATGAACCATTCAGTATGTCCAAATATTCATTCAGAATTTAATCGGGAAGAATGTAAACGAAAACGAATTGCGAACTAATAAATCATCTTCTTCAAGAAAAGAATAAGTGATTCAAGTTGTACCATAATGCAAATTGTCTCTGAACTGAATAAGATTGGTTTTCCTGTCCTGTAGGTACAAATCCAATGATCAATTTAAAATTTTGGTGAATAAAATTCCAATAATCTGACTTTTCTACTATCCTTCTTCGTTGATTACATTTTTGAAAATCATTTTTATACTGACTTCATAGAAAAATGTTATTATCATCCCTAAGCTCAAAACATTACATTTTGCACAGTGTTGAGAAGAAAGCCTTCGTGATCTTCACGACAGAAAACGTAGATTTTAGGAGAAATTTTGAGGGAAGGGTCGTTTGGCCGAATATGCCATTTGGCCAAACAAACCATAAGGCGAAATGGACATTTGGCCGAACAGGTCACTTGGCTGACAGAAAAAGTTGATTGATTGGGCTGATTTGATCAGAGAGAATGCGGTTTGGTCAAAAGGACTATTTGGCCGAACGAGTCATACGGCCAAACATGTCTTTTGGCTGAACCATAGATGTCTGAATGGGATATAGGATAAAACGACCTATAAACGAGGAGATAGACACCGAGTCAAAACAAGATTTGGTTTCAAAAATTCTTTAAAAATTAACTATTTATCTTTTTTTACATTGCGGTAGTTGAATACGATGTTCTTCGACTTTAGTTTTGTAAATATTCCGTCATTTGAGCCAAATGTTTGACGTTTTGTTTTTATCGCAATAAACACAAATTACCACAGTTATAGGACGTTTGCCTATCGTTGCGGTATGTTCTGAAGGTCAGTCCTAATGTTGCGGTATTGCATGTATTTTTTTTTATAGAGAGCGATACCACAACAATAGGACCATAGCACTACCGCAACAACAGGCTCAAAGGATTTTCAATTGAATTTTGTTAAGAAAAAAGTATTTAATTAAGAGTTAAAAAAGTTACTTTCAAGATTTTTAGCGGACGCATAATTGTTTTCAATGTTATTATGAACGGATCATCTAACGGAAGGTGGTCGGTTTTCGGCAGTCGACACTCTTTTATTTTTGGTTCATAATTTTAGTCCAATGACACAAAACGTCTATTAGAAAACATCAATAACAATTTCGTAAAGTGTTTATTTTATGCCAGCTAGAAAAAGGCGGTCGATTGCCGACACCCTAAGAAAATTCACTAAAAATGGAGAAATATGAATTGTGGCTGATAATATCAAAATAAGCGCGAAGTAAGAAATGAGGAGTTAAGGTCACTCCTGACGGAATCCAAGATTAAAAGTGCTCGCATTTTCGGGGGCACACCACTCGATACGGAAGCAACGCACAACTGTCATTTTTATTATTTCACGCATGCTTCGACGCAGCAAAGCTCAATCAACAAAAATGACAGTTGTGCGCCGCCTCTGAATCGAGTGGTGTGCCCCCGAAAACGCGAGCACTTTTAATCTTGGATTCCGTCAGGAGTGACATTGAAAAGTTAAACGGTTCACATCCCCCTTCTGACTCATAATTTCTCACTATGTCAAGCTCACTTTTTACTGTTCACAGTGAGTAAATAATGAGAAGTGGAAAAAAATATTTAAAAATTAACTCGGGACTGATTTGCGATTTGGGCGTAACTTATTTTGTAAACAAACATTGTTTTATCAATTCCGTAGAATGCAAGCATTTTACTCCAAAACTAATTCCCTTATCTGGTAGAGGAAAGCCTATTCTAACGGATACATACGTGGGTTTTCTCAGAAAATACTTGGTTTAGCAGGAATTTGCTTTCCAATGTTCGTTTACAAAATTGTTAGAAGTTTGCTGAAATTAGTTAGAAGTTTTTAGAAAGTATTTGAAAAATATGTATACTAATGCGTCATCTCAAATTTTAATTAATGGATTTCATTATCTTCTATATAATAAAAATGAATTTGGTGACCTTCCTGACGATTTAACTCACGAACGGGTTGACCGATTAGCATATTTTTTGATTTATTCATTTGGTTTTAAGTTCTAGAGTGTTTGTATGTACTAAAAGTTTGATAACAATAACATTAAAAGCAAGATAATAGAGAAAATGTGTATTTGTTGTAGATGTTTGGTGAATAAAACAAAATAATGAAAAGTGATCTAGAGTGCGATGTTGCAAGAAGATATTGGTTTGTCATTTAACATACATTCTTAAGATCTCAAATTTATCTTTGTTTTTACAAACGGTTAGTTATATTCACATTTCTATTACAATACTTACAATATGCAATTTCATTAAATAATCAGGGCGAGACATGCCAAAGGTACAACGGAGAAATATCGGTCGCCGTACCCGTCATGCAAATCAGCAAAAAATATATTCTGATAATCAAACTGAATCATCACAATCAACATCAGCACCATTCATTCAACTACAGCAAAATGGTGTAGAAGTAATGAGAATTGATCAGCCTAACAATTCAGAAGATGTTAGGGAACAAAATAGTATGGACAATCAAGCGAGCAGACAATCATCTTCGGCAATTGTATTTGATCGCTTAGCATTCCGGTATGACCCAATGCAAAATTATGCTGCCGACAAATCGGTGAACATTGGAACAATGACGATATTATGCTCAAGTTGTAATGCTTTGAAATTTCCGAAAGAAACCAGTGGATTGTGCTGCGCCAGCGGTAAGGTAAAATTACCAGAACTAAATCCACCACCAGAGCCGTTGCACTCATTGGTGTCTGGAACGGATAATAGATCGAAAAATTTCTGTTAAATATTCGGAAGTACAATAGTTGTTTCCAAATGACATCATTTGGAGCGACTAATATTATAAAGGATGGTTTCATGCCAACTTTCAAGGTAATCGATAAATTGATAGTAATTTTTTCTGACATCTACACTGCCGCCCCATAGCATAGTTGTCGCATAGCATTTTCAGTCGATAGCCTTTTTTCAGCCATAGCGGCCAACAAAAGAATCCATCAATGAATATAAGAACTAGAATGGATTATTGGCATATTCAGCAATGATGTCTGGTAAGGAAATAGTTTTTTTTTTAGGCAAATGCATCATCGCCTAGCACAGTAAGAATATCATCGTAAAGAAACGACATAAGAATGCTATGCTTAGCACGACAATACATCTCTTAAACACAACAATATATAATTAACATAAAATCAACTAAATGACATATTTTAAGCAAAGCGAATACAAATGCGGATATTTTTTTAAGAAGAAGAGACAATAACAAATTTATTTAAAAAACGCACACTTTAATACACTTTTTTAACTCTCAACATTTGGTACAATCGATGTATTTCGATTCGAAATTCCAGATTTAAGGCCAAATCTACCATCGGACAGGTGCGTTATTACCTGAGCCTGAGCTGAGTTTTTGCAAATTTATTTCATGGGAAATACTGACGAGGAAGTAGATCAACGTTGTGCAAACAATTCTGCAGTACGAAGGGAAGTAGTAGAACAGTTGCAAAACTTACTACATCAAAACAATGAGTTGATAAGAATGTTCAAAGCGGCAATGGATCGGATGCCATCCGATGACCATAAAATTGTAATAAAAGCCGACAAAACCCCAACCGGACAACATGCAAGACGTTTTAACGCACCAACAATAGACGAAGTAGCAATAGTGGTTGTAGGAGAGAATTTGGCATCCAGGGATATTGTACTACACCGGCGAAATGATCAACTGCTCCGGGTGCATGAGACGCATCGCTCATATGACGCTTTGCAGTATCCGCTCATATTCTGGCAAGGCGAAGATGGTTACCACTTTTCAATCAAAATGATAAACCCATTCACAGGTGGATATTATAGTTAATAAAAAGTGAGATATCTTTTTGTTCAATTCAGGATCCATTTACAGTATTGAAACGAATAAGAAAGTTAGTAGCATGAACTATTATTCGTATAGTATGATGGTGCGTGAAAACGAAGCCAATCACATATTGCAATGTGGCAAGTTATTTAATCAATATGCTGTTGACATGTATGTCAAAGTAGAAACTGAACGGTTAACATTCATACGTCTTAACCAACAAAAACTGCGATCTGAAGAATATATACATCTGCGTGATGCCATCAATGCAGATGGAAATGCGAATAACGTCGGCCGGATGACAATTCTTCCTGCTACGTACGTTGGAAGTCCGCGCCACATGCATGAATATGTACAAGACGCCATGTCCTATGTACGTAACTACGGACGACCAGATTTATTTGTAACATTTACATGCAACCCGAAATGGGTAGAAATACAACAACTACTATTCGCTGGACAAACACCCATGGATCGACACGATATTACCGCTCGAGTGTTTAAGCAGAAACTTAAATCACTCATGGATTTCATCGTGAAGTTTCGCGTACTAGGAGAAACACGCTGCTGGATGTACTCCGTGAAGTGGCAGAAAAGAGGACTACCCCATGCTCACATTCTAATCTGGTTAATTGACAAAATAAGGCCTGATGAAATAGATGCCATCATTTCTGCGGAAATACCAGATCCATCGAATGATCCAGAGCTGTACGAAATAGTGAAGAAAAATATGATTCACGGTCCATGTGGGAATTTGAATAAGAATTCACCATGCATGATTGAAGGAAAATGTAACAAACGATACCCAAGACCATTGTTAGCGGATACTATTACAGGCGACGATGGATACCCACAGTATCGTCGACGATCAACTGAGGAAAATGGGCGCACAACAACCGTGCAAGTTAATCAACAAGAAATTGAGGTTGATAATATATATTTTTTAAACATACTTTTTAACTTATGATAATCCATATTAGGTTGATAATCGTTGGGTTGTGCCATATTCTCCCCTGCTGTCAAAGACATTTAAAGCTCACATCAACGTTGAGTATTGCAATTCTGTAAAGTCTATTAAATACATTTGCAAGTATGTAACGAAGGGAAGCGACATGGCGGTGTTCGGGGTTGAATCTGGTAACTCCAATGATGAAATCACGCAATATCAAATGGGTCGTTATATGAGTACAGATGAAGCTATTTGGAGAATATTTTCCTTCGCAATACACGAGAGGCATCCGACCGTAGTACATTTAGCAGTACATTTAGAAAACGGTCAAAGAGTATACTTCACAACGGAAAATGCACTGCAACGCGCTGAACGACCACCGTTCACAACTTTGACCAGCTTTTTCGAAACATGTCGCAGTGATGAATTTGCCAAAACGCTTATGTATGTGGAAATGCCGAAATACTACACGTGGAATCAATCAACAAGGAAATTTCAACGTCGGAAGCAAGGGAAGCGAGTCCCTGGTTACGAAAATGTCTATTCAACAGACGCTCTGGGGCGCATTTACACTATTCATCCCAACAACGATGAATGTTATTATTTACGTTTGCTACTGGTTAATGTTCGTGGCCCAACTTCATTTGAAAATATAAAAACTGTAGATGGTGTGTTATACAGGACATATCGGGAAGCTTGCCAGCGCTTACAGTTACTTGAAGATGATTCGCATTGGGAGCAAACTCTAGGCGATGCAATTATTTCTGCTAACCCACACCAAATCCGCACATTATTTTCAATCATCATCGCAACATGTTTTCCTTCGAGGCCAATGGAATTATGGATTAGATATAAAAATGAAATGGCTGATGATATTTTGTATAGAATGCGTACTAGAACATCCAATCCAAATTTGAAAATAACAGAAACCATGCATAATGAAGCATTAATTTTGATTGAAAACATGTGTTTGATGATGGCTAATAAATCATTGACTCAACTGGGGATAACAGCGCCAAACCGTTCAATGCACGAGACATTCAATCAAGAGTTAGAGCGAGAACAAAATTATGATAGGAATGCTTTGAGCCAAGCAGTTAGAACGAATATCCCTTTGTTGAATCAGCAACAGAAGTATGCTTACGAAACGCTGATGCAAATATCAAAAGATGGAAATGGCGGCATTTTCTTCTTAGATGCGCCAGCAGGTATATATTTTTTGATTCAATACTAAACTTTTTTAAATAAAAAAAGACAAGTGTTTTATTTATCTCAATTTTATGAGTCAATGAAACTATAAATGGATTCTACAAATAATAATCTATTTCCCCAGGAACTGGAAAGACATTTTTGATTTCGCTGATTTTGGCATTTATTCGTTCGGAAAATCAAATAGCATTGGCCCTTGCATCTCCTGGGATTGCCACTACTAGAAATTGTGCCATGGCGCAAGTTCTGCAGAATTGTTAACTTATCATTTGGGATGAGTGTACAATGGCTCACAAGAAGTCTCTGGAGGCTCTATATAGAACAATGCAGGATTTGCGCAACAATAGGACACTATTTGGTGGTGTAATGATTCTTTTGGCTGGAGATTTTCGTCAAACTTTGCCTGTAATTCCAAGATCAACTGCAGCTGACGAAATCAACGCATGTCTTAAGTCTTCGAATATATGGAATCACGTTAAGAAACTGAAATTGACTACAAATATGCGTGTTGCATTGCTGAACGATCCGGAAGCTGATATGTTCTCTAAACAATTATTGGATATTGGGGATGGCAAATTTCCTATAGACGTTACCTCTGGCCTTATATCATTTCCAGCCAATTTTTGCCATTTTACTGAATCGAATGCTGACCTGATAAAAAAGGTAATATAATAGTTATTCTTTTTTGCTTAATAAGTGACTGTGTATATTTTTACTATAGAAAATATGCGAGCCTTATTTCAATAGTATACAGTAATATTCTTAGCAATATATTAAAACAAACACTTTGCAGGTGTTTCCAAATATTGCACGCAACTACAAAAATCACGATTGGTTGAGCGAAAGGGCGATACTTGCTGCAAAAAATAAAGATGTCGATGATATGAACTTCATTATTCAAAACGAAATTGCAGGAGATTTGCAGACATACAAATCAGTGGACACAGTGAAATTATTCTACAGAATTTTTGAATTCGTTGGAATTATCAGGACTACCACCTCACAATTTAAAGTTGAAAATAGGATCAGTAATAATCATGTTACGCAATATAAATCCACCCCGACTTTGCAATGGAACCAGACTGGCAGTGAAAAAGCTAATGAATAACGTCATAGAAGCAACGATTCTGAAAGGAAAATTCAAAGGTGAAGATGTTTTTATCCCTAGAATTCCAATGATTCCCACAGACCTACCATTCAACTTCAAGCGACTGCAGTTTCCCGTACGGCTCGCATTTGCCATGACGATCAATAAGGCGCAAGGGCAGTCACTAGGTGTTTGTGGATTGAATCTCGAATTTCCATGTTTTTCACATGGCCAACTCTATGATGCCTGTTCACGGGTTGGCAGTCCAACTTCATTATATGTACAGTCGCCTCTCTACATCTCGATATTGAAGGGACCATCGAGATAAGGAGAGATCGAGGAATGGAAGGAAAATTGAAATGGGTACTAGATTTAAAAAAGCTCGTTGCTATGAAAAACGACAACAAAACGAATGTCATCTCTTGTTGTTCATATGTTTGTTATTGTCCAAAAAATCGTCTAGTAGCCTAGAAATATGAATATATCGACATAGGGAGAGAGAATCCTGAGCAAAATATGATCAGAACACATCGAGATAGAGAGGTTATCGAGATGTAGAATGCCCAAATGTATGTAAATCGAAGGGACCTAGAAAACCATCGACATAGGGAGAGATATCGAGATATAGAACATCGAGATGTGGAGAGTCGACTGTATATGCTCCAAACGGAAAAACTAAAAATGTCGTTTATAGCAAGGCATTGCAATAATATTAAGGGATAATCTAAAAACTAGAATTTTAAACATGTTTACTGCCCCTATTCGCATAATCGTCCCATGTCAGTTTTCTTCAACGTGAGAAACATGCCGTTGAATTTTTCAAACTCGTTTTACATGGAGAAATTTAAAAAATTCTAATAAATCGATAAAACCAGCAATTTTTCTGAAAATTTGGCATAATATTCTTTGTCTGTATACATTGCTATGGAACTATTAAATGGACCATAATTATATTGATGTTTTGTGTGAGAGTGTATCATAATCTGGAATGTGACTGTCGTGCGAATAAATAGCAAGATGGGACAAAACAAGTGGGTTTTGATTTTCAAATTTCTAGAACAAAGCCTATTATTTTATCAGTTTTTCTTAAAGATGAGTTCATTTTAAGCTTATTTCTGAAAGAAAATCAAAATCGACATGGGACTCTTATGCGAATCGCGGCAGTTTATTGTTCAATCATATTTATTGTCGCTTAAAATTAGAAAAAATATTATAATTTTAAAAAAATGTAAATCTGTGAATTGATATAAACAACCTTCAAAATAGTAAACTCAAATTTAAATAAATATTTTGAGCATATGTTTCATGAATATGAAATCATAAAGAAACAAACTTATATTATGGCAATACAAAGTTTGCCGGGACAGCTAGTCAAGAAATAAATATTAGTTGTCCAGTTCATCAGTGATGCCCAATGAGTATGGAGCTTTTTGTACTGTACATAGAGACTCTGACAGCATTTCAGGTGTGCTTGTTTATAGCAAATTCATAAATGTGTTTACTTATGCGGATGATTTAGTTGTTTTTGAGAAAAGTGATTTTGAATTCAATTGTTTATTTTCTATCCTGGAGTATTTCGGCTTGGTTGCTCAAATACGTTTAAATTACAGTAAATCTACTTTCTTTCGTCTGGATAATGCTTCTTTCGGTCCTCAGAAAATACGCGAGGTAGAGTCTTTGAAGATACTAGGTGTAATATTAAAAAAAGAATAAAACAAGAATTTCATGGTCAATACAAATTATGGGAGATTAGTTACACATAATAGGGCTGTGCTTTAAAATCATAATGTTCGTCAACACAATATTCTGGAAAGATGTATTATTTTGAATGTTTTTGTTTTATCAAAATTGAGATATTTCGCTCAGATTATTCCGCCATCAAACCAACATTTAGCTCAAATCAAATTAGTTTGTGAAACTTTCATTTTCAAAGTTAACCGAAAACAACTATAACTACCTATATTTAGATTTTCGAAACGGTGACCTTCGGTTGGTTGATCCGGAAGCTAAATCTAATGCTTTGTTTCTAATATTTTCTAAAACTATGACAACAACGGTTTCACTTTAGCTGAAAAAAACATCAGTGGGAAATTATCACGACATGCTCGTGAATGGTTTCGTGCAGGTATTCCACTCAATAGTAGTTTTTATTTGCAGACAACTCAATTCATGTAGGTCTATTTTGTAGACAATCGCAGACAAAGGGCCCTCCTTAGCCGTGTGGTAAGACGCGCGGCTACAAAGCAAGACCATGCTAAGGGTGGCTGGGTTCGATTCCCGGTGCCAGTCTAGTCAATTTTCGGATTGGAAATTGTCTCGACTTCCTTGGGCATAAAAGTATAATCGTGTTAGCCTCATGATATACGAATGCAAAAATGGTAACGTGTCTTAGAAACCTCGCAGTTAATAACTGTGGAAGTGCTTAATGAAAACTAAGCTGCGAGGCGGCTCTGTCCCAGTGTGGAGATGTAATCACAATAAGAAGAAGAATCGCAGACAAACACCGGCAATTGAGAATAAACCACAGCTAGATTGGGAGAATGTATGGGAGAATATGAGTTCAAACTATTTTTCGCTAATTGATCGTGCAAATTTGATTGCATTCGTAACCGACATTATTCCAAATAAAGATAAATTGAAAACGGGAACATAATTGTAACAGGTTGTGATAAATGTGGTTCAATTGATACCAACGAGCATCGAATCAAAAAATGCCCTCAAGCCAAAATGATTTGGGATTGGTGTTCTAACACAGTTTGCCAGAGATTGAAACGAAATATGTATACATAATTTTTTTTAGCAGCTTCTCGAAGTTGTCAATGACCAACGGATTGAGAACCTCACAACGGATGAGGAACCGGAGCGATAATTCCGCGAAACGATCTGTCAGAGGCAATACTCCCGTAAGTTCTTCCAGACTCATCGTATGAGTCGAATTCATACAACCCCACGCGATAGGGAGACAGCGATACTGAATCCGTTGAAGCTTCAGCATGTGTGCTTTAGCCGCGGACTGGAAGCAGAAACTACCGTATTCGAGAACCGACAGAATGGTTGTTCGGTACAACGTGATAAGATCTTCGGGATGCGCTCCCCACCAAGTTCCCGTTATCGTTCGCATGAAGATGATTCTTTTCTGGCATTTTTGTGTCAGATACACAATGTGCTTCCCAAAGGTACATTTCGTGTCAAACCAGACCCCCAGGTGTTTAGAAGACATGCTACGAGTGATTGCCTTACCCATCAGTTGGAGCGGGAACTTTGCCGGCTTATGTTTTTTTTGGAAAGACAATCATCTCAGTTTTCTCCGGAGAGAATGCGATACCCAGCTTTAAAGCCCAAGTAGACAAGTTGTCCAGAGTATCTTGCAACGGTCCTTGCAGATCAACTGAGGTTGGCCCCGAAACGGATACAACACAATCATCTGCAAGCTGTCTTAAAGAGCAATTTGGCATGATACATTCGTCAATGTCTCTGACGTAAAAATTGTAAAGAAAGGGGCTTAAACATGAGCCCTGAGGAAGACCCATGTAGCTAATTCGTGAAGTTGCCGAGTCACCATGAGAAAAACTCATACGTTTCTCTGACAACAAATTGTACAAATAGTTGTTCAAAATTGATGAAAGTCCACACTCGTGGAGTTTGTCGGATAAGACATCGACGCAAACTGAATTAAAGGCCCTCTTAATGTCCAAAAACACGGAGCCCATTTGCTCTTTTTTAGCGAAGTTAAGCTGAATTTCTAAAGAAAGCAACGCAAGACAGTCGTTCGTTCCCTTACCCCTGCGGAAACCAAATTGTGTATCTGACAACAAACTATTCGATTCAATCCATTCGTCTAGTCGAAAGAGAATCATCTTCTCCAACAGCTTCCGAAGACAGGGCAACATCGCGATGTGGCGATACGAATTAAAATCCGACGCGGGTTTTCCAGGCTTTTGGATGGCTCCCCTCACTTGCCTCCAATCATCCGGAACAATGTTGCACTCCAGTACTGGTTGAACAAGCTCAATAGGCGCCTCTTCGCGACGTCTGGGAGGCTTTTGAACAAATCCATCCCTGGAGCAGAATTGTTACATGAAAGGAGATCAAGCGAGAATTCAATCATCGAAAAGGGCCGATCCATATCATCCCTGTCAGCAAAAGAATTACGTGACACTTGCTTCACCGGCACCAAATCCGGACAAACTTTCTTCGCAAAATCAAGTATCCACCGCGACGAGCTTTCACGATCTTCGTTTACGGACGACGCGTTGCGCATTCTTCTCCCGACGGTCCACAGAGTTTTCATTGAGGTCGATAACCTTTACCAAAAGTGCGCCAATTTCCACGTTTGTTAATTTTGACCAGCTTCTTGAACTTGATCTCGGGCACGATGTACCGTTTGTGAAGAACGATTGATCCGTGTTTCCGAAATTCCTTAAACGCGTTGGATTTCTCACGATAGAGCTCTGTGCATGCGGTGTCCCACCACGGACTATGTTGTTTTGCTACGAACCGAAGCTCCTGGCACAGGTCGGCGTCAATAACCAACTGAGATAGAAACTGGTACTCTTCCCGCCGTGGAAGTGTTTCTATCGACTGTATGCCATCAATGATGGCCTCCCCATATTTCCCCCAATCGATGTGCTTTGTGAGGTCATATGAGAGGTCGATAGAAGCGGATTGATTATGTCCATTGAAAATTAAAACTTCGATCGTCAAATGATCACTACCATGGGGATCTTGGACCACCTTCCAAGTACAGTCCAACGATAACAACGATAATGAGCTCGAACAAATGGAAAGATCTAGACGGCTATATCTTGCTGGAGGAGCCACTCGTGTAACTCCTGTATTCAAAATTGTCACAGAGGTCGTATATCATTGATGAACGGTTGTCGTCGTACAGTTCCTCCCCAAAATATACATGATATGGAAAGTATTCTCCATATTTCATCATCTTCAAAGCAGTTGAAAGCTGCTTTATGACAAGAGCGATTTCCTTCAATTTGAGAGCACATGTTTTTCGTCTTCAGTATCGTTTGTCACATAGAAATAAAGTCACGTAAATATCTAAAAGCCCCGATTGATCCTATTTACAATTTGTTCGATTCACTCATTTTCAACCCGCAACATCAATCATAAATTTTCTTAATCCGTCAGTTTATCATGATTAGCTCAATTTTACTGATTATCCCTATTTGTCTATTTGTTTTAAGGATAAGCAACGCACTTCTTCCATTTTTATTACTTCACGCATAGTTGTGCATTGGTTCCGTATTGAGTGGTGTGCCCTTGAACATGCGAGTAGATTTTAATTTGGATTCCGGGAGGCTTGTCCTTAATGCTCTATCCGGTTTCTTAAAATTCTTTTATTTGATCAGATTTATTGTTCTTACATTTCTCAATTTTTCATTTTACAAAGACTTAACTAACATTCACAGCTTCCCGTTTATCGTCACAGTTCAAAATGAAGCAAACGGAGTGGTCTCTTTTCAAAGCTTCTTCCATTTTTAGATTTAGTTTATCGAGATACATGCCCAACAAACAATTTAAGCTGAATAAGCTAGCTGAAGAAGTCTATTTTTGACTATATAAGCACTTCACCTACCTTCAATGTTTGTTGGGTGATTGATGGATTGGCACCAATTATTATTACTTCCACTGACTCACTAATAGAATGTCAATAACAGGGATTCAATGAACTATTTTATTTTAATAATTGATTTTTTATTCATAAGCTCCCGCAATAGCAAGGAGCGACGGACGCTGTAAATTGGCTTTGTTGAATCGCATACTTAGTGGAAAACTAATGCTTCGTAAGAAAATGCAACCATTAGTATTACGGAAATCAACCACGCGAAGCAACCAGATATGAATCTTCCTAAATCCATTTTTCCGAAGAATGTTATGGACGGTAGCGATACTTGCGGAGAAATATCGGAAATCTTTTCATTGGAAAGAAAATTGATATTGATTCCGAGTCCCCTTTACTTCGGGCTTCTATCCATCATAACTGAGCTGCTGTAACACGGCTTCGGACGATCGTTTTCGTCGTTTGAGCTGAATTGTGGAGGTTATGATGTGCTTGTACGATTTTTTTACTCGCTTTATTGCTTTTTTCCCACAATGATGCTGATTCCCCGATTGACGAGGGACCAACGAACGGAGAACGGCTTTCGCATTGTTCGGCGAAGGATACAAACCACAGCGGGAATTCATGCTCCGAAAAACTCCCATCAATCAAACCCCAGCGAACGATGATTAAATGGGTACTTATGAACTTGCGGAGAATATTGATAAAGGAAGATTACAATCTCCAGGCGGTTATCTTCGAAACGGAGGGCAGATGTTGGATTTGAGGTCGCGTATCGTTATTATGGCCTTATTGCGTACAATGCACGAAATGCCATGAAAAGTGTCCACAAACCAAGAGGATTGCACTCGGACAAAGTAGGCGAAGCATCGCGTGCGGAGTAAAAATTCGTTGCCATAGGCACGATTCAGTTGAACTATTATTGAGCGCATCAGAATCCATCGGTTGCTACGACGATTCAATTGAACTTTAATTAGCCTGCAGCGGTGGAAGAAGAAGCTGGCAATCAATCGTTCGCCGAACCGGTTATTTATGGATCACAGACCAAAATTAAACACCATTCACACGCCTCGGCTGCCGCTCCTGGACCCGCTAATCTAAATGGTGAGTAAATTTGCAGTATTGCAGCGACCGAAACCGTTCGTTATGAGTGCATTATAATACGATGCACCGTCACCGCAATGGCCATCATCTGGACAACGTCGGCACACAAGGCGACGCAACGATATCATGTCTCTCCTGTCGGACGCAGCAGAAGCGGCAGTAGCATAATTCGATCGTCAACAAAATGAAAATGATTGCATAGCAATTAAATCGATTGATTTTAAATTGCATTGGCTGTTGGGTGTCGAGGATATGGCTACGGAAGCATAGTCCATAATTGGAATGGCATATATTATTCGATCTCCCTACCCTCTCCAACCGGGATTGGCCAGACCGGAGTCGGATTGGCCACACACCTTATTTGAATATGATTCGAATCTCCGTTATAATCTGTGCCGTCCGGCTCAGACTTTTTTTTTATTATGATGATGTCTGAGCTGTGGCTCCATTCGGCTCGATGGAATTGGATGAGAAATCCATATCTACATCTACGCTACACACAAACATAACAACAAAAATATGCAAATTTGTTTTCCGACCGACGACTTGAGCTGCACACAGCCACCACATAGGAGGACAACGTTCGGCCCATGAAGAAGCAATCAAATGTTGATATTTACCGTTATGATTATCCGCAATGGACCAAATCCGCCTCGCACCTTTCGTCCTTTGCCATCACAAACAACACCGAGGGAAATGTAGGGGAATGTGGGAAAACTCCGGCCGGTCGTAGAGGTGGAAATTTGATTACACACACAAGCTGACGCCAATTTGTTCATTAAATTGGCTTTATAGTGTATTTTCGGGGTGCTTACGCCATTTAATCCTAACAATTCCAGACTTAATAGTGTCATAGAACGGTTTGCTACAGTCGAGTATCGTGCGTAGCATGAAATGGTGGCGAACGGGAGTGGTGGAAGGCAATTTTCGTATTTTGTGTTCGCGTGTATTCACATCGCAGCAAATTAGAAACTTTAGATTGTTGTTAGGGCTAATATTCCGAAGCAATGGAATAACTCTGTTCATAATGGCTGAGGTGAATTCCTACAATAGGAAATAATAAATATTGGTGGAGAACAGTTCAATATTTGCGGTAGTGCATTTTTCATTGAATTGAACATAGCAAATCTTATTGCTTATTGATGGTTTGACCTGTCAGAAGGCAGGAAACTGATCGAGTTTGAAAAATTAAAATTAGTTATACAGATTTTTCGTAATATTATGTTTTAAACGGCTCATCTTCCTAATTCTCTATTCACTAAACAGATAAAACGTTAAGAAATGTGTAAAAATTTGGAGAAGAATACGATTGATTTTGACTGCGTAGATTTTGCATCCTTGTGATCTGTTTGAAACGACTCATCTACTGTTGGGAACGAAGAATCAATCGGAAATGTGTCCATCCAAGGTACCGTCAAACGATATAACTTGCAATAAAGGGGTAACGATTAAGCGAGTTTTTTTTATACATTTCTTCTGAAGTTACCCACTTTTTTACCATCCCAGAGAATTACGTTTACATTTGAAAAAGTGTTTGCTCTTTCATAAACAATTGAAGTGATTTTAAATTTCAATCACATGCATTGGTGTGGCATTATCTTAACGAATGCCAATTCTTGAGTGAACTGCCAGCTCAAATTAGCGGAATTCAACAAAAATTTAGACAACTAAAATTGATATTAAAAACAAGAAGTATGTTTAAGTTAGTGTATCCAACTAAGCATGTAATGTAATGATGGCTATTTGCTGTTTTGTCCATCCGATAGATCGGATTAACTTTACATTTTGACAAAACATTTGGATCATATAACGGGTGGCAACTAAAAAATTCGAATGATTTTAATACTTTTCTATCAGAATAATAGTGCTTTCACAGAAATATGACTTTATGTGAATGAATCCTTAGAATTGTCGCACACACATTTTTACTCCAACATCGCTTACATCATGGCGTCGAAACAGGAAGTACTGTGATGCGCATTGTAAATTTTTCAAGCAAAAAAAGATCATGGGAAAAGTAGGCGGTCAAACATTTTAGGCTTGGAAATGTTTCGAAAACCGTCATAGCATTTATTGGTCTACTAAGTTCCATTGTATACAAAGGTGATTGTAAGGCCAAAGACACGGAGTAACTCATAAGCAGGATCACAAGCAGCAATCTGGAAATCGACATGGCAGATTCGTACAGCGGTAAAGACTAAGCTGCGCCGCACGGTGGATTACGGACCATATGCTAATTTCATTAGTCTAAGTTTGAAGACTGAGGACAACTCTTTATATAACATATATCAGATTGAATTGTACTTCTTGTAGTTTGTTTCCCGTGCCATTCTTTTCATTCCAATTTTTTAGTTGCCACCCGTTATTATGCAAAGAAATGTTAATAAACGAGATCTGACTACATTTTCAGTGGATGTACAATTTGTATGCATATACTTTTGATATTACTTACCACATATATATTCCAGAGCCATACGATCAGCCAAAAAGATCTGAAAAAAAAAACAAAAATGTTCAATATTAGTTTTCATGTAGATTTTTTATATGCACTTAGCATAAACTGTTACAATACATACATGTAATCAATTTTGAATTAGAGAAGACTAATAATTACTATTCGTTAAGCAACCGTCAATAAACCCCGTGATTATGTTGTATATTAGCAACTGATACACTTTGTTAATATACTGAGTGAAAACTGATAGATCAACCAGGAGACCCCGGAGGAGGTATTGTCGATGTTTTAACAATTTGTAAGTGCAGATATATGGATTACCACTAGTTATCTGGGAAACAATGCGGATTTCTGATATTTTTGGCGTTGAAAGCGTTTCACCGGCGGTGGAGAACAAGGGTTTTGGTGCATGTTTGCTGCATCTAGTCGGTCTCCAATTTTTGAAAATATTGTTCTGAAAGAGAGAAGAACTATGGAAAGTTTCTTCCCAACTGGCTAAAGTTTAGAAATATCTAGTCTAGTTGAATCCAATCCAAATCCAATCCAAATCCAATCCAAATCCAATCCAAATCCAATCCAAATCCAATCCAAATCCAATCCAAATCCAATCCAAATCCAATCCAAATCCAATCCAAATCCAATCCAAATCCAATCCAAATCCAATCCAAACCAATCAAATCAATCCAAATCAATCCAAATCAATCCAAACCAATCCAAATCAATCAAATCCAATCCAAACCAATCAAATCAATCAAATCAATCCAAACCAATCCAAATCCAATCCAAACCAATCCAAACCAATCCAAACCAATCAAATCAATCCAAACCAATCCAAATCAATCAAATCCAATCCAAACCAATCCAAACCAATCCAAATCCAATCAAATCCAATCCAAATCAATCCAAACCAATCAAATCAATCCAAACCAATCCAAACCAATCAAACCAATCAAACCAATCAAACCAATCCAAACCAATCCAAACCAATCCAAACCAATCCAAACCAATCCAAACCAATCCAAACCAATCCAAACCAATCCAAATCCAATCCAAACCAATCCAAATCCAATCCAAACCAATCCAAACCAATCCAAACCAATCCAAACCAATCCAAACCAATCCAAACCAATCCAAACCAATCCAAACCAATCCAAACCAATCCAAACCAATCAAACCAATCCAAACCAATCCAAATCCAATCCAAACCAACCAAACCAATCCAAACCAATCCAAACCAATCAAACCAATCCAAACCAATCCAAACCAACCAAACCAATCCAAACCAATCCAAACCAATCCAAATCCAATCCAAACCAATCCAAACCAATCCAAACCAATCCAAACCAATCCAAACCAATCCAAATCCAATCCAAACCAATCCAAACCAATCCAAACCAATCCAAACCAATCCAAATCAATCAAACCAATCCAAACCAATCCAAACCAATCCAAATCCAATCCAAACCAATCCAAACCAATCCAAATCCAATCCAAACCAATCCAAACCAATCCAAATCCAATCCAAACCAACCAAACCAATCCAAACCAATCCAAACCAATCCAAACCAATCCAAACCAATCCAAATCCAATCCAAACCAACCAAACCAATCAAACCAATCCAAACCAATCCAAACCAATCCAAATCCAATCCAAACCAATCCAAATCCAATCCAAACCAATCCAAACCAATCCAAACCAATCCAAACCAATCCAAATCCAATCCAAACCAATCCAACCAATCCAAACCAATCCAAACCAATCCAAACCAATCAAACCAATCCAAATCCAATCCAAACCAATCCAAACCAATCCAAACCAATCCAAACCAATCCAAACCAATCCAAATCCAACCAAACCAATCAAATCCAATCCAAACCAATCCAAACCAATCCAAACCAATCCAAATCAATCAAACCAATCCAAACCAATCCAAACCAATCCAAATCAATCCAAACCAATCAAATCCAATCCAAATCAACCAAACCAATCCAAACCAATCCAAACCAATCCAAATCCAATCCAAACCAATCAAATCAATCCAAACCAATCCAAACCAATCAAACCAATCCAAACCAATCAAACCAATCCAAACCAATCCAAATCAATCCAAACCAATCCAAATCAATCCAAACCAATCAAACCAATCAAACCAATCCAAACCAATCCAAACCCATCCAAACCAATCCAAACCAATCAAATCCAATCCAAATCCAATCCAAATCCAATCCAAATCCAATCTAAATCCAATCTAAATCCAATCCAAATCCAATCCAAATCCAATCCAAATCCAATCCAAATCCAATCCAAATCCAATCCAAATCCAATCCAAATCCAATCCAAATCCAATCCAAATCCAATCCAATCCATAAATAAATTTGCAAAGGAATTATGGGAAAGTTTTTCGGATGAAATGTTTAAGGAATTTTCGATGGAGTTCCCTATTGACTTCCTGATGGAATTTTTGAATAAATAACTGAATATGTGTTTGAAGAAATTGTGAACATTCTCGAAGAAATTCCTTCAAAAAATCAGTGATTGTTAGATTTTCTAACAATTATGTATAAGAACCTACCAACACCTATATAAGAACTGAGCATATCAAAATGCTCGATTCTTATAGAATGTTGTATGAGATCTCACATGCAAAATTGTAGATTTGTTATACAGAATTGTTAGAAATTAGCCTCAAGAATATAGAATGATAGGAAGTCATATTGCGCGGTTTCAGATCAAATAATTGGTCCATATGGCCGCTAACTTGGATTTTGGTCTGCCATCTTGGATTTCAAAATGGCGTTGGACATTGATTATCGAGCCTGATCTATTGGTACAGTAGAAGCAGAAGTAGTAGAACGCTAGTGGCGCTGTAGTCACTTTAATTATTTTGCCAAATTATGCTTCAACAAGCTTTAATTTGCCATAATTTATGCATCATGTTGTAGTGCATGTTTGGTTCCATCACCAACATCGGTTTGACACTTGTAGTACCGGTACTTTGGCTGCCAGGTCAAAGTAACCTAGATGTTAGTCACGCGAACAGCAACGACATTAGCAATCTTATACTTCTGAATCAACTATTGGTACCCATATTGCATTTTAGAGTTCTGCTCATCAATCCAGATCGATAGACATTCGTGTTGCATGATTTCAGATCAAAACATTGTCTTGAATTTCATAATGACGTCTGATATTGATTTTTGAGTTCTTCTCATCAAGCATATTCAACAGACAATGTTTTCTGCATGTTTTCTCTTGCTTCGGGCAGCAGAACAATCACGCGATCCGCCGAAATATTGTGTTCTGCACTGTGCGGCCGGTAATAAAGCTAATCAGTTCAGTGTGTGTTTTCTCTTGTGATTTGAGCAAGTATGTACAGTTCGTGGTGGTATGTGTTTTGGTCGTCGCGAAATAGTTCTGTGATGATTTCACGATTGATCGTATTTCGAATAGCAAGCAAAACTGTCGCGTGATCCGAGATTTTTTGTTTTGATCTGTACGGTTCGCGTTTTTATTTGTATATAATATAATTCCCTCCCTTAGATCGCATCACTTACCAAAGTGAATCCAGATAAAATATCCTATGCAACTAACACAATACCACATCCCGTGACAATCGTGGAGATGCAGAGGTGTTCTCGGTCTCTAGTAGCAACGAGAGTCGAACTAACAATCCTACCTTTCCTATATGACCGTAAGGACGTGGCCGGCGCCGTTATTGACTTTAAATACGTGAGCTTCGGAAGCGTGTACATTGAGAATGGATAGCATATCCCATGCTCCATTCACATGGTTCTCTGTGCAATTTCACAAGTTCCAGTCAATCACGGAGTAGCAACTACGAATTGTACGGTAATAATGCTCATGCTCAAGCATATTCAACAGACAATCATATTGCTATCCATGTATGTCAAATAATTAATCGCAATACGCATATTCGTGAATCGTACTGTAATTTACTTCTAGCTCCGCGGTGCTGATGTGGGCCAGTGAGTGTGGCATAGTTCATATTCTGGAAAATTTCCCTTTGAAAATCAGAAAAAAACCGTGGAAATTCGGAAGAGCCTCCCGAAGAAATTCAAAAATATTTTTAATGGAAATTAAAAATAATTTTCAGAGGAATTTCTCGAACTAAAACAGAGCAGCTTTCAGTAAAAGCACAAGAATTTTCCAACGAAAAACAGAAGGTGCTTGTTTTCTATTGTATTGAATTATTTGATTCAACAAATGAAACGATGCAGAACCGTAACGAGTTTGTTCGCACTTGTTCGCAACGTCTGGCTGAGGTTTGAATACTTTGAAATAATTTTGTTCTGGTTTACGCTTTACTGCTAATTGGTCTTTTGCAATATGTTTCGAATTCATTTGATTTAAACTCTTTTCTATGTTGGCTTTACCTTGTCACATGATACTCACTACCGCATTGCGTTTCCACTATGCATCGTATATTCGACATTTTGTGGTAAGCGATTAAACCATGTTTGTGGTAAAAATATGATTGATAATTTTACGAAACACAAATACTATAAGCGTACAAAAAGCATACTACCCTTCCAACAGAACCGTATTATAAATTGTTTTTCATCACCTTCTATTGGATTCAGAAAGAGTTGCTGTTCCTGGTTTATCGAACGACAATCCATTCAATATTGCATGTATTCCAAAAAATATCTACAATTCACCGCCAGCTGCCCGAGTTGTCCACATTGCTTTCCCACCCAAACGCCCAAGCAAGTACCAGCTGCCATAACCCCATAAACTCCCATATTTTATTTTATGCAACGAATTAATTCAATTGCCTCAGACATCGTGTAGCCCCGCTCTGGGTGGCTGCGTCATCCATGTAATCTGCTGAACCAGCTGGAACAGGTGTTAAAAGTCTTACAACCTCTCTCGCACAAAAAGCTAAGCCGCTACCGTTGTTGTACGTACCTGAGCCCGTCACTCCTACAACTCCCAGCTTCCTAATCGCCCGGGGGGATTATTCACTCATCTTTAATTAATTTATTCTTTCCTAACTCTGCGGCAGCGTGGCGTGTTTGCTGAAGAAGCTGTCCGATCTGCAGCCGCACCCCTCACGCCAGATGGATCCCTTCCTGCAAATGCTGGAATACAACCGACCACAGACGGAATGCCAAGTGCGATGAGTCTGGGAGATTTTCACATGTTTTATGATGTAATATAATTTTATCCCTATTTCGTTTTTCTTCTCATTTTCCGGAGAATTCCCATCCGTGGAAACTACATTCGGATTAAGTTGATGGAGAGTCGTATGGTGTGCCACTTTTTTCCCCCCGAATATTGAGGAAATTGAATTTAGGACACGCACCATGTTTCCCAATGATGATCCGTCGACTGATGTGTGTGTATGTGATTCGGAAACGAGATAACAGCAGCGGATCAGCATCCATTATAGAGAGGGAATGGATGCCGGTCGTCATAATAAACCGTTGTTGCAGAGAAGATGCTGTTGACGCAAATGTTCAGCCATTTTTCTTCTTCTTACGAATTAACGTCCAATACATATGATGATGAATCGATGCCGGTTAGGCACTTTCCGAGAACAATGATTCCGGAACAAGTGTTTCTAAGCTTTACATCCACCCTTGTGAGAGACAGAATAGGGTCCCGTGTGATGAAGTCTTTGCCGTTTCAAGAGTGAACGTAGGAGAGAAACCTGAAGCGTGGCTGTGAGACGAAAAAGGGTTCCGGCAATCAAGGATCATAGTCGTAATTGGAGATTATCCTCCAGTGACCTTGTTCGACATTTTTGGGCTGAACAGTTTTAGTAATGTTCAATTCCAAAAGCAAGTTCTACTTTCAAAAAATGTTTACGTGGTAGCAAAGTGGGTCCGGTCGTGGAACGAGGGAGCTTTGAACAACTTGGTTAAACAATCCACATTGAATGGATTGCTTAATGAAGATATTTTCTCTTGATATTGTGCTCTGAATCAATGTGCAATTGCGTCAAACATGATTCTGAAAAAAAAAACAAGTTTTGTTATCTTACTTACGAACAATAAGCTTCTATGGGCACACAATTATAGAACATATTTTTTGCAAATCACTTCTAAGTTAAGAATAATAATTTTCTTTAAAAAAAAGCTTCTATTGGTATTTTGATCAATGGTCATTTTTTTATTATTTGCTTATCATACAATATAAACTTTGTAAGTAATAGAAAGTAATAAATATGACAATGAAGTGAAATAAGAAGGTAGGGAAGCAGGGCGCCAAATTACACAGAGAATAGAACGTATGTAGGACATTTCGCAATAACAAAGTTTCCAAAATACAACCGCCTCAAATTTGTCACAATGGGATACCGACCGGACGAGAGACAACACCGGAAAAACATCACGAAAAAAAACGTGATAAATTACTCTCTGTGTGATAAATCGTTCGTCATAATTTGCAATGGATGATAAATTTATTCCCCGTGGAGTGACCCTCCCACCCACGTTCCCTTTTTTCCTCCAAGAACAAAGTAGGCTAGCGAATGGTGAAAAAATTCAAACCACATCTCCACCCACCCTCAACCACCTTCCCAGAAATGCCTCGCCGAGTGGCATCAAGTCATCCATGCCGCCGGATGGCGGCGGCTGACGAATAATAGGTCCCCGAAAGTGATTCAGCCGAAAATAAAAGTCAAACTCCGATGATTCGCAGATTTTTCCGCAGGCTTGCAGTTCGCTATGTGCATTGAATGGGAGTTGGCTCAGCCGACTAAAACGAGACCAAAAACAGACCACAGCAGCCACGCGGTGGAAATGAAACGAACGAACGGAAAGAGAGTGAAATTGTCATTAAACTGTGCCGGGTTGACTGGACTTTTTATCACACAAAGTTTTATTACTTTTTTAAGCAAAAGAAAAGTTTGAAACAAACTCGTTTTGATAGGCCAATTTTTAATTGGAAGTCATTTGTCTTTCTTCAGATCTTTAGTTGTAAGAAAAGAGCGTGTTGGCTAAGTACTTCACTTAGCATAACTTAGAGTAACAGCTATTGTATAGTGGTGATTCGATTCTGATAAAAAAAAGAAGTTGATGTGGCAGCAAATTGAGATTTCCATAAATAATTATTTCCAAACAAAATATTTTTTCCTTTATTGTAGTAATTTTTCCTATTTTTTATACCATTGATGATAATATGCCAATAAAGAAGGTATTAGCAATTAATAAATATCAAATTTTCCAAAACAATGAAGAATTCTCCATGAAACAAAAATATATTCGCTTTTTTTAAAGTAAAGAATTCATTTTTTTTATTAACCTTTTGTCTGTGCTCTGGGGTCAATATGACCCCAGTCCACTTTGAGTGGTTGCCATTTTTTTAGTTTTCAACCGATTCTCCTATTTTTTGGTAGTTTGGTAAAACTCGCCGAGATCTGTCTCCTAGGTGCAAATTTGCTTGAAAAATTATGAGAATATGTGCTACAGTGTACTTTTTTCAAAAAACTTACGTTGTCTGTGCTCTGGGGTCAAATTGACCCCAAATTGAAATTGCTATAACTTTTTTAATGTTTGGCCAATTTTGGATTTTTGGGGCTGTTTCGAAAGATAATTTAATCATCTTTCAAGTCGTTACCAAAGATTGACTATAGGTGGGCGGGTACATTACGGGGAGGGGTTTTTGTGAAAAAGGGTACAAAACAGTGATTTTTATGCTTATTTTACTTATATCTGAAAATCCTACCCATTTTGAACTGCACTTTTTCAAAAAGGTTCAGGAATGCGTGTGCTTTGACATGAGGCATTGATAAGTTTAGAGCTTGGTCGCTAGGTAGCGGTATATTTGAATTCATTATTTTAGACTACTCAAGTAATTCCGATATGTATATGGAATTTTCCTCATTGTAAATATTCTTGTCAAACAAATTAGCAATTTGTAAAGATGACGTCTTTAACAATGTTCGTCTGGTAGGAATGAACTGTCATGTGACGGAACAAATAATTAGAAAATTTACAAATAGGCTTCGCTAGTGTACTTGCAATATTCTTGCATATATGAAATATTGCTTAAGCTTGAGATCCCTCATACCTACACCTAAGTTGTATTCGGCAACACTGTTCAGGATGTCTAGCACTACAAAGCGGTACTCAATATAATGAGCACTTTTTCCAATTTTTAAATTTGTGCGATAAGAATATTTACACTGAGAAGAATTCTATATACATCGGAATATCTTGGGTAGTCTAAAATAATGAATTCAAATATACCACCGCCTGGCGGCCGAGCTCTAAACTTATCAACGCCTCATGCCAAAGCACATGCCTTCCTGCATAACCTTTTTAAGAAAGGTTCAGTTCAAAATGGGTAGGATTTTCGGATATTAGCAAAATAATCATGAAAAAATACTGTTTTTGTACCCTTGTCCACTAAACCCCCTCCCTGCGATGTACCCGCCCACCAATAGTCAATCTTCGATAACGACCTGAAAGATGATTAAATTATCTTTCGAAACAGCCCCAAAAATCCAAAATTGACCAAACATTTAAAAAGTTATAGCAACTTCAATTTGGGGTCAATTTGACCCCAGAGCACAGACAACGTAAGTTTTTTTGAGCACAGACAGAAGGTTAAAAGATATACAAATTTTCCATAAATAAATCCAATAGCAATAAACAATTGCGAAATTTTCCATAAAATAAATATATTTTTAGTCTGATGTTGAATAGCAGCCATGAAAGACCATCACCTTGCCGTAACCCTCTGTGATGGGACACACGACACCTTCCATTCACTCCTGCGGCAGAGCCTCATCCTCCCAAACCTTGGTAATCACCCAGTGCAGCGCTTTAGCTAGTGCCTCACCACCGTGTTCAAACAGCTCTCCTGGTAGTTGGTCAACTCCAGGGGCTTTGTTGATTTTAAGCCGGCCGATCTCCTCCTGGATTTCGTGGAGATTCGGAGCAGGAAGTCGCATGTGCTGCGCGCGTGCTCCTAGGTTCATTACAATACCGCCACCGTTGCCTGCCACATCGCCATTCAGGTGCTCTTCGTAGTGCTGCCGCCACCTTTGGATCACCTCACCCTCGTTGATAAGAAGGTTCTTGTTTATGTCCTTACAAATATCGGGCTGTGGCACGTGGCCCTTACGTGAACGGTTTAGCTTCGCATAGAACTTTCGTGCGTTATTACACACTTAGAAAAAATCGTGTAATTTTAAGTTCGATTGCATGCACATAAAAGGAGCGGCGCATAGAACATACATTTAAACCTGTTTTTAAAATTACATGACAGTGTGAAAACAAAAAAAAACCGCCTTGACGTAAAAGTCAACTTTTGAAGCTGTTGTACTTTTACATCATGACGTGTAAAGTGAATAGAACTTCATTTTTTCACCCGAAAAATATAACAACCTACCTGGATCTGTAGCTGAGTATCCAATGATTTGCATTCGCATATCATTGTTTACTGCCTTAGCTGCCGTAACAGCGGTGACCGGTGACTCAAAGATTTGAGCGAACTTCGAAACATGCTTTATCAGAGCTCTGCCTTCGCTCCGCACTACGGAAAGTCTCCTTAAACTCTTGACAACTTCCCTTTTTATTCCATCACAGGATCTTAGTACATGATATTTATTATAGTATACAAAACGAATATCACATTTCTTTTAAACTTAAACTCATCACATCGCTTGGATGATCGCATAATCATCTGCAAGGAAAAAAGCTATCCATCAAACGGTATTTTTTTCTGCGGTTACTGATTACTGAACTTGATAGCATACATACAGGTGCTTAGAGGCCATGCGAATGATTTACGATCAAGATATGTTCAAACAAGAAATTATAAGTTTGTAACCCTAAAATTGAAACAAGACTTCTTATAGGTCATGTTTGCGGAAAAGCCATCAGAATCCGAGTACCAACCTCCACCGCAGTTAGTTCCTCTCTTTTTGCAAATTGAATATCTTTCGGATGCTTGATTTGTCCAATCTCCACATGTGCTTTAGTGTTGTATATCCACAGTCAAGCGAGTGCACATTGATCGCACTCCATGCCCCCAACAACAGGCTGGGCGGACTGATATACAATGCGAATCAATCGCACTCTGCTGTGCCAAAGGCTTGCTTGGCTAAAGCATTTGATGAGTTTGATTGCCTTACGTGTGCGGTCGCGTGTAATCAGACGACTAATGACGGTGAAAGACCGACACTTGATTACAATTAATTGCATATTATTCGGCAACTCGGCCGTATGAAAACCATTTTTTTGTTTTGTTTGACTATGGATATACAACCGTAAAGCACATGTGAAGATTGGACAAATCAAGCATCCGAAAGATATTCAATTTGCAAAAAAGAGAGCTAACCGCGGTGGAGGCTGGTACTCGGATTCTGATGGCTTTTCCGCAAACGTGATCTTGTTGTGTAGGGGTTATCACGCCTATCTAGAGAGTAGGAGGTTGAGAGTTCGAGTCCCTCCAAGACACGTGGATTCTTTTTCGCAAATTTCATATCAATTTGTTCATTTCGAAACAACAATAAAACAATTTTAACAATAAAACAAAGGTGTTTCATACCTTTAAACTCTCTTTAATCCACCAATCACAGAAAACTATGTGGCAATTTTTAGGCCTTATCTAATCCATCGGGCGTCTTTCTTTTCAAAACAGTGGAGTGCTTTTTAAAGAACAGTTGTTTTTTTCAAGAACAAAGAAAGTGGAGTGATTTAAAACATTTACTTTTGCAATTCTAAGCTCGAAGTAAGTTAACGCGCGATTCTAATAGAATTTGAATAAATGTTTAACAAGTTTTTTTTTCCTAATAGTAGCAAGATGTTTTCGAGAAAATTGTGTTCAAATAGAACCATATTATTTGGATTTTCTTCAAGTTTAAAAAGTAATAATTCAGGTAAGCGTATTATTATTTTGAGCAATTAGTGAGTTTGAACCGCGTTGAACAGAACCAGTGCCCAAGCAACGTGGGCGGTTAGTCCAGAGTGGATGCTGCGAGTCCGCAAAGGGTTGGTTCGATCAAATTCGAAGTTGGTCAAAGTGGCGTGGACTGGTCCTAGTCCCTCGAGCGATCTACTGTGATCTTCTGTATCGTTTTCCATCGTCGTAAATCATCGCCAGTATCTGCGTACGTCGATAAGTCGCCAGCGACGGCTGCACACTCCACGCCTCCACCCCAGGGGACGTCTATACCCCGAAAAAGACGCCGGCGCGCGCATTGCGAGACGACGCCGAAGTAGCGTTAGAGCTCGAGTCCAAAGTTTCGAGAACGACCAACCGAATGCACGATATTTTAACAATCGTACCTGAATCCACCTGGGGGCCCTCCTTAGCCGTGCGGTAAGATGTGCGGCTATAAAGCAAGACTATGCTGAGGGTGGCTGGGTTCGATTCCCGATGCCGGTCAAGGCAATTTTCGGATTGGAAATTGTCTCGATTTCCCTGGGCATTAAAGTATCATCGTGTTAGCCTCATGATATACGAATGCAAAAATGGTAACTTGGCTTAGAAACCTCGCAGTTAATAACTGTGGAAGTGCTTAATGAACACTAAGCTGCGAGGCGGCTCTGTCCCAGTGTGGGGATGTAATGCCAGTAAGAAGAAGAAGAAGACCTGAATCCAAATCTCCATCCAGTTAAGTCACTGCGTGGGCTTCCCAAGCGAGGACGCAGAAGAAAAGGTCAGATCTGATCGGTTATTTTTGCTAGCAATTCATATCGTACAGTGACGTCACTTAGAGCATTAGGTTTATTTGAATTTTCTTACCGTTGCCTCACGAGTAAATAAACAACTCGAAAAGTTTTGTTACTCTAGTTTCTGCGTTCGATATTTGAATTTAAAAAACAATTAATTCTAGTTTAGTAGAATCTCTTCCTTTTTTCGCGTGACGAAATAAAATGAAAATTATAGTAGATTAGCTAATGTTTATTGATTGCTTACTAGTCCTTTAATTGATGAATCATTAAGGGTATTTTTTTTAAACTAATTTGTTTGATTGCCTTAAGACACTGGGATTCAAGTGATCTTTCGCTTCTGAATATACAAAAATTACCTGCCCTGAGAAGGCAGTCTTTGGTCCGGGCAATACGATCTGAGAAACGGCCCTTCGGGAGAAGGTGGCGCTTAAGCCATTTCTTCATAGAACGGAAGAGATCGTTACAAGTTCTCCAAATCATTCTGGAGCTCAGACCAATTTGTCTGCCAAGTCAAATGGGCTCAAAACAAGGCCAATAGCAAGCCAAGGATACAGGCCCATAGAGGTCATATGTAAGCATATGCGGTATTTCGAAAAATTTCGTTTCAGGTGGTTCGAAACGAAATTCCGCGGAATTTCGCGGAATTTGAGCATGGCGAAATCAGATTTTTTGATTTCGTTTCGTTTCGTCAAATTACAAAAATTTCGCTAGAAAAAACTAGCTTCTAACGAAATTTAACGGAATTCCGCGGAATTTCGAAACAAATTTAGACTTAAGCCATACTGTCACGTACGGTCGAGTATTATAAAAAATTTTGGCTGCGCCGCTGAACAAAATCATAAAACTATTTTCAAAACTTAATGTTTTACAAATTTTTCTATTAACGCCTACTGCATAATCCCATTCTGAGTCGACAAATACGTATTTAGTTTTCTTCTATAAAACGTCTTCGGTGTCCAACAGAAAACGAAAAATATCTTTAACATTTTATCCCATTTTTTTCAAAAGTGATCCGACTCAATATTTAAGACGTCAGGCTCAGAGTGTAAATGTAATCAGATATGAATCAGAGCAGTACAACTTTGTCAAAGTGGCAAAGTCGTGGGTGAATTCCTAATGCCCTTGTAAAGTATTTTTATAGCGCCTCTTTTTTATTAAAGGCCAACTTCTTCACCGCTTATGCCTCAAACCAGTTTAATATTTAGTCGTTTTCCAAGGTGGCTTCACATGAATTACCTTTTCAACAAATCAAAGATTTCTTTCACGTGGCGCATCAAACTAATTTTCCTCTCCTTACCCCAAATTGACTGTAAGGGCGTGGCCGGCTCATACTGTTCATAGCAGCTGTTTCTTACACTTAATTAAAGTCGGTTGAGGATGAAAATTTGGCAACAATTTTTGCATGCCTCATATGAACAAACACATATACAAGGACAAACAGACAATAGCTTGGTTCGTCGAGTTAATTGTATATAAGACTATATTTTTCTTGAATAATGACTTGTGAGGGAAGTCAGATTCGATGGATACGGGGAATTGACTGATATCACATTGTTATTAGCTGGTAATGAAACAACTTCTCGCAAGGGCAGCTGTTGTACAATTGGTAATAATTAATGAAATAGGGTGGGTTCAAGTCCCACCAGCAGCCGAAGTTTTTTTTCGCAATATCTCGTGAAAAACAACTCAAATGGCAAACGTAACTATGTGTATCAAAATTGAACATCTTTTCCAAAAAAATATAAGACTATGGATCTCCTATAAAAAGGTTGAATTTGAAGGGAACTGATATCCCACAATTCCTATATTACATGTATGTATATTATATGTAGATCTTGCATCGTAGGGATTTCAAACTAACAATTTCCATTTTTTGCTAAGTTATTACATCCACCATGCGCTAAGTTATTACATTAAGATAAACATTTTTCTTATATTTATGTTGTAAAAATATGTGGATTTTTCTCAAAATTGAGCCTACAAAATTTGTAAATAAAAACTGGAATAGAACCCAATTTTAATCATATTTGAGATGCATTGATAAAATTTCGGCGAAAAAAATCTTGTTTTATTTTTAAAAATCAAAATGTTTACTCAAGTGCATGGTATGTATCGGCCAAAAGTTTGGGTTCATCCACTATATGGTAAACCGGTCATAAGTCTGGATTCACTCTCCGGATAGGCGATTTGATTGAATTTTAGCCAAATATTGTCTGAAGTACAGTTCTTGACGTTTTGTTTGGAACCTAATCTGCCGCTAACCGCAAGTCAGACTTATCTGTATATGGGCGCCATATACAGATAAGGCTGACTTGCGGTTAGCGGAGTAATGTTCTTCAATATATATTTTGCCTAAACTAGAACATGAAAAAAGAGTGAACCCAAACTTTTGGCCGATGCATACCATGCACTTGAGTAAACATTTTGATTTTAAATAATAAAACAAGATTTTTTCGCCGAAGTTTCATCAAAGCATATCAAATATGATAGAAATAGGGTTCCGTTCCACTATTTATTTCGAAATTTTGTGGGCTCAATTGAAATAGTGAAATGATCAACTTTATTTTACGACATAAATTTAAGAAAAATGTGTATCTTTATGTAATATTAATGTTATTTGCCTTTGAGAAAATTAAATCAGAATTGCGCAAATAATGTTTTACATTATCAATCCAAAAAAAAATTAAAATTCGAAAAAAAAAATAATTTCGTTTCGTTTCGAAAAATTTCGAATTAAATAGACGTTGATTTCGTATCGTTTCGAAGTTTCGAAAGTAAATATATATTTCGTTTCGCTTCATTTCGAATCAACACAGACATTTTAAATTTAGTTTCGATTCGCTTCGTTAGGAAAAAGTGTCTTATTGCATACCCTTAGTCATATGTATGATTTACGATTTAGATATATCCAAACTGAATGTTCTAAGTTCTCCAAATCATTCTGGAGTTCAGACCAATTGGTCTACCAAGACATCTGGGCTCAATACAAAGTCAATAGCAACCCATGGGGTTCATGCATGCTTTTAGAGGCCTTGTGCATGGATTACGATTTAAATATGTCCAAACCGAATGTTCTAAGTGCTTTAAATCATTCTGGATTTCAGACGAATTAATCTATTAAGATTACTGGGCTCGATATGAAGCCAATTACAACCCATACAGGTCTTTAGAGGTCATGCGGATGATTTACAATCTAGAAATGTCAAATCCGGATGTTCTAAGTTCTCGAAATCATTTTGGAGTTCAGGCGAATTGGTCTACTAAGACAATTGGGCTTGGTACAAAGCGAATAGTAACCCATGGGGTTCATACATGCCTTTAAAGGCCATGAGCATGATTTACGAATTAGATATGTCCAAAACGTATGCTCCAAGTTCTCCAAATCATTCTGGAGTTCAGATAAATTGGTCCACCAATCCAACTGGCCTCGATAGAAAGTAAATAGCAACCCATGTTGTCCATACGGACCTCTAGAGGCCATGTGCACGATTTAGGGTTTAGATATGTCAAAACCGAATATTTTAAGTTCTTCGAGTCATTCTGGTTCAGGCAAATTGGTCTACCGAGACAACTAGGCACGACATGAAGCCAATAGCAACCCATGGTATATATACAGTGGCTTGGAGGTCAGCGCATGACTAACGATTTAGATATGTCCGAACCGGATATCTTAGATTACCCAAATCATTCTGGAGTTCAGACAAATTGATCTACCAAGACATCTGAGCTCTGTACAAAATCAATAGCAAGCCATATTCTCCACCCAGGTCAGGATGTACGATTTAGATATGTCCCACCCGGATGATCTAAGTTCTCCAAATCACTGTGGAGCTCAGACCAATTGATGTATCAAGTCAACTGGGCGCGCTACAAAATAAATAGCAACCCATGGTGTCCATATAGGTCCAGGGAAGCCATATGCATGATTTGCGATTTTGTTATGTTCAAATTGAATGTTCGAAGTTCGGCAAATCTTTGTGGAGTTTAAACCTTTCAAGTCAACTGAGCTCGATTTAAAACCAGTAACAAACTATGCTGTCCCCATAGACCCTTAGAGGCCATGTATAATTTAAATTAAAATTTTTATGGATATATCTAGATCGTAAATTATACACATGGCCTCTAAGTACCTATATAAGTTCCTTTTGGCTTTGTATTTAGCCCAATTGACATGGTAGATCAATAGTTCTGAACTTAAGAATGATTTGGAGAACTTACAGTGACCTGCATAATAAAAAGCCCACTTACCGTTTTTCATACAAAATGGTCAACTTTGGAGATCTGGATCTCGATTGCTTGTGTACCAATTTTGCTGAAAATTTTACCAGAGCTCAGATATAACTTGAATTATCGCTTAATTTTTCAAAAGGACCTAAGTAACATTTTTTTCATGAATTAATTTTAATAGCGCAATCAACAGAAAAACATGAAAGCTTTTGATTGCAGTACTCAAATTAATTCATGAAAAAAATGTTACTTAGGTCCTTTTGAAAAGTTAAGCGAGTTTTACCACATCTGAATTTCGACCATATTGATTTATAGGGTAAAAAATTATCGCTGTAATACCAAAACGATTTTGTTGGCAAAAAATTGATTTGGTCAAATTTTCAGCAAAATTGGTTCACACGCAATCGAGATCTGGATCTCCAAAGTTGACCATTTTGTATGAAAAACGGCTACTGGGCTTTTTATTATGCCGGTCACTGTAGAACATCCGGGTTAGACATATCTAGATCGTAGATCATGCACATGGCTTCTAAGGGCCTGTATGGACACCATGGGTTACTATTGTCTTTGTATCTCAACTCCCGAATGATTTAGAGAGCTTGGAATTACCGGTTTGGACATATCTAGATCGCAAAACATGCATATGGCTTCTTAGGATCTGTAAGAACATCATGGGTTGCTATTGGACTTGTGTTATGCCCAGTTATCGTGGTAGATCAATTGGTCTGAACTCTAGAATAATTCGAAGAAAAACAAGATAAAAAGAAAACATACGATTTAGACATATCTAGATCGTAAATCATGCGCATGGCCTCTAGTGGTCAGTATGAACACCATGGGTTGCTGTTGGCTTTGTATTGAGCCCGGTTGACGTGGTAGAACAGTGGTCTCAACTCCAAAATTAATTGAAGAACTTAGAACGTCCAGTTTGGTCATATCAAGATCGTTAATTATACGCATGACCCTAAAGGGCCTGTATGGACTCTAGGGGTTTGCTATTGGCTTTGTATTGAACATCCATTAGAACATCCGAGTTGGAAATATGTAGATCGTGAATTATGTTCATGGCCTCTAAGCGCCTGTATGAACCTCATGAGTTACTTTTGGCTTTGTATCGAACCCAGTTGTCGTGGTAGACCAATATGCATGAACTCCAGAACGATTTGGAGAGCTTAGAACATCCGGTTCGGACATATCTAGATCATACATTATGCGCATGGCCTCTAAGGGACTGTATGGGCACCATGGGTTGCTATTGGTTTCGTACCAAGCGTAATTGACTTGGAGCACCTACAACATCTGTAGAAATATTGTCTACATTCACGATTTATCATAACTGAAATATGTAGTATTATGTACATTTCTGAGAAAAAAACAGCAATAAAATCGTTCATTCGCGATATTCGTGTGCATTTTTCGTCCATATTAAGGTGGCCAACTGATCCTTTCTCCGACGATTACAGGATGTGGGTGTGGCCGATCAACAATCTGATGTTAGTTTCGGAAAATTTATAAGCTGACGATTATTTTGGTATATAAACATGTGAATTGGGCTGAGAGATATTGCTAAGTCAAATTCGGGTCAACATGACCCGAACACCGTAAGTGTGAGTTTTTTTGAGCACTGTAGGAAGGTTAATCCAATGCAATCAATCTGAATCCAACTCAAACTAAACTCAATCCAAATCAAGTCTAAAACTAATCCAAATCCAATTCCAATCGGATCCAAATCCAAGCCAAATTCAACAAAATTTTCATTCACATCTTAATCTAATCCAAATTTAATCCAATACAAATATAAATCGAATGCAATTAAAATCTTAATTGTAAATAAATCCAATCCTTATTCAATCTAAATCCATTTCAAATCCAATCCAAATCCAATCCAAATTAAATCTAATCCGAATCCAATCTAAACCCAAATGCAATTCAAATCTAATACAAATCCAATCCTAATACAATCCAAATCCAATCAAAATCCAAAACCTAATCCAAATACAATAAAAATCCAGTTCAAATCCTATTCAATCCAAATCCAATAAAATACTCATTACAATTTAATTTATATCCAATCCAAATTTAATCTGAATCTAATACAAAATTACAATGCAGATTTAATCTGAATCCATTGCAAATCCAATCCAAGTCCAAACTAAATTCCAACCCAAATTCAACTAAACCCAGTCCAAATTCAATACAAATCCAATTCAATCCGAGTGCAATCCAAATCCAATTCAAATACAATCCAAATGCAAGACATGTTTCGGAACCAATCAAAATTTTTCTTCTAGACGTGGCCAATGTGTTAAAAAACTTTTGAAATTTCATCTGTTAGGTTTGGGTCTGTGTTTTTCAAAATCATGAAGCTTGGGTTTTGACAAGATGGGTTTAGCAATCGATATGTGTCCACTTCTCAATTTTCGATATGAAAAATTAGTCCGTTGAAAAAAATAAATTGATATTGCACCTCGCAATAAAAGGCTCTCATAGATGTGCAAATTTTTTCCGCAGTTTAAATAGCACGTGCTATCAACGCATTCACCGCCAGAATCCACAACGTGGCGACCAAATTATGCAAAAATATCATTGATAAATGGCACAAAAACTTTTTACGCAACACTAGATCAACAGTTAGTTTTCTCCTACATAATTTTATGCATGATACTAATTTTTACGCCTAAACTTTGCCAAAATCGAAATTTCTATCACAGTACCAAGAACTCTCCAATCCCGTAGAAAACATGTAGTTCATACCATCCGTGAAATTAATTAACACCTCCAAATCCTCCGATTAATGGCGTAAGCAAATCGGGTATTGACACGAGATTTACCACCGAAGGGGTCAATAGCAGTCAGTAAATCCGACAAATTTATCCCGTGTTTTATCGCGTTCTAATTCACCTGAAAGGGAACGGATGGGGGTCCACCAGCAAATGCGCACGGCTTACCTAAGCTTCGAGTCTATACATTATTAATTTCCAGTTGTCCACGCTTACACCACGCATTTTTCTCCCACGTCGGAACCGGCGCGCTGTACCCTCCGATTTGGACTTGTAATTCTCGCCCGTACTCTCTGGGACTAATTTGACACATGTCGGCAATACGGGCGGGGCGGGTCTGCAGAAAACAGAATTCAATTTCGCCCCAAGCAAGCCACAAATAAATGCGAAAATCGAATTATTGCGGGGAACACAATTCGCACTGCCGTACACCCACTCGATAATAGCATTAATATAAGCAACATCCGACAGGGCGTACAAAACATGGTTTCCGTTTACTCCATCGGCGCTGGTACAGGGTTGCGCTGGGAACATGTGTTGTTGTACCAATATGCAAGTAGGCCCTGCCGTTTTGGTTGGGATGGGAGTAAAACAAGAGTTGTACTTAATATTCTAGTACGTGAGTTGTGGTTTATTTTTATGTAGTTTTTTTTCACTCTGTTGCCACACTGCAGGCAGAGGTGCGAGAGATTGTTAAAACTTTGTTTCATTTGTAATTTTTGTTTGTCGAGAGGTCATGACTATGTATTTAATATAAAAATGTAATCACATAAACATTTGAGCATGAAATCGATGTCAAAGTTTAAAATATTATTGCTTCTTCTGGCTAGAATCTGCAGGCGCAATGCATTGCATGGGTGGTTGAACCAAAAAGGCAAATAAATTATCATTAATTTTGAGAACTATTCTCATAAAACATTAATGCAAATGAATAAATTCCTACTTCTGAGCGGTTTGCCGCAGGAATAGGATCCCCCATACATATATCCCCTGTACAGACATGTGTTTGCTCATTTACGCGTTGATTTACGACTGTTGTATCTGTCCTTTTCGGTTTGCGGTCCACAGAAATTGGCTTCCGCTGCGGGATCCTCCACTGGATGAACAGGAGGAGGAAATGAGTTTCCGTGATAAAATTCTCTTTATTTCATTACCAAGCAGTCAATCAATGTGATCAATTTGTAGTTTCTCACAGCAGGCCGAGACTTGGTGTCTTAATTATAGTGTGGTTCTTGTCCTTCGTTCTCCCGACTCGGCGAATGGAACGTTGTGAACCATTGAGTTCTTCTTCGCCGGAATGCAATAAATTCGAACAAAGATGCAAGGAACGAGGCCATGAATTAATTGAGTACCTTCGAGAAGGATGTCACAGCATCTGAGTAATTTGTCTACACCCCACGCCACCACACGGAGATTTGAGAATACCCATGAAATGTTTTAAAACTACCCACCTTCGAGATTTATATGAAGCTGTCAAAAAGATGGGTGATTTCAAAATTTGGAAAACGGGTGAAAAGTGCCCACTTTAAAACAGTTTCATGTAATCTAAGGTGTGGTGGTTTTTTATCCTTTTATGGATGAAAAATCTGTTTGCAGTTTTTCGCGAGATTTTAGAATGGAGTCCTTGGAAAACTTACTCTAAATTGTTTTAATTTATTTCAACGATGTATTAAATAAGAGACAAAGTCCTGAAATAATCACGTCAGTAAAGTAATTTGTAATATATAATTATAATGCAGTCGAGACATTGAACGTAAGTATTTCAGTGTTCTTAAAACTGCTAAATTTATAAGAAAATGAGAGCAGTGTAAATTGGATCCCACTGGACTCCGATATTTGAGTAAACTTTTTTTTGTGATTTTTAGCTGGCTTCTTCATGGATCTTTAACGGATGGGTCAATAACACGATAATCTCACGATTACGTTACATTTGAAGACAGTAGTAATTAGAAGACAGTAGAAATTTGGATACATATAAGAGGACCCAGAGGATTATTGAACTGATGGCTGATACAACTATAAATCTTGAAAACCCTAAACTTAAGCTTCTGTAATTTGTATATACTTAAAAGAGGAATAATCAATAAATAATGTATTGCATGTACTTCTTTTTATATCTTAATAATATTTATTTAACATAACAAATTTATCAGCGCTGAAAATAATTTGCTGCAGATGGGTGATTTTCACCCATTTGAAGAAAACTTAGCTTTAGGAAGGTGAGTGAAAACTACACATCCATTTTGACGTACAAACCTTCTTCCCATTTGTGGGTAAAGCCACTTTACCCACCTTATGGGTTAGTCCAGTTATCTCGAAGGTGGGTGAAAAAACACCCATTTCTGGGCATTTTCATTTCTCCGTGCAGTGAAAGGCAGTAGGCACCGCCTGTTTGCTTCGCACTTCCGAGAATCAGAAAGATGCTTCAATCAAAACAAACAGACCACTGCGATTGGTTTTTCTGTTTCATCAACATCTGGCCAGTTTCACAAGATCGCAACGTTCGGTAGAGAATGGATTTTCCTGTTCATCTGTTCCTTCTTATTCTATTTGTAGAATACGCTTGAATAATCACTCCAATATAGAATCGATTAATTGCATCAAATTATTTCAATACGCTAAGTGAAATGCAATACTTAGCAGTTCCACCTTAAGTAATTTAGCTATCATTTATTTTTATATGTAGTTTTCTCTTAGGCTAGAAACAATGGGAGGCAACATTTTCCTAATTTCAAAAGTCGAAATTCGAAAGAGGCAATAAACACGGCCGAACACAACAAGCTTGCATTCGATAGCTTGCCAAAACTACAGAAAACAACAATAAAATGAACACGTAGGTACTTCACAGTAAAAAGAAAGCGGAAAATTGAAAATTCATGGGATGGAAATTGCGAAGACAACGCAACGGGAAACAGCGAGCAAGTCATGTTGTGTCGTTCAACTGTTTTCCGAAGTGACAGCACTTCGGTTAGCTGCGCTGAAAGCAGAACTGCAGTCAGCGGCCCCCTTTTTCGAGCGAAAACCATTAAATGCGCCCACTTGCTTTGTACGGTTGAACCAATTTGCAAACCGTAATGTTTCGGGAGCTTGCTGCATAATGTTCCATTTAAATTTAAATGCAGTTTGGTTTTAACTGAAGACAGCAGAAGAATTCGTCGATGGTAATATTTTCTTTTGTCACTTTTTATATTCTTTGTTTACTTCTTATTGCCAACCTTTGTTTAAAATTATTAAGAACGTAATTAGAAATTTTACAAATAGGCGGCCCTATAGTGTGCTTGCAAGATTCTTGTATGTGTGAAATCAATACCAAATTTTCAAAACGACTTATCTGCTTTTTTAAACAAAGATTCAAACTTTGATTTGACGAATCTGTTAGTACTCCCATGCAAACCAACACATCAATACGTAGCCGAAGGCTTTTGCTAGCTGTTGATGGTGTTACTTTTAGGGCAGCAGGGACTATGTCCAAGGGCTTGACGATCCCTCCCCAGGCCATCTGCGAGTTGTGGGGCTTGCCTAGGATGTGGTGGGGTTTGACAGTGGGCCCTGTTAAACCTCTATAAAAAGCTGCATGTATCCGCAAGTAGGCCCCACCAAAGCGACCGTGTGCCGCTCAAAGCGCACAAGCCCAAGTCCTGGTGTTAGGTGGGACGCTAAACAGCTCTGACACGACGGCCCTCCGACGAGACAGGAGGTTTGCGCAGGCCCAATAAGCCGCCTAGAAAACCAATCATTACGAACAATATAAGAGATAATGCGACTCGATATAATCGGCAAAGACCTAGGCGACGAATACAGGATCACGATTGGAAGCTTGGAACATGGAATTGCAAGTCGCTAGGTTTCGCAGGTTGCGACAGGATGATCTACGATGAATTACATCCCCGCAACTTCGACGTCGTGGCGCTGCAGGAGATTTGCTGGACAGGACAGAAAGTGTGGAAAAGCGGGCATCGAGCGGCTACCTTCTACCAAAGCTGTGGCACCACCAACGAGCTGGGAACCGGCTTCATAGTGCTGGGTAAGATGCGCCAACGCGTGATTGGGTGGCAGCCAATCAACGCAAGGATGTGCAAGCTGAGGATTAAAGGCCGTTTCTTCAACTATAGCATCATCAACGTGCACTGCCCACACGAAGGGAGACCCGACGACGAGAAAGAAGCGTTCTACGCACAGCTGGAGCAGACATACGATGGATGCCCACTGCGGGACGTTAAAATCGTCATCGGTGACATGAACGCACAGGTAGGAAGGAGGAAATGTATAGACCGGTCATCGGACCGGATAGTCTGCACACCGTATCGAATGACAACGGCCAACGATGCATAAACTTCGCAGCCTCCCGCGGAATGGTAGTCCGAAGCACCTTCTTTCCCCGCAAAAATATCCACAAGGCCACATGGAGATCACCTAACCAAGAAACGGAAAACCAAATCGACCACGTTCTAATCGACGGTAAATTCTTCTCCGACATCACGAACGTCCGCACTTACCGCAGTGCGAATATTGAATCCGACCACTACCTCGTTGCAGTATGCCTGCGCTCAAAACTCTCGACGGTGTACAACACGCGTCGAAGTCGGACGCCGCAGCTCAACATTGGGCGGCTACAAGACGGTAGACTAGCCCAAGAATACGCGCAGCAGCTGGAAGTGGCACTCCCAACGGAAGAGCAGCTAGGCGCAGCGTCTCTTGAAGATGGCTGGAGAGATATTCGATCCGCCATTGGTAGCACCGCAACCGCTGCACTTGGCACGGTGCCCTCGGATCAGAGAAACGACTGGTATGACGGCGAATGTGAGCAGTTAGTGGAAGAGAAGAATGCAGCATGGGCGAGATTGCTGCAACACCGCACGAGGGCGAACGAAGCACGATATAAACAGGCGCGGAACAGACAAAACTCGATTTTCCGGAGGAAAAAGCGCCAGCAGGAAGATCGAGACCGTGAAGAAACGGAACAACTGTACCGCGCTAATAACACACGAAAGTTCTATGAGAAGTTAAACCGTTCACGTAAGGGCCACGTGCCACAGCCTGATATGTGTAAGGACATAAACGGGAACCTTCTTACGAACGAGCGTGAGGTGATCCAAAGGTGGCGGCAGCACTACGAAGAACACCTGAATGGCGATGTGGCAGACGAAGATGGCGGTATGGTGATGGACCTGGGAGAACGCGCGCAGGACAGAATTCTACCGGCTCCGGATCTCCAGGAAATCCAGGAGGAGATTGGCCGGCTGAAGAACAACAAAGCCCCTGGGGTTGACCAACTACCAGGAGAGCTATTTAAACACGGTGGTGAGGCACTGGCTAGAGCGCTGCACTGGGTCATTACCAAGATTTGGGAGGAGGAAGTTTTGCCGCAGGAGTGGATGGAAGGTGTCGTGTGTCCCATCTACAAAAAGGGCGATAAGCTGGATTGTAGCAACTACCGCGCAATCACACTGCTGAACGCCGCCTACAAGGTACTCTCCCAAATTTTATGCCGTCGACTAGCACCAACTACAAGGGAGTTCGTGGGGCAGTACCAGGCGGGTTTTATGGGCGAACGCTCCACCACGGACCAGGTGTTCGCCATTCGCCAAGTACTGCAGAAATGCCGCGAACACAACGTGCCCACACATCATCTATTCATCGACTTCAAAGCCGCATATGATACAATCGATCGGGACCAGCTATGGCAGCTAATGCACGAACACGGTTTTCCGGATAAACTGACACGGTTGATCAAAGCGACGATGGATCGGGTGATGTGCGTAGTTCGAGTTTCAGGGGCATTCTCGAGTCCCTTCGAAACCCGCAGAGGGTTACGGCAAGGTGATGGTCTTTCGTGTTTGCTATTCAACATCGCTTTGGAAGGGGTAATACGAAGAGCAGGGATTAACACGAGTGGTACAATTTTCAATAAGTCCGTCCAGCTATTTGGTTTCGCCGACGACATAGATATTATGGCACGTAACTTTGAGAAGATGGAGGAAGCCTACATCAGACTGAAGAGGGAAGCTAAGCGGATCGGACTAGTCATCAACACGTCGAAGACGAAGTACATGATAGGAAGAGGTTCAAGAGAAGACAATGTGAGCCACCCACCGCGAGTTTGCATCGGTGGTGACGAAATCGAGGTGGTAGAAGAATTTGTGTACTTGGGCTCACTGGTGACTGCCGAAAATGACACCAGCAGAGAAATTCGGAGACGCATAGTGGCTGGAAATCGTACGTACTTTGGACTCCGCAAGACGCTCCGATCGAATAGAGTTCGCCGCCGTACCAAACTGACAATCTACAAAACGCTAATTAGACCGGTAGTCCTCTACGGACACGAGACCTGGACGATGCTCGTGGAGGACCAACGCGCACTTGGAGTTTTCGAAAGGAAAGTGCTGCGTACCATCTATGGTGGGGTGCAGATGGCGGACGGTACGTGGAGGAGGCGAATGAACCACGAATTGCATCAGCTGTTGGGAGAACCATCCATCGTTCACACCGCGAAAATCGGACGACTGCGATGGGCCGGGCACGTAGCCAGAATGTCGGACAGTAACCCGGTGAAAATGGTTCTCGACAACGATCCGACGGGCACAAGAAGGCGAGGTGCGCAGCGGGCAAGGTGGATCGATCAGGTGGAAGATGACTTGCGGACCCTCCGTAGACTGCGTGGTTGGCGACGTGCAGCCATGGACCGAGCCGAATGGAGAAGACTCTTATATACCGCACAGGCCACTTCGGCCTTAGTCTGAATAAATAAATAATAATGATGGTGTTACTTTGCGTGGGAGTGTCGTGGGAGATTCGTCAAATCGACGCCCGGAGGCGCAGATCACAAAAGAGGATATTATGGATTTAATAGAACAAATTCCTGAACCTTTCATCCTGGTAGGTGAAATAAATGTCCACCATCCCTTATGGGAATCGGAAAATATCAGCGCTAGAGGTACAACAATAGAATCAATAATAAACGAATAGAGCCTGGTAGTCCTGAACCCACCGTTGTTCCTACCTACATAAACACCGGCACAGGAATCGGATCTTGCATCGACATTTGCCTCTGCACTAATCAACTTGCGAGAATATTGGAACTTACCGTCTGGATTCACACGGAGGTGATCATATTCCACTAATTATGTCGACATTGAGTTTTAAACCAGGAAAGAGTAGGCGCATATATTATTTGCAGCGATTCTTTAAGTGTGGTCACATCACCAACATAGGGAAGAAAGGCTCATCGGGTTTTGGGAGAATTTTTGGAGAATTTCTTTAAAAAAAAGTCTTTAAAAAAAAGCGGGTTTCCGTGGTTTGTTGGGAAGATTCTTGGAGAAATTTGTGAATGAGTTCTTGGAAAAAAAATTGAAAGAATTCCTTAAGAAATATCTTGAGAAATAATTTCCAGAATCATTTAATTGTGCACGACTTTCTGGGTGAATCCTTGGAGGAATTTTGAGGTGGGAATTTCTGGGAGAATTCCCAGAGGAATCCGCGTAAGACTTTCTAGATGTAAACTTCGCAATTTATTTTCCACTAGCAGACCCGACGAACTTCGTTTCGCCTAAAATTAATTTATACTCTGATTAGATCTCGAGTTATGAAGAAATTGGGGCATCATTTGTATGGGAGCCCTCCTTTCCAAAGCGGGGAGGGGTCTCAAACCATTTTAAGAACCTTCCCCGGCCAAAAAAACCTCTGCATACAAATTTTCACGCCGATCGGTTCAGTAGTTTCCGAGTCTATAAGGTTCAGACAGACAGAAATTCATTTTTATGTATATAGATTAGAAGTTCTTCAAGATTTTCTGTACAATTTTCCGGAACATTTCCCGGGAGGTGGGTTTAGTGGAATTCCATGAATTTTAGAAGAAATTCAGAGGAAATATTCAGATTGAAATAGAAAGAGTTCTCGTGGTTCATCATCTCAGGACCCACCATCAAGGCCACCAGCACATTGAAACTGGCTGGAACATGTAAAGTTTTTAATATATGTAGTTCCGAAGTAATTAAAGATGCTGCGCCCGCCCTCAATCGAGGGCTAACGCTATTCAGCCGAGTTGCAACGAAAAATTGCTCGTTTACCATCAGAATGGAAAGTGCGGTCGAAAATTGATGATTTTTCCTGACTGTTACTGTTGAAGTGTTCTACGATGTGATTATTCTAACAGAAACATGGCTTGATGACAACATCTTTTCCGCGCAACTTTTCAGGAACAGGTAGAAACGAGTAGAACAGCTGCAAACCTCAAAGCAGTGAAGTACGCATTGCTATCTCTGCTGGTTTAAACTGTTGTTTTGACCATACTTCTGCTGGCAGTTCTCTCGAACAGCTCTGGGTGTTACTCAGACTGTCAAAGCAAAGAATAAACATTGGTGTTGTTTACCTACCTCCTAACCGCAAGAATGACATGCCAAGTATTTCCAGACACATCGAGTCCATGCGATCCATTCAAAACAATCTTGGAATACAGGACCATGATATTCTATTTGGCGAATACAAATAATCTGCACTTGTTTGGGACCACTACACCACAAATTAATGGAATTTTGAATAGAAACGGGAGAAACGGTGATTCTTCATTGAACGAATGTGAACTACTCGAATGTATTGAACCTTTAATTTATCTTAATATCCGTTAAAGCCACAATGCAGCCAAATCCGATTTTTGAAGATTTGCCAAGAGATATGTTTTAACTTTTCATAAAAAAATCATTGGGTAATTTTGGTGGCAGCTCCCAAGGTAGATGACGCCGTTAGTCTTTTTACACAACTGATTACTAGCACTATATTTGGTCATGTTCCAGTCCATAGCCCCACTCCCAAGCCTCCCTGGGATGATGCTCGATTAACGAAACTCAAACTCACCCGAGTGTTGTATATCAGTTTTCCTAACTCGTAAAAAGTCCTCCCAATCGACGTCGTAAGATCGCTAACGCTGCCGTCAGCGATAGTCACAACGTGCTGATGATTGATTAGCGTATTCCATAGATCTCTTGTGTTGTAAGATACATCGTTGTAAGCTTCTTTAACTTCGTCATTGGAGGCGATGAAATTGTTGAAATGTATTGCGAAGAACTGCAATCAAATTAGGTCGCATATGAGCTAGAACCAAATCAGCGTTACTGGGGTATCAGGTCGAATTATTTACGAAAGTATTGCAGAACACGATGTCCATATGTCAAGAAACAATTCAACAATGCGAGCCACAACTACCAGATTTACAATAAGTTGTTATACCAAAGGTACAATTTGAAGCCTCAGGAAAATCGTCGACGAAATCCTTAAAAGTTCTGTACATTTTTTAATTCAAAACGCTAAAAAAATGGCTTATCGGCTCGCGATTATCATTTGCAGATGATCTTGAAATGTTTTTGCGCATCTGCTCAATAGCCGATTGTCACTTACTACAAGACCAGATCGATGCTTTTGCTCATTGGTGCGATCTAAATCGACTTGTAGTTAACCCGAAAAAATGCTTGATCATAACTTTTCTCGAAAGAAACAACCGATTACCTTCAACTACTGCCTGTTCGGAACGACTATTGAAAGAGTGCACTGTGTGAAAGATCTCGGTATTCTATTGGACTCCAAACTGACATACTCGGATCACATTTCATATGTTGTTGATAAAGTATCTAGGTTTCTTGAATTTGTGATCAAAGTAACAAAGACTTTCACAGACATCTACTGTTTGAAAACACTGTATTGCTCTCTCGTGCGATCTATGTTAGAATACTGCTCTGCGGTCTGGAGTCCAAACCATAATAATGGTGTCGAACGCATCGAATCCGTTCAACGTCGATTTATAAGGTACGCACTCCGCAACCTTCCCTGGAGAGATCCGCTACGACTTCCTCGCTACGAGAGCCGTTGTCAGCTGATCAGCTTAGAACCTCTGTGTATCCGAAGGGATGTATGCAGAGCATTAACCGCCGCCGATATTTTGCAAGGAAGAATAGAATGTGACACTTTTCTGCGGCAAATAAACATCAACGCACAACCCCGACAACTGCGGAGTAACCTAATGCTAAGACTTCCTTTTCATCGCACAAACTATGGACTACGTAGTGTTTCCATGGTTTGCAGCTTGTTTTCAATAGAGTGGCGTCGGCGTTTGATTTCCACTTGACGCGAGATGTCCTCCGCCGGTTCTTCACATAATTTTTCACCGACCAGAACAATAATTATTGACGCACATAGACTATAGTTAATGTATTTGTGATTGTATTCTATTTTAATCCTTGACAATGTTTTTAATGTAGTGATTTGATATTGTATTTATATATATGTATATATATATATATATATATATATATATATATATATATATATATATATATATATATATATATATATATATATATATATATATATATATATATATATATATTTTTAACCATCATTGGGGCTGTATTAAGTCTGTTGATGTAATAAATAAATAATAATAATAAATGTTTCTTGGAAACGATACTGCTAGCACGTCTACGTAAAAAAGTGAGTTCTTCGCAGTACATTTCGGAATGTGTTTTCAACAATTTCATCGCCTCTAATGACGAAGTTAAATAAGCTTATAACGATGTATCTTACAACACAAGCGAGCTATGGAATACGCTAATCGATCATCAGCACGTTGTGACTATCGCTGACGGCAGCGTTAGCGATCTTACAAATATATTATATTAACAATATGGTTCACTTCGAGTTTTTCCATATAACGAAATGGCGAACAATTTGCCGGTGATAACAACATCATCTAGCGAGCAAAGAGGAATCTAAACATGTTTTTTTCTAGCTTGTGCTGGAAAACCCTCCTGCCATCTTCCGGTGAGTAGTCATACAGTTGTTCGATGACATTTTACAGTGTGGGGATGTCCATACATTTTTCAATAAATCGATTACCGGAATATCGACTTTGTTAAATGCAAACACTACTGTAAATATTTCGATGAAGCAGTGCAAAGCAGACAAACTACACCTTTGCTTCAATCGTTCAAACTGTGAAAGCCGTTCCGCAAACATTAAAATGATTGTTCCACTGTAAACATTTCTATCATTTTCTTCAGCAAGAAATTTGATTAATTCTTTCTGAATATTATCGATGTTATTCCAATGCATCATTCTTCTTCCTCTTCGGTGTCCTAAATTCCTACTGGAACTTAACACCTGCGTTGCAACTTATTATGAATTGAAAACTTTTTGCTGCCCACCATTGATTGAATGAATATGTATCTTGAGTGGAAAGCCATGAAGATGATCATCCGATTGCGTTTTGTTATGTTGTGCTTATCATAATGGGTATGATTATTTTGTTACATTTAGACATGGAAAGTGAATTGAACAAGTCGCTTGGATTAAACGCGTCCAAACAACTTCGCTCAACTCACTTGAACGGACAGTAAGTTGAACATGTTCAACTCTTGGCAATTAAATTGCATTAAACTAAGCTGTTCAATTCACTTGCCCTTTCAAAACGTAGCATTACGGTGAGATATTTCGGCTAAACTTAATTACGCCTATTTTATTGTGCTTTCTCGATTTCGTATCCAATATCAGATATTTTTGGGATTTAATAGATTATTTTCGATACTTTCGCAAGAAAAACTAGTTGAACGTACCCGACCTTGCTCGGGATTATACTACAGTCGCTCTCCACATCTCGATATTGAAGGGACCATCGAGATAGGGAGAGATCGAGGAATGGAAGGAAAATTTAAATGGGTACTAGATCCAAAACAGCTTGTTGCTATGAAAAACGACAACAAAACAAATATCATTGCTTATTGTTGTTCTGTATTGTTATCGTCCAAATATTGTCTAGTAGCCTAAAAATTTGAACATATCGACATAAGGAGAGTGAATCCAGAACAAAATACGATTACAACACATCGGGATAGAAATATTTCAAGATAGGGAAGTTATCGAGCTGTAGAAAGCCAAAATGTATGTAGATTGAAGGGACCGAGGAAACCATCGATATAGGGAGAGATTTCGAGATATAGAACATCGAGATTTACAGAGTCAACTATATTTGGCATTCTTACTGTCAATTGTTGAGTTCATTCAGCACCGCACTCTAGATCATTTTTAGCGCGATCGTATAGAGTTTCCTAACAACTCGCATCAAAATAGTATTTTCACAATTTCTCAACTTTCTCCTCAAAATTTAGTGATATTTTATAACACAGCAGTCCTCAAGACGAATCGATTAATGAGAAACCCGTACAAATCGGTCAACCCGTTCGTGAGTTATATTGCCTCAAAGGAAATGCAAACTCATTTTTATATAGAGAGATTGTACCACAAACGTAATTAAGTTTTAATTGTATTTATATCAGACTCTCATATCGGGCAGTTTGTTCACAAAAGTACGTTTCTCTCTGTCAAATCATATTCACAAATTGATAACAATTTGGGAATTCTCAAAAATGGGATTATGCAAGCGAGTTAATTTGAAAAGAAATCATCATTGATTTTATAAAATCAAGATAATTCAACGCGGTGTGTGACAAAAAAAATGAGCATCGCTAATACTTTCACTACGTGAAAATATAGCTCTTATGGGCCAAACACATGGGAAAACTGTCAAAACGCACGCTTTCATTTCGTGACTATTTGAAAAAAATCTACCGAGGGGTCCCAAACAACTTTTTTTTCTCCCTTAAACGGAACCTTTTAGTTTTAAAACAGTCAATTATTTACCTAAATGAGTTTCCTCGATTTATTCTTCCAATCATCATATAAAAAATTAAGGAGGAATCGATTATTACCAAGTTATAGTCTAAATAACTTGTTTATTGAAGCTCAAGCGTCAAAGAGCATAACGAAGCCAAACTAGATAAATGTATGTAATCCTCTGAAAATAATGATATGGAAATGCTAATATCATATTCCAAACTTGGACGTACATGTTCATGATAGAATTAGAGGCGAAAGTATAGAATTGATAGTTCCGTTAGGATACGGCAGGCATGAAGAATGTTTTTATAGAAGTCGATTTGAAAGCGAGCGGAGGGCAATATTTGTGATGGCACATATCACACGACCTTCCTTCTGCCAAGCTCGCGTATGAAGGGGAAGGGAAGAATATCAGTGTGGAAGCTGATATATCTCCACTGGCTCCACTCTGAAAATAGATATCTTTTTCACATATATACCCAATTCTTTCTCAACACCTGCCAAAATTGAAACTTGTTATGCGAATACATAAGTTTAACAGGTGTCATAAAATTATTCAAAACGATTGATCATGCTAAACAATAATCTACCATAGTAATATAAAAGCCTTCCTTAGCCATGCGGTGATATCCCAAGCAACATTACAAGTTTTATTCCGTTCTAGGGATGGTTTTCAAATATCAATTTAAAATAATTGTAACAGCAATATCCCTGATCTCCCTTGAATATATTGATATTTCTCCCTAATATATTTATAATGCAAATCAACTACCAAAAAGTGTTTTACGTGGTGAAAACATTTTCTAATCATGAATTATTGGAACGATTAATTGAGATGCGGTTTACATTGAGTGAAAGCTGTTGAGTATTCCTTTTAGCTATGTAGGTTTTGTTTTAACCTGCGCTTGATGGGGAAACGTCATTAATAGTACAACGAAAAAATAATTTTCCCCATACTAATTTGCATGCAAACTTGAAACGGCTTGTGCTAAATCAGTTTTAATCCAAATGAGCTCAAATTTTCAGGGGAAACTCAGAATCAGATGAGTACTGTGGATCAAAATCAATTTTTTGAACCACCCTAATGCTCATCTCACAAGTAGGTAAAATATGTTGATCATACCATCCTTGAAAATGTGATAAAAATCGTTACGTTTTCAAAAATCCTTAAGTCTTGAATGTCGGAATTCCATCGTTTTTCGAGCTCAAACAATCATTTTGTAAACTCTTATGCATCTATATATCTATAAATCATAAATCTATAAATCTCTACGAATTTTGTTAATTTACATTTAAATTCAAAAAGTGTAACAAAACATAAGTAAATTGATCAGGGTCACTTCCTTGCTGTTAAAAAATACCAGTGAGTTTAACCATTGCCTATCGGTAATGTTTGCTCGCCAAATGTTGAATTCAATAAAGTGTGTGTGTATAACGATCGTCATATGTTGGGTAGTTTAATTATAACGTGTATCGTGTATCGTGGCGCCACATGTGGGGTCGCCAGAATTTCGTGAGAGTGAATCATATTGTTAATATATTATGCATCTCGAGATAAAATAGAATACTGCGGCTTCCTGCTGGTTGCTTCTTAGGTAATCGCAACGGTCACTAAACACAACAGTGTCAATGAAAATCTCACCCACTGTATGCACTTGCCATGATAAACACTCTCCATGTACTCAGTGACTCCGGTTGCCTCTCACTAATACAATCGAACACTGTTGTCATTTCGCGAAAAGCCCGTGGTTTTGTTTTGAGCGGGAAAATTCTGCCTATCTTTCAACACGGCGGCTATCTTGACGTTTACCTTCACAGTCGAGCCTGCAGTGTAAGACCGGCGCAGCATTCTAGAAAAAGATTAGCGCGACAATAGTACATTTGATAAAAGTGTTGCAGTCAAATGAGCAAACAGCAACATGGTGTGCGAAACAGAAAGCGAGTAGGTGCACCGGCATGGTCCCGCCGGATACAGTTCAACGAGCTATATCAAATTTATTATACATTTCCACAAAAATATGCCTACCACACTTCTGCTACAACATTCGATTTTCCATTTGCATTCGATTAAACATAATCGATTAAGTTTGCAAAAAAAACATCAAGCATCCCTATTTTTTTTCATGATGACATTTTGAAGTGTGTGTAAAACGATCGTCATATTTTGTGTAGTTCGATTTACGTGTGTATCGATCCTTTCGGACGCGAGTTGGCGCCACATGTGGTGTCGCCAAAATTTCGTGAGAGTGAATCATATTGTTAATATAGTATATTTGGATCTTACGACGTCGATTGGGAGGACTTTTTGCGAGTTATATCTTCAACGTTTGTAGTACCGATCGTTGAAGATAAAGCCAGAAGTTTAAACATTTGAAACCCTCGCATTACGGGGACCTCAAGATAATAATTTTATTGCAAATGATTTGCTTCGGTTAGGAGCTTAACCTTAACCCAAAGCTTAAGCTGACGGTATTGCACCTGCAGTACAAGCACAACACAGTAACTTATTATGGAAGAGCACAAGGTAGAAGGTCAACGCTGAAACTTCCTCACGCCGGAGGAAAACCTTTTCGCATGAAATGAGGACTCGACCGATCGTCGATTAGTATTAGTCTATATTTACAAACCAATTTTTCGTTTATTGTACAAATTTGTCACTTTAGCATATTGGTTACCTTTTGATTATAAGTGTTATGTATTTTATTCATACACGAACATTGAACATATAATAATCGGGAATTTATTTGTTCGTTCATACAACGGACGCGATGTGAACAACAATCTTAAATGGGTTCAACATCGCACTCGAGTTTACTGCAGATCCCAGCACAACGGACATACTGGCCGATTCGATGGTTTTTCTTTTTTAATTCGATAGACCTTCCCTCTCTTACTAACGAAAAAATAAATAAAATAGAAAAAAAATGATATTGATTGTACATATTACAAAGAAACATGGCTCCGTAAAGTGTTATACACGCCTGAGCCTACCAAATAAACGAACTTGAAAAAAAATCGATAAACCTGCCTTATATTTACGGGAATCCGCGGTCGGTTGTAGCAACTGTTTAGAAATCTAATGCACACTCACCTGTGTGGTGTACGTCTATAATAAACGCGCGGTGCCATATGATCTAGGTGGAAACCGGCGGTGATTATGTTTGAATTAATTTTTTTTCTTTACAGCTGATAAAATTGGAGTGCGGCGCCGACAGTGATCTAGCAGCCATCCTTGATCCAGCTTTATAATACCGACTTCACTATGAAAACATTGTATCCAAGGCCAACACGCTGATGAGTTTTATCTTCCAACTTATTAGCGAGTTTCGCGATCCTCTATGCCTCCGATCATTATACTGTGCACTAATTTACTCTATACTGGAATCGTGCTTCGTCGTATGGTGTCAATATCAGGCGTCGTGGATTAAGATTTGAGACATTTCAAAGAAAGTTTGTCAGACAGGCACCCCGGAACCTTTTTGGCGTGATCCGCATAATCTGCCGTTCTACGAAGAGCAATATTTCACACATACAAGAATCTTTAAATCACACTAACGCCATCAGCTTAGAATGGTCAGAATTTACAGATTTAAGTAACATAAACATGAAAAATAAGACGCGCGGCTACAAGACGGTAAGACGCGCGGCTACAAAGCAAGACCATGCTGAGGGTGGCTGGGTTCGATTCCCGGTGCCGGTCTAGGCAATTTTCGGATTGAAAATTGTCTCGACTTCCCTGGGCATAAAAGTATCATCATGCTAGCCTCATGATATACGAATGCAAAAATGGTAACCTGGCTAAGAAACCTCGCCGTTAAAAACTGTGGAAGTGCTTAATGAACACTAAGCTGCGAGGCGGCTCTGTCCCAGTGTGGGGATGTAATGCCAAGAAGAAGAAGAAGAAGAAGAAACATGAAAAATTACGGATTTTTTCCCTTTTTAACGAAAACTCCCAACACAACCCCTCCTCCCCCGCGAGGTATCTGCCCACCTATAATCAATCTTAGGTAACGTCGTGGAAGATGATTCAAATATCTTTTCACATCTAAGAAAAAAAATGGTCAAATAAAAATATAAAAAATTCAATTTGTGGTCAATACGATCCCAGATCACAGGCAGCGTAAGTTGTTTCGAGCACAGACAGAAGGTAAAAGGTGAAACAATTCAACTCTGTGTAGCCAGCCAGGATTGTTATGCGCTTCGACCACAGCGATTCCCACAGAAGTGATCTCAATGAGAAATCCAATTTCCCATCTAGTAATCATCGTCTAATCACTATTGTAGGACTCCTCTCCGGTTCGACAGGTTGGTGTAAAATTATCGTCTCAGCATTCCAGCCGGAAACCACATATGCAGGTCTGCATTCCACACCCTCGGCACAACCCGTCGGAAAAACGTTTGTTTGTATGTTCCACAGTCGTATGTGGGTTGATTCCCACGTTGCACTGTGCATCCAGCGAAACACACCGACTAACAGAGGGATTCGATTCAGATAAAGTGCAATGGATTAGCAAACGGTTTAGTAACTAGAGCACATGCAGGAAGCCGTCCCTATGTGTCTTCTTGCCTTGACTTGAACATGGCCCGAAGGCATTCGATTCCGACGAATTTTCCCAATGTGGTGCTCCGCATCCGTCGGAACCGCCACCTACAATATCGAGATCGACATTTGGAAATTCCCCGTGATCAAAAGCAACGTTTTCTTTGACTTCAGATGAATGTTATTAAATGTTACACTAATATATGAAATATGACTATCTGATAATGCATCTTCACAGATACACCTCGACAGTTAAAGCGTTCTCCAATAGTTAAATTTTTAAAAATTTTGGTCGGTTTAATTTAGGGAAGTATTTCGAGCTCGACAGTGAGGTCGTCTTCATTTTAGTCAAGTACGAGATACTGGAAACGATCTTACACTTGAGATCCAAATACTTATCTGTTAAGTCACAACATGTGGAAGAAATAATTAGAATAATACTTACTCGTTTTATGACAAGTGACTATTTATCGTTATATACGCGTCTTTACGCATAGGTGTGAACAATTTGAAATATTTCATGAGCACCGGTGCTCCCTATATTACTATGATAATTTTTGTATCAGTTTATGGCACATGTCTCTTCCTTAACAATATTTTTAATGAGTATAATATGTAAGAATGACATGTGAGAGATTCATATTATGAAAGACCAAGAATATCAGACTTTATGCAAAGCACAAGCAAAGCAAAAGGCTCCGGATACTATCGAATGTTTATCTTGCTATATGGCGGGTGTTTTCGAGTTCCAACGTTCGCAGCCAGCGACTGTGTGAAATGTATTTGCGAATGGAATGCATCCGCTTTAGGCGCTGTTACGACTGGATGCGCAATGCAATCGTAATATGTGTTCAAATGTAATCGAGGTCAAATGCATGTGATACCTACCTGATTGCAATGGGAAATACTCGAATCAAAACAAAATGTACATATTCTGGAGGTTCGGTTTAGTTGAGTGAACAAAGGAACAAGTTAGAGAATCTCGATATGATAATTTGAATATTCGTCTGGATGTTAGTGTGACATAATACTTCAGCAAGGAAAAGTGAAATATGAAATTCATATTTTTACAGAATATTGGCAATTTTTCTATCTTTTTTTTCAGAGATAGGGTCCTGGTAAATCATATTAGTCTAGGATGTAGCTTTGGCTCATCACACAAATTATTCAATAATTCAGCGATAATACATCGTTTTGTAGAAATATTATAGTCTTGAGGGGAAATTTCACTTGACTGCTACTACTGCTACCCATGTGAATAATTTTCTACAGCGGCTCTTGCTCTGACGCGCGCTCGTGGCTCTGCTGCCGACGGGAATTTTTTTGCTGTCACTAAGCGATTATAATTTGCACTTTAAAAAAAATCGTCTTGGCCAAAATTGTGATCCTTAAGGAAACCGATTGATTTTACATAACCCGTCTTCCCAATTAAGTGCAGTCAAGTGAAGTCTGCTACTTGTTTCAGGTTTTATTTCCTTCCATGCGAATACATTTTTTCAGCTTCTCCTTCTGACACGTGCTCGTGATTTTACTACCGACGGCAACATTATGCTGCCACCAAGCGATTATAATTTGCACTTCAAACAAAACTCGTCTCGGCTAAACCTTCGCTTTCACAAAATTGTGATCCTGAGAATCGATCTATTTGCAATACCAATGTGTCTACCCAATCATAAACTCAGGGCTGGTAGCGATGAATGCCGTTCAAAATAGTGACTTTAGTGACCAACGGTAACGAAAAAGTGACCAAATAGTGACTTTCAATCGCAGAAAAAGTGACCAAATAGTCACTTTTGTATGGAGTTTTGAACCGGCTATAGAACTACAAGTTGCATTAGCATTGTTTCGGTATAATTCGTAGATTGCAAACTAGTGTTTAATTTTTGAAATCCTTATCTAGAATACTATCAGAAATCAAGAAAAGGCAAAAACAACAAAAGCATGAGGATTACTGCTACTGGCCACGCCCTTCTTAATCATAAGGAGGGAGAGGATGAATGTAGAAGGCCAGTGACTGCGACACTCTCATAAGTACCTCGGAGTTGGATATAAAGGATGGTATTCGTTAGATCATCCAGAAGCTAGCATTGCGGTACCTTCCTCATATTAAGTAACACACCACCCGGCGTCATGGGAACTGGTAGTTGGTTACAAGTTGTGTCACAAAATTATGTTGATAATTACAACGACCTTTTTTTGTTTAATATGAGCTCAAAGTTTTCTGTATAACAGCCAACGAATGATATAAAAGGATCTAATTGATTCCTAGACGATGAACTATTTGATCTCACAAATCTTATAAATCTTTGGTAGGATTATTTGTTTGAAAAATATAAAGTAATAAAAATAATTCCTGAAAATACGTTTTTACCTGGTTTAACTGGTGTTACTATGGTTAAATAACAAATTTAAATGAAGTTTTCAGATTTTAAACTCTTAGCTTTGAATTCTGAGGAAAATTTCGAAAATACATTAAAATTGTGATCTTTTATTAGAAATCCAGAATTTCTAATGAACTTTAAATTTCTAAACGGCAGACTTTGGTATTAAAGTTGATTAAAAATGTTTGAGTTGAAAAATCTTTTAAATCTAAATAAAACATATTTTAGATTTAAAAAAATCCATCATTTTATTCACCTTCACGCTAGTTTTTTGGGTATCTATTCTTAATTTTTATAAGTCTGTATCAATCTCAGCAAAATGTCTGTATTTGTCTGTATGGAGTCTAGAAGGTACAGGAATTAGGAAATTATTTGAAAATCATGAACTTTCGACAACGTAGAATATCGAGGTTTCAATAATCAAAAACTTAGGACTTAGTCGAGTCAGATACTAAAGACAAATAAGGTTGCTGTTGAGGTCGAAATACGTATTTTGGAAGTTATTCTAAAGTTACAATCAAGTGATGGAATTAAATGGGATAATACGAGGGATAATACTATCTTGTCTTATGCCAAGGTAAGATATTCCACTACAAAGCTCTGAATAATGTTCTCATCAATATGTATGTTGTTACATTAGCATAAATTGATAATATTCACGCAATTTTCTTACTAAAGAGCTTAGTTCGGAGAAGAGGCACAAAAGGAATAAATCCGTTTGGAAACCCAAAGAACGGAACGGACATCTTTTGGGTTTACAAACGGAGATCCTTTGGTATTTCGAACTTTTTGGGCTTCCGAACGGAACTCTTTTTAAGCTTTTGAACAAAATCTTCGGCTTCGGAATCCCAAAAAGATATCCCTTTTACAGAAACGGAAAAAAAGCATTCAGAAGTCAAAATGGCTCTACTCAGACCTCCAAAAGAATTCCTTTCGAAAGTTTTAATACGTTTGAAAGTAAAATCCAAAATAATTTCGTTCAGAGGCCCAACAAGGTTTCGTTCGGAAATCCAAAGGAATTCTGTTTTGGAAGCCTAAAATAATTTCGTTCAGTAATATAATAGAATTCCTAATAGTTTCGATCAGAAACCTAAAGAAAGGACTTGTTTTGAGTTTACAAACCGAGATTTTTTGGGTTTTCTGAACGGAGCTCTTTTTGGCTTTCGGAAACAACTCTTTTGGGTTTTCGAATTCTCCTAACAAAATCCCGTTAGAGCTTCGGTAGGAAATCCTATAAGTATTCTAATCAGAATCTTCTGTCCAGAAGCAGAGAAAGATTCCATTCAGAAGGCCAGAACGGTCCAATCGAAAGTACAAAAGTATTTCTTTCGAAGGTCCAAAAGATTACGTTCGGAAAACCAAAAGTAATCCGTCTAAAAGATTCCGTTCGGAAGATCAAAAGTATTCCGTTCGGAATTCTAGAATGATTGGAAGTCCAAAAGAATTTCTTTGGGAAGCCCAGAGTGATTCCTTTCGAAAGCCCAAAAGAATTTCGATCAGAAAATCGAAGGGATTACGTTAGTAAACTCAAAAGAATTGCGTTCGGAAGTTCACATAATTCTGTACGGAAATCCATACGAACGGATATCTTTTGGTCATCCTAATGGAATTCTTTTGTGCTTAATTTTGGGCTTCCTTATGCGTTTTTTAGGTTTCCGAAAGGAATCAAGGAATCTTTCTGTTTGAAATTCTAAAAGGATTCTGTTTGGACCCAAACCGTTCAGAAGCCTAAAATGCTCAGCTCGGAATTCCAAAATGATACCGTTTGGAAACCTTATAGAATTCCGTACGAAATTCCCATAACGATTTTGTTTGAAAACCCAAAATAGTTTAATCAGAAAGCCCAACAGGATTCTGTTTGGCAGCCCAAAGTTTTTAAAAACTGAATGTCTGTAAAAGTCTGTAACTTCAATCAAAAGTCTGTAAAATGTCTGTAATCTGCATGATGTCTGTATCCAATACTAAATGTCTGTATAAATACAGACATGTCTGTATGTCTGGCATCCTTGGCCGCAAACGTCAAATCACTTGATGCACGGAAAATAATGTTGGTTGATTTTTGTGGTGTGAATGTTGATTATTGAAATCAAAGAAAATATGTAACTTTAATCGAGTGTTACATGCCGATATATATTTTAAATATGTTTAATGGTACTTTCGAGGCATTTCGGAACGTTTTATGCGTTTTTAAAACATTTTAGACTTCTCGAATATTCTTGATATAAAGGAATATCAACACTTTTCGCACAGTGCATGTCATTTGAAGTTTCTGACACTCAGTCTTCTTTTTCTTTGCTCCGCAAAATTAGAAGTTTTCTCTGTTCTCGCAATAACAATCACTATCTTTGTCACCGAAGGGTATTAACGCTCACCAACAGACGTGGTTCTGGTTCCGCTACTCCTCAATTCTTTAATTGATGTTAAACTTTAGCATTTTAACAAATTCCATTAGTAAAGAAAAAGATCATAGTTGATTTTAATCGGAAATAACCTCACGATTTCCACAACACACTTGGAACTTCTTTGATGCATATTTCCCAAATTTAATATATTGCTATCAAATTCTCATTTGATTTGGTTGATGGTGATAGGTAATAAAGATTTTTATTTTGAACATTTTTACAGCAGGCATTTTCTGAAAAATAGTGACTTTAGTGACTTCTGGATGTAAATAGTGACTTTTTAGTGACTAGACTCAAAATAGTGACCAAGTCACTAAAAAGTGACTGGCTACCACTGCAACATAACCAAATAAATATCTTGAGAAAATTTCACTTGGCTGCCACTGATGCCATCCATGCGAATAAATATTTGCGCCTCTCTCACGTGATTTTGCTACGGACGGTAACTTTATTGCGTCGCAAAGCGGTTAATTTGCACTTTGAACAAAATTCTTCACACAACAACCCTCCCTTGTATAAAATGGTGGTCCTGAGAAGAACTGATTAGTTTATAACGGGACTGGGATCGCTATCCACTATCCACGACATTTCAAATGAAATGCCACGCGTGCGGCCCATTAGTTCCTCCTCTTTGTTGATCTGAATGACGGCAAATATTGTGTAACCGTAACAATCACCAAAGGGGCGTGGCAACAGGGTTAACTTTATTGATTACAAGAAAGCAGCTTTTCCGCACGTGCGCCATATCGTTCAAGATATCGCGAAGAGCAGACCGCGGCAACGGCGAAACTCTTGCCGGAAATTTTATTCCCACCGATAGTGTGGATCATGCGGTCGTTATCTTCGACATCAGCAGCACTCTGAAGAAATTGTCTTGCCTATTTCGCTACGATGATGGCGACTGTGGCAGCACGTTTCTGCGCCTAGGTGATATTGCTTTGGACGGCAGCTTTCTGCTGTCACCAAGCGATTATGATTTGCACTTTAAACAACCTTCGCTTTCATAACACTGTGTTAAATATCATATCACTTAACCGCACAGAACCGATTGATTTCCAATAATTCGCCTTCCAAGTCACAAACAGTAACAACACCAAATAAGAATCTTGAGAAAATTTCACTTGGCTACAACTGGATACTGATGTCAAGGATGTTAACGATCATTCAGTATTTTGCGTTCGATCATTTAGTATTTTGTCAATAACACATTCCAGAAGCTGAATTTCGAAATATGTTGTATGGTGGACTTCTAGTGCGAAGGTTTTTCTACAACTCTGTCTAATGGTTCGTTGAATTCCACTAGTAACGGAGTTATGGCTATAGTTTCAGTTACTTACATAGACTAAATGATAACAAAATTCCAATCATTTAGTTTAAGTTACTGCAACTAGCGCTCTAACTCCGTTATTAGTTGAATTCTAATAACGAACTATTAGGCAAAGTTGTAGAAAAACCTTCCCACTAGAAGTCCACCATACAACATATTTTTAAATTTAGCTTCTGTAATGTGTTATTGACAAACTACTAAATGATCGAACGCAAATTACTGAATGATCGTTAACATCCTCGACTGATGTCATCCATGCGAATAAATATTTGTGGCGTCTCAACCCGACGCGTTTTCGTGATTCTACTACGGACGACAATTTTCTGGCGTCACAAAGCGAATAATTTGCACTTTGAACAAAATTCTTCACACAACAACCTTCGCTTGTATAAAATGGTGGTCCTGAAAAGAACCAATTTATTGGTCCTGCAACAAAACCAGATCCAGAACCATGCATGAAAATGTCACTGCAGTGGCGCTGACGCCGACGATAGCCACTCGATAGTTTGTCGCTTAACCCGCTACCGATGCAGAAACCACCCCCTTCGATGCTAGGACCGCTACCAACGCCATCGTTCTGTGTGCTCTTCGTTCCCGCCCTCCGTGACCATTCACCGTAGATTATCGTACAGAAATAATGCGCGAATCATGGGCGTTTTTATACCCGGAGAAAATGTAACGTACATCATTCTGATGTCCGTGTTGGGAATGGATGAAAGAGGATTGGTTGGTTTGGATATTTTACTGGGTAGGACAAGAATTGAAATTTTCAAAAGTTTATCGTAAATAATCAAAAGTTTCAATGAAATTGACAAATTGCTGGAGAGTTTCCGAGTCGATAGATATATAAATCTCGAAAATCCATCAAAAGATAAAGGCTCTATTAACGTTCAAAATTTTACATGATTTCGTGACGGTTCCCAATTTTAGATTCTGATTTGACACCCAGTACACCCGTCAAAAGATTCAATGTAGGAGAATGAAATCGGCCTAAGATCGAACCCACGGCCTCCTGCGTATTAGGGAGAAACTGTAGCCATATGACTACCAAGCGCACTTTTCCGAATACATTAGTTTTCAAATACCAAATAACTGTAAATGACGGCACTTTTAAATCCCACATATCCGGAGATATCTAACAAAACGGGTTGTCTCATATATCACCACCCAGCGGATGTAATCTGAACTAAACAGTTTTTCAGTATATTGGTTTTCATCCTCGGACATTTGTGTAGAAGACAGCTACTCTTCAATATCACAGATGCGGGGATATATAACCAAACTGATAGTCTCACATGCACTAGCACTACTCTGTGGATGAATTAAAAATTTAAACAATTTCTCAACAATTTGGTTTACAATACCCGGACAACTTTGTAGAAGACGGACTGTTTTGGAAAAAGAGATGTGGCATAACTTATGATTAGCCATTGAAGAGCCCCTTATTCCGTTGTTATGTATGTGTCATACTTATTCCTATACAAGTCCCTATAGGGAAAGCCCTCAATAAACGGTTATGTTTGCGTCCGAATAGCTCGTCATTCTTGCATTTACTAGTTTCCCATCATACTATTTTCAGGTATCGATTCTTGGTTAAGTATTTTTGAGGCAACCCGCAACGGACGTATACAGGGACACGGCAGGTATTTCCGTCCATCGTCGTAGGGGCTAAAACCAACGAAAGCAACGTACATTTGCTAGAACTCCACTATAGCAGAACGTTTCTCCTGAGCTTACGATTTGGTACATATGAGTTTTACAAAAAAGCGTCTCTTTTATTGGTTTTCGAGACTATGACGAACAGACGAAAATACCTGCCGTGTCCCTATTCGAGCAATGCTGCCTGCCTGCCTGCCGCCTGCGTCGATGACAGCAAGAATCAGTGATTTGTTCAATTCCTGAATTGTAATGAATCCTAGAGCATGGCAATGCTGTATATGGTTAAATATTCCATATCGGAGTCCACTTCTGGTGGTCTCCATCTGCTTCAGTCACAGACGGCGAAATACAGCTACCGGAAGCCGGGATACTTCGCACTAACTCGATTATGTGCACAGTCATCCGCAAATAAACAACATCATTAATTTGCATTTTGCCCGACAAACAAGTCGCTCCACCATTCGCGTGCTTCCTGGAGTGCAGATGTTGATAGATTTTTTGTTCGTTGAGTTCCATGCTGTAGTTGCTGCTGCTGCTGGTGCTGCTGATGTGACAACCATCTATGGGCGCACGGTGTTGCTGCGAGGTGTTGTCGAATCTTGCGAAGGTGATGGTAAGCAAACAAAAGAACGCGGTGAGCATAATCTGTTGGGTACCTACAGACTACATAGTCGCCGAGCAAGGACACTACACCCCACTTAAAATTACTTCCGTAGCAAATTGGGGCGACAAGATTTTGATGGTTTGAATTAATTTGACACCCACAACATTATGAGAAATTTTCTGGAAAACGAATGGTCAAAACTGGATTGTTAGGAGGTGTATTTTTGACACACATTTCAGTAAAATTAGAAAATTATCGATTCATGTCAATTCATGAAAAAAAAAATAAACTCAGATCCCAAAAACATCAAATGATTGTTTGACGATTACTGCACAGAACAGTTTACCATTTAATAACATCTCGAGTCTAACAAGGAAATGAGGGAGGTTTTTATTTCCGAATTTTTGCCAACCGGTAGCTCGGCGTTCACCCACCATCGTCATGGCTTTCAGTCTATAGTCTGACGCGAGAAGGGAGGCCAATTGCGATAATGAGCGAATCCTAAATTGCTTCAGGACAAAAGAAGAGATTTTCTTCTTCGATCTACCGCCACTACGCCGTGTCGGAGAACGTGAGGATGTGAATCGTGATGAGATGATGTCGATAGCGGTCTCAAGACCTTATGCTAATGAATCGAATTATGTCGCATCAATTTTCATCTAAAGTGGGTTGCTGAAGAGCCGTTGGGAGACATTTCGTTTGCTTTTTCTTCCATTTGTGCAGGAACCGTTTCCAATGTGTCGAGCCCTGATCAGTAATGCGATTAGGATTGATGGAATAAAATGGATAGGATTTTGCTTGGGATTTTGTCACTTTGAAGAAACCTGAAAATATTGTACATTTTTAGACGGTATTGAAGAATGCCAATCCAGTGTGATAGTTGGAAATTTTGCTTACATTTAAAGGGGTTTTGAAAAATCTAATGCCAATCGGAACACATTAAATAATAGGATAAAAACAAAAATAAAAACCGCCAAGAACCATCAGTTATTCTAAAAGACGTTTGTTCGATCCGAATACTGTCTCAAGGGAAGCGGAAAAATCAATGCCCGGAAGACAAAGTCAAACAGAACCAAAATCAAATAAAATAAAGACCAAGCAGGAAAAATGAATATAGCATTCAAATATACACACAAGAACGCCTTCTCCAGTCAGCAGACGGGGAAAAGTTGGGAAATATTCGCCATTTGACTTGTCACCGTCCGTCGTCGTCGCATTCATAGCAAGCGTTGCGTTACCAGCTGCTGTCGGCGAAATCGGAGAAGGAAATATGATTTGGCTGCTGTGCCTACTTTGTGCCTTTCGCCGTCGCCGTTGCCGTTGCCGCAGTCTTAGATCCTAAATCGATAAACCTCATTCATTCCGATCATTCCGGCTGGTTTCGCACGATTGGGTGGCAGCCGACGACGTTATGCTTTGTCCGTCGAACGTGGTCTGCTGAATGTTGGGCGGAATTAGTGTTCGATTTTGACCATCACCTCCTGGGAACGAGCGCTTGTTTATAAATAAACTTAGTCGGTCTTTTGCTTCAAGGCAAATATTTTTCCAGGAAAATAATAACGAAAAGTGTCTACCAATTTACGAGGAATTTTTCCATACAATGGAGATTTTTTGTTGGTTCGGGGAATAAGGTTTCCTAGGAGTCAGCAAAGCTGCACAATCTGCAAAACAAATTGAAAAATCAGGCAGGACAAAACAAAATAGATAAATCTACATTATGAAATTTGATAACCTATCCATTTATCATGTATTTTGATGAAAAGCAGCCCTAACAGATAGGTAAATTATATTTTTTTAGTTTAAATGAATCGCCTACTTTAAACATGCTAACTGCGGCAAACTAGGAGGCGAAAAGCATCTAAGGTTTGATTTCTCAAAATTTAGCACCTTCATCGAAAAAATATCTGGTAGGCGTAGTAGCGGACACCTTCCTACAGAACCGGTACCAAATAGTATTTCTTGAAAAGTTTCTAATTTTGAGAAAACCCGCGTTAGATGTCTTTCAAGAGGCTCGGAAGCCTCCTTTCAAGAGGCTCGGAAGCCTCCTTTCAAGAGGCTCGGAAGCCTCCTTTCAAGAGGCTCGGAAGCCTCCTTTCAAGAGGCTCGGAAGCCTCCGTTCAAGAGGCTCAGAAGCCTCCTTTCAAGAGGCTCAGAAGCCTCCTTTCAAGAGGCTCAGAAGCCTCCTTTCAAGAGGCTCAGAAGCCTCCTTTCAAGAGGCTCAGAAGGCTCCTTTCAAGAGGCCTCAGAAGCCTCCTTTCAAGAGGCCTCAGAAGCCTCCTTTCAAGAGGCTCAGGCCTCCTTTCAAGAGGCTCAGAAGCCTCCTTTCAAGAGGCTCAGGCCTCCTTTCAAGAGGCTCAGGCCTCCTCCTTTCAAGAGGCTCAGAAGCCTCCTTTCAAGAGGCTCAGGAAGCCTCCTTTCAAGAGGCTCAGAGCCTCCTTTCAAGAGGCTCAGAAGCCTCCTTTCAAGAGGGCCTCAGAGCCTCCTTTCAAGAGGCTCAGAAGCCTCCTTTCAAGAGGCTCAGGAAGCCTCCTTTCAAGAGGCCTCAGAGCCTCCTTTCAAGAGGCTCAGGCCTCCTTTCAAGAGGCTCAGAAGCCTCCTTTCAAGAGGCTCAGGCCTCCTCCTTTCAAGAGGCTCAGCCTCCTTTCAAGAGGCTCAGCCTCCTTTCAAGAGGCTCAGGAAGCCTCCTTTCAAGAGGCTCAGAAGCCTCCTTTCAAGAGGCTCAGAAGCCTCCTTTCAAGAGGCTCAGAAGCCTCCTTTCAAGAGCTCAGAAGCCTCCTTTCAAGAGGCTCAGGAAGCCTCCTTTCAAGAGGCTCAGAAGCCTCCTTTCAAGAGGCTCAGGCCTCCTTTCAAGAGGCTCAGAAGCCTCCTTTCAAGAGGCTCAGAGCCTCCTTTCAAGAGGCTCAGAGCCTCCTTTCAAGAGGCTCAGAAGCCTCCTTTAAGAGGCTCAGAGCCTCCTTTCAAGAGGCTCAGAAGCCTCCTTTCAAGAGGTTCAAGCCTCCTTTCAAGAGGCTCAGAGCCTCCTTTCAAGAGGCTCAGAAGCCTCCTTTCAAGAGGCTCAGAAGCCTCCTTTCAAGAGGCTCAGAGCCTCCTTTCAAGAGGCTCAGAAGCCTCCTTTCAAGAGGCTCAGAAGCCTCCTTTCAAGAGCTCAGGCCTCCTTTCAAGAGGCTCAGAAGCCTCCTTTCAAGAGGCTCAGGCCTCCTTTCAAGAGGCTCAGAAGCCTCCTTTCAAGAGGCTCAGGCCTCCTTTCAAGAGGCTCAGGCCTCCTTTCAAGAGGCTCAGAGCCTCCTTTCAAGAGGCTCAGGCCTCCTTTCAAGAGGCTCAGGAAGCCTCCTTTCAAGAGGCTCAGAAGCCTCCTTTCAAGAGGCTCAGAGCCTCCTTTCAAGAGGCTCAAGCCTCCTTTCAAGAGGCTCAGAAGCCTCCTTTCAAGAGGCTCAGCCTCCTTTCAAGAGGCTCAAGCCTCCTTTCAAGAGGCTCAGAAGCCTCCTTTCAAGAGGCTCAGAAGCCTCCTTTCAAGAGGCTCAGGGCCTCCTTTCAAGAGGCTCAGAAGCCTCCTTTCAAGAGGCTCAGGCCTCCTTTCAAGAGGCTCAGAAGCCTCCTTTCAAGAGGCTCAGAGCCTCCTTTCAAGAGGCTCAGAAGCCTCCTTTCAAGAGGCTCAGGCCTCCTTTCAAGAGGCTCAGAAGCCTCCTTTCAAGAGGCTCAGAAGCCTCCTTTCAAGAGGCTCAGAAGCCTCCTTTCAAGAGGCTCAAAGCCTCCTTTCAAGAGGCTCAGAAGCCTCCTTTCAAGAGGCTCAGAAGCCTCCTTTCAAGAGGCTCAGAAGCCTCCTTTCAAGAGGCTCAGAAGCCTCCTTTCAAGAGGCTCAGAAGCCTCCTTTCAAGAGGCTCAGAGCCTCCTTTCAAGAGGCTCAGAAGCCTCCTTTCAAGAGGCTCAGCCTCCTTTCAAGAGGCCTCAGAAGCCTCCTTTCAAGAGGCCTCAGCCTCCTTTCAAGAGGCTCAGAAGCCTCCTTTCAAGAGGCTCAAGCCTCCTTTCAAGAGGCCTGAAGCCTCCTTTCAAGAGGCTCGGAAGCCTCCTTTCAAGAGGCTCGGAAGCCTCCTTTCAAGAGGCTCGGAAGCCTCCTTTCAAGAGGCTCGGAAGCCTCCTTTCAAGTGGCTCGGAAGCCTCCTTTCAAGAGGCTCGGAAGCCTCCATTCAAGAGGCTCGTAAGCCTGCAATAGAACCATGGACATAATTATACTTAGCTCACAGAGTTTTTAATTTACATCAATGTTGTGTTTTTCAAAATTTAGTTTTAGGTAGGGGAATTCGGACAAAAGTTTCATTTTGCTGAACAGATCATATGCTGTATGCGACATCTTACTTCTTACTAATCGAACCTCACTCCCCTATGCTTTTCACTACAAAAAAGAGCAATGAAAAGTGAGAAATGAGAAGTGAGAAGTGGGTAGTGAGCCATCACATTTATTATTTCCCACTCCTCATTTCTTACTTCTCACTGTTAAAAGTAAGAAAAGCAAAATGAGAAGTGAGAAAGAAAAAGAGTAATAAGTGATTAGTTTTCAATTTAATCTCATCGACAGCAGTAATAACTACTGCGAAAAGTGAGGATTGAGAAGTGAAAAACAAGGAGTCAGAAGGGAAAAATGAGACGCCCTAATTTTTACTTATCACATCTTATATGCTACTTGAGATACGAGAAATAAAAGGCGAGAAATGAAGCGTGGGAAATAAGAAGTGAGACATTACCTTTCCCACTCTTAATCTTCATTTCAAACTTCTCACATGAGAAGTAAGATATCTCTTATTTCTCACTTCTTACTTCTTAGCGTCTACTTTCACTTCTCACTTCGCACTGTGAGAAGAGAGAAGTATCAAGTGACAATTATGAAGTCGCAATCTCACTCTCTCTTTTCACTCCTCATTTTCACTTGGCAGCTTACACTTCTCTTTATTTTACAGAGAGAAGTGTGAAATGATAAATAAGCAGCAATAAGTGAGAAATGAGACGTCTCACTTCTTACCATGTGCAATGAAAAGCAGGAAATGAGAAATGATAAGTGAGAAGTATGGAGTGAAACGTCTATTTTCTGTTTTCTCACTTCTCATTTTTATTTCTTATTGATCTGTTATCATTGATCACTACATATTTGTTATATTCACTATTGTTTGGTCAAAAGACAAGCAAAACTATTAATTGCATATTATTCGGCAGCTCTGCCGTACGAAAACCATTTTTTTGTTAAATATCTTGGCTGTGCATATGCACAGCACATGTTTCGAAATGGACAAATTGATATGAAATTTGCGAAAAAGAATCCACGTGTCTTGGAGGGACTCGAACCCTAAACCTCCTACTAGGAGGAGTAGGAGGTTGAGGGTTCGAATCCCTCCAAGACACGTGGATTCTTTTTCGCAAATTTCATATCAATTTGTCCATTTCGAAACATGTGCTGTGCATATGCACAGCCAAGATATTTAACAAAAAAAAGCAAAACTATATTTATGGCCAAACGATCCGTTCAGCCATATGACGGTTCGGATAAACGACAGTTTCACCAGTTTGACCAAATCGGCCGAATGACATGGCTTTTTCGGACAAACGGCATTTTCGGTCAAACGACATTTCCCACCCACATTTGAAGTCAAATGATCAATTCGGCCAAACATCTTTTTCGGCCAAATGTTCAGTTAGCATTAATATGACATTTACTTCCAATTGATTTTCGGCCCAATGGTTCATTCGGCCATATGAAGTACAACTTTCGACCGGCACTCTGCCAATTAGCTTTTGCCTTATGAATTTCGATCAAACGGCTCTTCCCCCAAGCAAATAGTTGTTTGTAGTGGGAAAGAATGTATATATGTAGCATGACAATTGATATGACATATAAAATTATTTCAATACTCTTTTATTAATTGGCGTATGTAAGGTGTGAGGAGGGATTTCAAATTAGTGATAATTTGATTTTTGAAATATAATTTGGGAACGTACTATTACAGGTCAAAGACAATATCTTATGAAATGTATTTATGGGAATTGTGTTTAACAATTTTTAAGAAAATTAGAATTTTATTTCTGCGAAAAGTGACCTATTGTTGATTCTTATAAATGAATATTATACAAAATTGCTCAAATATCTTCAAACTATTTCATAATTTTATTTAAATTCTAAGATTTTCTGAGGCTGGCTTGGTGTTACAAGGTATTTTTTTCATCTCAGCCCTTTTTTGAAATCTGGAATATATCTGGATGTTACTCGTGAAGAAATCTCAGAAGTCACTTCACGAAAGCCCCTTTTTGAATTTTCTATTTTTTATTTCGAGTTAATTAGGGGAACGGTTCGCCACTTCATCTCATAGCTCCTATTTCCATCCCATCAAAAACAAAACAATGGTTGGATGGAACTCGTTACAAAATGTCTACTTCTATTAGTCCGTTTGCGTAAAAGATATTTTAGTTATCAGATAAAGATTGTCGCTGTCCGGAACATCTTTTGCCTGCGAGGATAGGGGATCTAAATGTCAATGAAGGAAAAATACATACGATTTGACAGTTAAGTACCACATATGTTTCGGACAGCAGAACAAAAAGAACCGAAACGACAATCTTTATCTGATAACTATAAAATATCTTTTGTTTGCGTCAACTTCACACGGAAATGCAGTATAGGTTGTTGTCCAAAATATATATATACAAAAAAATAAAATAAAAAGTCTACGTAGACTTTTGGTATACCTCCCTCTACTTCCGTAAACTAACGTAGACTTTTTTGACCACCCCCTTAAGAGTCTACGTGGTTTAAGGACAGCCCCTATGGTTTGGTAGACGCAATTGACAGATAACTCTTCATAATAATATTTTAAATTTTCCTATCGTGTTCTGCTTAGATCCAATAATCGATCAGAATAATTCTCGCTTAACTTTTCAAAAGGACCTAAGTAACATTTTTTTCATGAATTAATTTGAATAGCGCAATCAACAGAAAAACATGAAAGCTTTTGATTGCAGTACTCAAATTAATTCATGAAAAAAATGTTACTTAGGTCCTTTTGAAAAGTTAAGCGAGAATTAAATCTAACAAATTGACACGTGTGGCCTGCCTACGTTTAAAGTCCAGTTAACGAGCACAAGCCCAGGTAAATGCATTGAAATAATACGCCCCATAGTGGGCATGGTTGGTAATAATTACATTGTTGCACTCCAGAAGCCACTTGTGAATTGCTCCTAACACCTAATAATAATAACAATAATGGCAATATAATAGGCATTATAATTAAATTCACGCTCAAGCGTAGACTGCAGCCCTGTCAACCGCAGTAGCCATCAGCACACTCGAAACTTCATCGACCCGGCAGCCTACTGCGTTTTGTTCGTCACCATGGCTTTCCGATGGGGATGGCAACATGTAGCGGTCATCAAAACAACTCTGCATTAATTATTTTCCTGATTGGCTGTGATTGTTAATCTACATATGTACGTGGGCGTCCGGCTCAACGAAAATGCGTTACCTTGGTTATCATTTCCAGTTGCCCACCTGTTATGAAAGGATTTGGATTGACGTTTCAATAGGTGTGGTGCCCACACGTGGGAAACGGCTCACAGTAGAAGCGACACAACAAATGGATCAAAACAATAGGGAAAATTTATCCCATAAAGGCGTTAAAATGTTCTAATGTAATAAAGGACATAATGTGGGCAGTAGCTGAAGAAGCTTTTATCGTCTCACTTTTCCTCCCATCCTAACGGATTTTTATGCACTTTTATCCTTCGCAGATAGCTGAGGATGTGAAGTAAGGGTACAAAACTAACAAAAGCCAGAACCAAAGTAAGATGACCTCTTAAAACAACACCGGACTGAGAAGAACGGAAAAAGAACAACTTGATGTTTCAACGGTGCTATAGCTCTGCCTTTTCGCTCGTTTCGCAACGGTTAGCTGCCAGCATAGCAGGCGTTTATGTATTTTCATTGGCAAATGCCAACAAACGCCTGCTAGGATGCAAGGGCGACCACGACAGCAGGAGTGGTGGATAGTAATAATGCAGCTTCCTTTCGGCAATCCCATCAAAGCTCTGTGTAGTAGCAGCAAGTGAAACAGCTCTAGCTCAGCGGTTCCAAGCACGTAACCAGCCAACCGGACCAAAGACCATTTTCCGAGTGGGCAACGACTGTGGGCCATTTCCAAGGCGAGAGAAGGTCTCGCCGGGGCTTTTCCTGTGTATTGTAACTTTTGTAGGTACCCAAGTCAAATCTGCGTTTGGGAAAAAAGCAGAACAAAAATGGCATTAGTATCGCCAGCCAGCCAGCCAGCAGCATTTGGATTCCGGATGGATGGGGCCAACGGTAATTGCCTCAAATTACACGCTTTCTTCTATGTTTTTGTTTTCCTCCGCTTAGTGGATAGTGGGTGCTCTTATTTGTTCCATCATCATAACTGTTCGTTCGAGCTGGTTGCCCATCTATGGACGTTTCATGTCCGTTCTTATGCTTTGTTTCTTTGTTTTTCGTTGGGGAAGAAATCGTTTTAAAAGTTTACTTTCTAGAACCAGTAACAGATCTTAAATTGATCAAATATTTATCTCGCACAAGCTTGATGTTTATTTGAAACAAAAGTACGATGCTTTTAAAGCACATTTTTTGGTTCGCTTCTAAGTCTTATTTCTCACTATTGCAATAAATCAGTAAAACCTGCTTTTAAACAAATCGGCACACTATCGTTTGATTTTTGAGAAACAGATCAATAAGCACAGAAAAAAAACTCACTTTCGGAAGGGAATTTTAGTTGCGAACGACACTCTATTATTGCATTACGATGACCAGAAAATCTCCAAACTTCGACAGGAAGGTATTCATTATATATGTCCAGATATTTATGTATAATAATAGCTTAATAGATATATTTTAAATAGCTTAGTATAATCTTAAATTTGTTACTATTTTTCGAAAAATATCAACAAATATATATAAAAATGAAATGGTCTGTGTTCGTATCCATACTCGATAACGGCTGAATGGATGTTCTTCATTCTTTCAGCAGATATGTTCGTTATCGATTCCTACTCTAACCTTACCAAGTTAGTATATTTTGTTTCTATACAAATGTTCAAATACGTTCGAGGATGTGCTCCAGAACAGTTTGAACGGTCTAGAAAAATCCGAAAAAAATATTTCAACGCCTTTTTAGTTCTGTCTATACCAGTTTATGCAGGATCCAACGAGTAAAAAATTCAAAATTGTACCTTAGATCCGCGTGAAAAAAAAATCGTCTTGGAAGGGTTCAGCTGAAAGTCATCTAGCCGAATACTCTTTAGCTTGCCACAACAGTTTTAGATCGATTTGGTTTCCTCGAAAATGTCATTTAGCTGAAAGCAGGGCCGAAACTAGATCAGCATACAAGTTCAAATATCTTTTTCTTAAATAGAACTAAACTTTGTCATATATGAGTTACTTAGTGGGTCACAGCTCCCCCTCGATGAACCTACTCCGAATGGAGTATTCTTCTCCACTGGACTCAATCCAGAACCAATCGTTGCCATTTGGCCTGACCGTTTAGCGCCCTCAGGACGGCGTTGAACTTAATTTTGAAATTAAAAAACACCTAAATAAACTGTCTAAGACGAGTTTAGTACTTTCCATTCAATTCAACTACGTTTTGTTATCTTTACAGACACGTATTTCGACATCTAATGTGAGGACGTCTTCAGTGTCTCGTACTTGAGTCATTTAGACATTTAAAGACGTTCCACTAAAAGAGCTTTATCAATTTAATTTAATTTAATACCTAAATAAAGTTAAAATAAAAAACCGCCCTCAGGTCCTCTTCTACTGCTGAAAGCCATCGTGTACTGTACACGGTCTTCCATGAAGCCTACGTCTTCTTCCGGGTTCTCTACTGAATGTTAGCTTTGCTTGACGCTCTTCCGGCATACAGACAACGTGTCCAGACCACCGTAGTCTGCCGTGCTGTCTCCTTCTTAAAAAGCACAAAAGTCTTTTCCACTGCACGGCGATCAATCCCGATAATATCGATATTGTCCGTAAAGCCCAGAAGCATATGCAGATTTGGGAGTGCATCATTCTGTTTCAATCCATCTAAGATAATAAATGAAATTGTATCCGCTTTCGATCCGTCCAACGTTACACGAATCAGCCATATTAGTTTCGGCGGAAACCATGTTCTCACATAGTTTGCCGTAATTCATTTCGTTTCAATGAATAGTATTTATTTATTTAACAATAATTCATAACTACATAAATAATCTCTTAATAAAAGCACTAAAGGCATCAGATTTCTCAGAAAAAATAAAGAAATATGATTTCTTCTGATATTCTCGGGAATGCCCCCAGAAATACTGTCGAATTCTTTAGTCAGGATTTTTTCGCTTGGAAAAACTTGTGTCGTTCCCCTTGCAAAAACCCTATCACAGCAGTTCTCAACCTTTTTATTGAGAGTTACCCTTTATTGGTACCCCTTATTTTTTGGTGTGAATGCAAATTAGCATAATTCATATGATCTATGAAGAATGGACTTGAAACCGGGATATATGCTGCCCTGAATCGCATTTTTGTCCCATATGAATAGGACACCCCGCAAAGATGGGACAGATATGCGTTTCACGATTTTCATTATTCAGTAAAACTTTCCAATTCAAATTAAGCTTATACATAAAGCTTACTACAGGACTTTTATGAATTGATTCTAAATTCCCCCACGAATTCCCCCAGGAATTTATTCTAAATTTCCCCTGGAATTCATTCATTATGAATTCCACCAAGGACTCATTGTGCATTTCACCAGGAATTTATCCTGAAGGATATCTTTCCTGGAGTTTCTAAAAAAATCTTGTTGGAGTTTCTCCAAGAATCTCTTTTCGAGTTTCTCATGATTTCCTCCTGGGGCTTCTCCAGAAATTGCTCCTGGAGTTGCTTTAGGAATTTTTCCTGAAGTACCTTCAAGAATTTATCCAGGAACTCCTCCTAGTCCTAGCGTCCCTTCGGTTATGTTTTTTAGACTTACTTTGGGAATTCATCTTGAAGTTCCTCAAGGAATTCTTTCTGAAGTAAATGTAAGAATCCTTTTTTACAAAAGTTTCCTTTAGTTTCTACAAAAATTCTTCTTGGAGCTCCTCCAGAAATTACTCCTGAAGTTCCTCAAGAAATTACTTTTGGAGTTTTTCCAGGAATTTCTTCTTCAGGAATTCCTCCTGGATTTCCTCCAGGAATTACTCCTGGAGCTCATGAAGCAATTCATCCCGAAGTTTATCCAGTTATTCTTTCTAGAGCTCCTCCAGGAATTCCACCGGGAGTTTTTTCAAAAATTCATTTGTTTGTCTCTCCACAGGCTTATCTTGTAGTTGCTCTAAGAGCTCATCCAGGAATACTTTGAATAACTCACGCCTATGGGGAATTCAGCATGATTTCCTAGGGGGATTCAGAATTCTAATTCTGATTGAATTCCTGGGCTAATTTAGAATAAATTCGTACGGGAGTTCAAAATAAATTCCTGGATCATTTCAGCATGAATTCCGGGGGGATTCAGAAGGAATTCCTGAAAGAATTCAGATCGAATTCCTTAGGAAATTCCGAACAAATTCCTGGAGAAATTCAGAACGAATTCAGACTTTTATTATTGAAGACTTCTGAGCCTCTTTAACGGCTTTGTAGCGGCTTAAAAGGACTCCTCTGAGTCTCTTGAAAGTAGGCTTCTAAGCCTCTTGGGGAAGATCCATAAAGTACGTCACGCAAAAATTGGCGATTTTCGACCCCCCCTCCCCCCTTCGTCACACTTTTTGAATTAAAGCTCTAAAATTTTTGTATGTGTCGTCACGTTGCTCGAAACCCCCCCTCCCCCCTAAGAGTGTGACGTACTTTGTGGATGGCCCCTTGAAAGAATAATTCCGAGCCCTTTGAAGGGAGGATTCCGAGCCTCCTTTCAAAGCTTCCGATAAAAGTTGGCTTCCGCAACTCTTAATAAGAGTCCTCTGAGCCTCTTGAAGTTAGGCTTCCGAGCCTCTTTAATGGCGGCTATTGAGTCACTTAAAAGGAGGATTTCTAGAATATGGAAAGGACGCTCACGGAGGCACTCTTAAAAGTACGCTTCCAGGCCTCCAAGCCTCCAGGCATCCAGGGCCTTTTGGAAAGAGGCTTCTAGCCCTTTTGAAAGGAGGCTTCCGAGCCTCTCGAAAGGATGCTTCCGAGCCTCTTCAAAGGAGGCTTCCGGGCCTCTTGAAAGGAGGCTTCCGGGCCTCTTGAAAGGAGGCTTCCGGGCCTCTTGAAAGGAGGCTTCCGGGCCTCTTGAAAGGAGGCTTCCGGGCCTCTTGAAAGGAGGCTTCCGGGCATCTTGAAAGGAGGCTTCCGGGCCTCTTGAGAAGAGGCTTCCTGGCCTCTTGAAAGGAGGCTTCCGGGGCTCTTGAAAGGAGGCTTCCGAGCCTTTTGAAAGGAGGCTTCCGAGCCTCTTGAAAGAAGGCTTCCTGGCCTCTTGAAAGGAAACGTATCAGGTATCAGGTATCAGAACGTCGGCTCAGGAGGCACCTTCTCCTCAATTTGGGAGGTTTGTGCCATCGCCTTCACTGGCCTTTATTTCTGGAGAAGGAGGATACATTCAATAATATATACATAAGATACATTTTGAAAAACACAATGAAACGCGAAGCATAAAATATACTGGATAAGACACAATGTGAATGCATATGATATATCATTTATAGGAAAGCCAATTATGTAGGCTCACACGCATTAAACTAGGGACTAAAGAGAGGTGTCACAAAAACACTTACAGACGTAACAATGGACGAACGTCAAAGACGAAACACAGAGTGCACTATGAAAAAAGCGTAATGCGAATCCATATAGGTGACAGTTTGTTGAAAAACTGAATAAAATACATATTCATAACCCTACCCTTATTTAACCTCAAGTTGAGATTAAATAAGAGAAGCTGATTAGCTAGGAGAAGCATAGCTCCTGTTAGCGCAGCGTGGGCTAAATACTGTGAAGGGGGCCCTGCTGCTCCACAGGCTCCGTTTGCGATTAGGTTCTTATTAGACCCCCTAACCATTCATTCGTAGACACGGTGAGCATAAAGCCAGATCACACTGAGAATTAAGGGTCACCTGTATGGTGTACTTTTACAACTGGAACAGGCAATCCATAATGTTATTCTTAGCCAGGTAACCAGCTGCCGACAAAACACGTATATATAGGCTGTTCGTGGAGAGAAGTTGACATTGACTTTACGTCAACTCCCAATGTGGCCCAAGGATTCCGAACCTTTAGACTCTAGATTTTAGTTCAGAAGCATATCCTTAACATATTATTAAACTTTTTTCGATCAGGTAGATCTCATTAAATTTTTTTTTTTAATTTGTTAATGCGACGTTTTGTCCTTCTGATCGGATGTTCCGCAGCCCTCCACTGTGCTGGTTATGAAGGCAGGATTTAATTGATATAAGGTACCCCGGGGCAAGTGAAAATACGGGGTAAGTGGGTACTATGACTGCAGATGAATCGATGATCGTTTTAGATGGTAACAATGTTCTAGGAAGATGAAGCAGAACCATCAACGAATTCACCCGACACAAAAATACTTGGAATCAAAACCATTTAAGGTACCATACTAATTCTATTGCTTGATCATGACTATAAGCTATCTAAATCTATTACTATTACTTTTATTTTATTTCAATAGATTTCAAACTAAACAGTCGTTTCTAAATTTATCACTGATGTGGAAAGGGAATGTTTTGAGCAAATAAATAATTTTGTGACATCGAAAACAATTTTTAAATTTTAAATCTGCTATTTTCATTTGCCCTTGAGTTTTAACATACATGGGGCAAGTGGGACATATTTGAACAATATTTCCGAAAAGCTATTTCAACTGTTTTTAGATGGTTGTCTAGTGAAAAATAACTTCGTCATTCATATATCATATGGATCTGAATCAGTTGCAGTTTGATTTCGGTGTTAAAAAGTATTGTACAGTTAATTACCAAATGTGTATTTTGCATTATGTAAATTATCTCCCGCATAAAGAAGAGCAATGGCTATAACTATGATGCGATATTCTTCCGTTTACAATGCAAATAATCTATTTATTCTACAATAGGTCAACAGGATTTGTCTTGTGATTTGCTATTTTCAAACTTCGCATCAGATTCTCAAATAATTAAAGTGCGTAACACATAAACTGGCAATTATGTTCTGTTACAAATTAAAATCACTGCGCATCGTCTAAATAAAAACGTTTCTTCTGAAGTACTGATTTATATAATAAATTGTGTTCTAAACGGAGAAATATTTATTTATACGAAAAGTGAATAAAGATGTGCTTATCCTTGCCACCTAAAACATTTAATAAAAAAGTAAGCTAATGGAAAACAAGACAACAGCCATATAAACAGTAAATCGGCTGTTGTCTTGTTTTCATATCTGTTAACATTATAATCCCTTTCTTCTTGACAAAATAAAGTCCGGCATGCAACCAATCTCTATCCATGATCTGAAAATACTTATACTCAGAAATAATATGACAGTATATCTACTTTCCTCAAAATAGTTTCGATCGACAGTAGAAAACAGAATAGGTCCCACTTGCCCCGTTTTCTAGCACTACCAAAATTTTTGTAATTTAATAAATGGCTTCAAACACCTCTACACTTCAACAATGGAAGCATTTAATGATGTATCCGTGGTTAATGTTCTTAAATACCCTGTTTTCTAAGTATGCGTTAACTATTTTGCTGAACTAGCATTTTTTTAGGTCCCACTTGCCCCGGGGTACCTTAGATTTATTGATCGCCATGCGTATTGTTTACAAGTTTTAGACAAAGTTTTGAGAGAGAAAAAAATATGCAAGTATCAAAATTTTAAATTAGTTTTGAGTGGAATTGTAATACGTCCTTCATTACGGATTTTTGTCCGAGGTACCCTCTGGGGCCAGCGAAGGAACCCCCAGGGGTACATGTACCCCAGGTTGAGAACCGCTGCACTACCAGGAATATCTTCGAAAATTTTCTCAGGAATTCTTCCGGAAGCTGCCCGCAAATTCAACACCGGAATTTCTCCGGAAACTCTACTCCCAAATTCTCCCAGAGATTCCTTCGGAGGTTTCACCCGGAATTTCTTCTGAGATTCCTTCGGAAATTCCTCGCGGAATTCATCCGGATGCCCCTCCTCTAAATTTCACTTCTCCACGAAATAATGCTTCCCCCATGGCAATCATGGCAAATTAGACAATATTCAAATTACACTCCAACTAAATATAAACATCCAACATATCATATAAGAAGGGCCATGTGGCTGTGCACTTGACATTTAATCTATTTTAAACTAACTCAAACAGGAAAATAAACATGAATTCGTTGAAAAAAAAATGGAAAAAAGTCCCTCAGAAATCTCCCTATGAAATCATCTTACAATTCCCCCTGGGATTCTGCACAAAATTTATCAAGAATTTCCGGAAAAACTCTGAAGACTCCCTAACCAATTCTTCCTGAAAATCCTCGCGGAATTCCTCTGGAAGCTCCCCCGAAATTTGTATTAAAGTTACACACCGAAAGTTCAGCACTGGAAAGTTCCTCCGGAACGCCTCTGAAAGTTCCCCTATGATATTCCCCCTGACATTCTTCGGAAGTTCCTCCCTGAACTTCTCCGGAAGCTGCCTCCAGAAGTTCTCCCCGCAATTAATCGGGAATTCCTCCCCAGAATTCATCCAGAATGAAACGAAATCGTACTTCATACTTCCTTCCGAATTTTCGAGGAGTTTCTTTACGAATTCCGGAGGAATTCCTTTGGAAACTTCTCCTGGACTTCCCCAGGAAATTTTACATTAAATTCCTCGGTAAATTTCCTCCGATATTCCTTCGAATTTTGCCAGGAATTCCGGAGGAACTCTCGTGAAGATTCTCCTCGGAGAATTCTTCGGAAACACCCCCCGGAATTCTAATAAGTCAAATTCGTTGAAATTTTGAATTGTTGATACGTAAACTATGAAATCATGCTGTAATTGAAGAATTTGCTCTGTACTGCCGTAATCTGAAAAAGTGACGTATACGCCATTTTCCAAAAATGGTGTTAACAAGTACTACTCATCGAGCTCATTAACAGAAAAATGGAAAACATGCATGTTGTAAAATGGCTGTTACGTCACTTTTCCAGATTACGACAGTGTATCCCCAACACACAAATCCGTCTGCACCTCATAGTTCGCTTGATCTGCTTTGACGCAAATGGAAATGCGTTTTTCTAGTACCGTTCATATTCTTGATTCGTGTTGAAGGCCCACCTAGAACTTCAATATCCATTCGACAATCGGAAAGTTATTGCACAACACTCAAATTGTCCTAAATTGCACGCAAAACTTCCATGTCGTCCCATATGCTGCTAGATCGCATATCAATGTAGCAACGTTACAGCTATATATTGCTACAAAGAACATGAACCGCATAGACCACAACAATCCGACCCAGTCGGATGTCATACTCACAAAAGAATCATGACTTACTACGTGTATTATGACAACCACTGCAACAGAAGAGTCACCAAACACGAGCACCGATCGCCTCCCAACTCTAGCATAGAAGCCCTCGATAGCAAGTTACATTAAATTATATTATGCTTCCTATCACCCCTCGGCGTCCATCGAACGCTGTGTCGCACGTTGTCATGGGAAAGATCAGCCCTACTCGATAGCCGTAGCCTACTGTCTGTGGCTTTGCCAGCTGCTATCATCGCTGCAGTCAGTGCAGCAGCAAAGATTGAATCATCCCGCTCTGTGTGCTCCATTCGGTCGAAATTAAATACTTTCTTGAGAGCGATGCACTCCTACGCCATGTGCCGGAACACACAGTCAGTCAGAGTACGGTGGTGGCGCCCTAACAAGGAGCGGAAGCTATTTTGAACCCCCAGAAGCGATAGAACGGAACCGAAAAGACAGGGAGCGGTCCTGGTGGAAGAGATTCTTCTCGCTTTGGTTGTTGTTATTGGGATTGGTTACACATTAGACGGAGCATGTAAACATCAAAATTTACTTCCTTCCTGAAGCCAAGGCTCTTACTTTTGTCCCAGCGAACGTTAAGAGACAGATGATGATACGAACTATCCTTTTGCATCGAGATGGTTTGAGATGTTCATCCCTACTTCCTTAGGGGTCTTATATGCGGCTTCCTTCTTTAGTGTTTGTAGAGCTCCTCTTCGAAGGATAAACGTATTTATATCTTAGATAACGTCCGAAGGCAACGATACTTGCGAAACGCATTTAAACTTCTCTAAGCAGAGTCAATTTGAGGAATCCATGTTTATCAAATAACCCTAGAGCGATGAGTCATTAAATGGGTTTCGTGAATAAATTCACGTAGAATAATTTAAAAATCGCGTCCCTTGAAAAACCACAAAATTCAATCAGTAAGCTGGTGCCACCATCTCCTTGGTAACCTTGGAACTCGAACGGCAACCCATGTCGCACAGGCTACTGTGCCACTCTTTCGCCATCTATCTATGGTTAGTATGCAAAACATAATAATCTCAGGAGCAGACAAAACCACGAAATAGATTGGTTGCTTCGTCAGCATTCTCCTGGCATTTTAAGGGCCAATCCTGCTCCGGGAATTTCCACTTACTTCGTATCACCCCACGAGACGCCGGTTTGAAACTTTAAACTCTGGCTGAAAGTGGGCTGCTTAAAGCAAAGAATTTTCGGAATTTCTCGAGTGTTTTCCAATAGGCTCTCCTATCGGTGCAATCCTGGTCTCCATTAATTGCCACTTGTCTAAATTTATTGGATGCTGCCGCAATCTTCTCGACACGTCGTCGTCCTGTTGGAACGGAGGGTCACCTTTTTGCTGGGATATTTTTTTTTACCGGCAAGAAACAAAAGTCGTATAAATTTTATTGCTTTTAATATTTTTTATCTACCCTAATATATTTGCCAGTCGTTTCTGAAGCGAAATGTTGGTCACTTTCGAGCATGAAATAAAGGTGCCGGGTATAATTTATGGTTCCTGGGGGTGAAGCGCAAGCGAAAACCGGCTTTGAAAACTGCCTTCTTAGTGCATAAATTTTTCGTCCGCCCCAAAGCAGCATGACCAGGAAGACCTTTATATTTTCTTCAATGTGTCAATTTGTACGGACGAGCATGTTTCATTAATTTTTCGTTGTTATCTAAGATCATTCCAGGAAATTTTGCCTCAGATATGTAAACAAGATTGATCGATTGGAGGATTCCACCCCGTGTTTCGGCTCCGTCGCAGCAGGCGTGTATGTTGATGGGTGGTTCGGGAACATCAAAGTAGACTCTGGCGCGATGAGTGTATCGTGATAATCCTAATCCGTTGATGACGGAGATAGATGGCGAAACGATCCGCTACTGTTGAGCACCACCCCCAACTGAAAAGAGAACCGCTTCGACGACATCCAGCAGAGAGTGACGAAGCAAATCCGTTCGGTTTTCATGACGTTGCGTCATCGCATGCTTATGTGCTTGGCTGTGTACTGCATTGGAATGAATGTCACGGGATAATCAATCATTTCTGTTTACTGTTTACTCATCCTTGGCTCGTCGAATCGTTGCCTCCATTAGATAATAAAAAGACGAAAAGGAAGAAGGGATTGAAATGGGCTGATTACGAGCGGGCCGGGTTCATCGGAATGGGTCAGACCCTTGGCCCGCGAAAGTTTGTCGGTTGGCTGTCTCGGGACTTGTTTGTTTACTGTTGCTTTCGTTTCGACTTTTTTGAACTCGTTGAAAGTGGAATGAGGCTAGACGAGACTTCAGGCCGTAATTCTGCCAACTAATTACTGATAGCTTAGCTTGGCATAGACTGGCTGATCAGAACTGGTTTTAATTGCACTACGATCCAGGTGAATAGAGGTTGGGATTTGACACCTATTCTCGAAGAACCCATAACCCATGGGTGACCGACACGTTTTTTCCCCAATCAAAGCATCCCAAGAGCCGGTCTCCGGTCGTCGGTTCAAATAGTTCATAGAGCTCCGGTTTCCACTTCTTTGATAGCCTTTCTCTGACCCCGGGGGGCTCGATTTTTTGGATTTTTCCTCAAAAGTTAAGGAAGACAAGTCATTCTCTGAATTGTATTTTCAGATCTTGCTTTTAGATTTTTTAAAACTTTTATTGGAGAGTTTTTTTGCAAGGAGAATTATTGCTCTTAGAACGGTTTAACAAAAAATAAAGTAAAAGTTGTAACACGGATTCGAAGAAATTGCCCTTTTCCTGAACGTTCCAGATACTGAAGGATCATTTTCTGACCAACTAGAACCGAAAAACGGCAGTTGCGAAAATATGAAATCAAGAAGTTTTAAACAAAACCACACATCTAAAAAATATTAGTGACTTGTGCGCTGATTGAAATTTTATAGGCGACGGTGCAATAGATCCATTTCAGCCAGCGGCAGAGGCGGGGCGGCGTCGCGTCGGTCGCATGGCGGCGTGAGTTGGCGTGGGTCGGTGTGGATAAATTTCAAGTGTCAAAAATTCTCCGGAATTCCTTCTGAAGTACCTCAATTAATTCCTCATGAAGTTCACCAAGAAATTTCTATGGACATTCCTCCATATATTTCTTCAAAAGTATCTCCAGTTTTTTTTCCGGAGGTTCCTCCAGGATTTCGTCCGGAAGTTTCTGCAGGATTTCGCCCGAAAGTTCCTCCAGGATTTCGTCCGGAAGTTCCTGCAAGATTACGTCCAAAGGTTTTTCAGGATTTCCTCCAGGATGTCGTCTGAAACTTTTCCAAGATTTCTTCCTGAAGTTCCATCCGTATGTCGCCCGGAAGTTCTTCCAGGATTTTGTCCGGAAGATCATCCGGGAATTTCTCAGGAAGTTCCACCAGGATTTCATCCAAAAGCACCTTCGGAAGTTCCTCCGGGATTTCATCCAGAAGTCCTCCAGGATTTTATTCGGAAGTTCCTCCAGGACTTCGTCCGAAAGTTTCTCCAAGATGTCGTCCAGAAGATCGTCCAAGGTTTCGTCTGGACAATCATCCGGGAGTTCCTCAGGAAGTTCCTCCAGCATATCGTTCAGAAGTTTGTCCAAGATTTCATCCGGAAATTCCTCCAGGATGTCTCCCGGAAGCTCATCCAGGATTTCGTACAGAAGTTCTTCCAGGATTTTTTCTGGAATTTTCTCCAGGATTTCATCCAAAAATTCATCCGGAATTTCGTCTAGGATTTTGTCCGGAAATTATTCCAGTATTTTGTGTGGAAATTCCTTCAGGATTTTGTCCAGAAGTTCCTCCACAGTTTCGTGCGGGAGTTCCTTTATGACGTTGTCCGTTAGTTTCTCCTAGTAAGCAATCAATAAACATATATAATAGGGTGGTTCAAAAAATCGATTTTGCTCCACAGTGCTCATCTAATTCTTTACCATGTTCTGAGTGTCCTCTGAAAATTAGAGCTCATTTGGTTTAAAACTGATTTAGCACAACCCGTTTCAAGTTTGCATGCAAATTAGTATGGGGAAGTTTATTTTTTTCATTATACTGTTAATGACGCTCCCCCATTAAGCGCAGGTTAAAAGAAAACCTACATAGCTAAAGGGAATACTCAACAGCTTTCACCCAACGAAAATCGCATGTTGATTAATCACCTTAATAATTAGTAATCGATTTTAAGACAGGTTGCGAATCTTCAGTCATGATCGTTAAACTTCTTTGAGGGCATCACTGAAATGTGCAGTGCAACATAGTAGCCTGAATTCGTGTGTGCTATCTTTCGCGCCACGAGCAGCAATGTTGCCTGTTGATGAGTTATGCAATTAGCTCGAGAAAACTACGGTATAGATTAAATTCGATTACTAATTATTGGGGCGATTAATCAACATGCGATTTTCGTTGGGTAAAAGCTGTTGAGTATTCCTTTTAGCTGTGTAGGTTTTCTTTTAACCTGCGCTTAATAAGGGAACGTCATTAACAGTATAATGAAAAAATAAATTTCTCCATACTAATTTGCATGCAAACTTGAAACGGCTTGTGCTAAATCAGTTTTAATCCAAATGAGCTCAAATTTTCAGAGGACACTCAGAACATGGCAAAGAATCAGATGAGCACTGTGGAGCAAAATCGATTTTTTGAACCACCCTAATATATAAGCTAATCTAATAGAATTTTCATTTTATTTCGTCACGCGAAAAAGGGATAGATTCTACTAAACCAGAAGTAATTGGTTCCTAAATTTAAATATCGAACGCGGAAACTAGAGTAACAAAACTTTTCGAGTTGTTGATTTATTCGTAAGGCAACGGTAATGAAATTCAATTTTGAATGCTATAGCAATTGAGCAAAATTAACCGATCAGATCTGACCTTTTCTTCTGCGTCCTCGCTTGGAAATCCCGCGCAGTGATTTAACTGGATGGAGATTCGGATTCAGGTACGATTGCCAAAATCTCGTGCATTCAGTTGGTCGTTCTCGAAGCTTTGGACTCGAGCTCTAACGCTACTTCGACGTCGTCGCGCGTTGCGCGCTCCGGCGTCTTTTTAGGGGTATAGACCTCCCCTAGATGCGTGGAGTGTGCAGCCGTCGCTGGCGACTTATCGACGTGCGCAGATAATGGCGATGATTTACGTCGATGCGATACAGAAGATCACAGTAGATCGCTTGAGGGACTAGGACCAGTTCACGCCACTTTGACCAACTTCGAATTTGATCGAACAAACCCTTTGCGGACTTGCAGCAGCCCCTCTGGACTGGACTAACCGCCCACGTTGTTTGGGCACTGGTCCTGTTCAACGCGGTTCAAAGTCAATATTACCTGAATTATTATTTTTAAAACTTGAAGGAGCTACAAATAGTATGGTTTTATTTGAACATAATTTTCTCGAAAAATCTGATTGCTATTAGGAAAAAAAACTTGTTAAATTTTTTTTCAAATTCTATTAGAATCGCGCGATAACTTACTTTAAGCTTAGAATTGCAAGAATAAATGTTTTAAATCACTCCACTTTTTTTTTGTTCTAGAAAAAAAACAACTGTTCTTCAAAAAGCACTCCACTGATTTGAAAAGAAAGACGCCCGATAGATTAGATAAGGCCTAAAAATTGCCACGTAGTTTTCTGTGATTGGTGGATTAAAGAGAGTTTAAATAACCTTTGTTTTAATTTAACAATAGGCAGGATCAGTTAGACTCTCTAAGACACAATTTGAGATTCAAGATTTAAATTTTGAAATATTTCGTTTTGCCTATCGGATTAACCACAAGCATCGACGGATTCTAGTCTTGGATGTGCTTAAATATCACACATAGCTCAAATAGTTATATGGAAACGAGCTTCATTCAGCTTGTTCATTGAATGGGGAATAAATGTACAAATTTAATTTCAGGAATTCAATTTTAGGGTTACAAAGTTCCTCCATAATTTCGTCCGGAAGCTCCTGCAAAATTTCGACTGAAGGTTTCTCAGGATTCCGTCCAGAAGTTCCTCCAGTTCCTCCGAAAGATCCTCCAGGATGTCGTTCAAAAATTCCTCCAGGATTTCGCCCTGAAGTTCCTCCAGGATCAAGTGTGGAAGTTCTTTTGAAATTTCGTCCGAAAGTTCCTCCAGGATTATGTCTTAAAATTCCTCCACGATTACGTCCGGAAGCTATTCCAGGATTTCGTGCGAAAGTTCCGGAAGTTTCTCCAGGAATTTCTTCGGAAATTCCTGCGGATGTTCCTCTTAGAACTCTTTCCGAAATTCCTACAAAACTTCCATCAAAATTTCTCGAGGAAGCTTCTTTATGAATTTTCTCGGAAGTTGAGTTCTTCAAGGAGTTCATGGAGTAATTCCTTCGAAATCCTTTTAAAAATTTCTCTGAAGTTCAGATATTTTTAAAAGTTCTTACTATATTTTACCGTGAATTTCTCCAAAAACTAACCCACGGATTATTTAGATTTTTAACGGATATTCCTTAACGGATATTAGTGGACATTCTTACTAGTTTTTTATCAAGGAGTTTCTCCTGAAATTCTCTCTGGAGGTCCTCCAGCAATTCCTCCAAGAACTCTTCATAAAAAACTAGATACTCCAGGAATTTCCAGATGAGATTTTTTCTAGGTATAGTTTTAGTTTTCCTCCAGAAATTAATCCGAAAATCCCTCCACGTATTTCTCAAAACTTTGCTCAGCCAGGGAAGTATTTTTGGAATTCTTCAGTAATTTCTTCAGAAATTCCTTGAAATTATATATTTGAAGATCTCCCGACAATGAAACATTTACAGAAAATTCTTCCGAAATTTCCCTAATTGTTTTCCTGGTAATTCCACCCAAATTTCGTCCCTAGAAATTCTTTCACAAATACTCCTGACTTCTCTTCCTAGAGTACCTCGAGGACTTTCCGCGAAAATTACTTCAAGAATACAGTAATATTTCGATTTTATCACGACCTGGTGAATTTTGAGGTGATAAAAAAGGGTAAGCGACAAAATTAAAAAAAATATTTCCAATTTTTAATTCATTCCATGAATCATTTTATAACTTGGAAAGGGCAAATGCGTGAACGGTACCCGTTATTTCTTGTCGGAATTGCTTACAGAATATTTCCCCGGTACTCAGAAGTCGTTCGATATAAACTACAGGCGGTGAAAGTTATTTCATGAAAATTAATGTTTTTTGTGGTTTCATTTACGAAAATAAAAAGCATGACAAAGTGTTTTGGGGTCAGGTCGAAAACGTTATAAAATCGGGATGTGATAAAATTGGGTCAACACTGTACTTCTATAAATTTCTCTATGGTTTCTCCAATAAATTGCTTCGGAAATGTGTTTTGAAATTCTTCAAGGTATGCTCAAAAATATCAGGAACTGCTCCAGTATATTCCTCCAGAAGGAATTCACGATGATTGTTTTTGGGATTATTCGAAAGAGCTCTTTTAACCCTTATGTCACCGACAGGGTTCCCCGGTACCTTTTTTGTTTTCAAGTGATTTTTTTTGGTTCTAAACATCACAGGAAATTGAAACTCCGTGACATCTTCAAACTTGGCAAAATTCAGGTAACCATTGGGTGGTATCAAAATGAAAATTCAGTAAGGAGGGCTTGAGAAGGGGCTTCTGAATATTTTTGCCCCGTAACGTACTGACAGGATACCCGGGTACCCACGTTATTGGTATGGCCATTTTTTCGTCAGTTTTCAACCGATTTAGACGATCCATGTCACATATAACCGATTCGGATTACCTGGTTACCGGAATTCCGGATTAGCTAGACCATGTCTCAAAAATGGATAAGTTGATGCTATAGAAACCAAATGATGGTTTCCTGTATCCTGAGTAACCAGTTTCGTAGATAATTCGAGGATTATGACTTCACAATGTGCTAGGACCACCTGATCATGCACGTTCCCGAAATGCACTTTTGGAGGATTCATTTTCAAGTCAGTGACGCAATCCAGATGAGCAGGTCGTTTCGCAGGTCGCTTGCTAGCCACATTATGATTGGGTTCAATGTGGGAAATGTGTTTTCGCTAGTGCTCAGCAGTTGAAGGTTCCAGACAGGGGAAGCAAGACGCGAGATGGCACGAAGACCGGCCAAAAGGGCGATGCAAGGTCTGATCAAAGAATTGGTTCCGATGCAGATCGGATTGAGAAGCAGTTGGAAGAGGATCACCTCATCAAGGAGAAGGCCTTTGCAAAGCGGATGGAGGCGCGGGAAAAACTGCCAGTCAGGCAAAAAGCGTGGATGGAGGGACAGCTGAGGCAAGAACGGGAGATGAGTGCGCTGGAGCTCCAGATACAAAGCGTTATAGAAGAGCAAATGCTGAAGCAAGAGCAGGAAATATTAGAGGTTCAACTGGCTGCGGAGAAGGATTTTTTTTTCAGAAGCCAGATGTGATCCGGAAGAAATTTGACAGCAGCGCCAAAAACGTGAATGCGTCCAAGGACAAACATGGCGCTGTCGGTGGGAGGACGAAGAGTGGGCCGGACCAGACGGTGGAGGAGTGGCTGCAACAGTCATGGAAGACATACACGCAGCAAATGGCCTCGGATATCAGGGGAGTTTTCCCGAAAGATAGAGCTCCGCTGGGAGCAGGAGTGGTTAAGAAGGCAAACAAAACGATGTCGATAAAAGCGGTAAGGAAGTGCCTGAAATCGTCGACAACGAGCCAGAGTCTAGTGAAGGAAACGAAAGCAGCGAATCATCAGAATATCCAGCGGAAAGCAGCCGTCACAGGCAGCAGCTGGTATGGCAGCGTGCGGAGCAGTCAAGATTCTGACGAGCCAGAGCGTGATATTGGCCATATTTCGAAACAGCAGCTAGCTGCTTGGAAAGCAGTGTCCCAGCACATATCGTGGAGAACTGAAAGTCTGGCCGCTGTTTATCAGCAGCTTTGAGCACACGACAGCGGCGTGCGGGTTTTCCAACTTGGAGAACTTGAAGCGGCCACAGAGCTGTCTACAGGGAGACTCACAAGAGGCAGTCACGAGTAGACTAGTTATGCTGGATTCGGTTCGAGATGTTATTGGTGATCTGCCTGAACAAACATAGGAGTAGTTGTCAAGGAAACCATCATCCTCTGTGACATCGCGTAAAAAGATCTGTGCATTTGCAGAAAGCGACATCTAACTGCACGGCGATTTCCGAATGATGCCGATAACGCTACACGTCAGCAAGCGTCAGTACGATACCGTCACCTTCCTGGACAAAAGGTTGTCTGGTCAATGATGTGGTACGATTGAAGGCTGGAGGGTCTCTAGAGCCGTTGATGGTAACGTGGACCGGAAACATTGACTGATTCGAAACCTAATTCCGCTGTGTAAGGGATCAAAGGAGAAGTTTCCGCTGTTCAACAATCGACAGTAGCTACCCAAACAGAATGTTCAATATGCAGAAGAAGTGAAGCGGTACACGCATCTTGCGGGCATAACAGTGAACGATTTTCCGTCCGGGATGCCGACCATCTTCTTCTGGTTTGGATAACCTGCACCTGTTTGTGCCGCTAGTGTCGCTTGTTGATAGACCAAATGAAACGATTGCTGTGTGATTGAAGATGGGATAGACGATTTATGGGTCCGAGAAACGGAAAGCCAGCGTTCATACATACCTGAGTCATCACTCTATCGCGACGGTGCTTAACCAGTCCATGATTTGATGAGAGAGCAGTATGTGTTGGAAGAGACGACAGTTGCATCGTTCGCTGTTCCAGAACTGCCGGAAGAGAAGCGTACCAAAGAAATGCTGGAGGTGACAACAAAGTGAGTGGACCATCGCTTCGAAAATGGGTTGCTGTGGCGCAGTGATGTCCGAAAATATAATGACTATGCAGAATGCATTCGTTTGGAAATTGGAATGATATGCAACAGCATCGGTGATTGGCATTTCCCTGAATTCGGAGCTGCTCAAAGGCCCGGACATATTAGTTCTTCTTCCGCGAGATATCTGCCATTTCCGAGAGCGCCCAATCGCCTTTGGAGGCGACATCCAAGAAATGTATAACCAAATCCGGATAAGATCGGAGGACAAACCGCAGCAGCGATTTCTGTTTGGATCATGTAGCGCAGAGATTCCACAGATATTCGTGATGGACGTAGCGACTTTTTGATTCACTTGTTCGGCACAGTATGTGGAGAACGTCAATGCGGAAAGGTACCCGAAAGCTGCACATGCTAATTGTCGAACGTCATTACGTGGACGATTACTACAGCAGTGTGGACACCGTGAGCACAGATCGATGACGTATGGACGTTAGCAAGGAAGTAGTAGAGGCTGTACAGGGCATAAGATGACTCTACAGACCAGCTGACGAACGCAAGGACGTGGTGGACGTTCAATCCTCCCGCTGCGCCTCATATGGGCGCTTTGATAAAGCTTATAAGTCATTTAAGGTAATTAAAGCTCCAAACAGGAACGAGAAGCAGGAAACCAGTTCGAAAACACGAGCACGCAAACTGTACGACAATTTGCTGACAAAATTTGACTGCGTGGTAATGGATGATGAAACAAACGTCAAGGCTGACTTCAAGCAGCTTCCTGGTCTTGAGTTTTATACCGCATTACAACGTGGAAAGGTCGACGATCATGTCGAAGTTCTCCGAAAAGTACATGGTTTGGCAGGCTATTTGTAGTTGTGGATTGAAGAGCAAAATCTTCATAACTACAGGTACCGTTAACCAGCAAGTGTACGTCAAAAAGTGTCTGCAGAAACGACTGCTACCATTTATTCAAAAGCATTCGAGTTCTGTTTTGTTTTGGCCTGATTTGGCATCTTGCCACTATGGAAAAACGGCACAGGAGTGGTATGCAGTAAACAACATCAATATTGTACCGAAAGACTGCAATCCGCCGAACACCCCAGAACTTCGTCCAATAGAGAGATATTGGGCCATTCTGAAGCGGAACCATGGAAAATCTAAAGAAGAGGCAAATAATGAGAAATATTTTGCTAAAAAGTGGGAAAAGGCTTCCAAACTGGTGACTGAGGACGTTGTGCAAAACTTAATGGGTGGGATCAAACGCAAAGTGCGAGCATACGATTATAACAAGTCCGAATAATAATATTTTGATCGAAATGAGTTGTTAATAACCCCTTTGTTATAATGAATTTGATTTGATTAAGAAATAAATGACAGAAATATTTTACTGCGGCAATGAACGGCAATAGTTTGATTTTCTAGGTACAAACTTTAAATGGTTGTTGTTATTTATCGTTTATTCGCCATTTGCTCCAGATGAGGAGGACGTTTTGTCGAAAAAATTTGCCCTCAAGCGATGAGATAATGTTGCGAATTGCGATGTTGTGGTTGATGAAGACCAAAGGTTTTTTTGTACAACTTTCTGCAACTCCGGGAGATCGCAACGCAGGAGACGGTGCCATGCCTTTCAAGTTGGACAAAAGCTATTTGTGTCTGGGCAGGGTAGCCAGCACACTCTACTACAATAAATTTGATGCAATACAGAAAAGGCGTTTTGAACCTGGCAATGAAGCGATCTAAAATTATATATTTTGTTATTGCCTTGATCATACATGTAATTATATTGTACCGAGAGGCTATCATTTCACTCTAAAGAAGAAGTTTCGGATACGTATATTGCTATATCGACTCGGTGAACTGAGCAAATGTTTGTTACACCGATTTTTCCCTACTTTATGTAGACCTTTCAATTTTTTTTTTTATCTACAAAGAGGGCAAAATTCTGCCTATCAAGGGACATTTAATGTCACTCCTTACGGAGTCCAAGTTTAAAAGTGCTCGCGATTTCGGGACCACACACTCGATACGGAAGCAACGCACAATTGTCATTTTTATTATTTCACGCATGCTGCGATGCAGCAAAGCTAAACCAACAAAAATGACAGTTGTGCGCCAACTCAGTATCAAGTGGTGTGCCCCCAAAAACGCGAGCACTTTGAAACTTGGATACCGTGAGGAGTGTCCTTAACATCAGATAATAACAGTACGAGCATCAATAATTCTAATTCTTTTTGGATACAACTTCACAACCATAGAAACATCGACCGCCACAATTGTGTTTGTGGTCACAAAGCATTTAGAACGTATTAACGTTCAATCGTCATCATAGTAAATAAAACGATGAAGTTTCCCTCAGAACTCGTATCGGAATTCATAAGCTACATCTTCCGCGGCTTAAGCTCAGCGTAGCTTTGTCAGCGAGACATTTCGAACCCAGCGCACGTAATAGACGGAAAAATACTCACCAATTTCCAGTTACACTGAGAAGCACTTTCAAAGCTCCGCTGCACTTGCTTCTGCTGACTACCGCAGTTGGTGTATGAGCGGGAGATTGTATGTGGCCGTCCAGTGATGGTGAAAAGCTATAAAGATAAATGGAAGATAATGGAAAGTTATTTCCGCTTTCGTGCTTGTGGCAGCTCCAGAGAGGGAAATAGATAGAAGGCAAAGGAGAGAAAAAATAAAGATGAAAGGAGCAAAAAAGTGCCATCTCTAGGTATTCCCCCCTCCTGATAGTCGGGTAGAAAAGTCGGTTTAGTGCTCCCCAGCATAGCATGCCGTGAGGTTTCTTTCTGGTTGTTGACCACCCCAGCAGGCAGCCAGCAAACAAGCAAGGCCAATCAGAGGAGCAAGGTTCGCCACAGCCTGTGAAAAGGTACAACACACACGCTATCGAACCATTTTTGGGTCGGTTATCTTGTTAATGCTCTCTGGATGGGAGAAGGGCCCGATGGCGACACGACGGGGGAGACGGATTGACCGGATTTACTGCATAACCTCAGAAATTACATTTCATTTCCTCTTCATCGTTGTTGCCCACCGCTTTGTGAACGGTTGGTTGTTGAATCGGAGTGAAGTACGATCGTGACTGAATTCCGAGCCAGAAAATGAAGCGTTGATTGCTATTAAATTTGAGTGCTTGTTGTGTACTAACTTTTGGGTGGTTGGGTCGGGATCGTTTTGCTTTCTGTCAGTACAAATGACGGTGATTTACCAGGTGAATCTTTCAATTAGAATTGGGTTGTCGGTGAGCACAAAGAGTTCGAAACTATTACACGAAGGTGCCAGGTTTACGATTTTCAGATTGTTTACAACAGCAACACATTCCTTGATAAAGATATTTCAACATAATTTTGGAGTAGTCTGAATTGACCAACCCGACTGTTTCTCGATTATGATATATTATCCCTTTTTCAGGATCAATTTTTTATGTTGAGGTTACAATTAATATTATTTCAACTGTGATCAACCTTTCAATACTATGATAAAATATATTTCATCCAATTTATGAACGGTTTCTCGACAAAATGCGTTATGTAATTTAGCAAATAATCATTGGCATTCATACCACGACAGAAATAAAAACAAAATTCCAGCAAGCAGAAGCTTAACGGATCCTATTTCTGATGAAAGCGAAAAAAAGCTTCAAGTAGCGAAAAACTCATTATGTTTATCTTGTTATTGAAAAACTTTTCTAATAATCAATGTTTTTCATGTTTCAATTTTGCGTTTCCTCCGCATTCTGCGATATCGCAGCTCAGCATTCCGGACTCATTTCCTTATGCTGCTTCCTAAACGATTTTTCCGGCTTCTTTATATTCCGTCCTTCCTTTCTCGGTCGCCAGGTTGTTGGCAACAAATTGAGCAAAGAAAGCACGACAGACGCGACGGGGACGGAACTGACTTCCGATTTCCTTTCCAATCATCAGTTCACAGTCAGTCACTTGTGATTCGTGGGTATTTATGATACTGTTGGAAAAGTTGGTCGTCTTCACTGGCGTTTCCATTGGCTGGTTGAAGCAGCAACGCAAGCACACGTGAGCTTCCACGGTATTACGGAAAGAGTTCACGTGCTTCTTCTAACCCGATCGAGTTTGAACATAAACGTCGCATGAGTCGAGTCCTGACTTACAATAAGGTAAAGGTCGAAAACGAAATATGCGAATCCAATGGTTACATAAAATAATAGAATTGAAGGCAATACGAACAACTGTTTTGGTCGACTTTTGTAAATATTGTACAGTGCATGATTCAATCTAAGTTGTAATTCATAATGATTTTGTTCATGTTTGAAGATGGACATAATGGGATCTTTTATTGTCCATTATCTTAAAATATCTGAATTCGTTGCTAGGTGATCTGTTTTTATTTTTTTAAATACTATTCTGCTGTCTAGCCAATTGTGCGTAAGCGGATTTGGTGAAGACTGCAGAGCGTGCTACCGAATGCATCCTGATGGTCCTTTTTAATGCCTTCTTGCAACTTTCGCTTATTGGAAAGCGAGTCCACAAGTCGGGAAGCCAATGGCAAACAGTTCGCTGCAGGGAAACAGTTCTTAGAATAAACTGACATTTTTATTTTCCTCTATATAATATCAAAGCATGGTAACGCAGTGCTATGGTTGAAAATTGTATTTCTATAGAACTGCTTATTTTGTTTATGAACATACAATGTAACACTGTAGTAGATTTCAATTCTTGGGCACCATATATTCAATGGATTTGTTTGCAATACTGGCAAAGCTCAAATTTTGTAAATATTCAAACTCGACGTTTTAAAATTTAAGCTAAAAAAAAACACTTGTATATGTCAGTTAAGTTTTATTTTTTTATTACCGACACTTCACCAGTCCTCTGGCATTCATGTCATATGTCACTATGTCAGTTAATGTTTCGCTAATGAATCATTGTAAAAACGGGTAAAGATAATTTGACCTGAAATAATTCTTCTGTAAGCCATTCGACCGTGTGACATATTGGCAGCAAAATAAAATTTCCACAAAGAATTAGAAAAAAATATAAATTGCAATAAATAAATATGTAAAATTTCCACAAATAAGGCAAAATTTCCATAAAAAATTGAGAATGTTCCACAAAACAAAAGTAAATTAGCACTTTTAAAAGCAAAAATTGCAGTTATAAAAGAAAATCAAAATGCTCCACGAGAAAAATATAAAATTTCCATGAATCAATTTTAACAATACACAATTACAAAATTTTCCATAAAATAAACATTTTTTTTCATAAGAAATTAAAAATTTCCACAAAACAATCGACGCTCGATTCGTGAATTTCTGCCGATATCTCTCAGCTGAAAAAGTCATTTGTTCACTGCGGCACTCAAAGGAGCCGCCGTAATCATATGTCCATTCAGACGATATATCAGCAAACGAACTTAAACCGAGATTTGCACAGCTGAGATCGGTGGAAAAATTTAAGTTTGTAGAAATTTTATATTTATTTATTGCTCATACACTGATTTCTTCATTGGCAATTTCTATTTTTTTGGAGGAGTTGGTCGAATTGAGTGATTTACTACGCACACAGACAAACAGACATAACACATTGAACATTCACTCATCAAATTCATCGTCATTTAAACACTAACGACATCTGTTGATTTCAGTTAGTTAGGCAAATCACGAACCAGATGGCGGTAGTGAACAAATGTCAAACTCAAGCAAATCCGATGCGCGATTCATTCATAGTTAATTGCCTATTTCCGGGGATTAAACCACCCGGCTTGGACGTTAATTTACAATGTTATGAAAACTCATATGTGAATATGGACGTTATGTGGAAGATATTGATTTGGAAAATGTATTGGAGGAAACCACTTTCCTCCTTCGATGGGACTCGAACCCATGACCCTACAGTACGCTAGACTGGTGCTTTAACCAACTAAGCTACGAAGGACCTCCGTCGGCCTTCGCAACCTAGCGGCTACTGAACGAGCTCGAGATTTCTACGTGCTCTTGCCTACGAAATGCGGTCGGGTCTGAGTTTGACGACCGACTGGCAAATAGCTTACACAACCTCACTTGATCAGTAGAGTTGCTGATGAAGAATGTGTATAGCCACCAGACATTCTAAATACTCACGCTCCTCTAATGTGGACGTGTACTATACACATGTGGAAGTATTGGCTTGAGAAATGGATTGCGAGTGATTTGACTATACGTCCAATTTGGGAATCTCGAGCTCGTTCAGTAGCCGCTAGGTTGCGAAGGGCGACGGAGGTCCTTCGTAGCTTATTTGGTAAAAGCACCAGTCTAGCGTACTGTAGGGTCATGGGTTCGAGTCCCATCCAATACATTTTCCGAATCAATATCTTCCACATAACGTACATATTCACATATGAGTTTTCAGAACATCATAAAACTTTTTTTACACGGATTTTCAAATTTTGAACTGGATTTTTTTTTGTAAAAAAAGAATCGGGTGTATAGCGAATCAACCAACCAAGCATATATGTTTCAACACACCATTTTCTTCACAACTTTTGAATGCAATAACCGATCGTTATTATATTCAATAGTGATCAACTAGGGTTCGTTCTCTGTTGAATGCAATTTGTTGCGAGAATATCGGTTAACAATTACTGTATAAAAAGTGGCTAATGTTTTTCGGTTTTCGTGTGCACACACACATACACACATACACACGGACTGACAGTGGCCAGTAGAGAGACGCAGGAAACATGAGAAAGGTGACGAAAATTCATTCGATGGCGATGTTGTAGCTAGTGGTGGAAATCTGTGAACCTTGCTCACAGAACGAGAAGTAGGCTATGTAAAATACTCACAAACATTTGTGTTGCCTTTTTCTTGCCAGTAGTAGTATAGTTGCGAGTAGTAGCGCAGATAAAACAGAAAAACGAACCCCGAAAAATGTTCGTGAAGCTTCGCGAGTCATTCGGGTTAATTTGCAAAATATCGTAAAACAACCTCGGAACATGTTTATCATGGATGTTCGAGCAAGAACACAATTGTTTATTGTTATTGTGTTTATGTCGAACAAAATTTATCCATTGTATTCAAAGTAATCACAAATACTCGTGACCGTGATTTTTACTCTCGAACAAAATACTGCCCTGCTTTTTGTTTATGCTCTGCCCGGCCCGTACTCGTCGCGAACAAAGTAAGCGCCAGAAAAATGCAGGCAGTAGGTTCGTGCCAGTGTGGAATTTTTGACAGGCCCAATTACGGAGAAATGAAGGTGGACCCACCGGCTCATTCCAAATCGGTCGACGTGGATGAACAAAAAGCATGGCGAAGTAAACTTCTACCTGACGCAGTTCCTGTCGGGCCACGCATGCTTTCGGAAGTAATTACATCGTTTCGGACACACCAATTCCCCGTTATGTCAAGAATGTGAGAATGTTGAAGATACGCCGGAGCATTTGGTGTTCGATTGTCCGCAGTTTGCGGAAATTCGTGGAGAAATGCCTGTCCCAAGGGCGGATAATATCGCAGAGCGAATGTATCACGCGTAAGACACGTTGAATTCGGTAAGCCGAGTCGTGACGCAAATACTATTGGAGCTGCAACATAGATGGAGGCGAGATCAGCGAATAAGTGCCAGTTCTGGGGAATATTCAGCGCAGTGAGCAGTGTTTGGCCTCGAGTCGTCGGAGCGCCGGTGAACCGGAAGTCTACTGCCAACCGGAATCGTTGGACGCTTCGGATACGTAGGGCACCCGAAGAAGAAATCGGCGCAATGCGTTAATACTTCCCCGGCGATAGCCGCCGGTAGTAGGGGCACGACCAGTGCGGAAGCTTCCTTCACTGGAACTGATTGTCCCCCTTCCTCAACGCCGGGGGGAGTCAGGAGGATTCGAGTCAGGAAGTTTGGAGCATGCCCGTCGAGGGATCGAGACTACGTTGCAGTGGAGCAGATGATTCGCCAGCCAGTCGGCGAACTAGCATAAGCTAGGGGCCGGAATTTTAGAAGAAATGCATGAGCACAGCCCCCTCCTCCTACCAATTAGTCGCTGCATCCCGTGGTCCCGAAGGGATCGAGGCAAGAAGGATAAGGGACTTATTTTTAGCAGGTCGGAAAGGATCCCAGCCCTGTTCGCCTTCGAGGTATCTGTCGCGCAGATTTTTGATGGGCTTTAACCCTTGTAAAAACAAAACAAAAAAACACGGACTGACAGACATTTGTTCAGTTCGACGAGTCAATTGGTATCTCACATCATGGGTCTCCGAGACTTCTTTTAAAATTTCGATTTTGAGTGCAATGATAGCCTTTCGGTACAACTTTGTTGGTCGAGAAAGACAAAAATGTGTAAAAACTATAAGATGAAAAAACCTAATTTAAAAACTCACCGGATTTGTTAAAGAATATTTTGAAACTCCTCAAAACATCCCGAATTTTTTTGTTGCCTCCTCAATTTATTATTTTTGGGCATAAAAAGCCGAGGAGGTGGACATTCTCACAGACCTGAGTGGCCGACGGAGATCTGTAAAAATGTTCAATTCATCGAACTCATCTGTACTCGAAAGAGCGCATTTCTTCAAAACGTTTTGTTGTTGTACTCTGAGCAAAGTTATGATTGACAGTAGTGATGTCTTGACATATTCCCTTGGACTTTGATAGCCCCTGGATGAAGGACCTTCGCTGGCACTTTAGGCTCATGAGAATCAACTTGTTCAGAGTACGTCAATAAAAAGTTTTGGAAAAAATACGCTCTATCAGGATGAGTTAAATGGTCACTTTTACGCTTGGTCAGGGTCTTCCGGTAGATAGTGGCCACTCGACAATGATTTCTTGCCAAGAGTACGACGACAAAAAGTAATTGAAAAATTGCGCTCTTTTTGGGTAAGTTTCATGAATTGAATTCTTTTGTGGATGTTCCGGTCCTTCCGGAGGACCTTCGGTGGCCGTTCAAACCTATAAGTATCCATCAGGACAATCATTTCTCGCTCAGGAGTCAATAATAGAAAGTTTAAAAAAACGCACTCTTCTTGGCTGACTTGTGTAAGTTAAACTGTTACGGATACTCCGGATCTTCCGGAGGACCTCCTGCCCACTCGATCTATCAGGATGAGTCAACTATTTCTTGCTAAGAGTGTGATTACATACAGTTTTGAAAAACCGCACTCCTCTAGAATGAGTTTACCATGGTTTTACCATTTTTATGGATGTTTTGAGTCTCAAGGAGGATCTGCGCTGGTTACTCAGGCCAATGAGAATGAGTCACACACGACGATCATTCCTTGTTCAGAGTACGACAAAAAAATAAGTTTTGGAAGAAATTACGGTGACCTAGGATGAGTTGATCTGTTTTATGGGTGTTGCTAGCTTTCGGAGGTCCTCTGGTGGTCGCTTAGTTCCATGATATTTGAATAACATTGGTGGTCAGAATATGTTTAGCTTAGCTGATCTTGATTGACTGAACACTTCTTGATTGACTTCGTGATTGACCAAGGAACAGCAAATTTGCACAGCTTACCAACTGAATAGCCTTCTTGGGATTAGAAAACTAATCTCATTATACATGCTTTGGAGTTTCAAGAATTTAAGCCTACAAACAGAGGAAGTTTCATAGACTGCAATCCAATGATCAATAAATAGTAAAGACCCGTTATATGAAAGATATGTGCATATATGTCGTCGGTGGAATATTTACTCTTTGGTAAAACTTTGTTGGTTTCTTGTTTGTACAATTTTAGAGATCTAACTAAGCCCACAAGTTTTTACCTATGAGATTATATTTTTTCCACAAAACCATACGGCAATTTCTTCGGAAATTCTTAGAACAGTTCTTACGAGCATGTCTTTAGAATTCTCTGCGGAAATATTGTCGAGAATACCTCCATCTATTCCACTGAATGTTCCACCAGAAGTCTGTCGAGAACATTCCCTGCAAATCGGTTGATATTTAATCCAGAATTTTCGACGAGCATTCCTTCATGAACTGTAGCTTCGGGAATATCTTTAGATCCAGAATTGTAGAATGCTCGTTAATTATCTTCTTCACCGATCTCGCCAGTATGATGGCAGCGCTGCAGATCGAGAACCTGAAAGCTTTCTCGCATATTTTACCTATACCAGGATCCTCGTGGGTTTACTGGCTTTTCGGATTCAAAGATAAGCGCTTCCCAACTTCACTTTCCTTAGTTGATCTGGATGCATAGACTAAAAGAGTCGTCAGCCAGGGTTGGGAAAGCCATTGGGTAGCCAACAAAGCTGCTTCTTTGCGGACGATCATAGACACTACTGTCCTTTGACCAATCAAGGTTTAGCGAGTTACATTCCGAGTTACACCACAACATTTAGATTGGCTCCTTACTTACCACGTGTGAGGTTTCCGACGTTCCAAATACTTGCAACCTGAGCACCACAACCAGGGTAGTAAATCCCCGCAGCTGTTATTAAAGGCAACTCGTCCACTCAACCCTCTCTGCCCTATCAAACATAAGAAGTTTGCTAGCATTTTGTTAGCACGATCTCGATCTACCACCAATCTGATGCCTCCATGGTCCGCATACATGAGCACGATTATGATTTCTATTTTGAGAAGCGATCGAATCAGCTCTCTACTACGCACAAGAAGCGGTCTGTTTCCACTAGCACTCCACATTTTTTGAAGGCTCTGTTTTAATTTTTTCCTAGATCGATCACAAACAGGACAGAATACTTTAAAATAGTCGAGGGTCACGGTCCAATGAGTTAGGGGCCATCCAGAAACCACGTGGTCATATTTTTGAAGATTTTCAACGCACCTCCATTGGTCATTTGGCAGTCATATATGGCATCCACGCATCCATGGCATCGATCAATTATCCTAATTATTCAATATCATAAAAACTAGGCTTCTTAAGCCTACATTATTGCCTACATTTAATGCTTGGATTAATTTTAAATTCCAAGATCTTCTTAATTTTCAAGAATAATTATCTGGAGTTGCAAGGAAATCCCTTCGAAATATTGACAAGAAATTCTTCGGAGTCTCCACGGAAAAATCTTTAGAATTTAGAGTGTTTAGCTCAACCTACAAAGAAATCAAATGACTTCCCGAAGAAGAATGAATTGTATGAAGAATGAATTTCCGATGAAATTTTGGAAGAAGTTATGGTTCAATTTATGGTTTATATTCAAAAAACATGAACCTTGAGAATTCTAAAGATTTGTTCTTTGAAAAACCAAAGTTTTTTTTGAAGATAATCCATAGACTCTTCCGTAGAAATTATAAATAATGCCTCGAATAAAAAAATACTTGGAAAATTTAAAAAATGTGATAGAATTCACAAAGAGCGTAAGAAAGTATTCCGAGAAATTTTCATTTCAAAATTCCAAATTTGAAAAAAATCTAAAAACAAAAAATCAATGGAAATATCAAAGTGATTCATGTGGCATTGGCTGTTTAATATCTCTTGGAAATTCAGATTTTTTCTTGAAAAATTTAGAAGTCTTCTTCTTCTTGTATGGCTCCATATTCCAACTGGAAGTTGTTAAGGAAATTATTTTGAGCTTTTTAGTGGAATGTCTTCACTTGTCATAAGACGAGTTTGTACAATCCCATTTAATTGCACCTTGACAGATACGTATTTCGTAGTGAACTGGAAGTTGGTTTGCTTTTCAACTTAGTATATTCTATTAGCATTTCCTCAGTTATAAATTGACAGCTTTTATATGCCAGCCATTGCACGATTATATAATTTGTGTAGCAATTACGATGGATACACTATACCTAGGGTGTCGATAATGTTTCCCACCCGAAAACATCCTAGACAGGAACGAGAATCGAATCCTACGCCTTTGCTCGCAAGGCAAACTGGAGACTGAACATTTTGAAGTACACTCCGGGACTGTTTTGAATTTTCAGACAGAATTCACATGGAATTTTTTTTCGGAGTTTTAAGGATTTTTTTTCGGAATTTACACTGGAGATGTTTTGTATTTTTTTCATTAACAATTTGTAGCAAAATTTCCAAGCAAAATTTTTCAGAGAGAATTGTTCAAAAATCATTCTGAATGCCAGCACTTTATCAGTATTGTATGAAGTAGTGTCAAAGTTTTTACAGCACATTTCTTTACTGGATTTTTCCTGAATATCCACAAGAAATTCTTTTGAAGTTTTTTTCTTAAGATTTTTTCTTGGATTATTGTAAAAACATGAACATTTTTCAAAATTGTAGCTGCAGTCCGCAAAAGTGTCGGCGGCGTGATGCCAAAAACCGTCTGCGGCGGATTTTTTTAAAATATTTTTTTCATTTTTCTTTTCCAATTTTTTTTTGGTTGAAATTGAGACTGAATCGAATTTTTTTTTATGGAAATAGGATCTAAGGTTAAGATGGTCAAATAACGCAATGTTGCTACCGACGCTGCGTTACCGGTTTTTCTCGATGCACACCTACGTCTTTTTAACGCTGAGCACGGCCCTAAGATACGCTTTGCGAATCTATGACAAAAGGTCGAAAGACAAAAGGTCGAAAGGACAGAAGGTCGAAAAGACAAAAGGTCGAAAGGACAAAAGGTCGAAAAGACAAAACTTCGAAAGGGACAGAAGGTCGAAAGGATGAAAGGTCGAAAGGGACAAAATGTCGAAAGGGACAAATGGTCGAAACGAACAAAATGTCTAAAGGGACAAAAGGTCGATAAAGAACGAGTTGGGTGTATTCTAAAGGAATTTGTTGAATGCATTTATTTTCAAGCAGAAATAACACACTCATCTCATCAATCAAAGTTGAAGAATGAGCAATTTTCAAAGAAGGAGTAATTAACATGAGCTAATATTATGAATATCTACATAGTTCTGTTAGAGATAAAAAAGATTGTTGATTTAAGAAATGAATAAAACTTGTATTTTGCGAGACAGTTCTATACAGTTGGCAAAGAAATGCTCTTTTATTTTTCACTATTTTCAACAATTTAATAAAAATCATTGAATGAGTGCAAATAACAGATGGAGATTTAGATTTTCTAAATGTCACTTCAATCTGTCTAAATAGTGCACGCCGCAGCCACTAAAGTGCGTGCATTCACCGGTGTGTAAAGGCTCCCCAAGGCCTAAGCGATTTCATCGCCACAACGGCGGCTGCTTGTTGCCGCGATTATATCGTTGGGTGGATGCTGACAATGCTCCATTTACGCATCCTTACCAACAGAATCGCAGTCGCCAGGCAATAGAATCGCGTCGCGATTGTCTCGTCGCGTGTGTTTGGGGGAACCTTAATACAAGCCGATGTATTTGATGTGCGGCGTGCGCCATTTTGAGAGAACAAAGTGATATTTAGAAAACTCAAACATCCATCTGTACATATTGAATGAGTTTTATGTAATAGTTTAAAACTGAGAAAAATAAAAAAGCAGAGTTTTGCCAATAGTGCGGGATTGATTCTCTCCGTTTTAGTTTCTTGTCTATTTCGACCTTTTGTGACTTTTGACCTTTTGATCTTATTGATCTTTTATTTTATCGGCCTCTTGTCCCATTCGACGTTTTGTCCTTTTCGACCTTTTGTCCCATTCGACGTTTTGTCCTTTCGACCTTTTGTCCTTTCGACCTTTTGTCCTTTTCGACCATTTGTCCCTTCGACCTTTAGTCTTTCGACGTTTTGTCTTTCGACCTTTTGTCCTTTCGACCTTTTTTCTTTCGACCTTTTGTCCCTAACCCACGCTTTGCGTTTAATGATTAAATCATTAAATGATTTGTATTTTTTACACCGCTATTGTGATTCACAAAAAGTTTTTCGTGTAAAAAAACCACGTGGTTTGAGAGCAACACCCCCCTTCTCTCCATGTGGCTTATCGTGGTCATCTTCCAAACCCACCCCCCCACCTCCCCCCATATATGACCATGTGGTTTCTGAACGGCCCCATTACTGCCGTAATCTGGAAAAGTGACGTAACAGCCATTTTACAACATGCAAGTTTTTCATTTTTCTGTTAAAGAGCTCGATGAATAGTACTCGTTAACACCATTTTTGGAAAATGGTGTATACGTCACTTTTTCAGATTACGGCAGATTAGACCTTATTAACAACTCCGGAGAACAAATCTTATTCCGTTACTTATTAGTAACCCCATTATTTACACCTGTCTAGCGTACTGGGGTCGTGGGATCAAAGCCCACCGAAGGGGCGGTTAACCCTCCAATACATTTTCCGAACTAAATCTATCACATGTTGTGCATATGCATAATCGAGTTTCAGAAATAGTAATCAATTTCCATTCCGGGTGGCTTAATACCCGGCATATGTATAGGCAATTAACTTTGAATGTACTGAACTCGAGTGTTGATCACTCTTCGCTTATGTGGTCGGGTCGGGATCTGACGACCAACTGGCACAACCTCGCACAACCCTATTTCATTGAGCGCCGTTGCTGATGAAGCGAGTGTGTAGCAGCTAGACAATACTATTGCGCTGTTCATACTAAATCGAACAACACAGTTTGAAAGTGTGACGGTTCCAAACTGTGATCAAAAGTGTGACGGTGTCGATTACAATGGATTTTGACATCGATAAATGTCAGACGAAAGCAAACGGGGTGAGAACCACGTGCTTTTGTTTTGAACAATTTCTTCTGACATTTTCGCATTTTGCAACTTCTTGCATTTTCTCATTCTGAATGATGACCAAGGTTGCCAGTTGTGCAGTTTTCATAATTACTTCCTTCAGAAAATAATATTATTTAGTGAGATTCGAGTAAAAGAAGTCGGCAACTGTGCACACGCAATAAAAAAGTGTGATTATCGAAGTGCATCGATAATCCATGTTTCAAGACAAACTGCAATAAATACTCATCCTACTTGGTTGGCATTATAGATGTGGAATATATCCACACGTAAAAAAAATTAATGTTATTTATTATTAATATTTCTAATACTTTTTTGCCAAAGCAGGCGCTCAATGATATGTATAAGAAAAAACTTATACATCGCGTTAGTCACATACATTCCGAAACTTATACTTTTCATTAACTTATGAATGTTATTAGCTTTTTGATATGGGATCATCCATTAGGTGGCATAATAAAGAGTATAAGTATTTTCGAATGGTTTTTTGCCATAACATATAAGGTTATTTTTTTACGTGCAGCTTTTTACGCTAGCCATAAATCTAGTAAGGGGTGATTCAACTATAACAGATGATGTGTACATTTTTATAGATCCATCCTAGTAGCCATGAATTTAATGTTTGTTTTTCGATCTGTCTAATTTCAATTCATGAGATGCTTTGTTCCTGCACTTCACGGTAAATGTCTCAAATTATATTTATATTAATAAATCAGCATTTTAGATTTTAAAACCAATATCAAGCGAAACGACAAACAATGCCAATGCAAGATCCAAATATGCACTGTTGAGTTTTGCAATCCTTGATCTATCCCTGAAGGAGTCGCCACTAAGCTCCAAGCTGCCAACAGAAACATCTTTCAGCTCCCGGGTTCCAAATAATTGAAACGACGATGCGGTAAAGCTTGGCACCGGGAAACAAAATCTCGTAATACAAACTATCTCATAAGGACGAGATTTCGCTTAAATACTCTCTTGACTTTCAGGACACGTTGGTAGACGCGATCCGAATCGACGATAATCTGACATTATCGGAGCAAATGCATTTTGGAATGATTTTTCGTTCCCGCTAGTGCATGGCGAAATAATTGACCGCCGTACGCTGGCAAATATATACTAAAATCTTATATTTGCCAACAAACCAGTTTAGCATTTGTAAGCAAGTTAATGGCTTGTCCCAAAAGTGTCTTGACTTTCTTAGTTTCGTGGAGATAGAGAAGACGACAAGAAGTCGCAGTGGGATATGAGCACCATTGATAAATAAAACAGCGGTGGAGCTATAGGAATACGAGCGTATTCGAGTAAACTTTCAAATTGCTGTCTTGGAGCACCAAATATAACGTAAAATTAATCTGCTCCTTTGAAATCCAGCATATTTGTATGTACACAGAGAAAAAAATAATTGTGCTTTTAAGAGGTTTGTACTTTGAATTTGAAAGTCGATCAGTTTTGGTATTTTTGAGTAGTAAAATAATCAATTTGAAAATAAAACATTCAATCACAGTACGAATTTTGTAACCGAAAACTGTGATTTTGAATGTTGACACTTTTCTATTTGGGACCAGCTATGGCAGCTAATGCACGAAAACGGATTTCCGGATAAACTGATACGGTTGATCAAGGCGACGATGGATCGGGTGATGTGCGTAGTTCGAGTTTCAGGGGCATTCTCGAGTCTCTTCGAAACCCGTAGAGGGTTACGGCAAGGTGATGGTCTTTCGTGTCTGCTTTGGAGGGAGTAATACGAAGGGCAGAGATTGACACGAGTGGTACGATTTTCACGAAGTCCCTCCAGTTATTTGGTTTCGCCGACGACATTGATATCACGGCACGTAACTTTGAGAGGATGGAGGAAGCCTACATCAGACTGAAAAGCGAAGCTAAAAGGATTGGACTAGTCATCAACACGTCGAAGACGAAGTACATGATAGGAAGAGGCTCAAGAGAGGTCAATGTGAGCCACCCACCACGAGTTTCTATCTTTGGTACTTTGGACTCCGTAAGACGCTCCGATCGAATAGAGTTCGCCGCCGTACCAAACTGACAATCTACAAAACGCTTATAAGACCGGTAGTTCTCTACGGACACGAGACCTGGACGATGCTCGTGGAGGACCAACGCGCACTGGGAGTTTTCGAAAGGAAAGTGTTGCGTACCATCTATTGCAGATGGCGGACGGTACGTGGAGGAGGCGAATGAACCACGAGTTGCATCAGCTGTTGGGAGAACCATCCATCGTTCACACCGCGAAAATCGGAAGACTGCGGTGGGCCGGGCACGTAGCCAGAATGTCGGACAGTAATCCGGTGAAAATGGTTCTCGACAACCATCCGACGGGAACAAGAAGGCGAGGTGCAGAGCGGGCAAGGTGGATCGATCAGGTGGAGGAGGACGATTTGCGGACCCTCCGCAGACTGCGTGGTTGGCGAAGTGCAGCCATGAACCGAGCTGAATGGAGAAGTCTTTTATGTGCAGCACAGGCCACTCCGGCCTTAGTCTGATGATAAATAAATAAATAACTTTTCTATTAAAAGTTTTAAAGATTTTAAACGAATTTGCTAATTTCCTAAAATTTAACAACACTTGTATTGAAAAATAAGTTTTCTAGCAACTGAATAAACTGTCAACTGAGCTTGCGAGTATTTTCCGTTTATTAGTTATAAGAATTTTGATTTAAGTGGATGATTCCACACAATTCAATGAAAACTTCCACATCCGGAAATAAATTCATCCATTCAAACGACCCGAGCTGATCCCCAATGGATAAGGTATGTTTTGAAAAATGACTACCTTGATTTGGTCTATTAGTAAACATTGTTAATTAATTTTCCAGTGAAATGGCCATTCCAATGAAGCACAGTTTTCGCAAACCAACTTCAGAGTCGATCCCTTGTAAACAACCGGCAAGACAACCGGCGGGAAACAGAGACCACATCGGTTGAGATCGCTAATTACCACAAAGTCCAGCGTGTCGACGGAGAAAAACGGCGAGAACATGAAAAGCTTGGCAAGAGCTGCGGCAGAATCTAGAACAGAGCTGGGAAAATGTCTTGAGAATCATCACTGACTGGATGAAACAGCACTCTCAGTGGAGCAAATACGTGATCTTGTCACTGCGCAAGAACAATTGGATATCGCGGAAGGTGGCCTTCGGCGTGGGACCGTCTCCTACCGCTTGCTATGAAGTATGATCTGGTGCTGCGTCCATCGTTTGGCTGCGAGTACCATATCCAGGGTGAATGGGATCTGGCATCGCAATTCCAGCGCTATATCATGGCATCCTAGAACCGATTCCCTTGCAAGGCGTAGAACATAGGCATGACGAAACAATAAATAATATTTTTTATTATAAATCTGAAAATTTATTTTGGCATTTTATTGGAATTGAAAGTAAACAACACTTATTTCTTTGAAAGTATCACTGTTGATTTAAATGTAAAATACACAATTAGTTTTGAGAGGAGAATGTCATTTTGAAAAGTAAAATACACATTTAGTTTTGACTTTGATCGAATGTTATTTTGAAAAGTTGGCTTTTGTTAAAGTTCTTCCCGATGTGACATTTTTGGAATTGTAGATTTGCTGCTGAAAATCACTAACGAATTTTCTTAATTTTACCAACGTTTCTTTGGATTTTACCAACGATTTTTTTTGTGTATGTCAACTGGGACATGATTTTTGTGGAGTTTGAAGGGTGCTCGATTTACGGCCATTGTTCATTTTTCCAGGAAAGCTTGTTGATGAGACTTAAGACTTGAGACTTTTTTTTATGCGATATTCTACAACAACTTAAAATTTAGCGAGAAGGGACACAAAATCAATCAGAGAAAAAGTTAAAAAAATCATGTTTTAGTTGATGCTGATAAAAAGGATTAATCTGGCATTATTTTTGACATTGTAGACACGTCTCACGTTAATTTTCATTTTCCTCCTAATAAGAATTTATTGTAGTGTGTCTGTGAAACACAATTGTAACAACATTCAAGGAATTTGTAGTATTTGGACTCACATAAAAATATATTAGGAACGTGGCCCTAGGACGTGAACGGAAAGTAAATATTGGTTCAACAGAAAGCGACCATGTCGCCGTTATTCGGTTTCGTCTGGAATGAGCGCCTGTATATCTGAGTTCGCAGATAGTACAACGCGTGCGTGGCCCATAACTCCTAACTCTCTCTCTCTTGCTGATCAACCCCATTTTGATTGACCAAGCCATTCCAATTTCCCACTCATATAGCCAACATGAATGGTCGTCAACGGTTGACAATTAGAAGCTCTTGCGTTATCTAGAAAAGATATACAACAAACAACAAATGAGAATTGAAAACGTTTTAGAAAACATTCACTAAGGTCTGACGTTTTCAGGTTATTGTTGATTACCGTGGCAAAGTATACTTTGATCGAATTACGAAATTTATGATGGATACACGAAACGTCAAAAGGGGTGATGCAAAGTTTATAGCAAGGCGTGTGTAAAAAGCTGGATAAATCCTCTGTCTCCAAACGAACTGTCAAACGTGTCTCCAAACGAGCATGACGTCACTATTTCAATGGAAATGTCATGTGCGCGTGTGCACGGTCAAATAAAAAACGATTCAGCTATGCTTTCGCTCATCTATATATTCTACTATCTATAGTTGGCATGTGTACAAAAATACATATGAGACAGTTAGTTCTAAAAATGTATTGCGAGAGTTCGGGCTGGTTGCCCGGTGCTGGAAATTTGGTTTCATAACTGATGATTTAGTTTAGATAGTTTAGATAGATTTAGTTCGGAAAAAGGCATTGGAGGGTTAACCGCCCCTTCGGTGGGCTTTGATCCCACGATCCCAGTACGTTAGACAGGTGCTTTCCCTACTAAGCTACGAAGGACCTCCGTCGTTCTCCGCAGCTTAGCGGGTACTGGTGAAACGATTATGAATCAATCACAATCACGTTACCTTTTCCGAACTAAATCTATCACATGTTGTGCATATGCATAATCGAGTTTCAGACATCTCCTAAAGGTTTTTTTACCTTTCTGTTGTGATTTTATAAATACATTTTATAATGCATGAGAAAGGCATTATCGCCGCTAGGTGGATTAATCTGGGCTTTTTAAAACTATTTTAAAAAACAGTTACGGGATTGCATTGACCCCATTATTCAAGACATCCCATGCCAGATCATATTGGCCCAATGCAACTCTTCACCAACTCACTACGACTCCCCCGAAATGCAACAAGAACAAAAAAACACTGAAAAAATTAAAGCAGCGATGGCTACTATGATGATGATCGCCTTCATCGCGCCATCACCAAATGCGTCTGCACTGTCAGTCAACACCCACGTCAGGGCGCTGGCTGGCAGTAGCGTCTGGAAGCAGTCGGGCCACCAGAGCCACTTGCAAGAACGTCCGCACCGAATGGGACTTTGAATGAGCGCCGAGATATAATCTGCAAGCTGCGCAGCTTGCAGACGACGACAACTGGTTGGAGTATTCCAAGCAATTTCCGAGCTGTTTCACTGAACGACCAGATTTAGCAGACGGTGGTAGTAGAGCAGGGTGAACTCACTCGAGAATTATAAAAGAATATAGAAAAGTTCTTATGAACGCTGTCGAGGAAAAGAAAAAAAGAAGTTAGAGAAAGGAAAAAGGCGTCAACCCGAATGGGATTGTCGTCGTCATGGCCGGTGGTGGTCGTTCTGAAGAAATCTCATTTTCAGGATTTTTTCTCTTATCCATCTACTTATTTTTTATGCTCGTAAAGGGCGAGCGGCTAAACCAGTTTTGGATGTGAGGAAAACCGACCGAAGAAAATCTAGCAAAGAATAAGCTCTGTTGGACAATCCCGAGGAATAAACTACTATCGACCGTATCCGTCGTGTCATATACTCGTTCGCTGCTCTCGTCCGGTTTGGTTCTCCGGAACAGAAGCACTACGGTATAATGAAGAAAATTAAAAATAGTGATAATCCTCTTCGTGCTCTGGCACGGGAAGCAATGTTGAAGTCGAAGGAGCGTCCATTTCAGTAGGAACCAAGCGAGAAATCCCTTTATTCTCACTACGATTTCACGTCTGGCAAATAAGTCTGCTCGACTTCTATCTTTCTCTAAATAAATAGCCAAACTGCGGATGCAATATGCAGAAATGAAGGAAGTCAGCTTATTTAGTGTTTAACTATCTAGCTTGGAATTCGAAGTAAGCAACTCAGTTCCTAAATCACGTTCACCTTCTTCGATGGCTACAATCCACCGTTCCAAATCCAGTGTATGCAGCGATTTTTCGCAACCGCACAATCTTGAGCTTAAACGAACGTGATAAGTCATTCATTTGCGCTCAACTAGGTGCTGACTGCAGTCATCGTGTCATCTTCACCGCCATCTCCGCTGTTCCTGTCCGCGTCTGACGACTCCTGGCACGTTTATCTCAAGCCATTCATATCGTCCTTAGCGTCGCCGCCAGGAGTTGGAAATTGTTGTCCTCTGTTTAAGCTTTCTTTTCGCAAGAACTTGTGTCCCAGGAATAAAAAAAAATCCGAAAGAAACTTGAGTGAAACTGTAGCGCGAGCGGTATTAGTTTCATTATGCAGCTTGACTTCGAGAAAAGTGGCAAAAATACCGCAGCATTTTTGCCTTCTTCGCATTTTCACCGTTGTTCGCCAGAGGATGAAGAAAATCTTATTATGCTGGACTGCGATTATGACAGCACGATACAAAACTTCCAAAGGCACTGGCGAACAGTGAGCACGGCTAGGAAATGCGAGTAAATTTTTCCCTAGACAAGATAACATTAATTAAAATGTCATAATAAGTTGCAGTGCCGGCTTGGGATGATGGGACAAAATATCTCTGATATTAGCGCATTAAAATGCTCCACATGGTGGCAAATTTAGCGAGTTTCTTCGCTTTTAAGGACACCTTGATGATGCTGAGACGTTAAGACGTTAAAAAGTGGATCTCAAGAAGCAAGCCATGGAAAATCAATTGTCTGTTTCGAAATGATAAACAATTCAACGTCGCATTCTTTGATAATGACCTTTTTTTTCTTCTCCAAAGGCAGAGGAAGGGAAACAAATTCAGCTTCATTAATCTTGTTTAATTCGTGCTTGTGGCAAAAATCTTTTTCCACATTCATCATTCAGTACCATCCTCCGCCTTGATTCGAATGGTGGCTTTATTATTTTTTTTTTTCATTTCTTGTAAGCAAGAAGGAAATTCATCAGGACTTTTTGAGTGGACGGTAGTGAGAAATTACAGAAGAATTTAGCACGAACCGTGATAAATTATAATTTAAATTGGCGCCTCCTCGAATAAATTGAACTTTTATTCGCTTTTTAATTTCGGTCGGAAGTTCTTCCTCTCCTATGAATTTTTTTTCGCAGTCTGAAGAAAATGGGGGAGGAGGTAAATTGAGTCATTCCGTTTCAGAACAGTCGTATAGACAGAACACAATACACGTGCTTTTGACTGCTCTGAAAATAACATTCTACAGAAAAGCTGTTATTTCTTATAAAAAAAATGTTTTTGATGATAATATGTATTCCTATTTTCGCCTACCGATTGTTGGATGGCCTTTTTGCCAACAAAGTTCAGTTGCTCCATATGCTCAATCTATAAGAAAATCCTGGCACAGATTAAAGCGTACCAGTTACAGAGGGTCAACTCTTCTGAGCTCGGCGTATAAAATTCTACCAGGTCGGTTTTCATGAGGGGTCGATCAATGACGGATCATATGTTTAGCCTTAGATTGATTCCCGTTAGTACAACTTGCAGACTTACCACCTGTTTATAGATTTCAAAGCAGCGTACGATTCAGTGAAAATAAATGCGCGTTAACAAATGATGTCTGAACATGGTTTTCCGGCGAAACTGGTTAGACTGACAGAGGTAACGCTTGATGGTTCGAAAGCAAATATTCGGTGTGATCGAAAGCAAATATCGGTGAAAAGTGTTAGATCATTCTGATAGTTTGCTGATCACACAAAATTCAAAAGGTCCAGCTGCTGTTCCTGATGAAGATGGATTGCTCCGCTCCGAGAAGCGTCGCAGAATTGATAAGCCAAGCCACTTAGTATACTCTCCTTACCCGTCAATATTCCAACTCTTTTTCCACCAAAATCAAACAATCTGTTCTCTTTAAATCTGTGCTGTGCACATGTTGTACAAACAAACACATTTGTGTGTTCATTGACTCTTATGGAATTGCTCTGTAAAAAACTTATTCGAAGTGCAATTGAATTATGCCCCAAAAAGGCCGTATCATTATCAAGTGGATTTATCAGTTTTTCATTCCCCGCGCACACGGCGCGGAATGCGGGCGGCATAGGTTGGCCAATTGGAAATGATTAATGAGTTCGCACCCTCCGGTTGTCCGCAATCGTGGTGGGGGGAGGACGATATAGAATTGCTCCTTGCTTGCTGGCTATGGCGACCCCTCGGCGTGCGATGATTACACTTGAGGCGAGGTGGCTAATTTTGTTTTTAATTTCTTTCGGCCCGTGCCTTCAAAGGAATTGTTTTCGAGGAAAAGCGATACGGGCACGATTCTTCCGGCCGCCCGCCAACAGTTTCGTCAGTTCACGGGGAGGAAATTGCCAATTCATTACAGAGGTCTCATTGTTGTGCGGCAGTTACGCGCAAATGAATGAAATTTTTTCGAGTCTTTTTATTTTATAATTGAGAAATATTGCCGCTTCCGTAAAGTTTGACCAAATGCCATGAATTTTTATGATAGCTATGGGGTCACGGGTTTATTAGAATTGTAAGTTAAGGCTGTTTTACAAGAATGGCTATATTTTGAATGGCTCGTTTGTCATTCCTATTTGCTTTTATACAGGGGTTTCTTCTTTAGAAACAATTTCTTCACGGGTTAAATTTAAAAGCTTTTATTACACTTTAAATTATTGCAAATATGTCAGTACTGTCGTAGCCGAACTAAACCATCAGCCGAATCCACTCGCGTTGGACGCAGACACCAAATCTACGTGTTTTCGCTCTAAGAAATGGACAATGAATGACGATCATAATGCCTTTCATCATCAACGCGCATTCATCGGATAGATGGTTTCTCTTTCTGGCATACACAATCACATCCTAATCACATACCCCTTCTTGTCAATTCTCATCTTTTTATCTTCTTTCGTTCAGTTTTCAGGGCATCCTGCCAAGATGAATATACATTTGTAAAAACCAAATCTACTTCCTACCTTCTTGTAAAACCTCTGTGTTACACTGTTATTAAGAATAAGCAAATGTGTTCTACTAATCCAAAGCAATGATTACATGCTCATCATATCTCCCACAATATTCACCGTCTCTACTCTTTCATTATTAATTTGACTATATAAATATAACGATAACTATAAATATCGTATCGTTTACTCTATTCCTCTTGAAATAAAATACACATATGTTAATTGGATTCACGAGGGTGTGTCTTACTTATGTACGCATCCACAAATTCGGTAGAATAAATCTTGAAAATGAAAATGAAAATAACATCTTTGTACACATTTTAAATATGAATGGTCAGTAAAAACAAAGAATAAAACTGGAAAATAATATCACATACATGCCCTTCGTTTCAAATAATCCAACCTATCCAACTTTGTAGAAAACACTTTTAAAATTTCGGAGATTTCAATATATTCTACTCAACTACCAGTCTCATGTTTACTAACTAGCAGTGTCAACCAAGTGAAGTCCAAACCTAGCAGATCCTAATCTTCTTAAAGTTTTGGCTTCCTGGACAACTTTCGTTAAAGACACCAACATTCTAAATATTACCGATTCTGAAATATTCTACCGAATTGGACGTTTCCTGCTCACTAGCGCTGCTAAGCGGTTATATTCCGATTACCGATTATATGTGCTGATCTCGTTTTTAAAGGTTTTATTTTTCTTTCAAAATACCCAATTTTTTAGTTTTAATGATTACTCACAGAAATATTCAACCAAACTGAAAATCCCATGTTCACTAGCACTGCCAAATCAATAAATTCCAAGCAAAGTAGTTCTTCTTCTTGATAGCTTTGATTTTTTTTATATTTTTGGCAAAAACTCCAACTTTTCTTCCTTTCATACTCCAAATATTCAACCAAACTGGAAGTCTAATGTTTACAAGTTCTGCTAAGCAGAAAACCTCGAACTTTGCTGATCTTCTTCTTGAAACAGGAAGTCTGATGTTTACAAATTCTGCTAAACAGAAAACCCCAAACTTTGCTGATCTTCTTCTTGAAAGTTTTAAGTTTCTATACAACTTTGTAAAAGCCACCAACATTGCTAATCTTACAGATTCCGAAATATCCATGTATATAAGTAAAATCACCCAACTACACCCAATTAAGCTGCGTTTGTTTTCTTCTTTACTTCTTTATTTTTTCTTCCAAAACGCACTGCTCTCAATTTTAAGCAACACTTTAATTTTTAATAGATACTATCAGTGCAGGTAATTCCACTTTCCATTTCCGGACGGAATGCATTCGGCACTGAGAATGTTTTCACAAAACAGCATATTCACAAATAAGCATTTCAAATTTTGTTTTTATTACTATTGTTTTCTTCAAGTCGAGTCAAGTACGAGACACTGAAAAGGGCCTTACAGTTTAGGGCGAAATACGTATATGTAAAAGCGAGTGTAAAAGTAATACGACGTGGTGGAATTAAATGGAATTGTACTAAACTCGTCTTATGTCAGGGCAGAAGTATCATGTTCACGCACTGCCAAGCGAGCGAATTTCAAACTAAGCAAACCTTCTTCTCAATAGTTTTGACAACTGCACAACTCTGCAAAAGACACCAACGTTTTTTTTTTAACTTACTGACTCCGACTTAACCGAATTGGAAGATTCATATTTACAAGCGCTACCAAGCAGATGAATGCCAAACTATGCTGATCTTTTCCTTGGAGGTGATAATTTTCTGTACAACTTTTTAAGTATTTACTTTCCAAATCTCAGCCTTGTAACTGCCTCAGACCTTGAATCACTTGCCATTCTTTTTTCATCTTCCAATCTAATTATTGGCGTATCGTTATATTTTGCCCAGTTTGTTTTTTTTTTCTGCCAGGCTTACCATTATTTTTTGCCACGTCAATTTCTTATCTTGGCTTACCATAATTTTTTGCCATTTTTGTTACTGGATAGAGGCTTACCATTCTCTTTTGCCTCGCATAGCATAGCTTACCATTATTTTTTGCTATTTTGTATTCTAGCTGAGGCTTACCATTATTTTTTGCCTCTCGTCCATCATGGCTTATCATTATTTTTTGCCATTTTATTCCTCGTCTTAGGCTTATCATTATTTTTTGCCTTATTTCTTTCGATTTCAATTGCTTCCCGACTTTCCTTACCTTGTGCGGGGAGCAACGACCGCGTCATTGTCGTAGCCGAACTAAACCATCAGCCGAATCCACTCGCGTTGGACGCAGACACCAAATCTACGTGTTTTCGCTCTAAGAAATGGACAATGAATGACGATCATAATGCCTTTCATCATCAACGCGCATTCATCGGATACAGTGATCGTTCGCTAATTGGGGCACGACCTCACCCCAACTAGCGAATGCCGTTCGCTAATTGGGGCGTTTTGACAAGCGTCAATGTTGTTTACTTTTTGCATTGAACAAAGGAAAATTGTACGCGCCAGAAAATATCGATCCCGCCAAACACAGAAACAAAACGTCAACGCGTTTTTGACATCACATTCTGACGTTTAACTGCTTTTTAATTGGGTTTCGCCCCAATTAGCGGACCCCCAACTAAAAAGCACCCCAACTAGAAAAAACCCAATTAGCGAACGTTTACTGTAGATGGTTTCTCTTTCTGGCATACACAATCACATCCTAATCACATACCCCTTCTTGTCAATTCTCATCTTTTTATCTTCTTTCGTTCAGTTTTCAGGGCATCCTGCCAAGATGAATATACATTTGTAAAAACCAAATCTTCTTCCTACCTTCTTGTAAAAACTCTGTGTTACACTGTTATTCAGAATAAGCAAATGTGTTATACTAATCCAAAGCAATGATTACATGCTCATCATATCTCCCACAAGTACCATAATTCAGAAATTGATTATGCAATTGAAAAATGGCAGCAAAATAAAATTTCCATGAAAAATTAGAAATTTTCCATAAAACAATAGGAAATTCCAAATAAAGAAATCAGGGTATGAGCAATAAATAAATACAAAATTTACACAAAAAAAAACGCTAAATTTCTATAAACAATTGAGAATTTTCCACAAAACAAAAATAAAATGGCACCAAAAATTGCAAGTATAAAGGAAGAATTTTTCACAAAGAAATTAAAATGTTCATCGGAAAAAATACGAAATTTCCATGAAAAAATCTTTAGCAATAACCAATTACAAAATTTTCCTCAAAATAAATATAGTCTTTTCAATAAAAAAAAAAAAATTTTCCGCAAAATAATAAATAAAGAGCAATAAAAAAAATCCATTAAAAAATACCAAAAGCAATAAAAAAGATTAAATTTTCCATGAATTTTAAAAACGTTTTTGAAGAAGGGGTCATCTATGTGGTCATCTAAAATTTGTATGGAAAATTTATTTATTTTTTTATTTATTTTATTTATTTTTTTATTTTTCGGTGAAAAATTGTTATAATGTTCAAATCGTGTTTCAACAGTTTTTAATTGAAAGTTTTTCTTGACTGCCATTGCATAAAAATATGTCTAGTGTACAATAGATACACCTATGCCCAGGGAGCCGAGTATGTTTCCCACCCGCAAACATCCTTGAATGCACCGATATTTTAACTTTTTATCTTCGGATAAACAATTAACCTTCACCGTGAAAAGCTTTTACTTGCTCAATCGATTCTTCAATGTATCTAAGGTCTAAGCAACCGTCATTTGTCCCATGTTGGCTGGGATTCCTATGTACATGGGACAGTTATGCGTATATAACGGCATTAAGGCCTCTAACTGTTTTTAAAATTTATAACGAAAAAAATGAAAAAGTGCTGTTTTATCTAATAGTTGGTCAATTTTGAATCAATGAAGCCATTTATTAGGTCGGTTCACACGTGCAGTCAATGGCGGAGTTAAGTTGGGGCACGATGGTGCACGTGACCTTTCAGGTTTTCCTTTAGAAATCTGTTCGAGAATTCATTCTAAAATTTATCCAGGAATTTCTTCGAAAACCGCTTTAATTTTTTTTAAATTCCTTCCATTCCAAGATTTCTCTCCAGGGATAATTTAGAAAATTACGCCGTTAATTTCATTCGACATCTCTTCAGAAATTCCTTCGGAAAATCCTCGGAAGAGGCCTTTGTAAATTCACCCGGTTCCTGCGGAACTTCCTTTAGTTTTTATGTAAAACTACAAGTCCCTTCAATTATCCTGGAATTTTTGCTGGAATTTTTTCCGGAAAAAAGGAATTATGGGAAGGGTTTCTAACGAAAATGTCAAAGAAATTTCTAGATTCAATTTCTGAAGAAACTCTTGATTTGATTTCCGAAAGAATTTCTAGAGGAATAGAGAAGAAAGAAATTCGTAATTAAATTTCCCTAGGAATGTCAGAAGGAATGTTCAAAGGAATTCCTGAATAAATTTTCGAAGGAATTCCAAATGAAATTTACAAAGGAATTCCTAAAGGATTTTCCGAAGGAATCTCTAAAAGAATTTTGGATAAAATTCGTAATATACTTTGTAAAAGAATTCTCGAAGGAATCCCTAAAAGAAATTCCGATGGAAGGAATTTTCGAAGAAAATTCAAAATGTATTTCCGAAAATAATTTCTACTTTGGAATTCCTCAAATAATTCGTATGGGTAGTTATTTTAGAACGGAATTCCCAAATTAGATTACAAATTCCAGTATTTCTAAAATTCTGTAAGGATTTTTTTAATTATTCCTCCATGATATCTTTCGGAAATTCTTGGGATTTATTTTGGAAATTCTCCGGAAATTACTTCTTAGGTGAAACCAGTATTTTCAAGCAATTAGGCCGTTACAAATATTTAATTAACTTTTTGTCTTACTGGTCTCCGAATGGTCAAAGGAGGTCAAAATATTAAAATCAAAGAAATCTAAAATCTTTTCGAATTTGTTAAAGAATGTTTTGAAAATCCTCAAAATTATCCGAATTTTATTTTGTTGCCTCCTCAAAATATTACTTTTTGGCTAAAAAAATCCTAGGGGGGGGGGGCAAAATAGTTTATAGTATTTGTATCGGCCTTATAGGAAAATTTCAATAATTCCTTCTTTTAAAATTTTTTTCAGCACCTACAATTGTTCTAGGGATACTTTTGAAAATTCCTTCAGGAATTTTTCAAGTAATTTTTAAGATTTCTGTCTGTATTTTCTCAAGAAATAGAAGAAATTCTTGGAATTCCTTCAAAATTTCCCTCAGAAATTTCTTCAGAACTTCCTCCAGGAATTCTTTCGAAAATTCATTTAGGTATTCCTTAGGTCTTAAAATCCTGTGGAATGTTTAAAGCAACTCTTACAGAAATCCCTTTAAATCTTCGGAGTTTTCTTTTGAAATTCCTTCGGAGTTTCCTTTGACCATTCTTTCGGGAATCTCTTAATAAAATCCTTTAGGAATTCTTTTATGTATCCTTCGTGAATTTAATTTGGAAATTATGTTGAGATTCCTTCGAGAATTCATTAGAAATGTCTCTGATATTTTCGTTAGAAACTATTCAGAAAATTCCTGCATCCCTATTTCATTCTTCCAAATATAGGGGAAGAGGTGGTAAATTGAACAGCTGGCTATATTAATATTAAAACACTTTTTAGGCATATGTTAACCATCCACACGTTTTCCTCGAAATAAAATAAGATACCTGAGCTAATATTTTGGTTTTGAGACCGAACGAATAGCTATTACTATCCAAATATCAAACGAGGCCGTAAAAATAGGGTCTGATGTAATTTTCAACCATTTTCCGCAAGCTTTTATTCTTAATAAACTCATTATAACATTGGTTCAAACCTTTTCCAACTACAGCGGCAAATAGGACAACATCCACAAAGATGTGGCAGGGGTGAATAGTAAAATTATTGGTTTGCTTCGTTATAGGAAGAGTTATTTATCACAAGGCATGTATGCAGGTAAAATGAACACTTGTATCAAGCTTACACAAATTTATGATAAAAGTTGTGCAATTGTGAAGCGGAAGTTCAAGAAACAAAACACATCAAATCACCAAGATAAAACTTTGAATATGTTAATTTAATTTAAAAATAGCTGAATTCCAAAACTTGTTTTCTTCTACACAGTTAAAAATTCTGAAAATTACACGCTATGGAAATAATTAAGCTCATATTTTTGAGTTCAATAGCGTTTAAATTTACATCCAACTTTTTCTTGTACGCAATATTGAATACAAACTCCATAGTAACGACAACCTGTAATTTTAAAAAGTGATGGAAAATTAAGTCGAATCAAACGGAGCCTTTTTGTTACATCATATATGCTGTAACAATTTTATACTGTGTATTTATTATTTAGATAATTAAGAGCTTTTCAAAAGATATACCAGGCGCTCGTAATCTTAATTAGTTATATATATATATATATATATATATATATATATATATATATATATATATATATATATATATATATACACAGTGCTAGAGTTAAAAAAAGAAAACTAAATGTTTCAAAAGGATTTTAGAAGCGATGTTCATTTTACCACCAGGCAGTGTTAATTTTACCCGTACTATTTTTATATATACGAAATTTTGATGTTTTTTTTATTTCGAAGTAAAACTATGTAAAACAATCATAAAAAAATTTAAGCTTTAATATGCATTTAAGTTAGCTAAGGATAATCCGGAATCATTCTACCTGTTTTTGAAGAAGGTAAAGAGTGCAGAAGAATGTGAATCAGACTGGAAGAGGAGACTGCACAGGAAAAAACTGAACAACTTGCGAGTGAAATCAGCAGAGGAAGTCCGTATTGACAAACCCACCGTACGGATCATCGAAGGATTCGTCGTGAACCGTTTACGGAGGAACAACTAGTTCACCTCAACAAGGAATGGGGTATGCGATTACACAGAAATCAGAGTGGAACAGATCATCGTGGACATGGAGACAGCGATTTCCCGAAACAACGAGCAACAGGATCAAAATACTGCGAGGACATTGTGGCAGACGCCATCAAAGAAGGACGGCACGGGACAACGAACCATGATGAGAGGAGGATTCTAAAGGAGCTAAGGGAAAAATCAGTATACTACGTAAAAGTCGATAAGGGCAATGCAGTAGTGGTAATGGATAAAGAGGACTACGACGAACAGATGACGACGAAAATCAACGGAGGACCTTATAGACATTTGAGAGTGAATCCGCTACCATGATTAATAAGACTCACGGACAAAACAATAAAGGAGTGTAAGGCGATCATCGGAGAAGCTCGGGTGAAGACAGTAAACCCGGTTCTACCCAGGACCAGGGAAGGAGATGCGAGAGATAGTTTCATCAGTGGGTTCCTCTACCCAAAACATAGCCAAATGGTTGGTAAAGAAGTTCCAAAGTATGCCGAAACCATTCCCCAGCAGATCAGTCATCAACACCCAGGAGTTCGCCCAGAAGCTGATGGAATCAGGACACATCGAAAAAGAGGACATAATGGTATTATTCGACGTGGCGGCATTGTTCCCTAGCGTTCCAGTGAAAGATGCTCTGAATCTTCTAGAGGATTGGCTGCTACCACAAAGGACGGAAACAACATAGCGAGGAAAGGTGAAGATGTACCTAAATCTGGCAAGGCTATGCATGACGGAGAACTGCTTCACATTTCGTGACGAAGGGAGCACCGATGGGAAATCCGCTATCACCGTTTTTTTTTTGCGAACTGTGTAACAGTTGGTCCCAATTTTGTAGCTTGTTGGCTCCTCCACAAACATCCCCATGTCTCGTCCCCAAACCAAACGCCCAGTCCGTCCTTAATAAAAGTAGTAGGACAGCCTTACTGTTGGCGATCCCAGCTATCCGAAATAAAAAGATTCGGCACTACCGTCCAATCATCTTTCGACCGACATCGATTGGCCACAGCCATCAGAAACCACTATCTCGCCTGCCTGGTCGTCGGAAATCAGCTTTCGACCGACGACGAATAACCCTCGACTCTCAGCAATCTCCCTCGCGCCATTTGGGACACAGGCCTACAGAACGAGTGGCGAATACGGTTTTTGGCCCCCCAGCACGCGAAGTGGAAGTGAACCCGGTATCCAACTGTAAACCGTCTGGCCATCTCTAGAACCCGCCGCCGGTGCTCACCCCGTCGGGACCGAAACGTCGGGCTATGCCAAACTAGCCGTCTTAATTAAATTAGACTGAGAAAGCCAACGTCAAAATATCCATTCTACCAGTCGCAATCTCCTACAATAAAATCATAATGTTAAGACAAAGTATTGAGTCAGGTTATTTATGAGCAGCACTCCCTCATTGCATATACATGGTATTGTTCCGTTTCGTACCTGAATGGTATTCAAGCCTTGGTCTTGATAGTTCACCTGGATAAGACTCCGTTACCTCGATTTTGGTCCACCTTGGTCGATAAAACCGGTTGGCTGACACTCCTCTGCAAGGTTTTCAACTTTTATTGCTCCTGCTAAAGGTAAGTGAAGTGTGGGGCACTGGGTAAAACGGTGCTATACAATTAAACGACCCAGTGCTCGACAATTTCCCACACACAATTCCGTCTGAGCAGCCGAGAGGCTTACAACTGTTCATGGTGAATCTGGAGAACAACCTACAAGAACAAGGAATACTACCCGAGAAGTGGTGAAGATACAACGACGACTTCTTCAGCATCATCAACCGAAAAAATCTACCCAGGATTTTGGGAGCGATAAACAACGTGCATAAGGACATCAAATTTACCTTCGAGGATGAAAAAGAAGGTAAACTACCTTTCTTGGATCTACTGGTCATCAGGGAAGCAAATACAACATTGAGCCTCGAAATCTACAGGAAGCCCTCGAACACCATGAGAGTTATCCCATATACATCGAACCATTCGTATCAACCAGAGTTACTGTGCACGTGCTTCAGTTGGTGGTGCACGAGACGCGTATTTAGCTGTCTCGTATGAGCGAAGTAGGTGATGCGTTTCTAAATCGTGCGCCTCCTGCTAGTTGCTATGTGCCTCGTAGGCAGCACATGCGATCCGTCTCATGCGCTCGTCGCATGAGCCGATATCCTAGGAACTGATTATCTAGTGACCCTAGTGACGAAGTGCTAAGGAAAATAAACAGAGGCAAGAAAAAATCCTAGGAAAAAATGCACTGATCCGCTTTTTATAGAACTTGACAACCACACAGGCATGACACGGGATGAAGCTCCTAATAAATTATACGATGATTGTAGCTGATTTAATTAATGGTGAAATATCTTTAGCTGGCGAGAACAGACTAGATGCTGGATGAAAACGAAAAATCAATTCGTTTTGACCGCAGCGAAAATTTGTCATTGATGAACTAGGTGTATGCATATGAAATAAGTGCACATATACTGGGAAGGTTTTGAATTTTGATAGTGTTGTGGGAATTTGTTAATCGTTCTTTACGGAATCAACCGTAAATGGCAAGATACAGCTCTCAATTTTAGAAGTATTTTCTTTAGAAGTAGTCGTTTTAATCTTGATAATTATCTAGCTGAATTGATATGTGACGGTAATCCATGCGTTCCAACGGTCGGTCAATCTCATTCTAATTTTATTGATTGCATTCCGTCTACTGCCATACAAATGGTTGACTCCGAAATAATCACGATTAATAGATGCAACGATGCAACACATGGAGCCTGAATATGCAATGCATATTATGCATGGATTACACCACATATTCGCTTTGTTCCTGTTATGCCCGTTGGTGTTCAAGTTATTGAGATTTCTTCAACTTGAACCTCACTTGAAACAAGAATCATTCTCTTTTTGTTGGTGGATTCGTCAAAAAACCATGGATACGAACCACGGCATACAAAAAACAAGGCAGGCTCATCACGTATGTAAACATTCAGTTTGAATGTAAACATGTGACGTCACTGCTATCTTCGCACAAGCTGGACCGAGACGATGCTATACGGTCGCAGCATGCTTACTTTTGTACTCCAACATGTGGCGATAAAATATGCGTCACATTCGAAGTGTCATTTTTCTAACGAGCCTACCTTGTTTTCTGTATACCGTGGATACGAACTAGCAATATCATTCAAAAATATTTCGTTCATTTCGAGGGAGCGCATGAGACAGCGCCCGGCGACGAGCGCGGGGCACGCGTTCATGATTTTTCTAAGGTGTCACATTTTCTGCGCACACAAAATTTTTATTTATGCGTCCCTTGACTGCTCAGCACACTTTGTTCTATGCGCTAAATTGGTAAGAGTCTCAGTAGCACATTTTTGTACGCATGAGAAAAAAGTAACTCTGGTATCAACATAAAATCGCAGCATTTTATCACATGATCCACAGGATGCAGACGATACTCCTGAGCGAAGATGGAAAAACTAAGAACAACACATCTTGGAAACAGCGAAGATCAACGGATACCAGGAGAGGACTATACGAGCGATCATCAACAAGAAGGAAAGGACCATACGACGAAATGGACTTACAACGCTGACACCGATCGATGAGCCGCTAAAAAGAGTTTCGGTCACATATGATGAACACATCACCAATCAGCTACGCCCTCGACTAAGGAAATTCGGCATCGACCTAGTATTCTCCAGTAAAAGCAACCAACTCAAGTCTTTATTGGGTTCAACGAAGGATAAAGTAGAAATATCAAATAAGGTAGGCGTTTATAAAATAAGTTGTTCCCAATGTGAAAAAATCTATGTAGGCCAAACAAAAAGATCATTAGATGTAAGGTTCAAGGAACATATGGCGGAAGTAAGTAAGGCGAAAAGAGAAAACGATAAGGGATTACATTACGAATTTAGATCTAAGGCAGCAGAGCATGTGTATAAGGAAAATCACCTAATTACGGCAACAAATATTAAAATCTTAAGAAATGTCTCTTCCCCATGGAAACTTGATGTAGCTGGAAATCTACCGACAGGTGCAAATAGCGCTGTTGACTAAGGATCAAAGAAAAGGTAGCTCTTGGCTCTTCAAGTCTCTCCCTAAGCAATAAGGTAATTAGTTGGATAGGTAAATAAAGTAAGCATATAAGATTAGATTAGGTACCTAGCGTAGTATAAAAAAAAAGACAGGAACACCGTCTTCGAGCAGAGGTCGTATAGACTGAATACTTAACATCTAGACAACGGACAGGACACAGTGGTGGAGAATTTTTCGATCACGAAATGTTTCCTCCTTACCGGGGCGGGAATCGAACCCACGCTCCATAGCCCATGCGTCTAGACGATTGACGTCGCTAAACGCTCGGCCACGAAGCCCACTACACAATAAATAGTGTAAGCTGCGATTGTTTTCTTCAAGTTTTCCTTGTATGGACAAATCATCCGTTCTCATCAACTACGCATCGGATCAATATGAAAGCTAGGTCAAAAAGCAACAAATAATTTTTAGATTTTTTGTACCCACGACTTGTCTAACAGTTCTAAACAATAAAAGAGATTTCATTGTACCTCCATATTAAATTCTAGCTATTTACTTTCAATTTCTTCAAGACTGTTCTCCACCTCGTGTGTATGGATAAATTTGGGAATGTAGCTTCAATAGTATAAGGAAAGTCGGTGGTATACCTTGTTGCGACAAGAAGAACAAGCAGCTAGAAGGACAATGTCAATTTTGAAGACATTATCACCTCTTTTTATCGTTTTATCTTGTTTTTCAAAGATGGCATTATCTCTTCTCTTTGCCTTAACCGGGAAGACATTATCGCGTTTAATCGAAGAAGTCATTTTTCTTCTTACTGCCTTATACCAGGCAGACACGTTTATTTAAAGACAGCATCATCTCCACTGGCAGCCTTACACCGGGCAGCCACGTTCATTTAAATAAGGCATTGTCTTTCTTTGCCTTATACCGGGCAAGCGCATTCATTAAATAAACCCTTTCCTTCTCAAGATTTTTTTTCAAAAGTGGAAAATGATAGGTCGAATGTTATTTGCCGTAGCTTAAAAAGTGGAAACGATATAAATGTTTGATTGTTAATCAATAGTTACTTTATTGTTTTCAATACTTTCACTATATTTACACAAAATTGATAACATAAGCAGCCTTATGAAACCATAAAGCTGTGACAAATATTGCATTTTGTTGTTGAAAAAATTCGATGAAAGTAGGAAGTTGCGAAATTTTATTGAGTTCTACAGCTACCATAGTAAGGAAAGGGATTAAAAGGCATTATTTCCATTGTTCACCTTATGCCGGACAGACGCGTTAACTGCAAGAAAGCATTATCTCCTATCTTATACTCAATTTCATCCAATAGCACTTTTCCAGATAATAATAGCGTAGAATGGCAGTCCAAATTAATTACACGAAAATCACAAATGTTGGTTAAACAGAATCTTTATTGGGTTTCCCCAAATTGCCAACCTCTAAATTGCATATTTTTTACACTTTGCAAATATTTTCGTTTTGCGATTCATCTACATCTGTTTAAAATATTTTCGGGGTAGTGTCCTATTCGGGGTACTTCACCATTCGGGGTTGTGGGCCTCGGGGTATTGAGACTCGGGGCAGTGGGGCGGAGCCATATTGTTAATATACTATATTTGATTCTACCCTAATTTTCCGGAAGAATTCTTTTAACAAAATCTCTGGATTCCTGCTGGAATTTCGAAAGTAATTTTACATTGTTTTACTAAAGGAATTTCTGGAAAAAGTTACAAAGGCCTTTCGGAAGGTTTTACAAAAGAATTCCTTAAGAAATATTCAAATGAACTGCAAGGGGAATTTTATAAATTATCCTGAAAGAACTTCTGTAGTATTTACTGGAGAAATTTTAAAATAAATTCCTGAAGGAATTTTCAAATGTATTTTTGGAGAAATTTCCAAAAAAATCCACAACCTGAATAGATTTTTGACAAGAATTTCTAAACTTAGTTCTGAAGGAATTGTTAAAGGAATTTCCAAAATAATTTCCAATGGAATATCCAAAAATACAGATTGGCATTTTCATATAGATTTTTTTATTTCTAAAAGAATTCCTTCAGGAACACCTGAAAGAATTATTTCGGGAATTCTGCCAAGAATTTCTCCGGGAATTCCTACGAAAATCCGAAAATCTCAAGGATTCCTTGGGAATTCACTTTAGGAGTTTTTTTTATTCGTATATTTATTTGGCAGGCACTCTGTGTTCTTAAAATTTTCGTCTATTCTGCTGCTTCAACCAAACATGGTCTCCTATTGTTATACATATGGGTTTTGAAATTGTTTGCTGATTCTGAATTCTTGTACCTTTTGCTTTTTCTAACAGTGTTTTTGCCTTACTGGACGCTAGTTTCATTTTATATCTCAATTCATACATATATGATTCGTGATTATATACTGGATCTACTTTTGTGACGTTCAAAAATTGGCTAGGAATATTTGCTAATCTTCCAAAAACTAGTTCAAAAGGTGTGTAGGAATGATCGGTATGCGGTAAAGTGTTGTAGCAAAATGTGTAGTAGTTAAGCCAAGAATCCCAATCGTCTTTCTCATCGCTAGTAAAGTTTCTGAGGTATTCGTTGAGACAACGGTGGTTTCTTTCGAGGCTTCCTATTGTTTCTGGGTGATATGCTGTTGAAAACATTTGTTGAATTGATAATAATTTGCATACGTTGTCGAAAATTTCGTTCTTATATTCAGTTCCCAAATCTGATTTAATTGCTTTTGGGCAACCATATATTAGAATGCAATTTTCTACTAATGCTTTCGCATGTGTTCGCTTGTTTGTCAGGTATTGGGGTTGCAATCACGTATTTTGATAAATCGCACTGAACTGTTAGTGCATATCTATTTCCACTTTTAGATTTTGTTAAAGGACCAATAGTGTCTATTGAAATTAGATCGAAGCAATTGGTCGGTGTCGTAGTCTGTGTATAAGTTTCATTCGTATTCATTTGATGCTTATTTTGCTTACATTTCAAACATTGTTTGATATATGTGGATATGGTCTCTTTCATATTATACCAATAATATTTTGGTCTCAATCTTTTCAGTAATCTATTTATACCACAGTGACCTCCCATAGGCGTGTCGTGGTTTTCAGCGATTATCTTCTGTATAGTGTCCTCATCATTTATGATCCGGGCTGGTTCATAAATTAGGATTTTCACATTTTTCAAAATTTGGTTGCATATTACTTTAAATAATTGTCGAGGAATCAATGAAAATATGTTGTCAACGTTTTTTAGTGCTAGCAATTTTGTGTTTGTTTTGGCGGCCATTGTATTTATTGTCTGCAGACATTTTTGTAAATTAAATTTTCCTCTGTTATAGAATAATTGCTCTTGAGCGATAATTCTTTTCATGTTTTTCGTTAAAATTCGTAAATTTATAACGTTATCTTTTACTTCAAAAACAATCTTAGGTGTGTTGAATGCGTCTAGATTGTTAACCGATTCATAAGCTTTGAGGTGATCAGTCTCGTCAGCAGATAATTCAGTTTGTGTATCCTCATTAGTTGGATTTGTTTCGTCATAGCTCTTGTTTGTATAGGTAGTATAGTTAAATTTTTCAGTTCCTCAGAGTCGAGCACTATACGGGATAAAGCGTCGGCGCCAACATTCTTTTTTCCGCATATGTATTCAACATCAAACTTGTACTCTTCTAAGTCTAGTCTCATTCTGGTCAATTTTGAATTGGGGTTTTTCATGGAAAATAGATAGACGAGAGGGCGGTGATCTGTTTTCACCAAAAACCGTCTACCATATAAATATGGTCTGAAATAGTCGATCGCCCAGTGTATGGCAGTCAACTCTTGTTCGATAGTGGATTTATTGCTTTCGCCTTTTGTAAACGTTCTGCTTGCATAGGCTATTGGCAATTCGATATCACCATGTAATTGCGCTAATACGGCACCACAGGCAATTTTTGATGCGTCTGTGCTTAGAATAAATTTTTCCTTATAATTTGGGAATTTTAGAATTGTAGGTGATAACAATTTTCGCTTTAAACAGTTAAAAGATTCTTTACATTTTTCGGTCCATTCAAATTTTACTCCTTTTCGCAGTAGCGAATTTAGAGGAGCTGCTATTTCTGAAAAGTATGTATGTAAAACTTCTGTATGTAAACCTTCTGTAATAATTACAGAAAGCAGTAAATCTTCTTACATCATCGGAATTTTTCGGTTCAGGGTAGTTGAGTATTGCTGAAAATTTAGATTTATCGGGTTGGATTCCTTCACTAGATATGTGATGACCTAGATAGGTTACGTCACTTCGGAAAAATATACACTTCATAGGATTCAACTTCAGGTTGAATTCTCGAAGTTTTTCAAAAACTTTTTCAAGATTGGATAAATGATGTTTTATGGAGCATCCAACAATAATAATATCATCAATGTAGAGGAAGGCGCTTTCTGGAGGAAGACCGCTCAGTGCTAGGGTCATCATCCTCTGGAAGCTGTTTGGTGAAATGTTTAGACCGAATGGTAATCTATTAAATTCAAAATGACCTTTCGAAGTGGAGAAGGCTGTATATTTTTTTGATGAGTCATCTAGTTCTATCTGGTGAAAACCAGACATTAAGTCTAGAGTTGTGAAATACCTCGCTCTACCTAATTGGTCGAGTATGTCATCAATCCTAGGGAGCGGAAATTTGTCAGCAATTATATTTTTATTAAGTCGTCTGTAGTCGACAACAAGTCTCCATTTTTTATTTATGCCATCGCTCGATTTTTTGGGCACGAGCAGGATAGGCGAATTGAAAGGAGATGTTGACGGACGAATTGTGTTTTCTGTCAATAATTTGTCTATCTGTTTATCTATTTCTTCTCGGTGTACTTCCGGAATTCGGTAATTTTTTGTGTAGACTGGTGTTTTGTCGTTAAGTAGAATTTCTTGCTTATAAAAGTTATTGCATGTTAGACTATCCTGTTGAAGTGCAAAAATATCACAAAATTTTGTACATAACTGAGTTAAGCTTGTTTTAGCCTCATTTGGAACACCTTCTAAATCGAGTTCATTTCTTCTTCTTCTTATTGGCATTACATCCCCACACTGGGACAGAGCCGCCTCGCAGCTTAGTGTTTATTAAGCACTTCCACAGTTATTAACTGCGAGGTTTCCAAGCCATGTTACCATTTTTGCATTCGTATATCATGAGGCTAACACGATGATACTTTTATGCCCAGGGAAGTCGAGACAATTTCCAAGCCGAAAATTGCCTAGACCGGCACCGAGAATTGAACCCAGCCACCCTCAGCATGGTCTTGCTTTGTAGCCGCGCGTCTTACCGCACGGCTAAGGAGGGCCCCATCGAGTTCATTAAGTAAGTTTATTTGCCTGTTTTGTGGATTGACTTCATTAAATGTAAAAATGTCATAATTTTCAAGAGGTTCATAGCTTCTTTCAAACTTTTTACTTATTGTCGCTATTTCAGAGGTTGTGTTAATAACTTTTATGAGATGTTTTGTTGTGTTTACTATTGATTTTGCGCATAGAACACCTGGAAGAATTTCTGTAGAGTCCATGAAGTAGTTTCCATGGGGTTTTTCGGAATCAATGATTTTCAAAACCTCGCATCTCGGTGGGATTACAAAAAATCCATTCAGATTATCATGTATTGGAATCTCGATTTGGTTACCCGCAATAAATGCTGTAAGTAACCATGAGTCATAGTTTATATTACAGCGAAATTTTGTTAGGAAATCCCTACCTAAGATTCCGTCTGTGGGTATCGGGAACTCTCGATCAATTAATTGAAACTTATGTTCAATGAAAATGTTATTAGAGCATATTAGATTAGTAGTTATTGTTCCAATGGTTTCTATTTTTTGTGAAGTAATACCTGTAACTGAGCATACTTCGTTAATATTTACTAGTTCAGATGGTTTAATTATATTGGATTTAAGTATAGATATGTCTGCTCCAGTATCTACCAGTAAAGTACATACCTGGTCAGACGCGTCTAATTGAATCTTAATAAAATTTGTACATGAAGTGTTTATATTGAAACATGTTAACGTCTCGTTAGATTGGCTAGTTCCACTTGTGTATTGTGCTGAGGCGCTTGCTGGTTTTGTTGGGGACCCCAACACTCTGAGATTGGGGGTTCGGTTGGTTTTCCGGCTGGGCATTGAAAACACGCGAGTGCTGATGGTGATTTCCACCCGAAAATTATTTCCACCGCGATTACTGTGGCTGTTTTGATACGCATATCTACCACGACCTCGCGTTTGGTAGTTGTTTTGGTAGCCATGATTTCTACCATTATACTGGCCTCCACCTCGAAGAATATTTCCTCGAGCGTTACGACCTCGGTATCCTCCTTTGAATTGGTTGCTCGATGGGGCTCTGTAATAAAGCACCGTATTTGATGGTGGTGTTTTATCGTTTTTAATTGCCTTTGCTACCGCCTCGGCAAAGTGTCAAATTTCCCAGCTTTAACAATCAGCTGAGTCTCTTTACATTTGAGGCCATTGGCCAATGCATTTGTGCCTGCTCTAGTTGCTAAACGAGCCGCAGTGACGGCTGGAACTTTTTCTGCGATATATGCATTTTCTAATTGGAGAGTTAGTTTTTCAAGTTGGTCGGTGAACTTAGCCAGTTCACCGGATTGTTTCTCGCCTGCAATTTTAGCCAGAAGTAATTCTGGTGTTTGAGTCGTAGCACATTTCGAATTCAAAGCATCTATTATTTCTTGCAATTCCAAGGATTTTCAGGTACAGCTGAGCGGGCCTTTCCTGATAGTTTAGATAAAATGACTTGAATCGCAGATGCTTTGTTAACGTCTGTAACCAGAGCCTGTAGCGCTTGAATCGCAGATACGACTCTGTTAAGTTTTTCATAACTACCATCGAACTCAGGAATGAGTGTCGAGGCAATTTTGATAATTTCTAAAATCGACGTCATATCGTCTATTTCGTCGTCTGGGTCTGACTCTATTCCACTATTATCCTCACTTTCTACCGTTATTTCTACTCCTTTAGTTTCATCCAGGGATGGCTGTTTCATTCTTTGTAGAGCAAGTTCAATATCGTTTTAATTTCCCGGTAACGCGTCACAAAAGTAGGATCGTTTTTAATTCTTCGGTTTCCAAAATATGTAATTTTAATTTATTTTTAAGAGATATTAAAGTATTAGCATATTTTCCACTACTCTCAACAGAAAACTTAGATTTCTTTTTGATATTTGTTATGTTTAACCGAATAGCGTCCTCTAGTTTCAAATATTTATTCATCACAAAATTTAAATCTTATCAAGATTGTTGGTGGACATACATCCCTTTTAAAAGCTTTTCGTTTTACGCGTTTATTATTCCACTTGTAAATGGCAAATAAAACCTGAGCGATATTAAATACAATAATGATCCATAATTTGAGGTTGTGATCGTCGTGGAATTCTGAATGCTGCTCTAATTGATTAATTATATTCACGTTGCTATCGCCTGACACTGCTGTTTTAGATTGGGGCTTTCCCATTGTGTTACGTTCAATTTCACTTGTTAAAAATTAAAGAGCACGCTTACCGGCATTTGGTTCGGTTGCACCTTCGTATCTGTTCCGTGTTGTGATGAAATTGAAAACGCTGCCTATTGTTGAAGTGCGGTTGCACTTTTTTCCGTCCCCGATGTCGGCCTCAGGCAGGGGTCTCTGCTGCAGTTGATTAGTAGTTAATTTTTTTTTTTTTCACTAACGAATTTCTTCAGTTGCTTCTCGTGACATTTATTTAATTGTCTTTTGCATTGGGAATGTTTGGCGACGAAAATAACTGTTGCTTGATCATCCAATATTTATTAACACTGGCACTGTCACAATTGCTTCTCGATTTTTCATGGTTCTTTGCTTTGGATTTCCCGCATTATGTACATTGTCTCGTACTAATTTTGAGTGCTGAGCACACTGTAATTTTCTATGCACTTTTGACGCACTGAGGATTCACTGTCACATGACAATTTTGAAAAATAAATGCACTGCTTTGTGTTTGTTTCTTTGAACGAATGTTTGTAAAATTACAACTTTTTATCACTTTTGCTAATGGCTCTTTTGCCACAGTCAGCCATGTAATATACGTTTATAATTTAGGGAGTTCTTTTCCAATGAACTACACTCGATGACTTTACATCCATGATTGATTTTATTTTACCATTTTGACTTAAGCTAAACTCTTGTGACCTGGAGGTATTTGAAGTCATTATATATTTTGTAGCCAATCAGTGATCAATACATAGAACGACAAGGAGAGAGACATGATTAAAAGAGAATGCACATTGCAGCGTTAGCACGCTCATGTGGCATGGGAACAGCGCCGGTTGGAAACAGGCGTAGAACATTGACTTGGTAAATTGATCCTTTCGTTGGAAATTTATTATGCAGTACATCGACCATTATGGCACGGTCGATGACTGACGAGGGTTGAACAATTCTGACCCGGAGTGGTGCAATGAAGAAATATGGGACATGTAGAATTTTGACTCAGCAGGACGCAACAATTGCGATCTGCTTTAGTCGAACGAGAATCGATGACATCTGTGATGCAGATGCCACAATATCATCGTGAGTCCATTGTATTCATTTGTCCATGTGGTGAATCCAGCGATCGTTGCTTTGTTCGGTTGCCAGTAATCGAAGAACGTTGGAGGAATGCCTCCGAGAAGAACAGGTCTGTTAGTCGTCATTCAGGCAGCCGTGTCGGTGAGGCGCGTTCCCCAAAACGCCACCGTACGGACTGCGCTTCTGGCGACTGACAAGGGTTTGGTGGAGGGGCTGGGAATCGAACCCATGATCATTCGCTAATGAGGCGAACGTGTAGCCAACTACGCTACGGGACCCCCCTCACTTTAGGAGTTGCTTCGGAAATTTCTTCAGTAATCAGTAATCAGACATTTCATGACTTTATTCAAAAGTTCGTTCGGAAAATTCTCCCCCAGAAATTGATTCGATTAGCTGTACCCAGAAATCGTTACTTCAGTAATACTTTCAGAAATTATTCCAGTTATTCCATCAAAAATTTCATAGCCTGGGCTTCCGTAATTCCGCGGATGTTTATATCAGGAACTTCCGATAGAATTCCTAAGGGAATTTTCGAAGGAATTCTTGAGGGAGATAGATCCTGATTTTTTTTTTGGAAATACATCAAGATATTCAAGATATTCCTAATTTGTTATAAGACAAGTTTGTACTTTCCCATTTAATCCCACCACTTGTTGTAAAATTAAATGGGATAGTACGAACTTGTCTTATGACAAGTGAAGACCTTCCACCAAAAGCTCAAAATATTTTTCTTATCAAAATATTCATACGGGAAAATCTTGAAATAATTCTTAAGGAATACTTACGTCTTGAGAACTTCTACGGAAACTCCTTCCGATATTTCTTCGAAAATTCCTTAGGTATTTCATTAACAAATTCTTTTTAGAATTTATTCGGAATTGTTTTTAGAAATTCCATAGGAAATTTGATCGGAGTCCCTACGAAACAATCTTCGGAAACATATCTACGGAAATTGTTTCAGAAAACCTGCTGAGATTTTCTTAGGAAATTCCTTATGATTTTTTCTGGAAATTGTTCTAGGATTTTTTGCAGAAATTCGTATAGGAATTTCTTCGAACCTTTTTTTAAGAAGTTGCTTCAACAAATATTTCTGGAATTTATTAAAGAAATTGTTCCAGTATTCCTGATAAAATCCCTTCTGTGTGTGTGTGTGTGTGTGTGTGTGTGTGTGTGTGTACAAACTAACCCCCACTGTCTGGCAGTGATGTTATGGAAGAAAGCTGTCTGTTAAAACAGTCAGATTTAATCCGGGAGTTAGAAAGTGCCAGCTCTACTGCAGCTCCAGTGACCCATTTCAGAGTGCCTGGTATTTCATGTCCACTCCGAGGTCACTATCACTAACAGTAAGCCCCGCCTGGTTATGCTACCGTTTATCAAATGGATAAAGATATCACAATCAAACTTCCGGATTCAAAAGACATATATATTTTGAATCCAGCGCGCATTTAGTTTAATTCATTATATATCGCAATGGAAAGTTATACATGAAAAAAAGCATGGAATAAGCTCACCGGATAATAAAATGATCTCCTTTGCATCCTTTGCAGAAATCTTGCGTATATTCGGGGGACGCCTATTGCGCCGCGGCGCACTGTCCATTTCCGATAGCTGCCTGGTTTTCGCCTGGATTTGGTTGACATTTTTCACTCAATATAATTGATTCGGAAAAGCACTTATAGGATAGTTCCCATATTTATCATTTCACCCGCGAAAATGATCCGAAATTGGTATGTATTTGGAAAAAAAAAAATAGATTTTACATAAACTCTATTCCTGATAAAATCCCTTCTGGGATGAAATTCTTGTAGTTCTTACGTAATTTCTTCAGAACTTCATCCAGAATTTTTTTCGATTTTTTTTGGAATTCCTTCGGACTTTTCTGAGAATTGCTTCTTGAAATTATGAAAAAAAACGTCTAAAGTAATTTCTGGATTTATCTCCGAAGTAATTTCCAGAGGAAACCTAGAGTAAATTCCGGAAAAATACTTGGAAAAATTTGAAAATGTCAGAAATGCCTCCAAGAGTTTTTTTTTTAAATTGCGTTGTGAATTCGTTCGGAACCTCTTAAGGAAGTTCCTGAAATTTTATCCTAGATTTGTGGAAAGGATGTTTGCTCAATTTTTTGCTCACTTCGATTGCCGTTGGTTTGGTTTGGAGGATCGTAGTATGTTGTGCCCGCGTGTGGATGAAAAAAATGCTCCGTTGCAGTTTATGTAAAATCTATTTTTTTTTTCCAAATACATACCAATTTCGGATCATTTTCGCGGGTGAAATGATAAATATGGGAACTATCCTATAAGTGCTTTTCCGAATCAATTATATTGAGTGAAAAATGTCAACCAAATCCAGGCGAAAACCAGGCAGCTATCGGAAATGGACAGTGCGCCGCGGCGCAATAGGCGTCCCCCGAATATACGCAAGATTTCTGCAAAGGATGCAAAGGAGATCATTTTATTATCCGGTGAGCTTATTCCATGCTTTTTTTCATGTATAACTTTCCATTGCGATATATAATGAATTAAACTAAATGCGCGCTGGATTCAAAATATATATGTCTTTTGAATCCGGAAGTTTGATTGTGATATCTTTATCCATTTGATAAACGGTAGCATAACCAGGCGGGGCTTACTGTTAGTGATAGTGACCTCGGAGTGGACATGAAATATCAGGCACTCTGAAATGGGTCACTGGAGCTGCAGTAGAGCTGGCACTTTCTAACTCCCGGATTAAATCTGACTGTTTTAACAGACAGCTTTCTTCCATAACATCACTGCCAGACAGTGGGGGTTAGTTTGTACACACACACAGATTTGTGGAAAGGATGTTTGCTGGAAATTCTGAAAATTACTGAAGATATTTACGAGGGAATGGAATGTCCGATGGTATACAAAAGAATACCTGAATTATTTTTTTAATTGAAAGCGCTAGTTAACCCACCATTACCAGAGCTCTAGCGCCGCCAGTGCGTGCAGCCCTTTTCCGGTTTTTAATTTCGATTTAAAAATAGTCAGAAACTTAAGAAAATATGTGTTTTTAGGAAAAGTTGATCTTCAATAAGTCAAAGTATACGCCTTTGTTTGGAAGTGTAGCTGAAGACCCATTTATGGTATTCCAAATAGTGAAAAATTGCGTGTGTGCAAGAAGGAACAGATTGTCTTATAAAAGCGATCTACGAATCCAGACCGAGGAGAAAGTTCCCGCTTTCTCAATGAAGCACCTCTTACTTCACCGCCACCAATTTGTTAACCATCCATCATCCACCGTTGTTGGGACGGGAGAAACATCATAAAAGCGGAATACGTGCCGGTCGTTCTGCAACAGTAAACAATCTCACCGGAGATGAAAATTGCAAAAACTGGCTTCGGGAATCCCAGTAGGCAACTGCGTTGGGTTCATATTGGTAAACAAGTACGCAAACGAGTAAAGTAAACCGCAAGCCCTCGGGTTACCTGGGTAACCAATTTTGCGGTCTCACTGTAACCTACTGCGATGCGTTCGACGGAAGAGTTGAGGAAATTTTCTCATTGTTGTCTTAACAGTGTTCGGTTTTTCACCACGATCGCAAAAATAAAGTAATTCATTTTCAAATTTGCCAATCTTCGGCGGTGATGGTGGGTAAAATATTTCGGCTTAAACTTTATGAGAACACTTGAATCAATGTAATTTGTGTTGACACGTGTCTAATGTTGTGAGATTCTTCTCATTCAAGAAGCAAATCATTTCCGACAGAATGTTGACGCCTTTTGCCTTCACCTTAAATTGAAGTAGCATTCGAGTCTAAAACCGAGAGTGAAACTCACCAAGAAAAGGATGTTTTCCAACTTTGGTTTCATGAAAAATTCTCTGCGGTGAAAAGCGAAGAATGGTGTCTATGGCATAATGAATGCAGGTTTAAATTAGCTACGAAATTGATGTCACGAGAATTTTCTTAACTGTTCAGGAATTTATTCCAGGTATCTGTAAATAAATGTTAGAGCTACCAATAAAACAGTTGTATTTTGTAGAAAGATAATTTTATCACGAATAACGTTAAACATTACCAAATAAAGGAATAATTGATTTTTTTTAATAACTGTTTAAGTGAAATTTAAAAACGATTACTGTATTTTGTTGATTGATTAAGAAAATTTCGAGATTATTTGTACCCAAAATTTTGATATTGCGGTCTAGGATTTAGAGAAAACATTGAAGTTAATTGAATAACAGATTTGCATATGAGTGTTCAACAAGGATCGTCTGATGCGTTTATGTCCGTATTGTTTTTAAAAGTCGCGCAAGATCTCTGATTATACAAATCCCGTCATTTCATGCATTAATTTGATTTTCTTTTGAATTTAAACCAATTATCGTTGATTGAATTTTCCAACAATTATTTGAGTGAATTGAATGATAACATCCTTGGGTCACTCAATTATGCACTTTCCGCTATCTTGCACTTTCTGGCTCAATGTGTACCAATATATTGATATTCTGGAGGAAAGTTCGGCACTACCGGCGCCGTATTTCCGCAGAATATTAATGAACATTTCGCGGTTGCCAACACAAAAGAATCCTCATCACCATCGCCCATCCAGTCGGGGACGATGAGTTATGAATTTTGAATCAAAACCACAGCCTCCTTTACCAACAGGAAAGAAAAAAAACGGGAAATTCTCCCATACTGTTTGTTAGATGGTACTCACCACTGACAGGAAGCGGAGGAAAAGTTTTCTGCACTCTCACGACGAAAAGCGGGCTCCTTCAAACTCACGTCCGCAACGGCTGCTGAAATGAGAAAAAATAACAGAAGGAACAGGAAAAAATCATTAGTAATCGAATGACAAACTTTCCCCTGTCAGCTGGGATGAAACGGAGAAGCGCGGTGGAATCATTCCCGGCAGTTCCCAACAATTGATGTATGCAGCCGGCGAGGCTCGGTGGGAACCGCACGTGGTCGGTCATTAGTGGAAAGCTTTGGCCGGTCATTTTCCCGTTTACCGGTTTGTTTCAAAGCGGTTGCAGAACTTTCAGGGGTGGGCGTGGGGTAACATGCTTGTTGCAATTTTACTGCACTGCAGCAGCTTCTCTGCAAGTGTCAGGGGTACAATAGTGGAAATATTTGAGCGGCATTAATTGACTTACAAACATTTCATCGCGAGCAGGGTTACAGTTCTCTCATAAATTGTGGGACATAGTTATCATTTGAACAATAAACATAAAATTCAACAATTTTGTTTCAATTATTTTTCTGTAGAAATCTGTAGTGCACAAGGTAGTGCTCATAATGATGATGTCTTCAAAGTAGTATTGTTTTACACCTTCATAAAGTTTGCATCGCATAGGATGTTAGAATCTTGTAATTATTTTCCATTTTTCATAATCGCAGTTGGTGCAAACCCAGCCTACGGTCTACAGTTTTGCAGTGAAGCAGTCGCACAAACGCATATTGCAAAGTGGCTACCATCAGTGCCTGCAAAGTCCGCTGTTTTTACTCCGCGTGTTGTTGGGTAAATAGTTGGATGGTTGTTTACGTTTGTTCAGTTGGGCATCCGGCATAGACAGACGTTGTCCGGAGGATAGGAAATTCTGAAGCGAAACCAGCAACATCGAAAGCACACAAAAGGAGTTGAGAGATTTGAGGAAGGTAGGTTGGTATTTATTTGCCAACATCAGAGCAGATCGATGGTTGCCCCGGTACCAGCAACAGAAATGGTTCCTGTAATGGCACGTTCCTGATGCAGCGGAACGTGCACCGGAGTATTAATGTTTGTTGTTTGTTCAAATGGCTGCCGGTGGCAGAGTAGAACTATATCCGGGAAGTGAGTGAATGACAACTGGCAAATTACAATAATAAGGAATAAAAAACTGCGCGATGAGATTTTTCCCGTCCACTCGCCAGCTGTACCTACGTAAGCCTTGTTTCCATTAAGATCTTTCCATAGAATTGTGTTGTTCCATATAATTACTATGACAGTTATTCAATTAGTCTTCTGGATGTTCGCGAACCATTTCACGCTGCATCGATGTAGTTTTTAATCCATTTTTTCTTCTCGTACAAGTAAGTGAATAAACAAGAATTCTTTATAGCATAGCATAGCATAGATTGGACATTAGTGATACTTATGTTTTTCTTTCGAAATCCCTATCCAGTTTGCTATCAAAAATCAAGGTGGGTTTGATCCTTGACTCAATCTAGGACAAAAATCGTAAAAGCATGAGGATTACTGTAGTACTTACTTCATGAGGGCCCCCCGACTTAGTGAGACCCTTAAGTACCACGGAGTTGGATATTGGGGAATGTATTCGTTGAGTCAGGATTTGCCTGTAGCTGACAATGTGACCACGGTAGATCTTCCACCGTAAAACACTACGCAATGTTGTCTTCCCAGCACTACGGGGAAGAATCATTTATGTTATCAGTAACGTAGTTTTGAGTAAGTCCGTATGTCAGTGAATTTTTATTAAGTTAAATTACAACCCAAAGATCCCATTTTTTGTAAATCACTTAAAAATTAGAATACTAACAATGTGTCATGCGGATAAGTAATATGACACTTCATTTGTGCACGAGAGCAATTCGATATTTCACATATAAATAGAACAAAGTTTTGGGCAGTTTCTATTCTAAGTTTGAAAAGCTTTTTTTTATTGTCTTTATTAGGGAGACTTTCAGCCCGAGGCTGGCTCGTCTCCACATTGAAAAGCTGAATTTCATGACCTATCGGTTAAGTAGAGAGCGATTCCAAGCAACAGCATCAAAATTTAAGAAAATTTTTAATTCATGATTTTCTATTGAGTTGAAACTTTGCACAGTTTTTCAATTTCATCTAAATCGTCATTTTTCGATATCAAATCTTCATATTGAGTCACGACTAACTTTTCAAAAGGGTGTATGTGAAAATGGTTCAAAAATATTTAAAAAGCTGCACAGCAAAAACGGAATGTTCGATTGTTATGATTTTTTCAGCAAAGTTAGACAACTAAATGGTGATTCTTAGGAAAATGTGAACAGTAAAAAAAAAAAAATTTTTGCCTTTAAAAATATCTTTTTTGTCACAAAAACTCAAATATCTCAAAACCCTATCTTTTTTCGAACGTAATTTTTTTAGGGAAAACGGTCCATTATATTAGCTATCTACCATAAAAATTTGGTGATGGTAAACTAATAAACAAAAAAGTTATGACATTTCAAACATTTCACAATTTTCACATATAGTAAACAAAAAAAAATTTCCGTGTATTTTTTTTCAAGAATCGCAGTTTGATGCTGATTTTATTGTTAAGGGCCTTGCGTGAGTTAAACAAGTTGTTTGTATGATATTCCATATTTATGTATTCATCGATATTATGTATATTATATGTATAAATATTATATGTATAAATAAATAAAATGTATTAATATTATCCTAAGTATTAAATTAAATGTGGCAGTTACACAATGTTGTTATAGAAACTCTAAGAGTTTTGGGTTTGAATTTTGGTATGGGTTATGATATCATGAAAACAGTTTATTAATACTTATTTTTATTTATTTTATTCAAATTTTTTAAAATATCGAACACTTTTGAATTATTATCAGCACAGTTTGAGTATAGTTTTGCTTTAATTTTATTTTCCGACAATGGAATGAAACAGTGAAATTTTTGGGTTCCTTGGATCGTTTTCGCGTTATTAAATTGCTCGCTGAGCTCTGAAGCCTTTATTTTGTACTCTTCAGTAGTAGTAACACAAAATGATAATTTGGTTAAATCTTTTTCTTTTCTACGATTTGCCCAATCAAAAAGTTCTTTCGCAGTTTTAATTGGATGCTCACGTTCTTTGGCTAAACTTGCTCTTGTGGCCATGCGCTTTATTGTTCCTCCAATAGCATCACAAGGACCTTTGCCATGTGATGTAGCAAAAATGCCATTCTGCATCAATTCCGTACATTGATTTAAATTGACATAGGCTCGAAAAATTCTTACGATTTTTGTACTGCGACGCTGCTCCATCAGACATGAAATATATCTTTTGACTTCTTTATGCTTATCAACGCGTAAAAAGTTAATCATTTTTCAATGAACAAGTTTACGGATACTGAATCGTGTCTTAAATCTTCGGAAATTATAATAAAACTTAAGTGTTCAATTTGCGTACTTCCATTAAAATAAATAACGAATGGATGAATTGTAGCTTGTTGTACGTTCCAGTGATGGGACTGCACTTCATCTTGCAATACAAAGCTGTAATTTTCAGAAAAATCACAAATGACTAAAAATTCACCATTTTGTAATGTATTTTTCGTATTTTTAAAAAGCTGGATTGTTCTGTTTTAATGAAATCGTGAGGGATTAAACTTTCTAATTTCAAGCAAAAATATGACACAAACTCATCTACAGGTTTTACAATAGTTTCTATGTCACACCTATCCGTGGTCACCCATTGCTCAAATGATAACTGATCAATATATTTTTCTTCAAACTCAGCGAATAAAGTATTTTCCAATGATGAAGAATCTGGACAATCCGAACAAGATCGTAGATAGCAATTTGATGTTGTATTTTCACACAAAAGACTACCAGTTAACATTTTAATATCCTTTGTTAAATTGATTCTTTTCAAACTATGTAAAATAAGATTAATATTCTCATGGGTTGTGCACACACATTATGTGTTCCTGAATTGGAAAGAAGCTTACATTGCCTTGGCCGAAGGCTTGCAAATGAGGAAAAACCTATTTTAATATTATCGTGAATTTCCTTGAAGCGTGTGTACGCTTCTTTCAATGTCGTCATCATTAATCGTTTTTGGATTGCTTGACGCTTTCCATCTTTTTTTACTGATACATAATCTTTTTGACCAGGCATAGCTCGACTTACTTCATCATCTTCAAAATATTGAACTACTATTTCTTTTGTCTCATCTGTTAATGCAGTACTAGACCTCGTATTTTTGGTTGAAAGACAGTTATTCTTCAATTGTTTTGCCTCTTTTACTGTATTTCTATTGGTTTTGAACTCATCAATGGCATCCTGAATAGACCACGAACTTGGCAGCATCGACAAAATCAATAATTTTTCTTTCCTTGTCGTGGCTGCATTCGAGAACCTTTCCTTCATATTTATAATTACCTCATCGTAGTCTGTATTTTCCACATCATCAGGTCCTAATTTGAAGAGGTTTCTTCGTACAGCTTCGTTTATTTCACGGTATTTTTTCTCCGGGTAATAAACGTAGTCCATCTTACTCCATTTAATCAGGTCACTTTTATCCCAGCTATGCCCTCGTTAAAGCGTTCGATGTTGACCTTTTGGATACACTCATCTTCCGATTGATTTGTTGAAACAGATTTCGCTGATGGTACGGTGGCAAGGCTCTCAGCACTTAATACTTCTGGTAATTCCTCAGTTGTTGTCGATACATCTGGCAATTCCTCAGTTGCTGTCGTTTTCGAACTTCCTGCGCTCTGCTCAACCGATGATATACAGATTGCTCTTTTGTCAACGTTTAGACGGCAGGACGTGCAAATGCGTAAATTTGTATTCAATGTGGACATTGGAGCATAACCAGTCGCTTTCAGTTTATCTATGATGCTTTCGGTGAGATTTCGTAACTCTTTTGAACACTTTTTTCCATCAAACGGCCTACAATAGTTGAGAAAGCGGCTACTCATGTTGTTCGTAATATTTCAATAAACAAAATCACTTTTAAGTTTTTACTGACTAGTTTGGTGTCATTTGCTTGACTGAAGAAAAAAATTACTATAAGATCTTTAACAACCTTAGTAGTAGTATTTTTTTTTGCTTTTTCGTGAGCATTGTCATGGTATGTACCTATCATGCATTTGTTGTTGTTGAAGATACCCGTTTCCTCCCGATCATATTCTCTAAGAGGTATATTTTTTGCAGGTAAACTATAGACGTACACGTGTATATAAATCTTTGATTTTGCAGCTTTTGTCTTAAAAATAACATTTCTGATATGTTTCTATCAACGTTATTATCAACAGGTTTCAACACTATTAAAAGAATTTTTCGCCAGTCACGTGCAATGAAAATTATGACACTATCAATACTTTTGATCACAACACTGGATCGTGTCTAAGTTTCTTATAGATGCTATGAATAATTAAATCAAAATATCATGAAAACAACTTGTTTAAATCACGTCCCTTAACAATAAAATCTGCATCAAACTGCAATTCTCGAAATAACTTACACAGAAAAACTTTTTTACTAAATGTGAAAATTGTGAAATGTTTGAAATGTCATAACTTTTTTGTTTATTAGTTTACCATCACCAAATTTTTATGGTAGATAGCTAATATAATGGACCGTTTTCCCTAAAAAAATTACGTTCGAAAAAAGATAGGGTTTTGAGATATTTGAGTTTTTGTGACAAAAATGATATTTTTAAAAGCAAAAAAATTTTTTTTTTACTGTGCACATTTTCTTAAGAATCACCATTTAGTTGTCTAACTTTGCTGAAAACATCATAACAATCGAACATTCCGTTTTTGCTGTGCAGCTTTTTAAATATTTTTGAACCATTTTCACATACACCCTTTTGAAAAGTTAGTCGTGACTCAATATGAAGATTTGATATCGAAAAATGACGATTTAGATGAAATTGAAAAACTGTGCAGAGTTTCAAATATTTTCGAAATGGTCGCTCAGGATCGACTGACATGCCCCCGTGGAATGCCTCTAGACTGCAGTTGTACGAAAAATGTAAAAACAAATACCTCAAAGTAGCATGTCCCATCTTGATGACTGTTTGCTGACAGAAAACGAGTTAATTTGAGCAACTTTAAGCGAGTTTTCTTGTTCCGTCGCATGTGTCACCACCTGCACGAATGAATATTCAAATAACCGCATGGGATGCTAGCAGGCAACAGGAACAGAGACCGCTTCCTGCTGCGAAGACAACGAGAGCACGAGCCGTTCAATCTTGATATGACAAATTACAAAAATGCGAAATCCGCCCTTTGCCGTCATAACCCCCTATTGCCCTGTGGAATACACGTTGGCCATAAACCGGGGGAAAAATACGTCAACAAAACAAAATTGGATGATTACAACAAGAATAAGGATTGAAATTGAAACAACTTTAAACGCAGAATGATGGTATGAAGCTAATTTAGTTTACATACGTAATGTTTATACACAACAACATACTTTTGACCATCACTTCAAAAGCAATTCGAACAATGTGAGCCCCATCCACAGTTTAGAAAGCAAAAAAAAATTCCCTCCGTCATCGCAATAAAAATACATGAACGAGGGACAGCTTGGAAATTTGACTTTTCCTTCAGTCGCAAACGTTTACTCACCTACATATCTCTCTCTCTCGTGGCGGTTACGACGAAGGGTGCCTTCCACAATGATGGGATGGAGCAAAAATTTCATGAATAAATAAATATGATTAAAGACGTTTAGCTTCTCGTTCGCTTTATGTTTGGAATTCGAAGCAGCTACTTTTGAGAAGCCACAGAACTTCCCCAACAGCTAAGGTGGTTCGGTAAAAAAATTCAAATTATGTCATCTACGGGGATAATCTCTTAATTAAACGTGTTTTGCCTGGTTGTGTTTTCCTCTCCCAGTTCCAGTGCAGTTTGAAATTATTTTCATATTTTTTTCACCGTACTTAGGTATTTTCGATTCATACCGAACCCTCGTTCAAGGAAAGGGCTTTTTATTTGTTGCTGTGGAATTTGCGGCACCCTTCTCGAAGTTCGGTGAAAGCGCGATGGAAGCGAAAAAAATAGCAAAGCAATGTGACAAGGAGTTGATTAGGACGTTCATTGAAATGTTTGAAATACCTTAGCAATGGAATTATTTGAAACATCGATTTTTCACCTGATGACCTGAAATTTGTTTTGCATTTAGAATTCAAAGCAGATCTAAGAATTGAGAATATGACTGTTTGCTTGACTTTCCAATCCCTACTGTGTGAAGCGAAATAGCACTTGCCATTTACTATACAAAACAAATACTAAATTACTTTGAAACCTTCGAAGTAGGCTCAATGCGAACCATACCTGACAATCACATTATTAACAATCAAAGCAATCGGGCAATGTGTCGATAGCCACATAAGGCTATCTGACGTTTTATCATCTTTCTCTTGCACGCGCACGGGAAGGATAGGATTTGTTTTCGAAGCGTTTCCGTATGAAAACAAACCCTATTCCGGCTGTGCGCGTGCAAGAGAAAGATGATAAACATCAGATAGCCTTATGCAGTAAACCATCAAATGACATAAGGTGTTGGAAATGCACGTGGCTCCCGCTTGCATACAGTCAGATTACACTGCACATTTGGCGATCCTGCCAGATTTATAGCATATTAAAAATACTGTTGAATGTAGCAAGCGGGAGCACCTAAATATGAATAAATTAAGTGGTTTCTCTAAGAGTTGTGATCGAATAAAAAAGCTATGAAAAAAAGGTAACAAAAAAATAGATGAATGACATATTTGGTGAGTACATTTGAGAAAATAAATTATTAGTTGAATAAAGAAAAAACTGGACCCGTTTACGCGAAATCCTTACTTAATTTAATAGCCGGTTAAACGGTCGCTCGATGAAAGAATGAGATATTTACAGTTCCTTTGCGGAACTTTTTCATTGGCGTGCGGAAAACTTTTGCAATCTCAATCACGTTTATTGGCTTAAGAATCCTATTTCGGATGGGCATCGCGATGCCCAAGAGCATCGAGAGCCGCAAGCATAGAAAACTATGAATTTTGTATTTAAAAAAAAAGTAATTTTGTTATAGGTTTTATATCTGTCCAGTGTTTGGAGATTCTCCTTAGATTTAACCCTTATTTTGTAATTATTTCAAGCAAAGAAATAGACAAAATAAATTTTTCGACTAAAGCATTTTGTTGCAAGTCCAGATTCATCTTTGAAAATAAAAAGTTAAGCGCACTTGTAGGGCGGCTAACGAATGAAGCTTCTTCTGGTAATAGTATCAATTTTGATAACAGTATTAAGTTGCGTCGAGTTATTAACATAGTTGTTGACTTCGACTGTAGTGTTAATTTTTGAGATTTTTCGGCTATGCAGTCTGGTTTATTAGAACAATTTTTTTTAAATTTTGTCCAACGTTTTAAAAAAGCGTGTTTTAAAAAATTAAAAAAAAAATGTTCTAATAAACCAGACTGCATAGCCGAAAAATATCAAAAAAAAGTTATTAACATATTTAATACATGAATTAAAACTAGCCATGCAAAGAAGTGTTCAGTACGAGTTGTTTTGAATTGTTGAATGAGCGCGAGTGGTGCTCAGTGCGACTTAGTGTTGCTAATCTTCGTAAAGAGAGCGAGTATATATTGATTTATTTAGCAATAGATAAATACAAAATTTCCCACAATTTTTTTTTTCATAAAAAACCCTGATTTATCCACCTAGCATTATTTGTGCCTTTCTTGTGCGTTATATATACTATATATACTTGAGTGAGATCTTCTTAGCGTGTTTTTTGTATAGAAATCGTATTTTGACCATAACTTTTGATCCCATAGTCCGATCTGGCCAATTTTCAAAACGAAACAATGGAACAGGAAGCAACTTGTTGCAAACAAATCGTGCCTATACATGTGCCTAAAATATAAGTGAGTTTTATTTTGCGCACATACATACACACTAGGGAAGTTCAAATTTCAAAAATGTTCGAAAATTCAAATCCCATATGTCTATTAGCATCATTTTGATAATATAGGAGTCCTGGCAAAATATCAGGCAATTCGGTAACCATTCAGGGGCGTCGCGAAGTCAATTTATGTTTATATGGAAATTTGCATGAGAAAAACTTAAAATTTATTCAAATCCCTACTACTCTTAAATCGTGATGAATTAAAAAAAAACATTCCCAACCGCCTTTCTTGGAATCTATATAAATGAGACCTCCGGATAACACATTAGTTATGAGTGGATTGAACGGTTCTATTGACAGTGTGAATATGAGATAAATGGCTAAAATGGTGTGGAAATAAAAAATCAAAATTTATGAGTTACGTGCTCAAATAGACCCCTTTGCCAAGGGGGGTTTGGCGAGGTCTCCTCCCAGGGTGGCGGAAAGCGGTGTGACGGAGGCTGCAACTAGCAGAACCGGAGTCTCCCCAGCTGTGACAAGGTATAGCCCTATCAGCACACTCGGCGGGCCACTACCCGGGATGAGGGTGGTCGCCGAGCAACTCGATGATATCATCGAGTTCGCGAACGCAAGGCAGAACATCAGTAAGGAACTGAAACAGAACCTTCGGATGCTTCGCCAGGCTACTCGAGTGTGCTTATTTGAATGTACTGATGATTGTTATATAATTTAAGTAGTTCAATAAGACCAGCAGGTCAGTTGAATGTGATTACAATAAATAAATAAATAAATAAATAAATAAATAAATAAATAAAATAAAGACAAGAACAGGATGCGTTTATTAGGCAGGTGGTGGGAAGAGAGAAGACCGACAAAGGTGCTCAAACCGATGCCTTCTCCTTCCTTGGAAGAGCAACCATGGCCCAAACGGCGATTCATTTCGCCATGACGGCCAATGAAGAAAAGACTGGGCCTAACCCGAAACGGGTCAGGCAACAATCAGGCGAAGGCGCTCAGAGAAAAGCCAAACGACTTGCAACCGTACAGACCAGACGTCGTCTAGGCGGAGCAGATCGGGGTGCAGCGGAGCCTGAAGGGCGTCGACCCGAGAAGGTGACTTCTCGGCCCAAAAAGGCGAAAGGCATCAAGTCGCCGGGCCGCAAGAGGGTACCAGGCAGCCTGTGCCATCGGCACAAGGGACCAAAAATCCTTTGCAAATGGTCAGTAGGGCAAAGTGAAAGTCGAAAGCATCTCGACCCGCAAGGAAATCTAAGGACAGAGGCGAGGCCTTGTTGGTGAAAAATGATAAGGCACGCTGAAGTCCTTAAATCGATGCGGGCGGCCGAAAAGCTTTCGGCGCTGAGTCAGGACGTGCGAAGCGTCAGACGCTCAAAGGACGGTGAAATGATCATGGATCTGAAACGTGGAGCGCAGGCTAGTGGAACTAACTACAGGAAGCTGGCCCAAGAGGTCTTGGGTTACGACGCCGAGGTGAGGTCGTTGGGGGCGGAGGTGACCCTCTAGTGCAAGCAACTGGACGACGTCACGAACGCGGACGACGTGGTCTCTGCCGTCAGAGACCAGTGCGGTACAGAGGTCGACAAGACCTCTGTACGCCTAAGAGGCGGTCCCTTTGGCACGCAGGTAGCCTACCTTAGGCTACCGGTTGCGGAAACCAAAAAGGTAATGGAGCGAGAGAAGTTGAAGATCGGCTGGTCAGTATGCCCAGTGAGCAAACTCCAGCCGCCTTCAGTGGACAGGTGCTATCGGTGCTTAGAGTTGGGACACAAGTCCTACAACTGTAAGGGCCCAGACCGTAGCAACCTGTATCGTCGTTGTGGTGAGGAAGGGCACAAGGCGCATAAATGTGATAAGTCACCAAAGTGCCTTATCTGCGCCAGCAAAAAGCAAGCCTGTAACCAAGTTATGGGTGGGTCTTCGGGTCCCATCGGAGAGAAAAATAAGAATAAGCCGTGCAAGTTACACAGCTTAACCTTAACCACTGTGCAACTGCCCAGCAGCTGTTGTGGCAGTAGGTCTCGGAGTCGAGGACTGATGTCGCCCTCCTGTCCGACCCGTACAACGTCCCTGTCGATAACGGCAATTGGGTGGTGGACGGGTCTAGGATGGCGGCTATTTGCACGACGGGACGGTACCCGATCCAAGAGGTGGTACACTCCTCTGCTGAGGGTGTCGCGATAGCTAAGATCAATGGGGTGTTCTATTGTAGCTGCTATGCCCCACCAAGGTGGCCATTAGAACAGTTCAATCAGATGATAGATAGGCTATCGCTTTACCTAGTGGGTCGTAAGCCGGTCGTCATAGCAGGAGATTTTAACGCTTGGGCAGTGGAGTGGGGCAGCCGCTGCACCAATCGAAGGGGTTAAGCGTTACTCGAGGCGCTAGCGAAGCTCGACGCAGTGCTAGTCAATGATGGTTCCGCTAGCACGTTCAGAAGGAACGGGGTCGATTCATGGATTGACGTAACGTTTGTCAGTCCTGTTCTGGCACCAGACTTTGACTGGAGGGTGGACGATGATTACACCCATAGTGATCATCAAGCAATTCGCTTAAATATCAACTATGGCGTGCAACATCCGAGGTCCGGTGGTCCGGGGGTGGAGAACCAATCACTTCGACAGCGAAGTTTTCACTGCGGCCCTGGTACTGGAAGCCAGCACTGAAGGTCTAAGCGGGGATGCGTTGGTAGCTGTCCTATCACGCGCGTGTGACGCCACCATGCCGAGGAAAGCCCTGCCTAAAAATGGCAGACGGCCGGTATACTAGTGGAGTCCCGAGATTGCGGCCCTTCGATCAACCTGCCTCAAGGCTAGACCAAGGATGCAATGTGCCCGCACCGAGGATGAAAGAGCGGACCGCCGTGAAGTGTTTCGAGCTGCGAAACTGGCCTTTAACAAGGCCACCGAGAGCAGTAAGAGAGCGTGTTTCGACAACCTATGCGAAGGAGCCAACGCGAATCCGTGGGGGTGACGCCTACAGGATAGTGATGACCAATACCAAAGGGAGCTCTTCACCCCTTGAACGGTCCCCGGATAGGTTGGCGAGGATTATCGAGGTACTATTCCCGTCCCAAGCCACAAGTCCCTCTGATCCAACGAGTAATTCCGCTATGACTAAGTCATTGAATGATAAAATAAACTTCAAGATAATATATTTGGCCTTCCGAACAACTTTGTGGCAAGACGAGCCAGCCTTGGGCTGAAAGTCTATTTAATAAAGAAAAATAAAAAACTTTGTAGCATACGATAGTTCTTTATATCTATCAGATTGCGTTATGTCTGTCTCAATTGGTAGGCACTAACGCCAAGTGCTTAAGGGGATACAGGAAGCACGAACAATCATCAAATCGTCATCATTTCTATCATTGAATGCTTAATTTTTCTACAACAAATATGATTTTGAAAAAGGATCATCGGCGCGTACTTACTCGAAATCTACATGCTGATACATTTACATTTACATCAAATAACTGAAAACCGAAATACGCCGTTCCAAAGTTACGAGATGATAATGCCAGAAAGTAACAAAAGATAGGAAAAATAACACGGAGTGTAGTGCCTCCCCGATTCACCTTAAATTTCAAACTAAATTTATCTTAACCAAAACCATTGCAATGGGATTTTTTTGACGTAGGACTACGTCTGTGTTTTCTATATTGGGGTACACTTTACGATTGCGAAAATCGGGAACCGTCACGAAAATAAGATAGACTTTAAACTTTAATATCTAAGCCGTTTCTCGATGGATTTTCATTTTTTTTGGACCATTCGATCAAGGATGAGTCAACGCTTCTTTGTATTTATTTGTAAATACTGATTTTCAACTATTTATTATCGATAATTGGTGAAAAGTTTAGAAATAGGTAAACTAACCAATCACGTTCATGCATCACTAGCACAGACATCAAAAATCAATCACTTGCGGATTTGGATCTAATCCTCAGTTTGAACAAGGTTTCACGCAGAGCAGACGCATCAAAGCGATCGCAGCGGAGCGAACACAGCATCACGGAGGCGCTAATAACATTTTCAAAGGAAATCAATCGCATTGGTGGTGGTCCTCGATGTGTTGCTGCAGATCATTCAACCTCAACGAACCAGAATTTCATATGAAGAAAAGGTTGACCATAAAAATAGCACTGTGGCGATCCCGCACCGCCAGTGCCGATGCTGAAAATTTGTTACAAATTGTGGTGTCAGTTAGTTGGAAAGGAACATTGGGAAAAAAAATTGATTCTTCTCAGGACCAACATTTTATGAAAAGAAAGAGTTAATTGAGAAAAAAAACTGTTTCGGTGGCATCGGGTTTGGCGTGGTAGTTTGGTTGCTGTTAGTGATTCCATCTATTAAAATTCACTACATCATCTCCCTCCGACGCGCCGTCAAATTTGCTATTTACGATTGAGTTTTGCACTTTGAAGAAAGTTTATTTCGGATCAACCTTCTTTTGTATAAAATGGTGCCTTTTGTATAAAATCAATGAAGACGCCACCTCAGTGGAAACTTTCTACAGCAACCACCCATCGGTGAACGTCGCTGGGACAGACAGATGCCGAAAGAAAATGTTTTGTAATATGAAGAAACTTCGTCTTGAGTCAAACTTCTGTTGTCATTCCTCGCAACAATCTTGTGAAAAAGTTTCATAGGATTCTTAGAATTTATTATTCTCCGAACGGTCCGTTGTCTGGGGAAACCCGATCGAAATGGCTCGCGCGCGCCAAAAAGAAGCTTTCTTATATCTAATGAAATAATTTCGTTAGTCCCGCCCCTTCATTAATCGTTATGAGTGCACATTATATTTACAACCATGTTAGCTCACAAAGGGGCGGGGCTAACGGGCTTAATTTATTAAATATAAGAAAGCTGCTGTTCGGCGCGCGCGAGCCATTTTGATCGGGATTCCACAGAGAGCGGTTCGACATTCGATGCAGCGGAGCGGACACAACAGCACGAAGTGGGTGGCAGTGTTGCAATGCTGTAAATTTATTTCAACCTTTGGAGGCTTAGCGAAAAATCATCAAGTGGCTGTCGGACAGTTGCAGCGCAAGGTGTCGACAAGCAATTGGATGCAGTTAGTTATTTGAATGGGAATTGGGAAAAGAAAATTGGTTCTTCTCAGGACCAACATTTTACGAAAAGAAAGAGTTAATTGCGAAAAAGGACTGTTTCCGTGGCATCGGGTTTGGCGTGGTAGCTTGGTTGCTGTTAGTGATTCCATCCATTAAAATTCACTACATCATCTCCTTCCGACGCGCCGTCAAATTTGCTATTTACGATTGAGTTTTGCACTTTGAAGAAAGTTTATTTCGGATCAACCTTCTTTTGTATAAAATGGTGCCTTTTGTATAAAATCAATGAAGACGCCACCTCAGTGGAAACTTTCTACAGCAACCACCCATCGGTGAACGTCGCTCGGACAGACAGATGCCGAAAGATAATGTTTTGTAGTATGGAGAATCTTCGTCTTGAGTCAAATTTCTGTTGTCATTCCTCGCAACAATACGCATCTTAGATAAACAACATCTCATAACAAAATTCAGAATCTTGCGAGAAAATTTCATAAGATTCTTAAAATGTGTCATCCTCCGAAAGGTCCGTTGTCTGCGGAGTCCCGATCAAAATGGCTCACGCGCGTCGATAACCAGCTTTCTTATATCTAATGAAGTAATTTCATTAGCCCCGCCCCTTCATTAATCGTTATGAGTGCACATTATATTTACACCTATACCAGACCACAAAGGGGCGGAGCTAACGGGCTTAATTTATTGAATACAAGAAAGCTGCTTTCTAGCGCGCGCGAGCCATTTTGATAGGGATTTCGCAGAGAGCGGTTAAATAAGATTTTACGCAGAGCCGACGCAGCGGAGCGAACACAGCAGCACGAAGGCGCTCTGATAGTATTTTCAAAGGAAAATCATCGAATTGGTGGTGTAAGTCTGCGTTGGTGGTCGTCATTCAACCTCAACAAACCAGCATTTTATGTGAAGAAAGAGTTGATTACAAAAATGACGTCTGTTTCGATCCCGTGCGATGCAGTGGCGATGCTGAAAATGTATTCCAAATGGTGGCGTCTTAGCGAAAACTCATCGAGTGGTCGTCGAACAATAACAACACGAAGTGGAATTCTAACCCTAACGTTTCGATAAGCATTGGGTTGCAGTTAGTTATTGGAAACGTGCATTGGGGACACAAAATTGGTCCTTCTCAGGACCAGCATCTTCTGAACAGAAAGGGTTGATTGCAAAATGGACTGTTTCTGTGGAATTGGCGTTTGGCGTGATAGTTCGATTGCTGTAAGCGATTCCATTCATTCGAACAAATTTGTTGCGTTGACACTCACCGACGCGCGCTTTTCATTCTGCTATCGAAGAAAAACCTTCTGTTAACGCCAAACTATTAATTTTGGACTTTGATGAACATTCTTGCATCCCGGATTAAACTACCCTTGTGTAAAATAATGGTACTGTAAAGAACCGATATTTTTCAAATAATGGAGCTTTTCAATCCTCAACTACAACAAAACATAATCAAAATCTTGTGAGGAAATTCCATTTGACTGCTACTGACGCCATCCATTTGAACAAACTCATTGCATCATCTCCCTCCGAAGTGCGCTTGTGGTTGTGCTACCAAAGGGCAACTTTCTGTCGTCGCCAAGCGATGGTAACCCGAAAAAAATCGATATCATTTCTAATGACTAACGAAACAAAACCAAAGAATCTTGGCAGAAACTTTCACTTTCCGTCGACGACGGCCAAATCGATGAAGACGCCACCTTAGTGAAAAATGTCGTTTAGCTGCCTTAGTTTTTCAAATGGCGCATTATTAAAAACAACAAATCTTTCCAAAATCGTCATTGTCGTTTAAACAGCCGAACAGTCTGTTTGTCTGGGTAAACAATTTTCCTAGCGGTCAAAACCTCTTCTTGGATAAATAGTTTAAGTCCTGAAAAGGACTGTTTGTAATTTATTCTTGAAGTACTGCTCACGTTGCCACCAGCGCTATAGAAAACGATGCATGTACGCTTCCATCGCGGGCGGAAGTCGAACGTTGCAAATTAATATATTTGTGTTTTGTTTCGCGCCACCTCCGATTCTGCGTATTTTTTTCCTTTCGTCCGGACATTTGTGAGCATAATGTCTTCTAGGATTCTGATGATATGCACTGAAAGATAGACGAATGCCTTCAGTGGCGATGCGGCCGATGAGTCGTTCCTTTTCCACGGCTGGTTCATCCAACTGGGAGCTACCTTCAGTTTCTTGATTCAGTTGACCTCCGAGCAGTTTGCACAATGCTAATAAATTTACACAAATTATGATGAAAAATACCCTCCATTTCGTATAGCTACGTAGTCATACGTCACCTTTGCGTACAACCCGATTGGGCTGCACCTTTGAGTTTTTAGATCGTATACCTTTTTCTTCGAGACCCACTAATATGATGTCCGAATCACAAAACATTTTCCAACGATCTTAAAGCCGTGATTTTTCTAATCACAAGCCATTTTCCGGTGGTCTTCCATACGCGCCGTGTGTTTTTTTTTCAAGCCATCTGGCAGTTTCCCAGACGCGATTTTCTGTTTCCAGAAGAAAATTTAAATGAATTTCCGAAGGAAATTCAAACGAAATTCCCAAGAAAATTCAAATAAATTTCCTGGGGCAATTCGCATGAATATAAATGTTGTTTGCTATTTGAATGTAGTAGATTATTTGCCTACAGGGTGCTTATTTCTGTTTTTTTTTGCACTCTTTCATCACCTTGATATTAATCGATTGCATAAAACACCTTCTCGTATTCAACAAGAAATCGGTTTGAGAAACGAAAAGCTGGCGTTGTATTGTTCTTACTTTCTCATGCCGTAGGATGATGGCAATCCGATGATTTCACCTTCATCCAGATTAAAACTGAATAAAGAGAAATCCATTTCCATATAATTCTGGCACATTTCTTTCCGAAAAAGCTGATGATTGGAAATCGGATTGGTATGTCATTAGATGAGACTAAATCCTAATTCCATTCACCTCGAACGACATTTCTCAATGAAATCACGCTGCTTTACTTTGCTGATTAATTGTTTGCTTGTTTGACTTCGATTGACTCGGCACAGAGCATTGCCTGGGGGTGATGAAAGGGAATCACTAATCACGGTTCGATCATTGCTTGATTTTGTCCACATTACGACAAAGTTACGCAATTTACTGCTGCTGCATCCTAGCCGGTCAGTGATTGAGTTCCTACACACACAGGACATCAATTAACGCTGTCCATAAATCAATCCCGGGCTCCATGTTGGGTGACGTTGAGTATTGGATCTGGTTGTAACACCTACCGGACCGAATGTAGTGCTGGAGGGGCTGTTTTTGTCGTATTGTGTTCATCCAAGATTGATTACTCCTCCAGACCGACAGGCAGACAAACCGACCAAGACCGACACTCCAGAGAGTCCATCCAGCGCTCCATTTAGTGCCATGAACGGAGATTTATTGACCAAGCATTCTTCGGAATTCAATGGCCAAGATCTCGGAATCAAATTATTCCTTTTCGGTGCGCATTATTGTCAAGGGGAGGCAGAAAATTGCTAAAGCGAACCGGACGTGTCGTAAGTCAGTCATCCAACGACCACCACCAGTCCAGTCCGTGTGAAGATGGATGAGCGCAGTCCTCGACCTACATAGCGCGGAAAACAACTTAGCATAACAAGATACGCCTTTGGTGCGACAATGATTTTTGACAGCTGGCGCGATGTGGGCCACGACGAATTTTGATTTTTATTTTCGGTGTGGCAGCAGTTAGAGAAAACGATGAATTTCAAAATTTTAACCAAAGGAAAAATCGTAACTGTCAGAGGTAATTCACCCAACCAGTGGATGGCAGATTTTAATACAGTTCTGCATAAGAACCTTACAGAAACTGTATAATAATTGGGCATATACAATTTCGGAAGATTTTAATACAATTGTTGTATTGAAATAATATAGATTTGTATTATTTTAATACAATATTTGTATAAAAAGCTTACAGAATTGTATATGCCCAGATTTTATACAATAATTGTCAGATTTGTTTTTTGGGTGTTGAAATGTAAAATAATAACTAAAAATGTATCATAGCAAATAAAGCTGGTAGTGTTAAGAAAACACGGAACACCTAGTTTAAGAGATAAATGCATGTATTAGATAATTAGCAAATAAAATCAGTTAAAAAAAATTCAATTCCAAAATTGCAGTAGTGTCATTTTTTTGTGGAAAACAAATTACTCGCAATTCAAATGAGATTGAAAAGAATTCATGTATCCATTTTCTGTGATAAATCCGAAACTTTGTATACATGCTAATGAGTTTATTCATTCCATAGTTAATAATATCCTTCCTACGAAATAACTCAACTTCAAAGTATTACAGAAAGCACCTTGCAACTAAGCCTACAATAAATTTATTAGTTTGCGCCACATAAAACCGATCTGCTTCGCTGAGTCGGAAGTGAAAATTTAAAGCACGCCCCATTTCTGTGGAAACGTTCGGCAAAAAGTTTTCCGAGCATCTTTGGAGCGTGAAGCTTATCAAAGTGTTTTCCTCTCGCAGTAGAACGGGAAAAAGCAGCAGTATTAAATGCTGATAATCACATTTTCCTCAGTGGTGTCATTATCACACTTGACAACAAAAAGGAGTACACGAGATAGAGACCTCCCTTGCGCTCGCTGGTTAATGAGTCGCCCCATGAAGTTGTAAATTAAGTTTTTAATTAAATATTTTTTGCCTGCGGAAGTTCCAATTCAGCAGCATCCAGTGGCTGTATGTGTGTTACATACAAAATTGCTCGATAATCAGTTGGTTATGCTGCAATGTTCTGAATGACAACATTTCTATAGCGGAAAATTAAATGTCGCCAACGAGCATCATTCAAACTCACCCGGTTGGAAATTTCCAAACCATATGTTTGTGTGTCTACACACTGTTGAAGAGGGACGACAAAAAAAAAACCAACGGTCATCCTGATAGCAGGAAATCGGAATGCAGATATTAACAACCGGTAAAAAAGGAAATTTAAAAAATACGTATTGAATCGTTATCGCATATAAATGAATATGATTAAAGACAACAACCGAGCGGGAAGTTATTTTTTGGGGTAAATCATTGCAATTGCTGGTATTTCTGGCTCGGTAAGCAAATAATGGTCTGCTTGTTGATTAATCGGTGAACAACGGTATGGTAACAAAGATTAAAATAAGCTCCACCAATCATAAAATGACAATGAAGCACATACGATATAAAATAGTTTCTTGACATTTTATTATCAATTTCATAAATTCTTTTCAATGATATATGTATGAATGACAAACAATCATAAAAAATAATAAACGTATTAATTTCCGTTCCTTTATTTTCAATAAAATGAATGTAGAGATTGGAGATTATTTGAGTAGTATTGCTTTGGATCTAAATGATCATTAATCTGCGTGGAGGGACTCCACGTAACAAATTGGTGTTGTTACGGATAAAAATGATAATAATTGAGCAATCGGTTAATTGCAGTATGACGCTTCCAAGATTTTACCGTTTAGGTGCTAATCTAATTAGTAGAGAGTGGAGTGAGGACTTAACCAAACAGAATAGCATCTCAATATCGTGCTACTACTCGGTATGAATGCATCCAATACAATGAGATCTTAAGAAACAATAAATTAATTATTCTTATTTGATTCTAATGGATGATACATAATAAATAGGAAGCTCCGCATAATTATTGGATAAATATAAACTAAATATATTATTTCGCCAATTTATAAATATATGTTTTCCTACATTTCAGATACACTTTAATAAAACACTTACATTGGATGAAGGGCTTGAAGGGAAACCGATGACATGTGGAAAGTAGTATAGTAGAAATTGAAAAGGAATATTTTGAATTGAAAAAAAAGGAGTTCGTACATAGTCATCCTTTTCATAACTATGACTTTTACAATACTTTTCGGTTCCAAAGTTGTGAAAGTTGTTTGATTTGGCCGAACAGATAATTAGACCGAAAGTTGTTTGGCCAAATATACCATTTTGCCAAAAATCAAATGGCCGAATAGGTCATTTGGCTGAATAGGTCATTTGGTTGAGTAGGGCATTCGACCAAATGGGTCATTTGGCTGAATAGGTCATTTGGTTGAGTAGGGCATTCGACCAAATGGGTCATTTGGCTGATTAGGTTGTATGGCCGAATAGGTCATTTAACCAAAAATGCCGTTTGGCCGAAAAAGCGTTTAGCAGAAAGGGCCATTAGGCCGAAAATTTCGATTGAATATTAAGCTGAAGAAGATTGGCCGAATAGGCCATTTAGGTAAAAACGACGTTTGGCGAAAAAAATGAAGATCGAAAGTGGGGTCTCTCACTTTTAATTTCACACTTCTCACTATTTACAGTGGGAAATGAGAAGTGAGTAATGAGGACTGAGAAGTAAGACGTCTCACTTCTTACTTCCCACTCACTGTGAAAACGGAGAAGTGCGAAATGAGCTATGAGATAAAAGAAGTGGGAAATGATAAGTGAAAAATGGAAAATGAGACGTCTCACTTCTCATTCCTCTTACCTTGCTTTTCACTTCTTACTGTAAGTAAGACGTAAATTTTTAAAATGAGAAGTGATACGTCTTATTTCTCACTTCTTACTCATCTTTTCTCACTTCTCATTGGGCAAAAAACTCTTATTTCTCATTTTTCTTCCGGCCTGATGGTGTTCGGCCTAATGAATTGTTCGGTCTAGTGCTATTCAGCCAAATGGGTTTCTGCCTAACGAGTTTCGGCCAAGTGTCTCTTCCCCAGAATTTGTGAATCAAATGGATATGGATACTATCCATATTGCCGACCTTTTCTATAGCACTTTCACACAGTGCTTCAATAGAAGCAGAATAACCTCGTCATAAATCTCACTAAGCTCTCACGCCAAATGGAATTATCTCGAAGCATTGCAAAGTTCAAACCAGCGTGAATGTTCCGAGGCGCCAGACAGCTGCAGAGATCTCACGGATCCATCAACTTGCATCGTCGTTTCATCTCTCACGCTGCGTGTATTTAACACTAAAAAGAAACTAATCCTCAAATGAAGCTTTTAAGCTATGCAAGCACGACTTAACAAACGCAAACTTGCTTGTCCACGTTAAACTTGAAGACATTTCTAATACGTCCCACACTGGGGTGGCCCTTGTCCAAACATGGAAAAAACCTTTCAGTCAATGAAATGATGAAATGGATCATAGGTATCATCATCGAAATTTCAATATACATTAATGTCGACATTTTCAATATTCACAATTTTTAGAGATATTCGCATAAAAGCCCCTGTTCGCACCCGCGAATACTGGGACTGCCCCCCTAGCAAGGAAGGCAGCGGTCGAAACTCTTTTGCCTTCATCGGTATATAACGTTCGACAGCAGAATCACCACCAGTCGCCACCGTATGTATAGGATACGGAATTCAGGTAGAGCATCGTTATCTCCCCATCGCATCGTCCGTTATCAGCGCATGTGATAAGGAGAGCAGAGAGTAGATTGTCGGAATTAAACCAATCTGATGAACTACCGGAACGATCATCATTGGAAGAAGGTCTCTTCGGTACCTTCCCAAGAGAACATCGGCAGTCGCAACTAGATCACGGTCCGGGACAGATCACGTCCAGTATATACACGGTCGAGTGTTTTTAATGTGTTATAGATTAAGTATAGATTATATTTAAATAAAGTTCGTTCAGTATGTCCAGTAATTTTAACAAATAAAGCAAGTGTAACTGTTTCATTAAAGTTAGGTGGTTAAATGTACATTATTTAGTGGTTGTGTGATAATTCAAGGAGAACTATTGTGCCACTTCGAAACGTTCAGAAGAAAAAATGTGCTACCATCGCTACCCATCGCCTGTATGAACGCACGTTCCTCTTTCCACCTCTATCTAATTTTGGATCGTGTAAAGGCGGCTCAACCGTTCAGCCCCATACGCCAAATCGGCATAACAGCGTTTTTAAAGTGTGATTTATGCAGAAAAGTTGTTTGTCTCATAATTTCGGACCCTGCTAAAAATTTCAAAATTCCAGAGCCTGCACAGCAGGTTTAGGATTTAGAAAGGAAAGGATTTTAGAAAGGCCAAAACAGAAAATTTAATCAGTATTTGTACGTCATCAACACTTTTACTATTTAATATTATTCAAATTCAAGGATAATTACCAAACACACGATTCGTGGCGGTGATCCAGTTATAAAAAATAATTTCTGGCGATTAATCGCGGAAAAAAAGTAATTTTATAATTTTTCTCAGATATTTCGCTTATGCGGAGGGACAAAGTCGGACAGGTGCTTTAATCAGCAATGGACAGAAAAATTCATGCCCTTTCATACAAATGCTTTTCCTAAAACACGATTGATGATGTTTTTTTTTCAATATTGAATTTTACTGAAAGCCAGTACAAATGCTAATAAAAAAATATCTTCATGATAAGACGAATAAGATTAAAAAACGCAGCACATTTGGTAAAGAATTTATTTAAAACAAAGGGGCGATAATACAATTTCATCAGTTCTTGAATAATCGTTCTTCAAAAAACGATGCGTATTTTAATTTTGCTCATTTTATCATGTTGGTTAATTATTCAAAAAACTGATAAAACATCATGAGGAGGTTATAGTTTATAAGCATGGTCTTCAGTAAAATTCAATCATTAAAAAATCATCGGAGATCATGTCTTTAAATACTATTTGTATGAAAGGGTTTGAGTTTTTTTTGTCAATTACCGATCAAAATGCCTGTCCGACTCTGCCCTATCGCATAAACGAAATTATTTTACATATAATATAGTTTTCACATAATACTATAAATCTAACTGTTTTGGCGAATATGATAAATAATATAATATTATTAATAATTATAATAAGTAGGTGGGAGTTCAGGTGAAATACCCTGGCGTCCATGAAAAACCACCATTTCGAGCAGGTGGGAGCTGAAGGCCCAATTTTCAAGCGCTAATGAAAAACCACTCTCGGGCGAGCAGTGGCGCTTGTACCTAGCTATCCAGCACTATAAAGAATTAACCAACTTTACAGAGGCCGTAGCTTCCGGGAATGAAAGCATACGCATATATAAAATTACGCTCAAGAAGAATACCACCCATGGGGCCGTACACATATTACGTAAGTACTTATGGGGGGAGGGGGGGTTTGTCAAAATCTTACGCGCCATATAAATAAAAAATATTTTGTATGGAAAAAATCTTACATGGGGGGGGGGGGTCGAAAAAACCAGAAAAATTGCTTATGTAATAAGTGTACGGCCCCCATGCGATTGCCAGAGGAGGGATCCCTTACTGGAGCTGATCCTGGGACGGGGGACAGAGTGAGCGGCCAGCGGCTAGAGGAAGGAGAGATGCAACAGCGACCCGCTAGTCATCGGGCTCAGCCCGTGCCGACAAGGTAAAACAGAAACGGCAGCAGAAGAAATCACCAAGGCAATGCTGCACCTGCTGGTGTTACTGTGGTTGATCGACGTCAATCACTCACGTTAGCAGGCCACCGACGGCAGCGGATCATGTGGACAAGGGAGATGAATCAGTACGTGATCCGTTGCGGATATGTCTGACAGACCGGCGATGTTGGAGATGTTCAATGAGAGGTTCCTTCGGTTTGCATCCCAGCTTGACCAGAACAAGTTGTACACACGCCAGAGAGCTATTATGTCACATAATATCAAATATACTATATTAACAATATGATTCACTCTCACGAAATTTTGGCGACACCAAATGTGGCGCCAACTCGCGTCCAAAAGGATCGATACACACGTAAATCGAACTACCCAAAATATGACGATCGTTTTACACACACTTTAAAATGTCATTATGAAAAAAAAAATAGGGATGCTTGGTGTTTTTTTTGCAAACTTAATCGATTATGTTTAATCGAATGCAAACGGAAAATCAAATGTTGTAGCAGAAGTGTGGTAGGCATATTTTTGTGGAAATGTATAATAAATTTGATATAGCTCGTTGAACTGTATCCGGCGGGACCATGCCGGTGCACCATATCGAAATTGACGCACGCTGAAGCAGTTGGAGAGCTATACGAGGTTGCTGTGGAAGTTTACATTCTTCTAGCATTGTACCTACTCGCTCTCTGTTTCGCACACCATGTTGCTGTTTGCTCATTTGGCTGCAACATTTTTATCAAATATACTATTGTCGCGCTAATCTTTTTCTAGAATGCTGCGGCGGTCTTACACTCGCAGGCTCGACTGCGAAGGTAAACGTCAAGATAGCCGCCGTGTTAAAAGATAGGCAGAATTTTCTCGCTCAAAACAAAACCACGTGCTTTTCGCGAAATGACAGCAGTGTTCGATTGTTTTGGTGAGTGGCAGCCGGAGTCACTGAGTACATGGAGAGTGTTTATCATGGCAAGTGCCTACAGTGGGTGAGATTTTCATCGACACTGTTGTGTTTAGTGACCGTTGCGATTACCTGAGAAGCAACCAGCAGGAAGCCGCAGTATTCTATTTTATCTCTAGATGCATAATATAGGGTTTCTTACCCCATTCCCGGCCTAACTTGCATACGACTGCATTATTTAATTGATATTTATGACAGGAAGCAACTTTTCCTGAATTTTGTGGGTTGTATAATACTGCATTGAGGTTCACTTCTGATGAAAAATAGCTATCCGTGCTAAATATCGTTCAAAAAAGCTTTTATTTGATTTCAATTAACGAGGTGCAGCACTCATTTCAGTCATAGCGATTGAATTTCCAGCCCACTTCCAAACCAGTTCCCGGCCTAAGCAAAATTTCGCTCAATTTCTCAACTTATTACTCTCTTTCTCTCTCGGGACGGTATCGGTATCATAATCATTTTTATTTGGTTGAGAAGATATATTTACTCATCCAAATTTCTTCCAAATACTTAAAAACAATATTTTTTTCACCTTTTGAAATCGAGAGAATTTTAAATAACATGATAGAGTCAACGTATTAGACAGTTTTACTATTAACAATGAAGGATCATTTTCATACTTCTGGCCTTTTGGTAGCACGGTGCGGCAAGAAGTTCTTGGGCCGAGGTGATTTTTTGTTCGGTTTGAGAATCCATTTTAAAATGTATTCTAATGTGTTTAAATAAGTACTAGTGAAACGAAAAATTAGGAAGAATTGAAGCGCGTGTGTTTAGAATTATGGTGTGGTGATTAACAGCTTCAAGCAATGGTTGTATCGAGAACTGTGACGATTTTCAGGTAGGTGTTTATTTGATGATACCGTTTTGTAAAAGTGGAAAGAATCACTCCGGCTCAGTGGTGTGGCATCGGAGAGCGAAATTTTGTTTACATTTTTATTTTCTACAATTGAATCAATTAGGAGCCAAACAAGTGGTTGAAAAATATTGAGTATTGTGAAAAATAATTGGGAGACTTTTTAAAAATTATCAATCATGAACCTACGGCTTTCAAACAGTAAAAATCATTAGTTTTCTGTGCAGTGAGCCGAAGACCGGGTCCATAGGCCCAAGTAGTGATTTACCCTATTAACAATATGATTCACTCTCACGAAATTCTGCGACCTCACATGTGGCGCCAACTCGCGTCCAAAAAGTTCGATACACGTTATAATTAAACTACCCAACATATGACGATCGTTATACACACACACACTTACGGAGCCGAATTTATTGAATTCAACATTTGGCTAGCAAACATTACCGCTAGGCAATGGTTAAACTCACTGGTATTTTTTAACAGCAAGGAAGTGACCCTGATCAATTTGCTTATGTTTTGTTACACTTTACACTTTACACAGCTACGGCAGCCAAATTCCCTTTTTTTCCCTAAATACTTTTATACTAGGTTTATAGTGGTTATTTAGAGAGGGCCACTTGGCCATATTTTACACTTATAGTGGTCATCGGGAAGTTGTCGTGTAATATTGGGTTTTATTATTAGATCTTATAAATTGATCTTGAAAACCATCCCTAGAACGGAATAAAACTTGTAATGTTGCTTAGGGTATCACCGCATGGCTAAGGAAGGCTTTTATATTACTATGGTAGGTTATTGTTTAGCATGATCAATCGTTTTGAATAATGTTATGACACCAGTTAAACTTATTCATTCGCATAACAAGTTTCAATTTTGGCAGGTGTAAAAAAGATATCGAACCAGTGCATAATCTCCATCCAAGCGTTTCTCAGCTATTTTCAGAGGATTACATACATTTATCGAGTTTGGCTTCGTTATGCTCTTTAACGTTTGAGCTTCAATAAACAAGTTATTTAGACTATAACTTGGTAATAATCGATTCCTCCTTAATTTTTTATATGATGATTGGAAGAAAAAAATCGAGGAAACTCATTTAGTAGTGACGTGGTAAATAATTGACTGTTTTACAACTGAAAGGTTCCGTTTAAGGGAGAAAAAAAGTTGTTTGGGACCCCTGGGTAGATTTTTTTCAAATAGTCACGAAAAGAAAGCTTAAAGATCAAACAAAACGCACGTAAACGTATCCATTGTGTTTGGCCCATAAGAGCTATATTTTCACGTAGTGAAAGTATTAGCAATCCTTTTTTTTGTCACACACCGCGTTGAATTATCTTGATTTTATGAAATCAATGATGATTTCTTTTTAAATTAATTCGCATGCATAATCCCATGTTTGATAATTCCCAAAATGTTATCAATTTTTGAATATGATTTGACAGAGAGAAACGAAGTTTTGTGAACAAACTGCCCGATATGAGAGTCTGATATAAATACAATTCAAACATAATAACGTTTGTGGTAGAATCTCTCTATATAAAAATGAGTTTGCATTTCCTTTGAGGTAATATAACTCACGAACGGGTTGACCGATTTGTACGGGTTTCTCATTAATCGATTCGTCTTGAGGACTGCTCTGTTATAAAATATCACTAAATTTTGAGGAGAAAGTTGAGAAATTGTGAAAATACAATTTTGATGCGAGTTGTAAGGAAACCCAATAAGATCGCGCTAAAAATGATCTAGAGTGCGGCGCTGAATGAACTCAACAATTGACAGTAAGAATGCAAAATATAGGCGACTCTGTAAATCTCGATGTTCTATATCTCGATATCTCTCCCTATGTCGATGGTTTCCACGGTCCCTTCAATCTACATACATTTTGGCTGTCTACATCTCTATAACTTCCCTATCTCGAAATCTTTCTATCCCGATGTGTTGTAATCGTATTTTGTTCTGGATTCACTCTTCTTATGTCGATATGTTCAAATTTTAAGGCTACTAGACCATATTTGGACGATAACAATACAGATCAACAATAAGTAATGATATTTGTTTTGTTGTCGTTTTTCATAGCAACAAGCTGTTTTGGATCTAGTACCCATTACAATTTTCCTTCCATTCCTCGATCTCTCTCTATCTCGATGGTCCCTTCAATATCGAGATGTGGAGAGCGACTGTAGTATAATCCCGAGCAAGGTCGGGTACATTCAACTAGTTTTTCTTGCGAAAGTATCGAAAAATAATCTATTAAATCCCAATAAATATTTGATATTGGAGTCGAAATCGAGAAAGCACAATAAAATAGGCGTGATTAAGGTGATTATAGAATGAAGCCCGTGGTGAATTTCAAATTCACCACACGTTTATCTACATACATTTCCAAGAGCCCAAATCTGGCGTAATCGTTTTCGTACAGTGCCGAAACTCAAATTATGATTGTTCAGCATAACTAAACAAACGATCAACCATTATTTCAGCCCCATACGCGTTAAGGTTCTTTCATCTCGTGCTCTTGAACAAAATATTGGAAAAGCACGTGGTTTACAAAATGGCCGATTTCTGGCTTCATTCTATAATCACCTTAAGTTTAGCCGAAATATCTCACCGTAATGCTACGTTTTGAAAGGGCAAGTGAATTGAACAACTTAGTTGATTGCAATTTACTTGCAAGAGAGTTGACCATGTTCAACTTACTGTCCGTTCAAGTGAGTTGAGCGAAGGTGTTTGGACGCGTTTAATCCAACTTGTTCAATTCACTTTCCATGTCTAAATGTAACAAAATAATCATACCCATTATGATAAGCGCACCATAACAAAACGCAATCGGATGAGTGTCATCTTCATGGCTTTCCACTCAAGATACATATTCATTCAACCAATGGTGGGCAGCAAAAAGTTTTCAATTCATAATAAGTTGAAAAGCAGGTGTTAAGTTCCAGTAGGAATTTAGGACACTGAAGAGGAAGAAGAATGATGCATTGGAATAATATCGATAATATTCAAAAAGAATTAATCAAATTTCTTGCTGAAGAAAATGATAGAAATGTTTACAGTGGAACAATCATTTTAATGTTTGCGGAACGGCTTTCGCAGTTTGAAGATTGAAGCAAAGGTGTAGTTTGTCTGCTTTGCACTGCTTCATCGAAATATTCACAGTAGTGTTTGCATTTAACAAAGTCAATATTCCGGTAATCGATTTATTGAAAAATGTATGGACATCCCCACACTGTAAAATGTCATCGAACAACTGTATGACTACTCACCGGAAGATGGCAGGAGGGAAAAAAACATGTTTAGATTCCTCTTTGCTCGCTAGATGATGTTGTTATCACCGGCAAATTGTTCGCCATTTCGTTGTATGGGAAAACTCGAACTGAACCATATTGTTAATATAATATATTTGATAATATGCTGACTCCAGAAGACGTACATCAAGCGGGAAGTGCAGAGGGAACTAGGAGAGGAGGGGAGGCAAGATCGAGCGATATGTCGAGAAAGAATTCTGTTGGGTTGGATGCATCAATCGCAAGTAACCGTCGCGATACGATTGCACCCACCGCTCCATGACTAACAGTGGAATTGTAGTAGTTACATCGTTCCGTGGGACAGACCCCATGTACCGACACCGGATACCAAAGTTGCAGTACCAGGATATTTCGCCACAGTACTTGGAAACCGTGGAGAACCTTGAGGAGCTACAATTTATCGTGTATTCGGCTGCAGTGGCTGTTGCAAGGACGTTGGGATTGCGAACGCGCCTACAAGGTGAGAGTGATGGACGCGCACGCCCCAAAGTACAAAAACCCGCGTGGATGCGACGTCTCATCGCCACACTGCGGTCAAAGGTTGGTCGATTAACACAGTACAAGCAGGGGAATCGAACAACGGGGATAGTTCGGAATGTTGCTGAAATTGTGAAACCCACAGAACTCCGTGATGTCACCGAGGCGAATATAAATGAGATCCTCGACACCCATGTACAGCAGTTGAGTGCTCTTGCTAAACGACTGCGACGTTATGGAGAATGTTCGAAAATGGAGGAGCAAAATCAAATGTTCAACATCAACGAAAGGGAGTTCTACAACCACATCCGAAACGACAAAGCCGACTTTGGCGTGGGCCTTCCGGAGATTGGAGAAGTCACACAGTTTTGGTCCAATCTATGTGAGAACCCCGTCATACACAATGGCGATGGGGTGGGGATGGCAGAAGAAGAGCGAAATTGTGGTGGAATTGGAGACATGACCGCTATCAACGTGACCGCCCAAGACATACGTGAGACTACCTGGTATACCAGTAATTGGGCTGCACCAGGGCCCGATTTTGTACAAAATACACGTTATTAGATAAGTGGGCAGCTACCGGAATTCATCACTAGGGGTGTCACTTATCTTCTGCCGAAGGATTGAAACATTTTAAACCCAGCCTAGTACAGACCAATAACGTGCATTTCGAGTCTGTGCTGTGCATTTCGACAAAGTGCTGTCATCGGTAATAGCGAGGAGGGTGCAGAACCATTGCGAATTCCACAACCTGATGACCGAGAAACAAAAAGGTTGTCGAAGCAACACATGAGGCTGCAAGAAGCAGGTCATCATTGATGCAGTCGTTGTTGGGCAGGCCACCCACAAGCAAAGAAATCTTAGCATGGCGTATATCGACTATAAAAAGGCATACGACTCAGTACCTCACTCGTACCTCCTTAAGGTACTGCAGTTGTATAAGATAGACGGCAACGTCATCAGGCTAATGCAGCACGCTATGGGGATATGGAGCACATCACTACACATTACCGATGGAGAAAAGGTGTTACGGTCCAGGAATCTCAGCATCAGGAGGGGCATATTCCAAGGCTATACCTTTAGTCCTCTATGGTTTTGCCTTGTCAACCAATACATCTATGGCTATCATTTCAAGAGTGGGGAAAGCAGTACAAGCATTACCCACACTTTCTTTATGGACGATTTGAAGCTGTTTGCGAATTCTGTGGAGAAGCTGCATCAATTTCTGCGGCTTGCAACGGTATTCAGCATAAGCATATGCGGTATTTCGAAAAAATTAGTTTCAGGTGGTTCGAAACGAAATTCCGCGGAATTTCGCGGAATTTGAGCATGGCGAAATCTGATTTCTTGATTTCGTTTCGTTTCGTAAAATTACAAAAATTTCGCTAGAAAAAACTAGCTTCTAACGAAATTTAACGGAATTCCGCGGAATTTCCAAACAAATTTAAACTCCATACTTTATATTACTCCATACTTTATATTTAAATCCATACTTTATATTACAAAAATTTTTGGCTGCGCCGCTGAACTAAATCGTTAAGTTGTTTTCAAAACTTAAGGTTATACAATTTTTTCTATTAACGCTTACTACATAACCCCATTCTTAGTCGACAAATACGTAAGTTGTTTTCTTCTATAACACGTCTTCGGTGTTTCCATGATTTAAATTTTGTGATATATTTTTACTATTTGCACAATATGAATGCGGAATCGATCGTGTTGCTGCTGGTCATGGGACGGCAGCTAGTCCGGGAAAACGCGAAGTGAAAAAAATCTACCTCGCGTAGCCGAGATTTATTAAACCAGTGTGCAATCGATCGTGTTGATGCTGATCACACCAGCTAGTGTGGGAGAACGCGAAGTGATAAAACTAATGACTGCATCGAAGAGCACAACATTATTTAGTGCGGAGTCGATCGGATTGTAGAAGATTATTAAACGAAGCACATTGATCTTGCGTTGGATTGATTTGAAACACAGTTTTCGTCTTCTTGTTTTCAAAATAACTTCCTTTACAATAAATATTTTGTCGCTTACCAGAGAGTTTCACATGAATTACCGTCTCAACTAACCAACGATTCCTTTCCCGTAGCGCTCACGGAGATGCAGAGCGTTCCTCGGTCTCTTAAAGCAACAATTTTCCTCTCCTAATCCTAAATTGACTATAAGAACGTGACCAGCATCGTTATTGGTCATGAATTGGAAACTCCGAGACAAGTAACTTTTGTGTATCCCAAGAATATTATTTAATTGGTGAGCTGGGCATATTTGCTGATTTTCTGCCAATCATGATTAGCAACTACGATGTGTACAGTTAATCAAGCTAATAAGCTAATGATTATTTGCACAATATTTAAGGAACATTGCAGATTTGTGGGCATTTCTAGATCTTCGCAAGGAACTTGCAAAAAAAAATCCAGAACGTGTTGGAAGATCACTAAAATTGCTGAAAATTCTTTACTTATGATTGCTTTCAGCACATACTGACCATGACAGCTGTTCTCATATGCCAAGGACACACACACAATAACTCAGTTTGTTGAGCTCATTGTATATAAAACTATGGGTCTGTAAAATTCAATCTGAAATACATATCTGTATTTTTTTTTGTAGGATTCTTCTAGTGAACAAATGTATGCTTTATATGTATGTAGATGAAGAATGAGAAGCCCTTTTCAAATGTTGATCTAGTAATAGTTTAGTATATTTTAGTTTAGTTTATCAATATCAATATCAATTCTATATCTGCGTATACGCCAATGGCCAAAATGAGATTTTTATATATTCTGAATTCTCGTCCAAAAATACACATTCTGGCAAAAAATACGAAAAAAAAATTTTTGTTCAGGAATGTATGAAAAAAATTTCGTTTGTTTGAGAAACTACATTTGTCCACGTACATTGAAGAGCAATTGTGGAGTACTGCTTACATTTTTTGTACTGAAAGTGCCCCAGGGTGTTGACTTTTGCCAAAAACTATTGATCTGTATCGAAGAAATCGAAAGGTTCGGTGCAAATTAGTTAAAAAATAGTTTTTTGTTGTTTTCTCGAAATAGTGTAAAATGGACTTATGCAGTTTCTCAAACAAATGATTCAATTAAGTATCCCACTAGATAAAACAATAAATCTAAGCATTCTTTTTCAAATTTTGACTAAGTCAATGACAAGACAATATGAAGTATGCTTCAGCATAATTACATAGTTCTTAGGTGAACTAAGGTTTTAAACAAAATTTGAATCCGTACATGAAAAATCCCACAGTTTCTTTATTTTTATATACTTACTGATATAAAATTGATCAGATTCTGGAGCACACGCTCCACGATTAATTCCTTTGAAAGCGGCACAAATGCTGGGGTATTGCCTTATCGCCAATGGTATATGCGGCGAGAATGTGGCGATTTATCACAGATTGCCTCTTCTGTTATTATAACTCTTTTGGTCGCAAAACAGTTATTCGACTTCGAAAAAGTGAAATCAGAATTGCGTACATTATGTAAAACCAATTCAATAAAAATTCCGCGGAAAAAAAAAATGAAATTTCGTTTCGTTTCGAAAAATTTCGAATTAAATGAACCTCGATTTCGTATCGTTTCGAAGTTCCGAAAGAAATCTATATTTCGTTTCGTTTCGTCAACGTCAACGGCCAGGAGGAGATTCGAAACATGGTCGAAAGCGAAACGAACAAGTTCCTAGGTTTCCTGCAACTGAGAGGAATTCGCCATTTGATGATCAAGAAGAAAAAGTTCTTGCATCGTGTCAACGGTAGAGCCCATTGTCGGCCGGCAACAATGTAAAAACGATAAACACGTTTGCCGTGCCCTTGTTGACATACAGTTGGTGAAGTTGACCAAGAATGACTTGGAGGCATTAGAACGAGCAGTACGAGTGGCGTTCACTAAGCATCACTTGCGCCATCCAAAATCGCCAATTGAGTGAGTCACCCTGCCACGTACAGTAGGAGGAAGAAGCGTCACCGTTATACAAACACTATGTGTTTCCCAGATCCAGCAGATGCGAAGATACTTCGTGGAAAGCCAGAACCGCCACGAAATCTATAGCGATGTGTGTGCAGCTGTCAACGGATTCAGTGCCCTGCATCTGGCACAGGAGGACTATCAGCTGAATTGCGACATCAACTATATCGACAAAGCGGCGTCGAATACGTGGCTGGTGCGGGGTGAACTCTTCTCAGAAAGATAAGGATTCATGGTAGCCATCCAGGACCGGGTAATGGCGACGAAGAATTGTCGACACTTTATATTGCACGAAAACGTGGAGGACCGCTGCAGGAAGAGCAATTCAGTAGGAGAGACGATCGAGTATATCGTGACCGGGTATTCAGCCTTAGCTGATTCAGCCTATCTCGGTCGTCATAACGAAGTAGCCAAGATTGTGCACCAACAGCTTGCTTTAAAGCACAAATTGGTTAACCAGTTTGCCGCCTACTACAAATATGTGTTTGTCCCGGTCCTGTAATGATCTCGCGATCCCAGTACAGCCTGTTATTGTGGTCTACGACAAAATGATGAAGCGGGTAACACTAATCCACATTGCTGTACCGCTAGACCATAATGTCCAAACAACATTCTCCAACAAGATAACGAAGAACCACGACTTGGCGACGGAGTTGAAGCAGATGTGGCACCTGGAGAACGTGCGTATAATTCCGGTTGTTATCTCAGCAACCGGAATCGTCCCGAAATCTCTTCTGAGATCCTTAGGAGAGCTGGAACTATCTCATAGCCTCCATAGCATCCAAAAGACAGTAGTTCTTGGAGCTTGCAGCATCGTAACTAATACATCCGGTGCAAACGTTTATTATAGGATTTGAAGTCAACCGGCGAATGAGATCCACAGAGCCTAATTCCCTTTGGCTTTTAGATTGCCCGGGGTAGGTAAAAATTCCCAGCACGCTTGCTGAGGAAGTGCCAAAACTTTATAATATAAACAATAAAAAGCATTTATGTCTTTAAATTTAATTCTTTAAAAACATTAAAATTTGCTTGTGATAAAATGAACTTGAAGAACCTTTGACAGATACGTATTTCGACCTCAACAGTCAGGACGTCTTCCGTGTCTCGTACTTGACTCGACTACGAGACACTGAAGACGGCCTTACTGTTGAGGTCGAACTACATATCTGTCAAAGGTATAATCAAGTGGAGATGGGATAGTACGAGCTCGTCTTAAGACAAGTGAAGACATTCCGCTAATAGTTCAAAATAATTTTCTTTTAAGAGTGTGATCTCTTAAAAAGTTTGACCGATTTAACGGATGTTAAATCGGTCAAACTTTTTGTTTTATAATCAAATTCTGTGTCATACTCAAGTTCAAATCAATTCAACAGAATGAAAAGACAATATTCATTCGACCTTTTTTTTAGCAAAGGCCTTTCGTTCGATTCCTTTCCTCCAAGTTTTGCACAGGCTAATTGGTTTACTTTGAACTGCATCTCGCTGACAACTATCTATTGCGCCCTTTTGAGATTCAGCTTGATATGGATTTTTGGATGGAGTATACGAAATAATACGAAATACGTATCTGCGTAAGACAACAAAACGTAGTGGAATTAAATGGAGAGTAATTAACTCGTCTTAGACGGTTGAATAAATTTCACTAAAAGAGTTTAAAATATTTTTTCTGGAGCTCGGGAGTTTCTGGAAGTGGTAGCATGGGTTTTTGCAGCTACCATGGACTTTTGTCCTTAACGGCAAGATGCCAAATCCAGCCAAACAGAACATTTGTGTTGCTTGAGAAGCTTACATGCACTCCTGCACACAAATTTCCTGATCGATTTATTTGGTCGCGATGTAATTGTCACTGTTCAAGCCACAGAAATAGATGGTCGGCTATATTAGATATGTCATTGCAAACTTCGATAACTTCATGTGCTTAAAAACCTTTTCTTTCAGTTGCTGTATAACATTCCAATTCAGGAGTTCTTGTTGTTTAAAGCCTGCCTTGGTGAGTTGGCGTGCGAATGTGTAGGATTTTTGCGACGCATTACTGAAATTTTAAGCAACGTTTACTGCTTCGATGCCATTTTCACAACAGAAGATCAAATATCAAAATCTAACAATAGGCATGATTTACGTAAACTTGTTTAAAATAAAGGCTTATTCTTATTATTATTATTCTTTTTCTAGGCATTACATCCATCACTGGAACACCGCCTCGCATCTTAGTGTTCAGCACTTCCAAAGTTATTACCTGCAAGATTTCTAAGCATTTGTATATAATAAGGCTAACACGCCGATACTTTTATGCCCATGGAAGTCGAGAAAATTTCCAACCCGAAAATTTATAAAATTAGACCGAACTGGAGATCGAAACCAGCCACCTTCAGCATGGTCTTGCTATGTAGCCGCGCATCTTACCGCACGGCTAAGGAAAACTTTAAAAAGAAATAAAGGCTGTGCTGTTTTTTTTAATGCAAGATAAAAAATGCGTCAAGTTGACCAACTGTTGGCCGTAGCGCTCTTTAACTATGCATTTGAGTAACGAAATAATGCTTTATTATGTTATCATGTAAATAAGCTTAGTAGAGTACAATGTTACCATACAATTTTGTAAAATTATAAAATTGACAGAAGGTACTCCTATTGAAAATCATAAATTTCTAAAAAAGATAATGGGAAAAGTCGGATATTTTGTCATTCAAACATGAAAGGAAAACCATATGATAGTTTATCTCGTTAAAGCTTAGAAGCGCTAATAAATCGCTAATCTAAAACACTCGTTTCGCCGATTCGGACGAAATTTGACACACAAGTGAAAGAAGCATTCCATGACTTACTGCGATTACGCGCTGTGCTCTAGGTTGCATGCATTTGTACGGTTTGCTTCGACGTAGCCACACGGAAAGTTTCTGTGGGTTATGTTCCGTTGACCGGCAAAGTTTCTTCGTTACACACATAAGAAACACCCGAGCAGAACGGTTCGAGAATGGGAGCTTGTACGGAATAAACTTCCGGTCGATTCGCTTCCTCTTCGTTTCGAAAAACGAAGCAAATCTCATGTGGTGTGCCACATTTGGCTCTACCGCTAGTACCCCTAACCGATTCGTCTCCACATTGAGTATTCCGCTCAAGGATATTTATTTTATTTATTCGCTCTCACTTTGGTGAAAAAGTCCACTCCCTCCCCCTGGGGGCATATTCCCTAGAGGTGACGGCGGCGACGACGACGACGACGAATGTTTCTGCCAAGAGCTCCATAGTCGACACAGAGTGAAGTGCTACTACACAGTACCAAGGCAAAATCCAGTTCATCCGAGAAACGAAGCACAATTTGAAGAGGGCACTTGTGACAAGTTTCTTGTTCGGAAGGAGACCCGCTCGGTGCGCTGAGCTAGAGATGAAAATATTATTCAAGCTAATACTTTTAAGTCTCGTGACGCACACTCGTAGCAACCCGTGCGGAGCTTTCCAAGGAAGCGTTAGGATTGTCGCTTGCTCGGATGCAAGTAATATTATTTAAAAGTGTGACGCAGACATCCAGCGGTAGGACGAAATCGGGCGACAATACATATAACCAATTTTGGAACGATTCCCTGCAGAGAAATGTCACGTTACTTTCCGGGGGAGCAGTGGATTAAGAGCTTTTCTGGAAGACGTGTGTTTCTCGCCTCCGAAATGGTTGCTGGTGTCATGTTTGAAGTTGTCTAAAGCACATAAAAAGACTTTCAGCTCCTTATGAACCCAACCATGTCAGTCTGGTTCGTTTACATTTGATTCCGTTCGAACTCCCTATAAATTCGGCTGCCAAAAGTTAGAAACCATTTCAAATTAAATGCCGTTTTCCAACCGATTTCGCTTTAACCGGAGTATCTCTCGTGCGCTCAATTTGCTGTTAGGAAGTGACACTTTCCGTGATCGCACAAAAAATCTAAACAAATCGCCTTCGAGTGAATGGAAAAATATTCAAAACCTGCACGTCCAAACAATCACACCTCATCCTCTCAGTTGGGCGATAAAGCACCAGTGATTGGAGTTTTGAAATAAACATGAAATGTATTGACGCATGGACGCCCCGATATTTTTTCCCTCGTTTCAGGGTTTCTTTTTCGATACAAACCCCATCCACCCGAATTATTGGTGTTATTTTGCACCCATCCGATTTGGTTGGTGCCAGTCAGCGTCAAAGTTGTTATCATCATCGTAGTAGGCCTCGGCGTCATCATTGATGTGCAGCTCCAATTCCAGCCCTCATGTGACAAGCGTGGGTAAACATGAAAAAAAAAATCTCAATCGAAAAAAATGGGATCGAATGGGGGAAAATATTTAAATTTCATTTCGATTCCTGTCCGTGTGCTGTCCATATCGTTTCGAAGTTGCGATTCGTATTGAATTGGTTCCGTGGAACCATGAGTGACTAACAAAAAAAAGAATCAAAAACCATGGCCTACCATGTCAATTCCGACATCCAGCCCAACCAATCGGCCGGTGCCCACGGCGGACGAAGGGGAGACCGAGTGTGCCACGGCCGCGCGTCGGAACCCAATTTACGTATGGGGTGTCTGTGTTCTCCCCATGCAAAGGTATCGAACAGGTACGAAGAGGGCAGAGCAGTTCCGCCCGAGCGAAGGCTGGAAACGATCGCTGTGACATTTTTGGCAAATTTACATGTATATTAATGAAAATCGGATTGGCTTTGGAGCTGTGAGTATGAGCCCTACTTCGTTAAGGTGCGATACCGTACCAGGGGGAACCGTTTTGTATTTTTTTCCCAGCGTTTTTTTTTGTAGCATAAGACGGATTTTAATTATAAAACATCATCTGAAAGTGAAAGACGTATCTTATTTGGTGTAGCTCCTTGGCTAAGATTTTATCTAGTTAGAAACAATATTTTTGTGGCGAAGGCAGTATTGTAAAAGTCGTTGAAGTGTCGAGTCGAGGATTAATAAAGAAGCAAAACATCGAATTATCTATTATGTACAACAAATGTTTTGTTTTAATTTAAATATTGATGAGAAATATATACATAAATATTTTGTTAACCTTAACGGAAAATGCAAATAATTAATAGGTTTTTAATTTTCGCCATTATCTAGTTTTTAAAGGAGGCTTCCGCCAATCAAGGAGGACCTCTTGAAATGAGGCTACCGAGCCTCTTGGATGGAGGCTTTCACGATTCTTGAAAGGAGGCTTCCGCGGTTATTTGAATGATTGTTCCATGGTTCTTGAAAACATGCTTTCAGATTACCTTTAGATTTGCAAACTATTACTTTAGCCATCACACCACCTAATCTATTTGGAGATTCTGCCTACAAGTGCACCATATAAACACTAAAGTTATTTGCAACTTTATTATACCTCAAAGGGAACATGTGGGACTGATTAAAATGAAAGTGCAGATAAGCACAAAGCAGCTATTTGAAAGATGTTGCACGTGCTGCTTGGGAGACTTCCAAGCCTCTTGGAAGGAGGCTTCCAAACCTCTTAAAAGGAGGCTTCCAAATTTTTCGAAAAAAAAAGTGCTTCCGAGTCTCTTGAAAGGACATTTCCGAGCCGCTTGAAAGTAGGCTTCCGAGCCTCTTGAAAGGAGGCTTCCGAGCTTCTTGAAAGAAGGCTTCCGAGCCTCTTGAAAGGAGGCTTCCGAACCTCTTGAAAGGAGGCTTCCGAGTCTCTTGAAAGGAGGCTTCCGAGGCTCTTGAAAGGAGGCTTCCGAGCCTCTTCAAAGGAGGCGTCCGAATTTTTTGAAAAAAAAGGGCTTCCGAACCTCTTGAAAGGAGACTTCCGAGCCTCTGGAAAAATGGATTCCGAGCCTCTTGAAAAGGAGGCTTCAGAACCTCTTGAAAAGAGGCTTACGAGCCTCTTGAAAGAAGGTTTCCGAACCTCTTGAAAGAAGGCTTCCGAGCCTGTTGAAAGGCGGCTTCCGAGCCTCTGAAAAGAAGGCTTCCGAACCTTTTGAAAGGAGGCTTCCGAGCCTCTTTAGAGGTGACTTCCAATCCTCTTGAAAGGAGGCTTTCGAACCTTTTGGAAAGAGGCTTCCAAACCTCTTGAAAGAAGGCTTCCGAGCCTCTTGAAAGGAAGCTTCCGAGCCTCTTGGAAGGAGCCTGCAAACTTCTTGAAAGGAGGCTTCCAAGCCTCTTCAAAGATGGCTTCTGATTTTTTTGAAAAAAGGGCTTCCTAGCCTCTTTAAAGGAGGATTCCGCGAGCCTCTTGAAAGGAGGCTTCCGAACCTGTTGAAAGGAGGATTCCGAGCCTGTTGAAAGAGTGCTTCCGATTTTTTTGAAAAAAGGGCTTCCAAGCCTCTTGAAAGGAGGCTTCCGAGCCTCTTGATTAGAGGCTTCCGAACCTCTTGAAAGAATGCTTCTGAGCCTCTTGAAAGGAGGCTCCAGGCTTTTTGCAAGGAGGCTTCCGAGCCTCTTGAAAGGAGGCTTCCGAGCCTCTTGAAAGGAGGCTTCCGAGCCTCTTGGAAGGAGGCTGCCAAACCTCTTGAAAGGAGGCTTCCGAGCCTGTTGAAAGAAGGCTTCCGAGCCTGTTGAAAAAAAGGCTTTTGAAAGGAGGCTTACGAGCCTCTTGATTGGAGGCTTCCGAACCTCATGAAAGGAGGCTTCCGGGCCTCTTGGAAGGAGGCTTCCAAATTAAAAAAAGGGCTTCCAAGCCTCTTGACTGGATACTTCCGAGCCTCTGGAAAGGGGTTTCCGAGCCTCTTGAAAGGAGGATTAAGAACCTCTTGAAAGGAGGCTATTGAGCCTTTTGAAAGAAGGCTTCCGAACCTTTTGAAAGGAGGCTTCCGAGCCTCTTTAGAGGTGACTTCCAATCCTCTTGAAAGGAGGCTTGGAAAGAGGTTTCCGAACCTCTTAAAAGAAGGCCTCCGAGCCTCTTGAAAGTAGGCTTCTGAGCCTCTTGGAAGGAGGCTTCATAGCCTCTTGAAAGAAGGCTTCAGAACCTTTTGAAAGGAGGCTTCCGAGCTTCTTTAGAGGTGACTTCCAATCCTCTTGAAAGGAGGCTTGGAAAGAGGCTTCCGAACCTCTTAAAAGAAGGCTTCCGAACCTCCTGAAAGTCGGCTTCCGAGCCTATTGGAAGGAGGCTTCCGAGCCTCTTGAAAGGAGGCTTCAGAACCTTTTGAAAGGAGGCTTACGAGCCTCTTGAAAGGAGGCTTACGAGCCTATTGAAACGAGGTTTCCGCATCTTTTAAAGGAGGTTTCCGAGCCTCTTGAAAGGAGGCTTTCGAACCTGTTGGAAGAAGGCTTCTGAGCTTCTTTAAAGGGGGCTTCAGAACCTCTTGAAAGGAGGCTTACGAGCACTTTTCAAAGGAGGCTTACGAGCCTCTTGAAAGAAGGTTTCCGAACCTTTTGAAAGGAGGCTTCCGAGCCTCTTGAAAGGAGGCTTCCAAACCTATTGAAAGGAGGCTGCCAAACCTCTTGAAAGGAGAGGCTTCCAAGCATCTTCAAAGGAGCCTTCCGAATTTTTTGAAAACAGGGCTTCCAAACCTCTTAAAAGGAGGCTTCCCATCTTCTTGAAAGAGGGTTCCGAGCCTCTTGAAAGGAGGCTTCCGAGCATGTTGAAAGAAGGCTTCCGAGCCTCTTGAAAGAAGGCTTCCGAGCCTATTGAAAGAAGGCTTATGAGACTTTTGAAAGAAGGCTTAGAAAAGAGTGGGCAAGAGTACGCACTTAGTTTTCAATCGATCATGTAGCCCTTATGAAGCAAGCTTCTGCATATCATATCAATGTCGACGATTCGTATACTCGTCCTATATGTCATCTAGTGGAAAAAATATTGAAATTATTTCAATTAGTTTTAGTAGAACCCTTTTCGCAAGACATGTGAAAAACGCACCTTTACCCTACCGGTGGGGTAAGAGTGCGCATCGGGTGGGGTAAGAGTACGCAATTTTCCAATCATGTGTTTCAAGTATATATTTACAAAAATAAGAGTTAATAACATTTAATTGATGTTTATTGAAAATATATTAAAGAATGTTTAAAGATTACTTACTTGATATTTGATGGGCTACAGCTCTTCGATGAACCTACGCCGAATGGAGTATCCTTCTCCACTGGACTCGATCCTGGGCCAATCGCTTTCAGTCGCGCTGAACATTGAGCGCCCTCAGGTCCTCTTCTACTGCAAAAAGCCATCGTGTACGCGGCCTTTCACGAAGCCTGCGGCCTCTTCCGGGTTCTCTACTAAATATTATCTTCGCTTGACGTTCTTCCGGCATACGAACAACGTGACCAGCCCACCGTAGTCTGCCGTGTTGTATAAGCTTAATAATATCCACCCCTTTATCCACCCCTATTTATACCTGGTACAATTCGTGATTCATGCGACGCCGCCAGATACCGTTCTCTTGTTTACCGCCGAGTATTGTCCGCAGCACCTTACGCTCAAACACTCCGAGAGCTCTCCAACCAGCCTCCTTTAACGTCCATGTCTCATGACCGTATAAAGCCACCGGAAGAATCAGAGTAGTATACTGCGCGAGTTTTGTTTTAGTTCGCGGGTAACATCATTATCACACGTCACTAATGTTCCAAGATACACAAATTCTTCTACCACTTCAAATTTTTCACCATCCAGCACTATTTCGCTACCACCACCACTAATGAACCCACGTTGATTGCCAGCGACCATTTACTTCGTTTTGCTGGTATTGATCGTGAGTCCAATCCTCGCTGTCTCTCTCTTAAAAGGCGCAAAAGCCTCTTCCACGGCACGGCGATCAATTCCGATAATATTGATATCGTCCGCAAATCCCAGGAGCATATGCGATTTTGTGATAATGGTACCGCTTCTTTGCACACCAGCTCTCCTAATCGCTTCCTCGAGCGCTATATTGAACAGTAGGTTCGAGAGTGCATCACCCTGCTTTAATCCATCTAAGGTAACAAATGACGTCGATATTTCATCCGCAACCCTTACACTTGATTTCGATCCGTCCAACGTTATACGAATCAGCCGTATCAGTTTCGCCAGAAAACCATGTTCAAGCATAATTTGCCACAATTCATTCCGTTTCACTGAATCGTACGCCGCCTTGAAATCAATAAACAGATGATGTGTCTGCAAGTTGTACTTCCGGAATTCATCAAAGATTTGTCTCAGGGTAAACATTTGATCCGTCGTTGATCGGCCCTCACGAAAACCCGCTTGGCATTCGCCGACGAAGGACTTTTCAAGCGGTCTCAATCTGTTGAACAGAATACGGGACATAATTTTGTACGCCGAATTAAGGAGGGTTATTCCTCGGTAATTGGCGCACTCCAGTCTGTGCCCTTCTTAAAAAGAGGGCAAATGAGGCCGTCCAACCAGCTAGCAGGCATTTCCTCGTCTTCCCATATTTTCGACATAATATGGTGCAGAACTCCATAAAGCTGCTCACTGCCATGTTTGAGAAGTTCAGCCGGGAGCTGGTCCTTCCCCGCAGCCTTATTGTTTTTCAGCTCTTTGACAGCTTTTTTAACCTCATATAGTGTAGGTGACTCCACAGCTTGTCCATCGTCGCTAATATTTATTCTGTTCACCGATGCACCGTCACTTTCTCCATTCAACAAAGTCTCGAAGTGTTGCTTCCACCTGGCAGCCACTTCAGTTTTATCTGTCAGCAAATTCCCTTGTTGGTCGTTGCACATGACGGGAGATGGCGCTGTCTTTCTCCGCACGCCATTGACAGACTCATAAAACCTCCGCATATCGTTCTGCTCCATTTTTTCCTGCGCCTCACTAATCACTTGTTCTTCGTACTCTTTTTTCTTCCTGCGGTGGGTTCGTTTTTCGGCTGCTCTTGCTTCCTTGTACCGATCTCTATTCGATCGGGTACCCGACACCAACATCCGGCTTCAGGCAACGTTCTTCTCGTCTGTCACTCACTGACACTCCACATCGAACCAACCCGTCCTGGGTCGCCTCTGTGCAGTGCCTAGCACTTCTCGTGCTGTTGTGCTCACCGCTCTATGGATCGACTCCCATAGATCGTTGATGTTGTCGCTAACGTTGATTGCACTTATCCGTTCGTCGAGCTTCTGGCGGTACTCAGCCGATACTCCTTCCGCCGACAATCGCTGGATATTGTAACGCATCGTTCGCTGTGATCTTTCGTTCGATACAGTTGACAACCGTGATCGAATTTTACTGACAACGAGGTAGTGATCAGAGTCAATGTTCGGACCTCTGAATGTCCGCACATCGATAACATCCGATAAATGGCGCCCATCCACCAGAACATGGGCTATCTGATTGCAAGTTTCGCCATTTGGGTGTTAAAGATTACGTAACACGAAAAAACATTGTTTTTTTATTATATACAAAAAAACTACAAAGGTAAAAATATACCGTTTCGCGTGGCTTGAACAAAGGAATTTCATTTATAAAAGATCATTAATTACGTAACGGAAAATTTGACCATTTAATCACTCCTCTCCCCTATATTACACTTTTTGTTTGAATCCTCTATTGATTGTCGTACACCTCGCAACCCCTCTCAGCTCAGCGTTGCGTAATTTATGGATTTTTTTTAATAAAGGAGCATCATTTAGATGAAATTGTGTTTATGGACTGTATTGAGGTGTAAAGCAATACCACATACAATTCTATTATTTCGCTTCAGTGCTTCAGTTCGCCAAGTCCTTTCTTACACCAAATTACTTCAATATTATTATTTAAAACTTGTGATAATTTTCAATTTCTGTTCCTATTTTCTTCGTTGTGAATCTTTACGCTTTGGAAGTAGTCTTATTTCGGGCGGAAATGCGGGTTTGACAACAGAACTTAAAGGTTCACATACGTACTCTTGCCCCACCCATTCCTGCGTACTTTTACCCCACAGCCCCAAAATTTATTCAGTTTGTGGTTTTGGCCTCTTGGAAAACCTACCGAATTAATGTTCTGCACCATAAAGTACTCTATACAATAGGTTATCGAAATGGTATAATGTTCATCTGATTGGACGTATATATAGTAATGAAATACTAGTTGCGAAAACACAATTATGTTTAGCAAAATGACCAGTAAATTAATTATTTTCATATCTCCCTTGTTGTTTATTCAAATCATTTACAATTACACATAAAAATAGTTGTTCAGAATATCTATCAAACTGATGCAGTGCTGCTAGTTTATCTTTTTTTATAACTTCAAAAATGGAAAATGTACTCGTACCGCACGCGCACTCTTGCCCCATTCTACTCCACAGCTGTTAAAATATTCACACGGCGCCTAATTTTATAGCGGAATGTGTTTTGAACATTCTGTTTTTTCATTGAATTGCTGATTTATGAAAATAAGATTTATCACGCTCTCCAACACAACTGTAGAGCCGCTCATAAGGTCAACAGGCGGTTGACGTTTGAAGCTTTTTCGGCATATTTATGAGAGGTTTATTGATAGCAATAAAACCGACAATAAAACTGAGCAACTAGCTATGGTGGTTGCTATTATAAATCCGCTATAATAATTAAATAAATCCAAGAAGCATGGAAATTGTTTCTTGGGATATTTCATCGCTGCTAGTTAATCAATCAATTAATATTAAAAATACAAATATCATTGCGAATATTAAAAGGTTAGAGTACTACCATGAAGGGTTCATTGAAATAAGATTGATATTTTGATTGAATGCGTCACAGAAAAAAAAATATTAATATGCCGTGACGGAACTTTGCAAGACGTACCCAATTATTCGATGTAAACATAGATTTTACGTATTTTTATGTCATATCGATGGGTTTGTACAACGCTCAACGTAAAATCTAATTGGCGAAAATGATTTTATGTTTGCGTTAAACTAAAATTAAATTACCTCTTTACTTATGTATTTTATTACATTAAAAATGCTGCACATCATTATTGTTCAGAACAAACAAAATATTACATTGAAATGTGTTATTATTGCGCTAAATCTATGTAATATTACGAAACGGAATCAGAACTGTCATTTCAGTCAGGCGATAAGTTTCCTTCCATTTTGAATTGTATTTCGTTCCGAGTTATATTCTTCGAAAAAAAAGTAATTTGGGACAGTGAAAAAGCGTGAGGAACAATTCGTCTTGTAGCCATCTCACGGACACTCGATTGACTGGAGTTTTTTTTGGTGAGAAATCGGAATACTTCCAGAACAAACGAATCCAGAGCAACAGGTAAGATTATCTCCGATGCACGAAAGCTCCAGCATATTTTCAACTTTTGTTTCTTCTTGTTTCAGAACAAATACGGCAGAATCATTCGTGATTCATCTTATTTACGGGATCAACAAGAATAATAATGGAGCAGGAGCAGGAGACGAGCCGGGGCGCCTGGAAAATCTTCTATATAATAAAAATGAAATGGTCTGTGTTCGTATCCGCATAACTCGAAAACGGCTGGATGGATTTTCATTCAATCCGAGAAAACAGGTAACACCCTCAAGGCACAAACATTTGAATTGGACTGGAAAATATTCGATAGATATACTTGTTATTTTCCCAATGTTTTTTTGTGGCTCTGTTGAAAAATAGTTTGTACTTGATTGTAAACGATTTGCCGGTAAGAAAAACCCAAAATATTACATCTTATTTGTATACCCAGCCAAATTCGCGTATACGAGAAACAAAATATCGTTCGGCGTCTTATTTTACTTATGAAATTATTAAGAAAATTATTGATTGAATTTTATTTATTCAATTTAAATGGATATTTATAAATAAAGAATAGAGATTTTGAAAAAATTGAATAATAATTAAATAAAATTTAAAATTTAAGAATTTGAATGCTTAAAAATTAATTATTTAGAAATTTAAAAAAATAAAAATTTTAATTAATTTTAAAGAAATCAGAAATTTAAAAATTAAAAAAAAAAACAAAAAATTTAAAAATTTACTTATTTAAAAATTTAAAAATTTAAGAACTTAAAAATATAAAAACTTAAAAATTTTAAAATTTAAAAACTTAAAAATTTAAAAATTTAAAAATTAAAAAAAATAAAAATTAAAAAATTTTAAAATTTAAAAATTAAAAAATCTAAAAATTTAAAATTTAAAAAATTTAAAATTTAAAAAAAATTAAAATTTCTCCTGGAATTGCTTCCGCAGTTTCTCATAAATTTTCTCCGAAAGTTCCGAAGTTCCTCCAGGAATTACTCCGGAAGTTCCTCCAGGTTTTTGAGGAAGCTTTAGGAATTCCTCAGGTAGTTCCTCCACGAATTCCTCAAAAAGTTCCTCCAGAAATTCCTGCGGAAGTTCGTCCAGTGATTCCTGCGGAAGTTCTTCAAGGAATTACTCCGGAAATTCCCTTGAGATTTTTTCAGGAAGTTCCTCAAGGAATTCCCCCATATGTTCCTGCAGACCGGAGGAAGTCTTGGAGGAACTTCCTCAAAAAAACCTGGAGGAACTTCCGGAGGTATTCCTGGAGGAACTTCTGGAGCAATTCCTGGTAGAACTTTCAGAGGAATTTCTGGATAAACTTCCGGAGGACATCCTGGAGAAACTTCGGGAGCAATTCCTTGAGGAACTTTCGCAGGAATTCCTGAAGGAACTTCCAAAACTTCCGCTGAAATTCCTGGAGGATCTTCTAGAGGAATTTTCTGGAGAAACTTGCGGAGGGATTCTTAGAGGAACTTCCGTAGGCATTCCTGTAGGAACTTCCACAGTTTTTCTGGAAGGAACTCCTGCAGGAATAACTGGAGGAAGTTCCGCAAGAATTTCTGGAGGGCTTCCGCAGGAATTTCTGGAGGAATTCTTAGAGATCCTTCCGGAGGACTTCCTGGTGGAACTCCTGGAACTTTCTGAAAGAACTCGTGGAGAAATTTATCTAGGAATTCTTGGAGGAATTTCTGTAGAATCTTTTGAAGAAATTTTCGAAGATAGTTTTGCGGGCATTTCCGGATGAACTCCTGGAGGAATTTTTAAAGGAATTTCAGTAGAAATTGGTGCAGGAATTTTTTACAGTTTTGGAGTATTTTCCAGAGGAACGCCTGGCGGTTTTCCGCGAGATATCTTTGAAGGAATTCCTAAGGGTCTTTCCTTGAGAACTCTTGGACGAATTTCCGAAAAAACTCCTGGAGGACTTTTCAGAGAAACTCCTGGAGTAGTTTGAGGAGGAATTTTTGGTTGGCTTTCTGTAGGAGCTCTTGAAGGAATTACCGAAGATATCCTTAAAGAAATTTACGAAGGAAGTTCTGGAGGAATGTCCGGAGGAGTTCCTGTAGGAATTTCCGAAGGAGCTTCTGAAATAATTTCCGGAAGAACTTTTCCTGGAGGAATTCCTAGACTGCTCCTGGAGGCTTTTGCGGAGGTATATACGAATCAGTTTTGGTGTAATTTCCAGTGGAACTCCTGGATTATTTGCATGGCAGCCATGCCGTAGGAACTCTCCATGAATTTTCGAAGGAGCTCCTGGGCAATGTCCTCAAAGACTTTTTGAGAAATTTCCGGAAGATCTCCTGGAGACATTTTGGGTACTTCTGGAAGCATTTCTGGAGAAATTCTCGGAGGAGTTTTCAAAGGAACTGCTAGAGGAATACTTCATGGAACTCTGGAAGAATTTCCGAAGAAGTCCTGGGGGAATTATCGGATGAACTTCTGGATGACTTTCCGAAAGAACTCGTGAAGGAATTTTGGGGGAACTGCAGGAGGAAATGCCGGAGAAAATTTTGGGGAATTTCTAAACGAGTTTCCGAAGGAATTTGAGAAGAAATTTCTTAAGGAGTTTCTGAAGAAATTTGTGGAGAAATTTCCAAAAGAATTTTTAAGTGAAATAAATCAAATATCGACAAAAAATGTTTAATGTTTATAAAATAAGTCCACACCAACCCACACCGTCACCACCGGCTGGAAATATTCAATCACGCCGCTGCCGACAATATTTCTATTGGCGCACAGGTCTATTAGAAATCCAAAAATCTTAAAATACTATTCTTTAAGCATGAAAGCTGAAAATCTAAGAATAACAAAATTTTAAAAACCGAAAACTAAAAAATATACCGGAAAAGCAATATTGTATAGAGTACTTTGACTACTTCCAGAACTTTTTTGTTATAGTGAAACAAATTCCATTTGTATTTTGTTATATTGACGAGCAAAATTGTAAAAAATAAAATAAAGTTTAACATTATTTTAAAAAGCATTTTGGAATCATGAAAGAAAATTCCCGATCACCCCTAATCCAGCCGCCGAATGCAAGGTTTCTGCTGGCTGGTTATTACGTCGTTTTTCCCATTACGTTGAATATATTACGTTTTACATCGTTTCATTTTGGTTTCAAAATACCAATTACGTCATTTTTTGTTACATCAAACAGATGTAATAATACACGCAATTTACGACGGCGATGATGTGCATCTAATCTGATGTGATATTACAAATTTTTTTTTGCTGTGTAGTGACATAACACTTTTATATTTCAACTCCAAACATCATCCAATAATTCACTATACCACTTTTATGATTACTTTTTGCGATCTACTGAATCAGCAGATAATCAAGTAATCTTCATTCAAAGGCGGAGCTGCTGTGTCAGTGAATGTTCCTTTCCCATTCGCTAACAGGCGAACGTCTTACCAATCGTACCGCTTTGGTTTATTCTTCGTTGGCATGTGTTTTCATGCTTGAGTAAATGCTTTTTTTCGATTTACCAGAAAAGATGTTCCACTCAAATAAAATTCAATTGCTTCCGGAAAACGTACTGTCGATCGTACAGAAAGGCATTGCGAGCAGACGAAGTGAGGTCAATAAAAATAAAGTACCAGCATGATAGTTATCTACTCAAATACAAAAGAGCTGATGTTAGTATTTGATATTTATAAATAAATGGTTAAGGAATGTTGACGTGAATGTAGTAATATGGCGACAGAATAATCACTTTAAAACAATTTTATTAAAAAAAACATATCAATCTACATTCCATTTTTATGCATTCCCACACCCAAGCATCGGCAGCGGATGGCAAATTTTAATTACAGTTCTCTAAATAGGGAAGATTTCAATACAATCGTTGTACACCCGATTCTTTTTTTACACGGGGGATGCGTGCCGTGTGAAAAAAATCCGTGTAAAAATAATCCGTGTTATTTCGAGAAACCGTGTAAAAATAATCCGTGTTATTTCGAGAATCCGTGCAAAAAAAATCCGTGCTATTTCGAGAAACCGTGTAAAAAAAGCCGTGCAAAAAATATCCGTGTAAAAAAAGTAACCGGGTCTGTGTTAATCTGGGGGATGCGTTCCGTGTAAAAATAAATCCGTGTAAAAAAATCCGTGTTATTTCGAGAATCCGTGTAAAAAAAATCCGTGCTATTTCGAGAAACCGTGCAAAAAAAATCCGTGTTATTTCAAGAATCCGTGTAAAAAAAGCCGTGTAAAAAAAATCCGTGCGAAAATAATCCGTGTAAAAAAAGAATCGGGTGTATTGAAATTTAGCAATCCTTATTATTCCAATAAAGTATCTGTATAAAAAGCTCATATTTTTGTATTTAAACCTTGCAGAAATATGCCTAAGTTTTTATATAGAATTGTAATATTTGTTTTTTGGTCCTTTGTAATAACGCTAATGAGGTAATTAACATATTTCCACGACTTTAATCTCCGACCATGAGCACCTAATGCGGAAAAAGGCGCCACTAATCCTACGAGCATACTCCTGCCTCTACAAGTTGATTATCATCGCAGTCATCATCTTCACCTGCTGCACCATGCTGAGAAGAATGAACGTAATTATTAGGGTGTCGGTTTAAGTTTTCATTATTCATAGTTGATCGGTTATGGCGAAAACGACCATGATAATGGATGTGCTTCTTATCAGCATTACTACTTTCCTATTTTTTCCATATTTTACTACGGTATTTATTAGTTCAATGGTTTCCAATATGTAACAAAAACATCAGTGTTATGCAATAAATGAAGACTTTTGACTATCAAGGTATATTTATTTTTTAACAAATTGATCAACTAGAGCATACTGAGCAAGTATCGACTTAAAACCTTATAAACCATAACCATTATTATTTTTTAAATACTCGTTGTTTAATTCAGAAATGTTTGAGACCAACTTGAACACAATAAGTTTTAGAAAATTCGCTTGTCAATGATGGAACAAATCCTGTCAAAGCCACAATTCCCCTATACCAAAGTAAGAATTTGACATTCTGATTACCCATTACTGTCAAAACATTGCAAACAATAAGTCGGGCACCTAACCCACCAGCATCGTCCACAATGGACGTTGCGAAGCAGCCACCGCCAAATGGCCATTGTTCCGTTGCCATGTTACCGAAAATGGATGAGCTCGTTCACACACAGAGAGCGAAGGGTAATAACGCTTCCGCGTGGCGATGATAACAATGATAAAAATGATGAATATGATGTCGTATGAAAGGTCGCTATCTCGTCCCGTTGTGGAACGAGAAATCTGTCTGGCCAAGGGGGATGGGACTTTAGGTTATGGCTTCACACCACATTCCGTGCATTCGTCGTCGTCGGAGGGAACGCGTTGAGTGGTTCTTTCACTTCACCTCCGAAACAAAGAGCGCATTTATCGAAATTTGAGCCAAGGCTTCTTTCGGGTGGCGTTGCTTTCTCCTCAGTCGCCGGAAGGAGGTGCGAAGTACTATGGGAGCAGCTGAGCACTTTGCCATCAATCCACGTCTCTGAAGTGCGGAGTGATGGGGAAAATCTGCGACTTGCCGAGGAAAGGGGCTTGATGATGAGCTTGTATTGTCAGATTTATTTAGCTTCCTACATTGTGTTCCACCCCGGGAAAATTGTGTCGAAAGAAAGAAAGAAAGTATCATTGCACGGCAAGAAAGTGGTAGGATCTCTCTCGGCTATGTGTGTAAGTCCGTAGCAAAATCCCCCAAAGCTTGTGTGTTTTTGGAATGCGTATGGGAAACCTTGACGGAAGCATCAATATGGGCGTCTTGTCTTGACGGTTTTGTGATGTATTCGATGTGCTTGAGTATATATTGAAAAAAAAAATAGGAATTGTGAGATCAGATAAGCCTATGTTCTAGAGTTGGATAATTGTAGTAAATTCACATAAGAACAAGAAAGGGGAGCCGATTTGCCATGTGAGTTTAATCTTTTTGTTTGAGCATCGAAAATCCGAGCAGTTAAGCAGGTGCCTTTTTCTCTTCGCGAAATATTTCTCATCAAAAGCTAAACAACAAAATGATTGTACATGCAATATTTTGGAAATGCAACTATCATTTATCAAACTTAGATGTTTATTTTTATTATAGAACTACAGCCCAAAACATAGATTTGATAGTTCCGTTAACGGTATCTTAACGGTATCGTTCCGTCAATAGGCATGATTCAGGTTTGAAGGCGAACGGTGCAAACAGTTGCTTTGTCGCCGTGATACGCCGTTTCTACGAAGCTCAGTGCAATTTTGACATCGGCTCATCTGGATTTCATCAACACTTATGTCAAATCCGGGTAGGAAAAACTCCCATTCCAAACAATGCCTCAAAAGTAGTCAACACACTTAACGCTCGATTTTCACCGAATCGACTCCCAGTTTCGCAGGCTAGACCCAAACAAAAAGCTTAGGAGCTTCATTGATACCACTTACGATTTGGCACCACAGGGGTTACATGTGGAAGGCATAAGCTTGATTTATGGTCGAGATGTGGAATTTCAGTTTATATCAAACGATTCTGAGGTCGAAGGATAATCTTTTTTTCTAAGCAATAAGGTAATTAACTGTAAAGTAGGGTGGTCTAACCGGTAGTACCGAAACCGGTAATACCGGTATTACCGGCCAATTTTGGGTACCGAAAATACCGGTTTTAGAGACGGAAAATACCGGTATTTTTGGTATTAAAAATTTTGCTGTCATTATAAAAAATCTGACTTTTTCTTCAATGAACATTGTTGATATCGCCCAGTCCAGTAACGGTACGAGAAGTAGTAGTTCTTTTCCGTAGATCACCTATGAAAAACGAATTTCTGAAAAAATATGTCCGTCCTGAATTCAGAAAAGAATTTGAATTAGTGGCTGATGCCAAGGCACGCTGGAATAATTCAAGCCCTCGAACATGTTCAAGCTGTTGTGGAACTACTGCTCTGTGAGTTTTGCACTCTATATGAAGCCGACGTGGCGTTCCAATTTACGTTGGAACTATTATCAAATCAAGCAACAGATATTTCCACCACTATTTCGATGCTTTTATAGAATGAATCCAAGAGAGACGATCCAAATACGCCGATCTTTTTGCTTTTTTGAATAATTCTGCCGTGTAGCAATTAATCAGAAACGATTTTGGCATTTTCTTCAAGGCATCCAGAGCTACTTTGATTAGGCATGCGTATGGGATCTCGAAGCGCCTAATCATTCCTGATGCGATCGTTGAAACTGAGACAACGATCGTATCTGACGATTGGTACGAAGAAGATGCCTCTATGAATATATTTCTGGTTTTTCGGTTAAAGAACAACTTGTGAAGAGACTGTAGCAAAGCAAAACACTTGCGTTGCTGGTGGCAAATATGTACGTTGATGCCGGGATCCTTGCATACAATCCGTAAGGAATTCTCCTATTATGAATCAGAAGGGATTACGGGCAAGTATTTGACACTGATTTTCGACGGTCTTGGAACTATTCGTCCTACTTCGGTTGAACCAGAGAGGGTATTCTCAGTGGTTGGGAACATTGCTAACAAAACCCAATGCCGATTGGGAGATAAGTCGCTCAGTACGTAATGTCTACTTAAGTTTCGCTTTGCCCAGCTAAACAAGCAATGATTTTAACATTTAAAGTTTGTCAACAAATATTGTTTTTCATCCAGAAGTCCAAATCAAAAGTTTTTCTTTTAATACCTGAAATTTTCACAAAAACCGGTATTCTACCGGTATTACCGGTATTGACTCCATCAAATACCGAAAACCGGTATTTGACTAAAATGGTCAATACCGACCACCCTACTGTAAAGGTAAATAAAGTAGGCAAATAAGGTTGGGTGCCTAGCGTAGAAAAAATAGTGTAAGTTGCGATTGTTTTCTTCAAGTCGAATCAAGGACGAGATACTGAAGACGATCACACAGTTGTGGTCGAAATACGTATCTGCAAAGATATCGAAATAATTGGTGGAATTAAATGGAAATTATTTAACTCGTCTTAGACGGCTGAATACATTCCACTAAAAAGAGCTTAAAAATTTTTTTTCTGATTTTTCATTCACCAGAACAAACCAACGAAAATTGTTTGAGATTCTTGAGAAAATTGATGAAATTCTTTTCTCGTTTCATCGTTTTTACGACTCACTAACTTTTCGCGAACATTTTCGGCAAGCGATTATAAAAACTGTATAACCGTCACACTCATCAGACATTTTTCTTTCCCGTAAAACGATTTCTTGACGAAAATCTGCGTGAGTGAGATTGAGAAAGAATTGTGGTGCCTGTTAATACAATGTATTGCTTTTTTGCCTTTCTCGAGCACTAAGTGATCAGAAAGGCTATATTATCGCACCTAAAACAAACTTTTTATAGTAGCTCCATAATATTATAAACCGATCAACTCATTTCGACTGATTGAGGTTATGTCTATGTGTTTGTATGTGTGTACATATGTCTGTATGTGTGTATATCTGTGCGCAAAAAATCTCACTCATTTTTTGAGCACTCAACTGTATTTGCTTACGAGACGAGCCAGCCTAGGGCTGAAAGTCTCGATAATAAAGACGAAAAAAAACTTTATTTGATTTGCTCACGACAAATGGTATTCAATGGGGAACTCTACCCCATTGTTCCATCACTTTTTGGGCACTTCAAGACCAAATTTGCAAAACAATATCTACGGTCGATCATGACACGTTCATCCAAATGACATTTTTGGTAATATGATTTTTTTTTACCCTCCACTGACCCCCGCACCAAAAAGCTCGCATTGAGAGCCCCCTGGTGTGGACTCAAACGAATGAAAAAAAAACTTAAACGCGGGAGACATTTAAGCGAAAACTAATTAAACTTTATGAAATCCTAGTGGAACCAGGTTTGAAGGGATTCACAAATTAAAACTAAATCTAAGTTACTACAACATACAATAGTGTTAAACGTTTTGTGGCTACAAGTAAATTAATATTTTTTTGGAAAAGATGTTTAATTTTGATACACATAGTTAAGTTTGCCATCTTAGGGTGTTTTTAAGAGATATTGCGAAAAAAGATTCGGCTGCCGGTGGGACTTGAACCCACACTATTCCATTTAGTACACGGACGTATTACCAATTATACAACAGCTGCCCTTGCGAGAAGTTGTTCCATAACCAGCTAATAACGATGGGATATCAGTCAATTCCCCGTATATATCGAATCTGCTTTGGCAACATTTCACACCCTGTTCTCTCTACCCAACTATGTGTATCAGAATTGAACAACAGTCGGTTGCGTTTGAATCACAAACATGTGCTTCTATTTGTCGTATTGAGGCGGGTTTGCTTCTGCAACGACAATAGAGGCTCGCTTGCCACCGAGCGTCCGACCAGCAGCGGTGTGTGATACTGCAGGGTATCATCGTTTCTCTTTTTCTTGATTGATGACTTGTGAGGGAAGTCAGATTTTTTCTTTTTTTGGAAAAGATGTTTAATTTTGATACACATAGTTAAGTTTGCCATCTTAGGGTGTTTTTAAGAGATATTGCGAAAAAAGATTCGGCTGCCGGTGGGACTTAACGGCTTAAGACTCTCGCAAGGGCAGCTGTTGTATAATTGGTAATACGTCCGTGTACTAAATGGAATAGTGTGGGTTCAAGTCCCACCGGCAGCCGAATCTTTTTTCGCAATATCTCTTAAAAACACCCTAAGATGGCAAACTTAACTATGTGTATCAAAATTAAACATCTTTTCCAAAAAAAGAAAAAATCTGACTTCCCTCACAAGTCATCAATCAAGAAAAAAAAAAGTAAATTAATATTTATACTAAATTTAATACTAGTTGAGCTACGATGTAGGAGAAAAACTAGCAGGAGCCAGAAAAACCTACAGCAATACAAATTGAAATGGTTGACGTTTTTAGAGAAGATATGTCGATGAATAAGCTCCCCACAATCTTCTTTTAGTCATCAATATGATCTGTTCTTCCAGAAGGTATTTTCGGCAAAATGACATTTTCGGTTAAATGGCCCTTGTTCCCAAACCACCATTTCGGTGGAATGGGCTCTGGGTCATTCCGAATAAAGTCATTTGGTATAACGCCATATGGCATACGGCCATTTGGCAAAAAGGCCATTTAGCATAACAATTATGTGGCATAACGAATATTTGGATTAATTCACAACTGTAACAGAAGAGTGGCATAACGGACGTTGGGCATAATTTGGAGCTGTGAAAGAGAAAGAGTTATTTGATGTATTTTTGACGAAGGATTATGTCCTTCGGGAAGATAGGGGAGACATTCTGTGGATATAAATTTGAGACCGTCACGAAAAGTGGTCAATTATTAAAAGCAATTGATTAAAAGCGCTAATCCATTGAACAAATTATTTTGCCATGAAGCACTGTATACAATTGGTAAGTCAATAAATATGTGCATCGCAAGCACAGATATCAAAATCGTGGGATATACGGGCTGGGCTCTAATCCTTAGTTCAATTGAAATTTCACGGAGATTGGACACGAGGGCCTTACTGTCGCAACGTTGGATCATTAAGGGGCCGTCGCCAATAGCAGCCGCACTCAAAACAAATGTCTACGCAATGCTCTTAGTAGCGCAGTATGAAAAGAAAATCGTTTTTTTAGGACCAAAATTTTATGAAAAGAAAGGGTTTATTGCGTCGGTTGAGGTCCCGGGATACCAGTGGCTGCATTGAAAATGTATTCTGGATGGCTATCAAAAAATCGTCGAGTGCCTGTCGGCCAGCAGCAGTAGCCAAATGGAATTTTCTTCCATAATTATGAATTTCTGCTTGCGCGGTATCGCCTTCAAATCACGAGCGTACGTCAGACGAAGACGCTGCACCAATTGATTAGCATGGGTGGCATCAGTAGCAGTCAAGTAAAATTTTCTCTCAAGGTGATGATTTTTGCGAATACATTTTTGTTGCATCTCCCTCCAACGCGCACTTGATTTTGCTTCCAACAGCAGCAAAACCATGTTTAGAATAATGAGTGAAAAATTGTATTTAGCTGCTACTGACGCCATTCATGCGAATAAATTTTTACAGCGTCTCCCTTCGTTGCGCGCTTCTGATTCCGCTTTGGTTGCTTGTTACCCATCGTCCAGGTTTTCTGAATCTGATCCATGCTGCCGCTCCCCTTAACAGTCATAGTCGCTGCTTTCCGTTCACCGTCGGATTTCGGTGGTATGATGTTTGATCATTCGGTGCTTCGTTCCAGTCGTTTTATCGATTCTGTCGCGAAAACTAGACCACGGCTTCCCATTAACCGATTGCCATGAAGAGCAAGGCCCACTCCTTCGGCGGTCGCTACAATTGAGGGAGTTAGAAGCAGAAGGGTGTAAGTGACATTTTGATCAACACTCGTCTCGTCAAATGACATTTTCGACCAAATCACCTGTCTAGCCAAACGACATTTTCGAATTTGAGTAACACTTACAAATATACAAAAAACACAGAAACATGCCAAAAACAATAAATATCCAACAGATAATCGGATTGAAAATTTATTTTCAACAAATACTGTTCAGTTACCTATTATTGCCATCGAAATTTGAATATTTCTAGGGATTTTATTCAAATGCGCGTAATTGACCTTGGTTTTTGGATTATGTGCTCCATTCAAAATATATCCGTCAACCAATGTGTCCAACAGAAAGAATGATTATGATAACGCCTATTTAAAAAAAAGCTCCAAGATCCTCTTCCTAGAAAGCTCTTGCTTCTTCCTTCTTTCTTTTTACTTCATCCTTTTCCTTCTACCTTCTTCATTCTTCCTTCCCCCTTATTCATTCTTCCTTCTTCCTTTTTCCTTCTTTCTTCGTCTTTCTTCTTTCTTCCTTCTTCCTTTTCCTTCTTACTTCTTCCTTCTTACTTCTTTCTCCTTCCACCTTCCGTTTTCCTTCTCCCTTATTCATTCTTGCTTCTTTTTTCTTCCTTCTTCTTTCTTCCTTCTTCATTCTTCCTGCTTTCTTCTTCCTTCTTCCTACTTCCTACTTTCTTCTGCCTCCTTTCTTCTTCCTTCTTCTGTCTTCCTTTTTCATTCCTCCTTTTTCCTTTTTCCTTCTTCCTTCGAACATCTTACTTTTCACTTCACTTAATAAGGAAACAAAATCCGCAGATTTTTTCGCCTGGGCACAGGGACCAAAATCCGGCGGAAAGTTGCCCGAGGTGTAGAGCCCCATTTAACATTGATTATAAATAAAAGCTACTCATCACTGTCTTGCAATCCATTCACATAGAAAAAAAAAGTCAGTTTAAATCGCTTAGCATTGTTGAGAGAATCAGATATTAAAATAAGTTTTATGTATGCTGGTCACTTATACCGGTCCACAAACATCCTGAAATGAATTAAAACCTGACGGAATAATTAGAGCTGTAGCGAAAAATTACGTTGCAATGGTATTCATTTAAACCAATCGTCAAAAATAAGAGGCCCTTCTTTTCTTCATACATTATTCTTTCTAAATATATTGAAAACATGATTTCTTCCTTAAGTATTAAGGTTCAAGCGAAATTTGTTTTAAAGATAAGCAAAAACGAGCCACGTCGTATAATGTAACACCGGTGACGATGTGATGAACTCTTATAACCATCAGAATGTGACGATATATATGTGCAAATCAACAGATGCTAAATGACAACATTGGACGCAGAACCTTTCTTGCGATCGATTATCCATGGCAATTATGGGAAGATATTTCTATTTCCTTCAACACATCATTCAGTGTTGTAAGCACAAGCCAAGATTTGGATAATTGACGGAACATTATCAACTGCTCCACAACAATTTGCTCAAGTGTTCACAATTCACGGAACTGTAGGCGAAGGTCAACACCGTCGATTCGTTCCCTTGGTATTAATGCTAAAACACGGGAAGATATGATACAGCCTTTTGTTCATTGATGGAACGAAATTTATCAGTATACGTTAGATCCAGAGTATATACTATTGGATTTTAGGATGGTTGGGATTAATGCTGATGAACATGTCGTCCCAATTTCATGTTTCAAGGATGTTTCTTTCTCCTCAACCAAAGTTTTGTTTTTCAGAAAACATCAGCGATTGGGATTACAATCGGCATACAGGAAGAATTACAGACTTCAACTTGCCTATAAAAAGTTTGTTACCTTAGCAAATTTTTCATGTAAAGATGTAACAAAGGCATTCAAGGAGGTTCGAAAATCTTGCCCAAACGTTATTTTTTTATGTAAGCAAGTATTATGTGAATGGGGTGTACCCGTTAGGCAAATGGACGTTATACATAAATGACCCAAAGAACAGCCCATGACACAAAGAAGGCAGAATTATGCCAAACGACCATTATGCCTTACGTACATTATCCCTAATGCCCGTAATGTGTAACATCCATTATGCCTAACGTACTTATGCCTAACGTAGTGGACTCATGTGAATGGTCGCCAATCAACGCACAAAAAGACCACTAGAGACCTACTTTTCTCCCCTTCACTATGGTCGGTCTATGAAAATACCGGTGTCAGGCCATTAGGCTGAAGGCCATTAGGCCGAGAAGTAAAAAGTTAGTTCTTCCTTTTTCTTCCTCCATTATTCTTCCTTCATTCTTCTTACTTTTTCCTCATTTATTCCTTCTCTCTTCTTTCTTTCTTTCTTTCTTCTTTCTTCTTTCTTTCTTACTTCTTTTTCCTTCTTTTTCCTTTTCTCTTACTTCTTTCATGCTTCTTTCTCCCTTTTTTCTTCCTTCTTTCTTCCTTCTTTCTACCTTCTTATTCCTTCTTTCTTCCTTCTTTTTTCTTTCTTTCTTACATTTTCCTTCGTTCTTTCTTCCTTCTTTATTGCTGTTTTCCTTTCTACCTTCTTTTTTCATTTATTCTTCTTTCTATTTTTCTTCACTCTTTTCTTCCTTCTCTCTTCTTTTTTTCTTCCATCTCCTTTTCTTCTTTTCTATTTTTTTTCCAACGTTCTGCTTATTACTCACTTCCACTTATTGCTCCACACTTCTCACCTCTCACTTCTCACTCTTCACTCCTCACTGCTGAATTTTCACTTCTCACTTCTCACTTCTCACACTTCTCACTTCTCCCCTCTCATTTCCCACATCTCATTTCTCACTTCTCGCTTCTCACTTCTCACTTCTTACTTCTCACTCCTCACTTCTCACTTCTCACATCTCATTTCTCACTTCGTGCTCCTCACTTCTTTTTACTTACTTCTTACCTCGTACTTTTAATTCGGCCTAATGACTGCTCGGGCTAATGACCATTCGGCCTAATGACCTTCGGCCTAGCATCGAAAATACCCTAAACAGTATTTTGAAACGAGGAAGTCCTCCGTTTTACAGCGTTCCAAAACAGTTTCAACTAGAAGAAAGAAATGCGACCACTGATACCCTACGACCATTGCAGGCTAAGAAGACATCTAAAATAGCAGAAAAGAATGAAAAACTGGACAAACTGGTACGTTCATATATTCCAGGTGATTGGCATATTTTTTCTTTTAATATGATTAGGAAAAATAACATGTTGTTATAGAATCTGAAGGTATACATAAATATATGACCTATTCGGGCGAGTGGTCCATTCGGGCAAGTGGTCCATTCGGGCGAATGGTCTTTTCGGGCGTTTGATCTTTTCGGGCGAATGGAATTCGGGCGACTGTTACATTCGGGCGTTTGTCATTCGGGCGAATGGAATTCGGGCGAGTGTCATTCGGGCGTTTGTGATAGAATCCCTAAACCGAGTGAGCGAGTAAGTAGGAATGAAAGAGTAAGAGGGAGGAGTGAAAAAGAGTAAGTGAGTTAGTTACTTAGAGTGAGTGAGTGAGCGAATACGAATGATTTAGTGAGTGTGTAAGAGTAAGTGAGTAAAAGTGAGTGAGTAAGTGTGAGCGAGAAAGATAAAGAGCGAGTGATTGAGAGTAAATGAGTGAGTTAAAGTCAATGAGTGAGTAAAAGTGGGTGAATGAGTAGAATGGGGGAATGAAAAAGAGTGAGCGAGTGAGTAATAATTAGTGGTGCAGAGGAAGTCAGTAAGAAGGTGTGCATGTGTATGAGAGAGAAGGAGATCTGGTTAGCCTTCGGGAAGTCACGTTGACTTAAAGAAGGCACCATCTCTGTTCATCTTATATCGGGCAGACGCGTTACTTTTAAAAAGGCATTATTAAATTTTCATCTGTGTGCTTTATATCGGGCAAACGCATTCATTTGAAGAAGGTCATCTCATCTATGTGCCTTATTCCGGTAAAACGCGTTCTATTGAAAGAAGGCTCTCTTACTCCATTTCGTAGGATAGTATTTTCCAGGTTATACTGGGGTAGAATGACAGTTCAAATCCATTAGACGAAACATCAAAACGGTTGCTTAAGCAGAACCCTTAATGCATTTCTCTCAGTATCTCTATGTTTTATTTTTTGCAAAAGATATTTTTTTTCCGATTCATCCATGTAAAATACTAAATATATTTATGAAATACTACAAATTCGATATGTTTTCGGGGTAATGACCTTTCGGGGTAGTGTCCCATTTGGGGTAATGGTATTCGGGGTACTGTCATATTTGGGGTAGTGGCCTTCGGGGTAATGGCATTCGGGGTACTGACATTCGGTGTAGTGGGGTGGATCCCCAGAATGAACATTGAAATACACTTTAATTTTGATATTCAAAATATAATTTTAAATATATAATAATAATATATAATAAAATTAAATAATTTTAAAATACCTTGAAATTCTGCTCGCTCAGAATATACAAAAAAAACATTACAAATAAGCAAAAAAGCCTCGAAGTCCTACTCGCTCCAAAATAAACAAAATAAATGCTTCGAAGTCTTTCTCGCTTCGGAATATACAAAAAATGCTCGCTCGGAATAAACAAAAATATTCTTCGGAGTCCTTTTTACTTCGGAATAAACATAAAAATGACTTGAAGCACAACTCTCTCGAAATAAATAAAAGCCTCGGAGTACCTTGCTCCAGAATAAACAACAAAAAAAGTCTTCGGAGTTCTAATCACTCTGGATTAAACCGTCTAAGACGAATTAAGTACTGTCCATTTAATTCCACCAGTTAATTTTCGTTATCTTTGCAGATACGTATTTCGACCACAACTGTGTGGTCGTCTTCAGTGTCTTGTACTTGACTCGACTTGATCGAGTCGAGTCGAGTCAAGTACAAGACACTGAAGACGACCACACAGTTGTGGTCGAAATACGTATCTGCAAAGATAACGAAAATTAACTGGTGGAATTAAATGGACAGTACTTAATTCGTCTTAGACGGTTTAATACATTCCACTAAACGAGCTTAATATATTTTTCTGACTCTGGATTAAATAAAAAAAGAAAAACTCGGGGTCCTGCTTGCTCGCCAATAAGCACAAAAATTCTTTTTGTTTATTGACAAAAACGTTAAATTACGTCACAAACCTGTTCGCTCGGATATACAAAAAAAAAGCTTCGGAGTCCTTCTCGCTTACAAAAATATCCTCAGAGTCCTACTTGCTTCGGAATAATGGGTACTATGTTATTGTTGATATTATTCCCACCGTGAAAAATTCACCCATTTTCTTGAAAAGTGCCACTACCCATTTTAATGAGTAGTGGCGCTTTTTAAAGAAAATGGGTGAATTTTTCACGGTGGGAATAATATCAACAATAACATAGTACCCATTAATGGGTAAAGTCATCTAACAGTGTAGAAATAAACAAAAAACAAAAAAACAAAAATAAAAGACTGGTCTTCGGAGTTCTTCTCACTCTATATTAAACAAAAGAAAACTTGGGGTCCTGCTTTCTCCGCAATTAACAAAAAGTTTTCTTGGAGTCCTGTTCAGTTTATTGAGAGGACACTTTTACATGACGATATTAAACAGACAGTTTGGTCAATTTTGATGGAGTTTGCTTTATCGTATATTATAATACACTGTCAATCAACTATGATTTTTGAAAAGAGATCAAACAGTTTAAATCCAACAAAATGGCGCTTATTGTTGAAGCTTCTCAAATTTCGAGTAAACATAAGTTTCCCAACAGAATTTCTTATAAGCAAAATTGACAGTTTGTAAAATAAATGTAAATCGGCATGTTAACAAAATCATCAAGAAGATCGGAAAGAAAAACACTGTCAATGATTTGTCGATATCCAGAAACAGTAGAGCCTGTGGCAGCCCGAAAACGGAAAATAAACGGTTGGAGCTGTTGAAAATTCAATAAATTGAGATTTTTATGTATATCGCAAATTTATGAGTAGGAATTGTTCCGTTGATAATTGGATTTCATTTCTAGAAGGTCAGAATATATATTTAACGAAAAAAAAAACAGATTTCTAAAAATATTGATGGTTAAAAACATCGACAATACAAAGTGTCCTCTTATAAAGCTGAACAGTCCTTATTCGCTCCGAAGTAAACAATAACACAAAAAAATAATCGAAAAATGCTTCGGAGTCCTTCTCACTCCGGAATAAACAAAAAATGGCTCGGATTCCTCTCGCTTCAAAATGATAAAAAAAAAATCCACGTATTTCTATTTGTTCCGGAATAACCAAAAAAAAGCCTCTGAGTGCTGCTCAGAGTTTAGTGCACTTCGAAATAAACGGAACGTTGCCTCGGAGTCCTGCTCGCTCTGCAATGAACAGAAAGGTGCTTCGGAGTTTTTCTCACTCCGGAACAAAAAAAAATCAGAGTTCTCTAGCTCCGCAATTAACAAAAAGATTTCGTGGAGTAATATTTGCTCCGAAGTAAACTAAAAATAACACTAATAAATAAAAATGAGTTGCCTTTCTCGTGAATTATAAAAATAGAGCACCGGCTTTGCAGTTACTTCAGCAATTAAATTAAAACGAATGTTTTTCTATGCCCGACGTTTTAATGGGCTATGCCATCTTTTTCAAGGGTTAGAAAGGAAACGTTTTTCGTCTGGTTTTTAACATTCAGAATCGTCAGAACAATGCAGTATTTCATAAATCTATCTAAAAAGTGTATTTAAGTGGATGGTGGGTCACTTATCTAGACTTTTTCCCCCCTGAAAAAGATGACATTGTTGACATTTGTTTTAATTCGAATGCAGTTTGTTGCGAGCAAATCGGTTAATGATAAATACCAAAAACATGAGTAAAATTTTTTAAGCGTTTTTTGAGTGAACAAAAAACTGTATTTTGGCCATAATATTTGAGTCTATAGTGCGATTATGACAATTTTAAATTGAAGACAATGAATCAGGATTTCTCGTTTAATGCAACTCGTCATGAGCAAATCGGCTAGAGTGCCCCTAAGTGCCTAAAAATGAGTGGTTTTTTTGCATGGGTTATGCGCATAACAAATGTACTTTGGACATAACCTTTCTTCTCATAGTGTCATAGTGCCAATTTTCAATAGGAAACAAAGCGGAAGAACTCCCCGACAAATGCAACTTTTTGTGAGCAATTCGGTTAGGGACAACACAAAAAAAATGAGAAATTTTGTTTGGCCATATCTTTTGATCCCATAGTCCGAGCTGACTAATTTACAATGCGAAATAATGGAACAAGATTTCACGTCAAGTGAAACCTGTTGCGAGCAAATTTGAATCGGATTAAGGCTTCAAGTAGGGCACTTGTTCCAATCTAGATTGTCGAATTAAAGCGGTCTTGCCCCGCTCCCCTCTTTTTATGCCCAGGGAAGTCGAGAATACTTCAAGCCATCTTTAGTATGGCCTTGCTTTGTAGCCGCGCATCTAACCGCATAACCAAGAAAGATTTGAGAAATATCTGAATTCAAATCGTTTGCTTCCTCTCTTCTCATAGTAAGAAGTAAGTAAGAAGTAAGAAAACATGAATTTAACCAAATTACCGCAATAACTAATTGTTATATGTATGTATGTATGTATGTAGGATGGAGTCTTGCTCTGCATATGGTTCCACCTAACAGTAAATAACCGCAATTATGAATTGTTATGTACATATTTTGAGAAGTTTGCTAAATGTATTTGCATTGACAAAAAATGCTGAAATAAAACTCACCAAACAACTTGGGGAATTTATTTATCCTTCTTACGGTCAACTCAAAATTCGCCATGAGCACGTACCTGAAATGAATAAAAATGGAAAACGATATTTAAAAACTAATCTTTTCATATTTTACAATTGGTGTAAAGCTTATATGTTATTTTCACGAAATTCATCATTAGTTAAATATTTTAGCATTTCTATGATTCTTCCCATTGATTTTAGGAACAAGGTTTAAACTAATTGTTATCAAACCTACAACTAATTGTTATCAATGCTACTAAAAAAGATTTGAAGATGAATTTGAACATATGATATTATTTTGAAATTTTTGAACTGTTTTTTAAATCTTGTGTGCCGAAGGCTGTGCATCAATTTTAAATGGATTCTGGTAATACTCTAACCCACATCTACACTTCGTAAAACCATTCCTTAAGGATTCACTGCATTGAGAACATTCCTGCTGTACTATGCTAATGTGTCCATAATTCAGAGTGATTTGTTTTGAAAGGCAATTTCCGTTCTTTTTTCTTCTTCTTCCTCAGTGAGCCCTTTCCGCCGACAGATTCTTTTGTGTTACATCTCGATTCAGCATCATAATTTGCATTAATACTCGATAATGCTTCGCAGGACTAATTATACTTAATAAAACTTCTTGCATCGTCTCCTTTTGTCGCCGACCAAGAGCTCCAATTCATGATGAAAAGCTCTTTTCTTGCCATTCACCTCGTAAAAGTTACCAATCTATCGTCGGAAGCGACCAGAAGTGCCGTGCTGCAGCCATGGTGCCGGCCAACCAACCGGGTGGGTGCGGCAAAAGCTAAGCTCACTTGAAACGAGGCAGGCAAAGAAAGAAACACTTTTACCCTTCTTCATATTATATTTCTTCACCGGAGTCCATTCATCCTTCGAGCCACGGGAGCTCGGACGGTGATCCGCAAAGCATAGCTTTTTTCCCCACAAGCCCGTTAAGTATTCATTCACTCTTGAAACAATAAGGACTTCCTGCTGCTGCTGCTGATGTTAACCGTGTCTGCCAGAGTCGAATCGACGGGTATTAGGCTTGGTTTAATACGTGAAAAGGGTATAAAAATGGAAGTCACTTGTTTTTAATCAATGCCTTGAACTTGAACTAAATAAGGGTGGTAATTTGTGTCTTGCCTAGATCCGGTCCCTGCAGCCCCTTTCGCAGCAACATCGCGGAAAAGTCGTACCAATTTTGCCGCAATTTTCAAGTTTACTCATTTTCGCCTCATGCCAGGATACGGTCGAGCTTCTCCGACAACCGCCAAGGATCACACGCGCGTGCATCTGTGAACCTGGCAGTAGACCGTAGCGCGCACCATAAAGATAGGGAACGATGCTTGATGATGGCAATGACGGTGCCCTATTTCCTGGCGCAGCGAACCCGTGAAACCACTTTTCACAGCTGCCTGCGGTGTGGTAGTTTTGCCCAACGGAACTGCATCCCAACCCCGAAGAGGTATGTTATGTAGAGGTACTTATCAACTAATGGGAGAATGCTGGCGAATAAGAAGCATCGTCAGGCTCTTCGTCAAGTAAACCCGCAAAACTGTCATGTTAGGAGCATGTCAACGGATGGAAGGACGGCATTTTTATGGTACGAAAGTTTTGTGCATGATTACCATGTTTGTTAATTAGATTACAGTGTGATGTAATGTTATAAATTAACGAGTGATTAAAAAAAGTCAAAAATAAGTCTTTTAAGAGTCACATCCAAGCGCTTCTTCTTCTTCCTATTGGCATTACATTCCCACACTGGGACAGAGCCGCCTCGCAGCTTAGTGTTCATTAAGCACTTCCACAGTTATTAACTGCGAGGTTTCTAAGCCAAGTCACCATTTTTGCAATCGTATATCATGAGGCTAGCACGATGGTACTTTTATGCCCAGGGAAGTTGAGACAATTCCAATCTGAAAATTGCCTAGACCGGCACCGGGAATCGAACCCAGCCACCCTCAGCATGGTCTTGCTTTGTAGCCGCGCGTCTTACCACACGGCTAAGGAGGGCCCTAGGCAATCAAGCGTTAGTGTGTGTGTGTGTGTGTGTGTGTGTGTGTGTGTGTGTGTGTGTGTGTGTGTGTGTGTGTGTGTGTGTGTGTGTGTGTGTGTGTGTGTGTGTGTGTGTGTGTGTGTGTGTGTGTGTGTGTGTGTGTGTGTGTGTGTGTGTGTGTGTGTGTGTGTGTGTGTGTGTGTGTGTGTGTGTGTGTGTGTGTGTGTGTTATTACAATCTAACTCCCACTGTCTGGCAGTGGCATTATGGATAAAATAATCGTGCAACTATTTTAATTTAATATAATTGCAAGAATCTTAGATCCGGGAGCTAGAAGGTGATAGCTCTATTGTGACTCATATAGCCCATTTCAAGAACGCAAGCATTCCGAAGCTATAGTCGTATACAATAAGCCCCGCGTGATTACACCCACATATCATATGGATATCTGAAGTGCATTCATACTTCCTGGATCAAAAATCAATTATTTGATCCTGGCGCGTATATAGTAATGAAATCAATCAATATTTTCAAATGCATTTATGATTCATCATAAATTACTTACCATTTTTCCAACATCATCCCTACACTAAACATGTTTGCATTTGCATTCCTTGATCACATTTGAAAGACAGCAACATTCTCCTATAGCAGAATTCGTACGACTGACCATCTATCATTCAAACATAGAAAAGTGTTAACGCAATACATTAATTGCAAAAAACATCATAAAACGCAGAAATGATGAAGTTCCGCTGGAATTTGTGCAAGAAAAATTGAAATAGGAAGCATGAAACAAGCTCACCGCGTATTCCAGTATATTTCCGTCCATCCATGCTGCCATTAACATGAACCAAACAGCTCCCACCAGGTCCATACGGTCGTCATCGCCGGTTTCGAACACCGGCGCTGCAGTCTCGGTGAATCTCGGCCTAATGGTAATGTCGTTGTTCGCGGCCTGTTTTGTGATTGGAGGGAAGATTCTTCCGGATTTTCGTAATGGATCCATAAGCAAACTTTCAGATTATTCAATTCAGTGCGTATTTAATTGATACTAGCTTTATGTACCCGGCCTTGCTCGGAATTGCCAGTTTGGTTTGCAGTTTTCTTTTACAATCGGAAAATGATAAAACCAATTGATCTACAGGGTAACTGTGTTTACTTATTCATACTTTATCATTTGATTAAAAGAAGGCTTTTGGAAACATTGACTGATTTTGAAGAAGGGATCGTGGGTTTGAAAGGTCTTATTCCGTGAAAACGTCTATTTCTAAAGAAGGAAAAACATTCATCGATGCCATATTCGGGCAACGCATATTTTTAAAGAAGGGATCACACCCACCATTGCCTTATTCCGGGCAAATGCCTACTTTTGAAGAAGCAATCACATCCACCATTCAGAAGGAAACACATTAATCATTGCTTTTCACTGGGTATTCAATTATTCCGATGAACAACAATAACCAATCCCAATACCCCCCCCCCCCCTCCCATCCCTTTCCAAAAGTTTCTTCCAGTCTCTCTAAAATAGTTTCCTTTGGGTAGGGATTACGTGCTTACGTGTTTGGTTTGAATTGACCTATGCGATAAAAAGGTATGCTAAACTGTTCGTTTAATGAATATACCCTCTCTCTCATTTAGCTATGGCACCCATACCCAGTCTGACATATTCAGTGTTGTGCTTAATCATTATCAGACGATCATGATTGCAATTTCCATGCGAAAACTTCTCACGTGAAAACAGTAGGCGAGTTGTCACCGGCGACAACTTCTCAAATTTTGTACTCAAACGATAATAAACACAGAATTTTCATTCAATCATTAACCTTCACTAATAATAGCTAATTGTTAACAGTCCCGTTATATCTGCTTCATGCTAGTGAGGAAAAAGAGTTCAAAATGTAACGGTAAATGCTTCAAATCAAGATATGATTTTCAAACGATTCTTAATCGCTGGCGAGTTTTAATCACTTGATAATTTAAAAGTAGAATCGCGGGTGAGTTTGATCATTCTCGATTTTTCGAAAATTTGATGTTTCCCAACTCTGGATATAGTCTTCCTTAGACAGTTAATATGGGTTCCAAATTTGGTGAACATCGATAAATGGGTTCAGAAGTCATGCTGAATTGATCGATAACTAAACAATACCCCCTCTCCCACACCCTCCCCTTTGTTTAAATTACTTAACCACATCCACTAAAATCGCTTCCTTAGGACAGACAATATTTGATACAAATTTGGTTCAAATCGGTTATGAGGCTCAGGATTTACATTGACTTGATCGATTGCTAAACAATACCCCTCCCCCCATACCATCCCTCTTTTGTAAAGAACACCCCTCCTCCCGCACCCTCCCTCTTTTCCAAAGAGCATGCCCAACCCCCTATCGTCCCCTTCTCAAGATAAAGAATTTGTGTTCCAAATTTGGTCGAAATCGGCCAAGGGGTTCAGAATTTAAACTGCGTTGATCAATAGTTAAGCAATACCCCCATACCCTCCTCCTTTTCCAAAGAGCACACTTAACCCCCCTATCGTTCCCTCTGTAAGATAAAAAATTTGTGTTTCAAATTCGGTTGAAATCGGCCAAGGGGTTCAGAATTTATACTGAGTTGATCGATAACTAAGCAATACCCCTCCCCCACACCCTCCTCCTTTTCCAAAGAGCATGCTTAGCCCCCTATCGTCTCCTTCTTAAGGTAAGGTAATTGTGTTCCGAATTTGGTCGAAATCGGCCAAGGGGTTCAGAATTTAAACTGCGTTGATCGATAACTAAGCAATAATTCTCCCCCCATACCCTCCCCATTTTCCAAAGAGCATGCTCAACCCCCCTATCGCCCCATCCTTAAGATAAAGAATTTGTGTTCAAAATTTGGTTGAAATCGGCCAAGGGGTTCAGAATTTACACTGAGTTGATCGATAGCTAAGCAATACCCCTCCCCCCACACCCTCCCCTTTTTCCAAAGAGCATGCTTAACCCCCTATCGTCCTCTTTTTAAGATAAGGAATTTGTGTTCCAAATTTGGTCGGATTCGGCCAAGGGGTTCAGAATTTAAACTGCGTAGATCGATAATTAAGCAATACCCCTCCCCCCATACCCTCCCCCTTTTCCAAAATGCATGCTCGACCCGTCCCCTCCTTAAGATAAAGAATTTGTGTTCTAAATTTGGTTGAAATCGGCCAAGGGGTTCAGAATTTACACTGAGTTGACCGATAACTAAGCAATAAACCCCTCCCCCCACACCCTCCCCTTTTCCAAAGAGCATGCCTAACCCCCCTATCGTCGTCTCCTCAAGATAAAGAATGTGTGTTCCAAATTTGGTTAAAATCGGTAAATGGGTTCAGAAGTTATGCTGGAACATACATACAAACATACATACAAACATACAAACATTGAGTTTTATATATAGATAGATAGATAGATAGATAGATAGATAGAAGATAGATAGATAGATAGATAGATAGATAGATAGATAGATAGGAAACATAATCGTAGGAAACATAGTTCTTGGTATAATGAGACAATTCCACAAAACTAATCCATTTCCAAATAAAAATGGGAGAGACTTTCGGCTCCCATGAAGCTTCCACATTATACACATTTTTTTACGCATATTTCTTAGAATAAATCACAAAACCGCACTTTTTTTAACAGAACACTTGCGCATGTTGCGATATACCTATCCGGGAGCTTACGAAACCTAAAACCGGAAAAATCCTAGCGGTAGCACCAGCCGAAAAAAAAACCTTTACGATATCGAAGACAAAAATTCGATGTCAGAAAATCAAACACAACCGACCGCGCGCAAGGCTCACTTCGATCCAACCCCCTAGGCAACCAAGCGTTAGTTATGGCAAAAAGCTTGACAACAAAGGAAAATAGTTGGAAGAGTCTTAGAAATCATACTCTTACTTACTACTTTATTTTCTCATAAATAGAGTTGAAATTGTCAAATTCTAAAAAATAACATAATATTATGATATATTTTGAAAATCAACAAAAAATACGACAAGAATTATTCGATGTATAAAAAGGAATTATAGTGATGATTAAAACTGTAGGAGGTCGCCCATACCTCTAATTCAGTGGTCCCCAGCATGCTCACTATTGAGGGCCGCATTGCAATTTCGAAATATTGAAGCGGCCCGCATTATATTCGCCATAATTTTTTTTTATTATTTTAAATTAAGTTTTAGTACAACATGATTTTTATAAATAAAATAAAACTTTACCAAAATATTTTATTCCCGTAAATCTTTTTCGAATAACATACTTGGAAGGACATTCAATTCTGCAGGTTCTATCGCCGTAGCTGACTGATCGTTTCTGCTCTTTCAGACTTGTGTATGACAAAATTCTTTTGCAACACCATCTTTCGGTTCAGTTAGCAGAAAATATTCTGAGCTGTTTGTCTCCAAAAGATTATATGACCTTATGTATTTATTTTTAAAAATATATTGTTCACTATTAGTAGTCAGGCAAATGACAACGACTAAAATAAAAATTTCCCCTAAAAAAATAGAAATTATCCATAAAAAATAAGATAATTACCAATAAAGAAATCAGGGTAAGAGCAATAAATAAATATACAATTTCCACAAATAATGCAAAATTTCTACAAACAATTGAAATTTTTCCACAAAACAAAAATAAATTAGCACTTTTAAAAGCAAGAATTGCAATTATGAAAGAAGAATTTTCCAAAATACAAAATTTCCATGAATTAGTAGATTTAAACAATTACAAAATTTTACAAACAATAAATGTTTTGGCAATTTCCTTTGTTTTTAATGGAAAATTTATTATGGAAATTTTATTTTGCTACCAATAAAGACAGCATGTTTTAAAAGTGTTTCTAAAGCCAGGTAATCATGCCCATAGTGTTGAATAGAAATCGAATAAATCTGCATTCCGAGCCTTGCTTTCTTGCTTTTTTCTATCAATTGAGTTTTCTGAAACGTTTTCTTCAACAGTATCTTCTTCTTCTTCTTCATTGGCATTACATCCCCCACTGGGACATTACCGCCTCGCAGCTTAGCGTTCGTTTAGCACTTCCACAGTTATTAACTGCGAGGTTTCTAAGCCAGGTTACCATTTCTGCATTCGTATACAGTGAAACCTCCATGAGTCGATATTGAAGGGACCATCGACTCATGGAAATATCGAGATGCGGAATAGAAAATCCCTGGGAAGCTGTTTGAAGGGACCATCACAGTAGCCCAGAAAATATTTTATAATATGACATAATTTATTTCTATGAGTCGATATCGAGTCATAGAACATCGACTCATGGAGGTTTGACTGTATCATGAGGCTAACACGATGATACTTTTATGCCCAGGGAAGTCGAGACAATTTCCAATCCGAAAATTGCCTAGACCGGCACCGGGAATCGAACCCAGCCACCCTCAGCATGGTCTGGCTTTGTAGCCGCGCATCTTACCGCACGGCTAAGGAGGGCCCGCATCAACAGTATCGGAGATTGGAAAAAAAAAAGTTCCATATTTTCTGTAGCTTAAAGTACGTTGGTGTGATAGTCAGCGTGTTTTCTGGAGTTATAAATCCAGCAATTTCCAGTTGAATTTTGCCGACCCGTAGCTTATTTTTGATAGTAAAAGCATTCGTCTTACAAAGCAGTATAAGGTAACATTAATCTTACATAATCAACACTAAGCTCGTTTTAATGCGCGACAAAAAACACACACACTTGCTATTTTTATAGCCCGGGGCAATAACAATAAAGCATATTTGCTGTCGGGCTTGGCCTACATAATATTGATGTAGTGATCAGTTTTATTAAGCATGATGATAATACGATTCATGTTCATATATCAACAATAGTGCATTCTTGACAGAATACCTGAACGAAAAAAAATCCACAATGGAAAGCTTCTTTTGTCATATAACGCTTAGCAAAGGGCCACATGTAGTGTATTCTCTGAAATCCTTCGCGGACCACAGGAAAAGGCTTGGAGGGCCGCACTTTGGGGATCACTGCTCTAATTCTTATAAAATTATAGCAAATATACCTCAACCGTAGCATTGAGACCGATGTACTCATGTCTGTATATTATACCAAGTAATGGAATATTTAAAATAAACTTGTACAAGTATTGCCATGATTACTGGCACTAGCGGAGCTAAGCTGGGACACGTTTATATACGCCAAAATTGCTCTAAAAAATTGATTTCCTAGAATTTCTTAGGGCTATTACAGAAAGAATGTTTAGATAAATCTTGGATTTTTTTTTGGAAATTCTGATAGGTATTTCGTTGAAAATTCTTTCGTTAATTCCTGTAAGAATTCCTTCGGAAATAACTTTAGCAATTCCTTTAGAATTTTCTTTGCAAAATCTTTAAGGTCTTGCTTCGGAAATTTGGTTGAGAATTCATTCTGGAATTTCTCTATGAAGTATTTCCATTCCAGAAATTTCCTTCAGGAATAATTTAGAAACATTACGCCATTAACTCTAAAATGTATCCGGATATTCCATCGTAACTTCCTCTTGCTATTCGTAAAACCATACAAAACTCCTTTTTTGCTTTTCTCGTACAACAAAGTTGTACTGAAAGGCTATCGTTGCACTCCAAAATCGAAAGTCTCGGAGACCCATTAAAAAAACCGAAAACCAAAAAACATTAGCCACTTTTTAATAAAGTAATTCTTAACCGATTTTCTCATGAGACAAACCCTACTTGATCACTATTGAATATAATCACGATCGGTCACAGCGTTCAAAAGTTATGAAGAAAATGATGTGTTGAACCATATTTCACAGACAAACAGGCATAACACATTGAGCATTCCTTCATCAAATTCATAGTCGTACAAACACTAACCTCCTTAGCCATGCGGTAAGACGCGCGGCTACAAAGCAAGACCATGCTGAGGGTGGCTGGGTTCGATTCCCGGTGCCGGTCTAGGCAATTTTCGGATTGGAAATTGTCTCGACTTCCCTGGGCATAAAAGTATCATCGTGTTAGCCTCATGATATACGAATGCAAAAATGGTAACCTGGCTTAGAAACCTTGCAGTTAATAACTGTGGAAGTGCTTAATGAACACTAAGCTGCGAGGCGGCTCTGTCCCAGTGTGGGGATGTTATGCCAATCAGAAGAAGAAGACAAACACTAACGACATCTGTTGTTTTCACTAAGTTAGGTAAATCACGAACCAGATGGCGATAGTGAGCAAACGTCAAACTCAAACAAATCCGATGCACGCACCACAAGTGAGTGATTGGCCAACTAATGATTATTTAAATTGACCAGTAAATCAGTGAAAGATGAAAATTTCTTGAGTGTTATGTCTGTTTGTCTGTGCATATTTGGATGGTTGTTTGCCTAACAGCGTTTGCAAGAGCCGTAATGTAGGCAATTATTTATGATGTGTATTAGGGGAAGGGGGGGCAATATGCCCTAGCTAAGCAAACACTGCTTTATTGTCTTATTTGTAACGCTTGTCATGGGTATTTTTAAATTATGCAGCAATTAAACAAGATAGCTAGTTGATGCCATTCAAAAATTGTCAAAAATCTCAATCATATTGATAATATTCACATTTCAAAAAAATGGTGATATTCTGTTGCCGGAAAACTCATGAGGCAAAACGCCTTTTAGCTGGCAGCTCCTAGGGAACAAAGCACCATGCGTCGGCGAATCAGCATTCTAGTATGGATAGTGCGTGGAGACGCAAGTACATTGTAGGCTACTGCCACTAGGGCATTTTGCCTCGCCAAAATGTTAGACGTTTCTTCAAAATGTGGAAATTTTCGGTTTTTCCGACCTTCCCATACACTATTTTGAAACTTTTTTCGCCTAACCTACATAATTTTAGATCTAGTTTTGTTACGGCCATCTTAATGACGGTAAATATGATGGAAACCACAAAAGTCGTTTTCCCTCGGGGGGCGTTTTGGGGCCTCTTCCCCTAAGAGAAAATATTTTAGTTATCAGATAAAGATTGTCGCTGTCGTCGCTGTCCGGAACATCTTTTGCTGGCGAGGATAGGGGAGCTAAATGTCAAAGAAGGAAAATCCATACGATTTGACAGCTTGGTACCCAACATTCCGGACAGCAGAACAAAGGGAACCGAAGCGACAATCTTAATCTAGTAACTAAAATATCTTTTGTATTAAGGCAAAATCAAGGGATTGAATCGAGAAAGGCATCGTCACCGCTAGGTGGATTAATCTGGGTTTTATTACTGGATTTTATTTTCAGGAAGATTAGAAAGGTTCCTATTTATTTCTTGGAAAAGCTTTTTTCTATGTATGACTACCCATGTAAAAATCTTTTCCCCGAAATTTCGATCCTCATGATTAAAGGAATCCTATACATTGAAAAATAAAAAAGGGCTCAACATGAGGATCGAACTGAGTGAGAGCACGAATCGTTGCTTCTTGGCTGTCCTTGCTTCTTGGGAACGGAACAATTAAAGTGTAACTGGTTAGTGGTTATGCAGTAGTTATGCATTTTATCGACTGACGAGCATTGTAGAGTGCCATAAATAAAATTCCTGAAATCATGAACTTTATGATTTTATGATTGTATTTTCGTGATCATAGAAAATGTGTATAGATTCCAATTGAAACCTTCTAAAAGGTGTATTAAACTGTGCTTTCTCAAGAGCTTCCATCTTTTTGAAATTCTCAAATTTCCAGCCAATAATCAGTTACCCTGTCAAAAAGCTACAATTTTGGATCCAACCCATTCTCCGATAAATTTAAAGCCTTGCATTGTTGATGAACATTATTCCGACGTATAGGCACGGCGCGGCGGCAGTGCTTCTTCTATGATGCTGCAATGATGGCACAACACAACCGCCTGAAATTGCCAAACACCGCGTGCGATTCGGAAAATAAAAACAAACTCTTGACTTGACTTCTCCTGGCGGTAAGCCGAGCCCACAAAATTGTACTGCGCTCGAGGGGGTGTTCGGTGCCGCGCGAATACTGCGGCTCAGAAGGAAAAGGAACGACGACGACGACGATTGATTGTAGCTCATTAGTAGCAGAGATTGTCGCTATAAATAGGAGTGCTTTCGTTCTGGTTCACGTTTCCTAAAATTTTGTAAGAGGTTTTGTTTTGTTTCGATGCGGGGAAGTGAGTTACAAAAACAGCTGGAGGATTTATCGCTGCGCTATTTTCCAGGAATGTCGCCTGAGGTTGGCCAATTGCGAAGGAGGGGGTCCTTTAAGTGGCTCGTTATTGTATTCTTTACGATATAAACCGACGATCATGGGCGAGGGAGAAGCTTTCCCATCAAGATTTATGCGAGAAAATTTTTGCATAAGAGAAATGACTGAAGTGGAAACAAATTGAAGATGCTTCGAAACAACGGAGGTCCGCTTTGCGGACTCGTTCATCGAAATAAACAGACACTTTCGGGTGGCGGCAATGTTCCAGCTCTGCAAATTAATTTTACATGGTGAAGTAATCCTCTCGTCCGGACAGAATGATCCTGTTTTGTTCATAAACATGGACGGGACCATTCCGGGCGCAAATATTTACCCGTGCGTGGTTGCCCGTGACAACACCGCACGTGTTGTATTTGGGCTTCGATGGCTGACAGCGGCGACGACGGAAACGTAGGTACGTGTCTGTTTTTATCAGCACATCAGCCTACATTGGGAAAAGCCATGGCGGAAGCTGTTTTGGATAGAGGGTTATTGTGTAGTGATTTTCCGGACCTGAATATGAGAGTCTGGTAATTGTTGGATGTGGCGCAGGGTTAGAGTGAGGAAAATGGGGCTACTACTAGAGCATAAAGTAAGTTATTTTATAGGTGCCGATGACAGTCACGGGCAGCGATGGGTAGCCTTGTCGAAATTTCATACCGCAGTAGGCCGATCGTCATTGTTCTGCCACACTGCCATAGACACCGCTGCTGGTTGCAGCCACGCGGTTGCCCGTTTGGCTGTGGCTGAACATTGGTTCGCATAATTTCGGCAAAATAATGTTGTTTGATGTTATCTGAATGAAACATCACTTTGCTTCTGTAGGTGACAGTGGCACGTGGGGTGAGTGAAGTGGGTTTGTCCTAAATTTTGACACAAATTGGGTGGCAGGATAGGCGCTACATTTCTCCCAGGGCATTGCAGATGAGGTGGTTTTAAATTTTATAACTTCGTGAGTGCCTTTGTCAAACGGTTAACAAGCAATAGACTGGGCTCAAGTGCAGCACTCCTGTTTAGGAAGCGTCATGGATTAAATTTATACGTTTTTGCTAACTCATATCAGATGGGCAATTGCGGTAACAGGTTGTATGATGATGCGTTTTAAATTAGGAGTTTCGATCAATTTATTTTGCGGTAGTTTATGGTTTGATTTTACTAGTCTATTTTTTTTATTGAAAATGTATTTAATTGAAACGCATTTTAATCGTGAACAAATGTCCTGCTTTTATCTTTGGCTCTATTTCATCATCGTGTTCAAATCTGAGGTCTACTGTGTTACATTTTACTCCACCAGTTTATTTGCTTCAAAGTAGAACACTGCCTGTTACCGCATAGCTGTCCCATTTTTGCTGGGTTTCCTATTCATATGGGACAGTTATGCGATTACAGGCAGGTCTCGTATTATTTTATTCTATGAGTCACTGTCACTATGAGTTGTATACTTTAAAAAAAATGCAGGCTGCTTTTTTGTCTTGAATAATTATCCAAGTAAATAAAAAATAAATTTTATCATCATAGATATCATGTCTAACAATTCTGAAACGAAAATTGACTACTAGGCATACACCCGAAGACTCGATTGACAACTAAATACCATCGAGGAGACGACTTCGGTAATCTACGAGAGGCACGTTCAACGGCTCGTGAGTAAAACCATAAATGTTAATGCACTCACCAAAGTTCAAACATTTTGCCGCTTGCAAACCGTGTACTGAGCTGCATGTGCCTAATATGCGTTCCAATCGCGTGCATAGTAGACTTTGTTAAATAGTTTCGAAATAATTCCTAATTTCTCAAATTTCTAAATCTTTGCAAAATTTATAAATTCTTGAAGTCATATTCTATTCTCTTATATTCTAAATTCTTAGATTCCTAAATTCATAAATTCCTAAATCCATAAATCTTCATGTTCCTAAATTGACGAGCTCTTATGTTTCCAAAGTCCTAAATTGTTTGATTCTTAATTCTAAACCCTAGATTTGTAGAATTCCCAAATTCCTATATCCATTAATGTCTTATTTTTCGTCAATTCCCAAATAACTTAAATTAATTTCTCAAATTTGATATAAACATACAATTTAGATGCTATCGGAAAATCACTTCAGATCTCTGACGTTATCCTTAATCAATGAAAAAGTGTTTATGCAATGTAGTTGACATTTGTTGATCTAAACTATGTTTATGAATAGGTATGTGTATATCATTCGTGCTACAATAAACTGCTGAGTTATATCACTGACCACTGCCATGGCAGGCTGCCTGTAAATTGGTGTTCTTTTATTTAAAAAACAAAAATCACAACGTAGAATAGAGGGTCCAACCGTGCGCGATCAACGGGGTCCTAAACGTCCATTGTCCTTATTATTGGCACGAAATAATGGCTAGTTTCATATAAAATTGCTGAGATACATTGGAGCCAGCACCGTAGCGTGTGGTTGGTCGAGTTGGCACCCGCCAAGGGCGCCATCGTTCAGGAGGTGCTAAAATCGAGACAGCGCTATGAGAAATAGAACAATTTTATAGGAAGAAAATTGGAAGGCCAATAAATAACAAATCGACTTCAAAGAGTAAACGTTTATGGTAGAGATGTTTTGAACAAACTATTTATTTATTTTTTCACATCGGCATGTCATATGGATTTGTCTTAAGGTCGGCGGTTTTTATTTGAGTACCTCAGGGATTTTTGCAGCCAGTTAGAAAGTGAAAGTGTTAGAAAAAAACGAAAGTACCAAAAGGTTATTTGGAAATAATTAATAAATTGTACTAGTTCCATTTTTGCCATAATATCCATCTTTTACTCGTTGGGCTAAGCTCGTAGCCCATTTAGTGAAAGATTTTCGTCAAATCAACAAACAGCTAGAATACGAGATCAGAGCTGCAAACTGCGTTCACCTTCTTTTTAAATGGGTTACAGCCCTACTAACATGTGCCCAACTGAATCGTAGCATATCTAAAGATTGCCCAACGAGATAAAGATTATTGTATTGCGGTCAACAAGATACTTCCGGAACCTAAATGTTTTGTAGCAGTGATGGCAAGATACTCTCAATTCCTTTAGTTTGAAATGATTCAGCTTTCCTTAGTGATTTGCTTCAGGCAGTACAATACAATATTCAGGCGGGTCACCAAAATCCGAAGCAAGCGATACTTCAGATACCAACAAATGAGAAACTTATGGTTAATGATGATGATGATGATGATACTACCATCTATTGTAGCATCTATAGTAGCACTGGTCATGTCTGAAAAATGATTTGATCCTGATTATAATGGTTACAATGTTGTAAAAACCAAAATTCACAGAATTTTCTCTCCAGCATCACGATTGCAGACCGCCTTGCTGGTGCTGGTTATCGAGGACAGTGCTTCGCGGCGACTGTTCTCCTGGCGGACCCAATAACCTGGATTAGGAAGACCATCCGGGAAGGTTAGGACCGTAGTTTGGAGGATTTCTACCACCCCATAAGTTCGGAAAATTAATGGATCTATAGAGGCATGTAACGATATGATCAACCTAAAGGACCAGAGGGTTATTTCTCTGCTGCGAATCGGCCATACTCAGAACTCACACAGTTTTGGTGGAAATTCTTTCCGAACAACCTAGATATGCTATATATGCGGAGTTCTCAATTCTTACGATCACTTTGTATGCCTCGGCCTCAAATATCAAGTCTCAGGGAGCTTGTATGACTTAAATTTCATAATCTTCTGAGCTGCATAATTGGGTTTGTACTTCCATAACCGGGGGTGCCAGGTTGACGCTTTAATCAGCATCATATTCCTGGAAATGATCCAAATTAGTTTCAAGGTAAAAGAAATTACCAAAGGAATAAATTTTGGCTGTTACGCCCTTTTCAAATGTTGGTCTAGATTTGACCGAATAGGTCATTTGGCCAGTAGAACATTTGGCCGAACAGGACATTTGTCCGAATAGGAATTTTGGCATATGTTATTTTGTCAAACAGATCATTTGGCTGAATAGGTCATTTGACCGAAAATGTTATTTGGCTGAATAGAAAAATGAGACGTCTCACTTCTCACTGTTTATTTCCCACTTCTCACTATGAAAAGCCAAATGTGCTATTCGGTCAAATGTTCTATTGAATGTCCCAATGTCCCCTTTGGCCAAATGTTCTATTCGGCAAAATGTCCTATTCGACCTAATGACCTATTCAGATATATGACCCTATCGGACCAATGATTTTCGGCCTAATGGTCTGTTCGGCCAAATGGTATGTTCGGCCAAACAACTTTTGATATTCTACGATACACTTCATTATTAATTAAGGCTGTGCTACAAATTTGTTGAATTGTGTATTATTGCTATCATGAAAGAAAAGGAAACAATTAAAAACATTACATTTATTTACAATAAATTCTGCCCAACGTATTTATTACAAAATGGGTTACTGCTCCAGATCTTGGTTCCACATATGACTTATACAGTGTACTTGGTTGGCTTCAATGCCGTTACACACTGATTTTAGAAGCAATTGTCTAAGGAATTTTCACGTGCTGAAAATCTTTTTTTTTTTACAGGTAAATATTTTTCTTTAACTCAGGGTGTCAACTACCTGGAAAAACCTGGAATGTCATGGAAAGTCAGGGAATTTCGATTGAGGTCAAAATACAAAATCGAAAAACAAATCAATTCAATCAAAGTTAATTGCCTATTTCCGGGGATTAAACCACCCGATTTGGACGTTAATTTACAATGTTATGGAAACTCATATGTGAATATGTACGTTATGTGGAAGATATTGATTTGAAAAATGTATTGGAGGTAACCACTTTCCCTTCGATGGGACTCGAACCCATCGTACTGTAGGGTCATGGGTTCGAGTCCCATCGAAGGGAAAGTGGTTACCTCCAATACATTTTTCAAATCAATATCTTCCACATAACGTATATATTCACATATGAGTTTCCATAACAAACAAATCAAGTTTCAAATAGCGTCAAGGTGCAATCGTTATCCAACACTGAATTCATTCGCGTTTTCAAGTGCACACCACTAAATACGAAAGAAATGCACAACTATCATTTTTGTGACGCAGCAAAGCTGTCAAGGACTGAGAGTCCTGTTACGCTTCCGTATAGGGGGAGGTGAGTAAACCTGTCATCCACCAACAAATAAAGCCTACCTAACATGTATCGTCACTCGTACCACGCCGCTTAAAGAAGTTGGGCCACTACCCGAAAACAAAATGGCGGCACAAACTCCGCGTTTGGTGGGTGGAGATTTGTTTTTGATTTTTGTGGATTTAATTTCAAAACCTTCTTTCCAATTCTATGCCCTCAAAGCTTACTGTCAAGTATCTGAACAGGATAAGATTAATTATTCCTACATTAATTACCTTTAACCTCCTTTAATTTATTGATATCTCATGAGGTGGACGGATTTCGGAGCTGTACGGATTTCGGTCCCGCACGGTAATTACGAATTCTTTGTTTCCGATAGTCGAATAATTTCACGCAGTCATTCAAGATGCTCGGGAAAACGCACAGTTTTCCAGAAAGATCCTGAGAACTTTATTCATTGCGATTCCAGAGATTGTGAGAATTTCCGAAGGTATATATTATTTACCAAATAAAGGTTCAAGATGGAGGGAGGGAGAGGAGGGAGCCAAATGGAAGGATGTGATTAATGCTGAATTTTGATTACCTTCCATGATCCCCTGTGTAACTATTTGATTTTTTGTGGAGGCTCAGAATTACATCCAACCATCTACAAATTACTGTTCTGCTTATAGAGGTTGTTAAGAATGATCTAGAAGTGATAAAGCTTCCAGTAACTCTGGGACTCGCACAAATTTCAAGGAATTGAACACGTGTACTTCTTTGTTGAATGCAGCGAATTAACTTTCTTCGTTTAAAATAATGAAAATTATTCCATACGTTAACATCAAATACGCTTCGATTAAGTTTGAATATTTCAACTGAATTTAAATGCTTCGATTTGCTTCAATTCAGTTTCATTTCGGTTTTGTGATTCAAAAATAAAAAGAGCAAAATAAAGAGCATTTTTCTGAATTATAAACTACTTTATTATATTTTTTTTTTTTATTTATTCTAATTTTTGATAAAAGTTAAAAAATTGAAACCAGATAATGTTTTAATTCCATAAGTGTTATTGAAAATAAAATACAGACAATGATACTTTCTATATATTGAAACCAATATGTGCCAACTTCATGAAATTATTAGGGGGGGGGGATGTGGTCGTCATGGAGGTACAAAATTATTTTATTCGGGAAATGAAAACATCACAAAAATTGATTTTTAAAAACCTTAAGCCCTGTCCTCATATAATTGTTTTTATGCTCTGGCTATAGGCTGGTATCGTGTTTAAAAGAAATTTCTTTTTTTATTTCAATCGCATGTTAAATTCCGTTTACTGAATCGGAAAAGTAAAAAAAATGAAACAAAATTCCTTTGACAGCACCATTACCGGGCGCGAGTATTTTGATCACGCGCACTGCGCTGTCATTTTAGTTTCGTCACTCTTTTTCGTACCAGTCGGCTATCAATTTGGTTGCTGCATTCCGCATCGGTGACGTTTGACGTTTTTCATTAAATAGCAGCGCTATTACCGCGCTACCAAATTTGGTCACCTATAAGCTGCGTTACCTACTGCAGCGCGTTTAGTAGCGGCCGGTAAAGTGTCAAGTGATTATACTGCGCTGCCAAACGGCTTATATTGCGATTTGAAACGAAAATCAGCATTGCAAACAATGACCGCATCGTGCTTTCGTGCTGTGCGGTTCTTTCTCTCTTTGCGGAAGGAAGTTTTTAATACTACCCGAAGCTATTTTAATTTCAACGGTGCTTCTTAGCGCTATTTGTACCCACTGATCCCGTTACGATCTTTGCAAGGACCCGTGCCTTCGTTTTACGTTGGACCCGTTTGCGGAAGTAAAATTCCGACAAGCGGTGGTAATCCTGCAGGGACACCGTTCTGGGAAAAAACCTCTTAGAAGGTCACGTCTCCACGCTCAGCAATGAGTATTAACAAAAACAAGAGGAAGGGGGAGTCTATGAATTCTCCACTTCCTTCAAAGAAACAAGGTTTCAAGACCGTCCTGCCCAAGCGCGGGAAAAATAGAAGGAAGCTGGAGAATTCAGATATTCCTTCTAACTCTAATATCGGAAATAATTCTTCTCCAATCGAACTGAGCAATCAGTTCGATTTGATTAATGATGATTTTGATTTTGATTTTGATTAATGATGAGCAAATCGAATCTACCCCTAGCCCAGGTGATTCGATTCATGCGAAAAAGCAAAGGATTCCGCCAATTGTGGTATCTGTTGCCGAGTTTTCTGGCTTCCGGAATGAGATTTTGAGTAACCTTCAGGGGATCAAGGTTTCATTTCAGATTGCTAGGAAGGGTGACTGCCGCGTTTTGCCGGGATCCTTTGACGATCGCAAACGTCTTCTTCAGTATTTAACTGAGAAGCGCCATAAATTCTTCACATACGACGACAAAACTGAGCGATTGTTCAAAGTCGTCTTGAAAGGTCTCCCCAGTGATGACAAATCACTGGGTGAGATTAAAATTGAAATTTCTCAATTACTTGGATTTTCACCAGTGCAAGTAATTAAGATGAAAAGAAATCCCACTCTGGTACTTCCCAAAGGGCATTTCTCAAGAATTTTATTTAGTTCATTTTAACAAAAGTGAACTAAATAATATGAAAAGTTTGGAAAAGGCCTGTATTATGTCTCATGTCCGTGTTACATGGGAACATTTCCGCAGGCCTGGGGGAAATTTCCAAAACCCCACCCAGTGCCGTAAGTGCCAAAAGTGGGGTCATGGAACCAAACATTGTCACATGGATGCTAAATGCATGATTTGTGGTGGAACCTCTCACGCCAAGGACGCATGTCCTGTGAGAGAAGATTCCAATAAATTTAAGTGTGCAAATTGTGGGGGCAATCATAAATCCAATTTCTGGGAATGCCCTTCACGCAAAAAAGTTTTGAATTCCCGTGCAAAATTGATGACGGGAAATTATAATCGGATCCCAGATTCGACGGGTAGAAATTTTTCAAACGCTCAAATTTCGAAACCGTTTACCGGTCGAGCAATTCATACCCACCACAATTCACAAACAAATTTTGCCGCTCGTCAACGGGTAGCAAGCACTTCAGTAAATTCCAATTTTTCCAATGTACCTACGTATGCAAACATCGCTGCTGGTAGACAAAATTTCTCTTCTCAAAATGAGGTTTATACCCATGTCCCAACGGAAAATAATGGTCATGTTGCCGATTCAGGTAGCATATCCGCTTCCGACTTTGATTTTCTAACTGAACAATTGCATCACATGATTGATGCAATGTTCAAAGCAAATACCATTCCTGAAGCTGTTCAGGTTGGTATAAAGTACACACAAAAATTGTTATCGGACTCCGTTTCAATGGATCCAAATAATTGTGTGAAAGTTCTAAATTGGAATGCCCGCTCTCTAAAGGGTAAGGAAGATGAATTATTCAACTTCCTTTCAGTTCATAATGTGCATATTGCCATTATAACTGAAACCTATTTAAAACCAGGACTCTCCATTAAAAGAGATCCAAACTATTTTATCTACAGAAATGATCGTCTTGACAGCGCCTGTGGTGGGGTCGCCATTGTCATCAATAGACGTATCAAACATACATTATTTTCTTCATTCGAAACCAAAGTTTTTGAAACCTTGGGAGTTTCTGTTGAAACAAATTTTGGACAATTTTCCTTCATTGCAGCCTACTTGCCTTTTCAATGCAATGGGCAGCAAAAGAATTTGTTGAAAGCTGATCTTCAAATTCTGACTCGCAACAAATCAAAATTCTTCGTAATTGGTGACTTCAATGCCAAACACCGTTCATGGAATAATGCTCAAAGTAATTCCAATGGAAAAATTTTATTTGATGATTGTTCTGCGGGATATTATACTATTCAATATCCCAATGGCCCTACTTGTTTTTCTTCCAGTCGAAATCCTTCTACAATTGATTTAGTTTTAACGGATTCAAGTCAGCTGTGTGGCCAATTGGTAACTCATGCTGACTTTGACTCTGATCACCTTCCTGTGACATTTGAAATCTCACAAGAAGCCATTTATAATCCAATCAGCTCTACTTTTAATTATCATAGAGCTGATTGGGATTTATATAAAACATATATCGATAGGAATTTTGATGTTAATATTCCTTTGGATACCAAAAGTGATATTGACAAAGCGCTCGTATCTTTGACAAATTTAATTGTCGAAGCCAGAGGCATTGCAATTCCTAAATGTGAAATTAAATTCAACTCCATTATTATAGACGACGATCTTCAGCTACTGATCCGTCTTAAAAATGTGAGGCGAAGGCAATACCAAAGAACTCGCGATCCCGCGTTGAAAGTTATTTGGCGAGATTTGCAAAATGAAATTAAAAAACGTTTCGCTATTCTGAGAAATACCAACTTTGAGAATAATGTCTCGAAGTTGGATCCCAGTTCGAAACCCTTTTGGAAATTAACGAAAATTCTTAAAAAACCTCAAAAGCCAATTCCAGCGCTTAAAGAGGGAAATAAAATTTTATTAACAAATGGCGAAAAGGCTCAAAAACTTGCTCAGCAGTTCGAGAGTGCGCATAATTTTAGTCTAGGTCTCACTAGTCCAATTGAGGATCAGGTTACACGGAGCTTCGAAGACATTCTCATTCAAGAGAATGTTTTTGACCCTTCGTTGGGAACTAATTTGGATGAAGTGAGATCTATTACTAGAAAATTTAAAAATATGAAAGCCCCTGGTGATGATGGTATTTTCTACATACTTATCAAAAAACTTCCTGAGAGCTCTTTATCCTTTTTGGTTAATTTATTTAACAAATGTTTTCAATTGGCATACTTTCCAGCTAAATGGAAAAACGCCAAAGTTGTTCCAATTTTGAAGCCGGACAAAAATCCAGCTGAGGCTTCTAGTTATCGCCCAATCAGTTTGCTTTCTTCAATAAGCAAACTGTTTGAAAAGATTATTTTAAATAGAATGATGGTTCATATTAATGACAATTCTATTTTTGCTGATGAGCAATTTGGTTTTCGCCATGGGCATTCAACCACTCATCAGTTATTAAGAGTTACGAATTTAATTCGGCTCAACAAATCTGAAGGATATTCGACTGGGGTTGCTCTTCTTGATATAGAGAAAGCATTTGACAGTGTTTGGCATGAAGGTTTGATTGTAAAATTGATGAATTTTAATTTTCCTCTGTACATTATTAAACTGATCCAAAATTATTTATCAGATCGCTCACTGCAGGTAAACTATCAGAATTCTAAATCTGATAGATTACCTGTTAGAGCTGGTGTTCCCCAAGGCAGCATGCTGGGTCCCATATTGTATAACATTTTTACTTCTGACTTACCTGATTTACCACCATAGTGTCAAAAATCTTTGTTTGCAGATGACACAGGTCTCTCAGCCAAAGGGCGAAGCCTTCGTGTCATTTATAGTAGATTGCAAAAAAGTTTGGATATTTTCTCCACTTACTTGCAAAAATGGAAAATTTCTCCAAATGCTTTCAAAACTCAGCTTATAATTTTCCCACATAAGCCGAGAGCTTCTTATTTGAAACCTTCTAGCAGACATATTGTCTTTATGAATGGGGTTCCAATCAATTGGTCTAGCGAAGCTAAATATTTAGGACTTCTGCTAGATGAAAAATTAACTTTTAAAAATCACATTGAAGGCCTTCAAGCCAAATGTAACAAATATATTAAGTGTCTATATCCACTTATAAACAGAAAATCAAAACTTTGTCTTAAGAACAAACTTTTGATTTACAAACAAATTTTTAGACCTGCCATGTTGTATGCTGTGCCAATATGGACTAGTTGCTGCAATACCAGAAAGAAGGCACTTCAGAGGATTCAAAATAAAATTTTGAAAATGATTCTGAAGTTGCCTCCGTGGTATAGTACCAATGAACTTCATAGAATTTCTAATATTGAGACATTGCAACAAATGTCCAACAAAATAATTTCCAATTTTAGACAAAAATCGTTGCAATCTTCTATTGCAACGATAAGCTCCTTGTACCCTTAGTATAAATTAGGTTAAGTTTAGTTTAAGTAGAAAACATTGTAATTCCTACATGGTTTAATTCAACCAGAGGAAATATCCTAACTGCCAGAGGCAATTGAAATGTATTAATAATAACTAAAAGCGTAACATAGCAAATAAGGATGATAGTGTTAAGAAAACACGGAACACCTAGTCTAAGAGATGAATGCATGTATTAGATAAATAGCAAATAAAATTAGTTAAAAAAAAGCATTGCAAACAACCTGCAAGCAACTTGCACAGGAACGAGCTGTCAAAACGCATGCTGATGTGTCCATTTTAAGCGTGTTATTCATCAGTTTTACGTTCACAGAACAAACAATCCATGGTAAAAGTTACGATTTCATAGACTACGCATTGTTTTTGAAACTACTATAAAATTTAAGTTAAATTAAGCATGCTTTCAGAGAAATTCACCACTGATTCAGTTCATGTACAACATTCCACAGGGACCACAATTGATTTTTATTGCGCGCATGGTAAAATCAAACGGGTTTGTTATCTGCTGAAAATCGTTGGTGCGTATTCTTAAAATAACCCTCGGAATGGTAGTTTCCACCGCAACATTTTTTTTTCTGAGTTAGTTTTGGTTCGATGCATGGAGATTCTCGTTTGTCCATTAATGGGTACTTTTTGTGCTATCTCTTTCTCTCTGCAGAAAAATTTACTCATTTTTTTAGGTTCGGTCACATAACCCATTATTAAGCTATGCCGCCGAACTTCAAAAATGGGCAAATTTTTCTGCAGACAGAAAGAGATAGCATATGAAAGTACCCATTAATGGGTAAATTGAGTTTCTCCGTGTGTGTACATCGGGGCAGTGGTGTTTTTTTTGGGAACCTATGTCAAACAATTCAACTTAATTTCGCTTTATTAATTAGTTTTATTATACTTTTCCTTAAAAAAAACTCCCTATCACAATATTGTGAATATAGGGTAGGACCTCATTGTATTTTGCTTAAATAGTATGGCATATTATTACAACTTCGATTATAATATAATCTTCTTGAATGATAAAATATCCAGCAACACTGTATGCAAGATCTTTTGCAAGTTTGTTGCAGCTTCATGCATTTGGCGATATCAACGCAAACCTTCTATCAACATCTGCAGAAACATATCTCTTTGCACCATCAATCGCTCCGCGTCGCCTAAAACATCATTGTTAGACAAAGTTGTGAAATTCAACTAAAACGAAATAGTTCGCCAGGATAGACGATATCGATATATACTTTACAGTCCACTCACTGGGCGGTCCTAGATTGGTGGTATCATTTGATTCGAGAGCCTGAAACAGAATCCCAGACAAAATTGATCACTGAGAGCACGTTTTGGGGAATCCCTGACAAAATTTATCATATCCTTAACTATGATTGATGTATCCCTACAGGGAGGAACAGTCTTAATGGTGGCTTGTGCATGTGCATCCAAATTTAATAATTGAGCCAAACAATGAACAAATAAGCTCTTTTTTCGTCATTAAGGATGTTTATGGTCATGAACGCACACAGCAACGCAAGAATGAACTGCATCAATGTAAATAAAATAGTCTGGTAGCTATTTGCATCGACCGTTACAATAATATGAGAATTTATGGATAATCTTCGAAAACTGGACTTTTGAAGGCAAAATATATTGAAAGCGAAATGATACTTTGCCCCCTTCGATAATTATTGAGGGGGCAAAAAGTGTCCCCCCCCAAAGTTGGCGCTTATGGAAACCATCATATTTTCATACCTGGAATTTTTCGAAGAATGGTCTGGAAAGTCAGGGTCAGTCATGGAATTTTATTTTCAGATTTGAGTCGACAACCTGAATTGAAAATTGTCAGCAACAAATTCCGGGTCATTCTGAAAGCTTTGTTTTGCTGACTTGTGATAGCTTTCATTAATTGGTGATGCCGCAAATTCTATTTGTTATCCTATTCTCCACCTCAATTCGTACTGATTTTGTTTTTGCTTTCATGGATTTTTGCTATAGTTCTTAAATTTCCTGTCTTTTTTTATTCTCCACTACAAACGTGAGTTTCCACAACTACATGGTCTCATTTGATGATTTTTTTGTGTGCTTCCATGAGTTGAGTTTTCCAAGCTAAAAAATATCAATCAAGCATCAAAATCAAATTTCTCTGCATCAGAAAATTGATAAATTTTCTATCTCAAAAATGAACTAATTTTCTGATTTTGTTTTTTTCTTTCATGGGTTGAGTTTTCCAGGCTCAAGAATATCAATCAAGCATCAAAACAAAATATTCTTTCATCAGACTATTCTCGACTACAATTGTTAAATTTTCTATCTCTACATCGACTAATTTTCTTTCTTGTTTATTCGCACATTCACATTAGTAAAGGAGTGGTGAATTGATTGTGTGTTGGATGTCAACTGGTCTAATGCAGTTGATGTGACTTTTTCTGTTCGTGATGCAAATACATATTACAGAAGGAATTCTTGGACTTTGAGGATCTTAGTATGTAGTCAGAGGCATCAGACGGCTTTTTTTTTGTGCGTGATGCTGTCATTTTTTTGCCTTAATTTCAATAGCTTTTTTTTTTGTAAAGTTCACCAAACAAATTAAACTTAGTGAAAGAAGGAAGAGCGTGGCTAGGGGAACGTTCGTCTTATAAGCGGACGTAAACTTGAGCGTAAACGGAAAAAACTTGAACATTTGACTGGCAATCAAATGCAATCAAATATTGGTACGCCGATTAACGCCACCGCCGGCTAGAATGAGTGTCGGCCTAGCGCCGAAAACGGTGCCGCCGCCGAGCAATTTCATTATTTCTGGACCGGCGCATATTCCAAGTGTGCACCAATTAAAATCTGTACATACTCCAATTGCTCTTACTTTTAAACCGTTGGGAAAAATTGATTGAAATTTTGCGTAACCATAGTTGGATGTGTATTGTTTACACTCTGTGAGTTGATTTTATTCGCGAATACGAAGGTTGTGCCTCTACTCACTCTTAAGGCAAAAACTCATTGCTATCTGTCAGACTGTGCGTGAAACATGGCCCCCAATGCATCCACAGTAAAATCCCATAAGGAACTGTCGGACTGTGCGTGAAGAATTTAGGGGAAGGAGGGGAAATATGCATAGACTGCTTTTATGCTTTAGCTATAACGATTTGTTTGGGTGTTTCTACCTCATGCAACAGTTAAGCAATAAATCGCAGATTTCTGTGAAATTTCACCGAAATCTCAACAGCAGAACTGTTCGGTGAATAATTTAACAGATTTTCGGTTGTTTTGACAGTTAAACAAAGGAAAAATCGCCGAAAATTTAGTGAAATAATTACCGAACAAATCTGCTGTTGAGATTTCGGTGAATTGAAGCAAAATTCACCGAAATCTGTGAAATGATTTAAATGTGTGATGCCATATTAAAATTAGAAAAAAATCTTAATCATATTGATAATATTCACATTTAAAAAAAGTTGTGATATTTCGTTTCCAGAAAACTCATGAGGCAAATCGGCTTCTAGCCAGCAACTCTTAGGGAACCACTCGTCACCATCACGCGTCAGCGAATCTGCATTCTATTACGGACAGTGCGTGGAGACGCGTGGTATATTGTAGGTTAGTTCCACTAGGGCGTTTTGCTTTGCCGAAATATTAGATATTTCATCAAAATGTGGAAAATTTCGGTTTTTCCTACATTCCTTTCCATTATTTTGACATTTTTTTGCATAACCTACTTAATTTTACGTATAGTTTGGTTAAGTCTACCTCAACCATGGTAAATATAAGTGAATACGTTTTGGCTCGGGGAAGCCTTTTGGGGTTTCTTTCGCTACCTTCGTAGTCGCGAAATGGGAGCGCAAAATTTTTCAAAATTACGGCGTGAGAATAGTGCGTGCCCGAATATGTTTTTCGGAAGAGAAAAAAGCCAAGAGGTGAAAAAAAAGATCCCCAACGCTTGTTAGGGGCCTTGGATTGGCAATTGAATTGGATAGTTCGAAAAATGGCTAAAAAGTTGCATATGAACAAAACCTACTCGTACAAAACTCGAGAGCGTACGTTTAAGGTTCAGAAGTCCCCAAACCTTGACGAGAAACAGAATTGGACAGTAAAAAGCCAGGACCAGAGTTGGTACGACCAAAAGCTAACGAAACCAAACTGTTGTGAAATGGATGACGAGACATAAGGCGGATATTAACCATATTCCATGAAACCTGTTAGTGACTTCCAAGGATAAGTGTGATGTCCCTAAAATCAAAATTCTGCCTATATTTCACGGGAGATTCTCCTGAACGTTTATGGAGCTCTCCAAAATTTCCACCGAAAAAAATCTAAATTTTCACAAGTTCGTTTACTTGGTAGGCTCAGGCGTGTATAACACTTTACGGAGCCATGGTTCTTTGTGATATATACAATCAATATCATTTAATTTTGCAGTTAGTAAGAGAGGGGTACAAGCCAGCGTACTCGTGGTGACTCGAGGTTATTATTTACAATGTTTAAGGATGGACGGGGCTAAGGATTTGGGATCAGGGAATTTCAGCTTCTCATCCGGGTATTTGGCGTCAGGGACGATGTGGCGTGTCGTCCAAAATCTGGAAATTAATATAAATTGAAGATTGAAAAACAGAAGCAACAACAATACAGCACCATAACACATTTAACTCTGATTGATAATCAAAGCTAGTTCAGCTTCATCTGCCTTGCCTGTACTCAACGACTACACTCCATCCATTGTTACAGTTTTCTGTGTCGCCATAAAGCAAGATCGGATACTCTATTTGAATTCTGTCCTACTCCCAGACGATAACAATACTTGAGAAATCGAATCCATCCGCTCCAACCGAAGTCTGAATAGGGGCGCACAAAAGGCGCACTCTCTATCTCGATTGGAATAGTGTACTCGCGCCATCCTCAACGACTAGTTCCAATCATCGCTGAAGGAAGCCTCTTCGAAATGACAACAAGCACCCCTCCCCATGAACCCTCCCAACAGTTCCCTACCATTGACAACTGGTTGAACTTCGGAGCTGTGCTCGCATCAGATTTCGCACAATTCACACGCAAACAGAGAACCAAAGCAGTTATCGTCCCGCTCAGCAACCATCAGACAGACAACTTTTTATTTCTTTTATTCGACCGAACCCTACAACAGAGGGCCGGGACCGATACAAGCCGATACTGTTGAAAAGGAAGCGAAACACAGCAATCAATGGGGAATGTCATTGTCACGCCAAAATGGACGACGACGAGCGCTGTGTCTCCTTGGATGGAAAACGATCGGAAGATGTTTGTATTTCCATTCAAATTGAAATTTTCTGTTGCCATGCCGACAAGCTGCTAGAAGAGTAGATAAACAATCGATTGTTCGTGGCAATACATACGATAGGTAAACAACGGCTCAAACATTGGAAAATCGGTTGTCTGTCTTTCAAGGGTAATTAAATTTTATGTCTCAATGACTTCAATTTTATTTACGATGTTAACCTGTTAAGAATTGCTTCATTTTTCTCGAAATATGGAAAACGCGACAACAATTTTTGAATCAAATAATATTAAATTGCGAATTTGCTTCTCTGGACAGTTGATTGTTATGCGAAAAACGATGAATCGAAGCTGATTATAATTTTTTACTGCTAGTCATGGAGTGATTTGTCTGAATTTGGCACGCGTCCGTGGAAGCACCCTCGATTCTTAATTGCATTTCCAGCATCCTACCGGAGTGATCGGATATGAAAGTTATTGGTTTTTTATGGACCTCCTTCCGGAGTGAGTTTTCGCTTTGAATCACAAAGTAATCACCCAAACTGCTATAAAACTGAGAAGACTTGGAAAAAGGAAAGTTCTCAGTGAACGAACTGCAAAATCTGCGATGGCGTTGCTTTTTTAGAGCTCATAAATTTATCTGTCAACAAAGCGTGCCATGCTTGGAGCGAAATATGGTTGAATGAAAGTGGTGCCATCTAAAGCACCACCGCCATTGGAATTAATAAAATTGTAATGTTTAACACATCAAATAAAAAATGGCTTATTAAGTAAACTGATTCGTAAACAGCTTTTTTTCTTCAATTTCTTTTATATTAACAATGCTCTCAAATTAGGCTCGGCTCTAGTTGCCAAAGGAATTTAATTAAAAATTGTCGCCTTTGCAGCTATCCGCATGGCAAAAAAAAAGTTCGGGGAAGCCATTGTGCCTAATAGGAAGCAACCTTTTTCGTCGTCCCTCGCCTTCCATCTCAAACTTGAAATAAGACGACCATTCTGCAAGGCGGTTACTAGTCACGTGAGACACAATTCAGTCCTTTTTGTCTTTGACAACTGGGAAAAGCACTCTAACATATATTGGATATCCGAGTGAGGTGGAATAACATTGTTATAACTAATGTTGGTCTGATTGCATCTTATTTTAATCGTAGTTTTACAGAAATAGAAATCCATTTTGGGTGCAGACAAAAGTTAAAAATTTGGTTATTTCCCGTTGATCGGGAAACAATGCAAATGAAAGTTAAGTGGGCGTTTGACAAAAAAGAAAAAGCGATGAAGCCAACTTTTCCAGCCCTAGGATATGGCGTTGTTTCATCAGTTGGACCTTGTAAAATGGAAAACTGTTGTCCCTCAATTGAGAAAAAAAAGGACGCTGTAACAGATTCGGGGCGATTAGACATAAAAGTTGACAATAAGTCACCCGAATCGAATCAAGTTCCGCATAAACACCCCATTAACTATCATTTATTGACGTAAATGATTTCCGATTCGATCAATTTAGGTCGAAGCACCACTGCCCACCCCCTCATGATATGGAGGCAACAAGCGATGTAAACAATATTTATCACTTGGCGTATGCGTTCCGGCTAGGAGTCTCCGGCTTTCGACCGACTCCGTCAATGGAACGGCTCGCTTGACTTGGTACCATTGCATTGTTACTTCCTAACCTCCCACTCAACCATCGACGTTCACATCGCCACGACGCGTTTTGTCAATTGATACTTGATACATTTCCGATTGTGGCCCCAGGATGGTGCTTAAGCGACCAATTAATTGCGGTTCTGGGTGCGAAAATCGGACGGCACTTTATTATCGAAACGGCCGCACTAAATCAGCGGGCCTGCGACTATGTCGGCGCGGCAAACGGAACGGGAAAGTGTTAGAGACCCCTCCCACCAGCCTACACTGAACTAAATATTCCGCTCTATATCGACTGCTTGTTGATTCGCTCCCGCCCCTTAACGATTGTCATTCGGTTTTTGGATGATTCGCGTTCGCTTGCTTTCGGTCCGGGTGTCGAACATCCATATGCGTATCATCCAGGAAACGAATGATTTTGAAAACACAAAACGAAAGATGTTTCATACGGTTTATGGATGAGCTGAATGCGAGGATCGGATGATAAATATATTATTTTTGTATTATAATTAGTCGATATTGCAGTGATTTTCAAATGTAGCAATGTAGTTGAAAGGCTGGTGTTTTATTTTTAATTTTTATTGAATTATTTATTTCATTTATTATGCATTATGGAGAGTAATTGCAGCAGATGGTAATAAGAGGTAACGGCGACGAAACTTAGCCAGTCTTCACGATGGTGGTACATTTTTGATCCTGGGTATCGGCTTTCTCATGTGATTGGCGTTTCCGTAACCGTGTAAGGTGACCGGGTCAACTAGTATTGCGTAAAGCATCTTTCTAGAAGTACAAAAATACTACTTAGCGCGAATTATTGAGCCACTTTTGATGAACCACTTACCTTGATAAACAATTCGATGGTTTTCAGAAACTTAGAGCGCTAGATTTTCATTCCAGCAATTCACACAAAAGACTACCGATGGTCAAATTATTCCTAGTTTTGCGATAATGTTAAAAAAATAATGATTTAAAAAACAGAGAAACGCGAGAAAAATTTGATCTGCACTAAACGAGAGAATTTTACAAATGGCGCTTGACCGTATAAAAGTCACCACAATAACGTACATCATACCGTGGGGTAAATCATTCTCTTTTCGGATGATTTGCGTAAAGGGGCGCGTTCGATATGTTGATCATCTGATTCGCGAATGATTCTTGGTCGATGGCGCGCACTGCTGAACATTGGATGACGATTCATTTCAAATCTGATGAAAAAGTAATTTGCTTTCCGGATGATTCTCGTTATGAATAATGTGAGAATGTCATTCACTCGAGAATGGTATATGCTTGAAGGAGGAGTTAGTTAATGACAAGGAGGAATGCTTTTTCATTCGCTAACAGGAGGGTGTTTGGGTTCAGTGTACAAGGCGACACACAAAAGCAGCTTGCCCATCAAAAAAAAAAAACGGTGCAAAAATATTCGGCCTCGGTGAGATTTATGAGCGCATGTTTACTCTCATTTCCGGTCCGACGGACGAACGACCGGCTGAAGTGAAGAAGTAATGCCACGTTTGTACACTTGGAGAATTGTTGTTGCCCAGAGGGAAATTTATTTCCACGAAGCTTCATTAAATTTACTGAATAATGAAGATTTGTGTCCTGACGCCCGCCACCAATCCTAGTGAGCCTTGGTTGATAAACTTTCGGCAATCGCGATCCAAGCAAACCATGCGGTAGACGGAACGAACATGTGTCGCACACTGAACCGAAATCGGAATCAATTTATTCCTGCTCATTTAACGGCCGGTTCCTAACAATTCTCCTAACGAGTGAGTCAAAAGTCACAATGACCGAAAATGGCATTGGAGTGAAGCCGAATCCCCGCGAATGCATCGAACGCTTCTATGGAGTGGACTACTAAAAACTACATAAACACTGCAATAACTCTTTCAGTCGGGGCCAATAAATTTGGAAAACATATTACGGCGGGCATTTGCTTCCTTTTTCGGATTTTTTTTTTCGTCAGACTGATTCGGCAAGTCGTGTTCCACTGTTAGACTGACCACTAGTAGAGCTAGACATCGGTCTCCACTTGGAGCGGGTGAGTGGAGCAAAAACTATTGCCGCTCCAATGTATTCCGTGTTGAGTCACAACAACGATGGTTCCTACACAAAAGTTCAAGTCCTTAGAACTGCTACAGCGATTGCAAGTGATTTTTTATTCGGCCGGTTCATTGCGGTCGTTATTTACGAGAAATGGTTCCCCAACTAGCAAAACATCATTTGTAAACGGCTCGTTTATGTGGCATCAAGTGTCTTTATTTGGGAACAAATTGTTTTTTTTTTATGAAAACATTCAAGTAAACAAAATTACTGGCAATTGTATACATTTATAAATGAATAAATTCTTGATTAGAGTGGCGATGTTAGCTACTTTATCGAGCACATGAATTAGGTCAAAAACTGCATATTCAAAACTGACTTCTTTATCAGTCTCATGAAATTTCAATGTCAAATGAGATTGTTACCGCGATGTGAGCTTAGCCTACGTATATTTCAATTGAGTTAAGAGATCTCAATTGATAAGAACAAACGCATTCATTCGAATGACTTTTAGTGGTATCATGTAATCAAACAAAGCACCTCGATTCGACATAATATTAATGTATTTTGAATTGGAAATAAGAAATACGTTTCCCCTGCGATTTTTGATTTTTCGACCAACCGAACCTCTCAATAAACAAGACGCAAGATTTTCACTTTTAAAATCGGAAGAATTTTCCTTCAAGATTTAGAAGAATTTATTTTGGTCGCGTCGTGTTTGCGGACAGAAGCACGATACAATGCTCAACCGCCAAGCTACAATTCGTATCTCTATCCTAACAGAATCATCCAAACCGATCGCATTCGCAAGTAAACCCAAACCATTCTCAAACTTGACTCCAGAAATGTATTAAAGCGCAAATAAGACTTCCTCCTTTCTCGCCAACACCTGATCTAGGTACCGCGGACAACATTCACCGTATTGCATAAACAGTTTTGTTGCAGACAGTGCTTTATGAAGCTCACCGATTCGTCCACCAGTATCGTGTGGCCTCGATCTCGCTTGAAAGCTAAATATCATGGTCGAAGATTTGACTTAACGCTTGCAAGTACGAACAATCAAAGTTCATCACACCTAAGCCTGGCAAAAAAGGATAATCCTTTTACGCGTCCACCTTCCCCGATTTAGAATTTATTTAGCCGCAACAGCTTCCATTCCAAGTATCAAGTCAGTTACACGGATACTTCCTTCGAAAAGTATTGATGTGGGCTAATCGAGTTGGCCCTTTGAAGTAGCTTTAGCAGACCTTCAGTTCAACCAACCAGCCCACTGCTGTACATGATTATACTCGATTCTGTTTTTACACGAATTTTTTTAACACGCCCGTGTAAAAAAAATCTCATACAAAATGTTGCATGATTCGTCGAGAAATCATAAAACTTTTTATACACGGATTTTCAAATTTTGAACTGAAAACTTTTATTCACACGGAACGCATCCCCGTGTAAAAAAAAGAATCGGGTGTATACGAGCGGACGGCTATTACGATTCTCTTCTCGATGGGCTCATCCATTTTGTTCTCGAAACTTCTGTTTTACATAATAGGGTTATGCGCTAATTCGTCCATGGTGCTAGTATCCGTCATATCAAATTCTAAATCACTAAATACTCGCGAATCGTAAACTAACATAATGAACTAATCATCTGGCGAGATAGAAAAAAGTGTACACTATGATCTGCATTCATTTAAATTACATTCCGGTGTTACTTACTTGAAATACAGTTAAATTTAACTTTGAGACTGAGACTTTTTGCACAATTTCCTACACATTTCCTACTCATTTCACAGTATTCGGTAAATTTTACCGAATTCTCAACAGCAGAACTGTTCGGTACTAATTTTACAGATTTTCTGTGATTTTTTCCATTGCTCAACTGTTAAAATTACCGAAAATCAGTAAAATTATTTACCGAACAGTTCTGCTGTTGAGAATTCGGTAAAATTTCACCGAATTCGGTGATTTATTTTAAGTGTGTACGTTATCCGTGAGACGAAGGAAAATCTAGTTCACTGCTGTAGAAGACGCGCAACATCGTCACAAAAATCAACGTAATTCGTAGGTCGTCCAGTTATCCAAGAAATGGCTTAAGCTCTACAGTCAGGAACAAAGATTTGCAGTCCTGTTTTAAGTATGGTACATGCTCCTTGTGGTACAGAGAAAAGATATGGTAGACCTCGTAGTAGACAGCATATGTTATTGATCATCCAGAAATCCCTGGAGTAAGGCCTCTCTATCTACACGCGGAACTAAAGATCATTTTGCGTAAGTCTAATAGGGTACATGTACTCCTAGGTAAGCGTGACAACCAGGAGCTGAGAGCCATAAAGAGCATCTGGTCGGTCAGCTGTCAAAAGCGCAAGTGAGCACCGTTGTTGATTGATTTTGTTGTCGTTTGATGTGAATGACGTCTTATTTCAATTGACAAATCAAAAGTTGAATTACTACACGTAGAACAAACGTGAACTTCTTCGCACTTTTGGTATGAAAAAAAGTATTTTGGCCATAACTTCTGAGCCCATAGTCCGATCCGGCCAATTTTTAATAGGAAACAATGGGACATGATTCTGCGTCGAATGTTGCGAGTAAATCGGCCGAGAGTAAGTGCCTGAATAGAGAAAAAGAATTTTTCTTGTAAAAACTGGCCATAACTCCGAAGCCCATAGTTCGACTGGGCCGGTTTTCGATACGAAACAATGGGATAAGATTCCGCGTCGAATGCAACTTGTTGCGAGCAAATCGGTTGAGGATAAATGCCTAAGAAATGAAATGGTTAAGGATAAGTGCCTGAAAAATCAGTGAGATTATTTTGCGCACACACATACACACACAGACATCACTTTAATTCGTCGAGCTGAGTCGATAAGGTATATAACACTAAGGCTCTACGGGCTTCCTATAAAAAGTTCGTTTTTGAAGCGAACATATAGCCTTTAAGTAGGGGAAGGTGGGTAGACTTGATCCCCGGGGAGACTTGATCACCCCCTGTTTGATCGAGAACTAAAGTAGTTTTGTTCTAGCGTATTTTTTAGTATAGATCCTCTAGACAAATGACCTTTATGTGGTGAGTTATTTTTTGGGTTGACAACCTTATTTATTCTGCAGGGCGGTTTGTATGTTTTGACCTTCCTAAAGATTTATTTATTTGCCTCGCAAAATTTGAATAACTTTTCATAACAATGACCAAATGCTTTCGTTTTTGACGTAAACTACGTCTAAGGGGAAGACTCGGATACAGGGTGACAAATGAAAATTTCCAAATTCGAGACCGTCACGAAATCATGTAAGATTTCAAACGTTAATAGCTCCTTTATTTTTCAATGGATTTTCGAGATTTTATTATCAATCGAATGGGAAACTCTACAGCAATTTTTCAAGTCCATTGGAACTATTGATTATCAATGTAAAAACATTGAAAATTCCAATTCTTTACCAACCCAGTAAAATTTCAGATTTTCGTTACGACCGCCGTCTGGTGCCGTTGGTTCTTGCGCTCTACTTTTGTGCGGTGATTCGCAAAGAAAGTACAACAATAGAACCTGAGGAATGACCGCGGTCGGAGCAAAAAGTAGTGCTTATGAAAAAGTGCTACAGATGCTGGACATGTTGATGTAAGCAAGAGGTGATCATTGAAATTGATTATCAACTATAAACAATTTTTTTCTACTATTTAGGCAGCCCCCCTTTATAGTAACACTTCAAAAGTCACACAACAGTCGGAGAAAGTAAAGGCATCATCACCACTGCGGAATAATAAATTTGGGGTTTTTAAATGAAAACTTTAAATTGTCATATCCAACCATTTTCATATATTGAGTTACGCTAATTTTGTTCGAAACACAAATTAATTGGTGTGATATCGAAAATGATTTGCGGAAAAACTACACATTACACGTGGCAAAACGTTTACCAAAACGAACCTCGCCACCTCCCGACCCCATATATCCAATGGTTACTCGTGGAAGTGCAGATGACTCGTCGGTCTCTATTAATAAAAGTATAACGTCAAATATCATGTTGGTTCTCTTTGTAATTACATCTGGCCTGACAACCGTGGTAGTCAATCATGCTCATAAGAGTGGTTCAAAATTTGACTTTTTCGCTCCCCTATGCTTAAACGGTGGCATCAGTTGTCTTTCTAGAACTTCCCTAATTTTTAGCAGAATTGGTTGTAATTTGACTTAGCACGCGCGATTTGAAGTTTGAGAATTACTATGAAAACAGTAACTTTTTTGGAAAACCGTTTTGCAATGTTGCTCATTAATATATAAAAATTTATGAGTACGTTGGCAACATAGGAAATTTAGCACGCATGTTAGCAAAAAGAAGCGACGAAATTGATGCCATATTTCTTTGTTTCGCAATGAGATGAATATATGTTCAGTGAGATTGAAAACGGAACAGTTCCCCTACATAAAATATGGTCATTGATGATTCATACAAGCTATATTTGATCATTTGAACACGTTTCACGACGATGAATTTTGGAGAAAAATTTCACGGTTCAGAAAAATGTCTTCTTGTACCGGACACTATTGCATCAAATATTCAAATATTGTTCAAATGTGACTAAGTTCCTGTTACATGAGTAAAGACATAATTCAGTATAATCATATTTTTCACGTGCTTCAAGCTGTAAATATTAACAATTGTTAGTAGAGCTTATTTGACTATTCAGCTAAATTTTTACTTAATCCAAATTCTCACCTTTTTGCCTTTCTCGTACAACTAAGTTGTACCGAAAGGCTATCATTTCACTCCGAAAACGAACTTTTTATAGAAGCCTCTGAGACTCATAGTATTATATACCAATCGACTCAGCTCGACAAGCTGAGCACATGTCTGTCTGTCCGTGTGTATGTATGTGTGTATGTGTGTGTGTATGTGTGTGCACAAAAGCTATAAAAAAACATTAGACAACTTTTTATATAGAAATCTTCAACCGATTTTCTCGCAACAAGTTTCATTCGACAGGGTACAAAGCCTTGTTGATCACTATTGAATTTTATAACGATCGGTCATTGCGTTTAAAAGTTATGAAGAAAATGGTACATCGGACCATATAAGCCCCATATAAGGTTGGTGTCTTAACTAAATGCGAGAAAGGCACCACCAACGCTAGGTGGATTAATCTGGGTTTTGAATGTCCTCTTCAATATTTGTTTCTGCTAATTTCTGTGGCTTTCTCAGAAAGAAGAAACGATATTTTTGTTTCGATATCCGATATTTTTGTATCGATATTTTGCTTTCAATATATCGGTCATATCGATATTTTTGCTTTCGATATCGATATATTTAATCAGAACAAAGTAACACAAAAATAATAATTGCATTGTATTTTGTGGAAGAAAATACTTCAAAATGCTGGATTTTTAATGTTAAGAGGGTTCTTCTCGGTAGCGTGATGGTGTGAGGTGTGCGCTGCCATCACAAATAGTTTTGGCAACTCGACACTTTCCATTGAAGCGCCATTGTGTAACATCTGTCATGTCACTGGTCCTTGATTTCTTATGCGAATTCAATTATATATTTGACGAGTTCCTACGATAAATTAGATAAATTATCTTTAGTAATTAGGAAGAGATTTGTGGAAATGTAAATTTGAAAAAATTAGAAAACATATAAAAATTTCTTTCATAATAATGCCCCGCAGGACTTGAAGAGAATTTCCTTAAAATATTGCTACGAGTTTTGTGCTGAAAATTTTGTTTTTTTTTCTGATGGAACGTAAAATTACGTAAATTTTGAAGAATGCCCGTGAAAATCGAAGAAAATTTTCTGCCGAAATTCATGGGAACTTCATGTGAAACAAAAAGATAATTTCTCGTGAAAGGTTAAGAGACTTTTCTTTTTAGTTAAGAATATTTCAATAAATCAGAAATGCTAGTACCTATTCGGTTGGTAAGAAAATAGATCAGAGTGCGTTTTTATTATATATGCAGATTGTTCGCGAGAATCAGAAGCTTTTGATCTGCTTATGCGGTCGATATGTGAATAGATTTAATTAATCGCAATGCTGTACTTGAACATGCCTCAGAGACGTTTATTTAGGAGTATCAAATTTTCTGTCGGAATTGGGTGAAAAAAGTAGATCATGTTTGTTTGTTGCTTGAAAGACAAATGTACAGCATTCAGAGGTCACGTACAGTCGTGATTTATTTAGATTCAGAACGGTCGGCCGGTCATCACATAATTTGTTCTGCTTTGTGCGGTTAGCAGAACGATCGCCCGATCATCGAAATGTTGTTCTGCTTTGTGCGGGTGAGTAAATTAATTAGAAAGTGAAGATTCAGCTCGCGTCAGTAAGCACGATCGGCCGGTCATCGAAAAAGTTCTTCTGCTTTGTGCGGTTAGCAGAGAGATCGGCTGGTCATCGACAATTTTGTTCTGCTTAGTGCGGTCGGTAATTAAAATAAATAGTGTTCGTACGATTATGTTTTGAATTGATTAAACCACACGCTATACACGGCATACTGTTTACCAAAACGAACCCTGCCACAATACCTACCCCATATATCCAACATCCCAGTGATTTCTCGTGGAAGTGCAGATGACTCGTCGGCTTCTATCAAAGCGAGTATCACGTCAACATTTTCCTACCCATTCCTTAATTGACCTGCATTCGGACACGGCCGGCGCTGGTATTGCTTATTTTTGGGTCACCAGTTCTTACACATTGAAGATGATGTTAGTCCCAAACTTCATCTGTTGGTTCTCTGTGTAATTACAGCTGACCTGGCAATATCGGAGTAGCAACCGTGGGCGGTCAATCATGCTCATGCTAGTTAAGAATATTTCAATAAATCGTGAAAATTCTGAATTTTCTTTGCAGAGAAAATTTTCTGTTATCAAGAATAAAAATAAACCGAGGAGAAATACAGGAATTTCAGTAACGGAAAACAGTGATGTCAGTATCATGCCGAAAATGCCGCCGCTACCGATTAAAACTACGACGAACGCCACGGCCGAAGATTGTTGGAATTGTTGGAATGGCACATAATTGGCAATAAGGTTGGAATAAGTACACTGGATTCTGTTTTTACACGATTTACATTTTCTCAATTTTCCACTCATCCTAAATGTTTAACATATATTAATAATCATGTGATTTTTCTTTGATTTATTCTGGATTTTTTGAAACATGTTGCGAAGAGTTTGGTGGCAAATTGAAGTCACACGATTAAAAATACGAGCGAAAAAAAAATCGTGTAAAAACAAAATCCTGTGTAATAGAAAAAAGTCTTTTCAAATAATTATTTTAAAGGGGTAATTTGGTAATACGGTACTACTTGAATAACAACAAATATATGCTAAATATTTTTATTTTCAAAAAATCATATGATTTTCCGATATATCGATATTTTCATTCCAATATATCGGTGATATCGATACATTGATTCGATTATCGTATCGATTCAAATATCGATATTTTGAAGTATCGGAACGTCCCTAACATGGTACATTTAACAAATCGTCATCATTATTTAAAATATGGCTAATATGGACCATCTTCAAATAATCAGAATGCATTAGATTGATATTAATATTGTTGGTTCAAAACTTCTAAAATAACGCGAAACATGAAAATTTTAAGCATTTTTATTCATTTTCAAATTTTGTACAAAGCTTATCACATGAGGATCTGATATCCCATGCCCTTTATTTTTTTTTTCAATAGCTTCCTTTATAAGCTTCCTTAATAAGTTGAAGGAGGGAGCTCTGCAAGTATCATTTTAAGAAGTGTCCGGTATTGGGAGGTGTCGTGCTCTGGGGGATCTCCCCCTAAATAGTTAATGAGCCGCCTCACGAAACGATCTTTCACATACGGGGCGATTTCCATACAAACATCAAACTGCTCGTACTCAGTTGAATTACAACCAATTCAGTAAAAAATTTAGGAGGTTCATCAAAACAGCAAATGTTATTATTCATGCATAGGGGAGCGAAACATTCAAAATTTCAATCACTCTAAGCTCTAAGCAAATTAATTATTATCTTACGATCTGCTTTACGTAGTTTACGTCGAGCGGTCGTATCTTGCATATAACCCTTCTGATTTTTTTACAGCACAAAGCCATAAATATGCTTAATGATTTGTACTGATGGAAATGTCAACATTCCATCAAAATTTTAGGATATTTGGATTTGAAGTTATTGCCTCAATATCGGGAAATTTGATCCCCCATTAGTCACCCATACAAAAATTTGGCGAAAAAATTCAAAAAAATATAAATCTGTTCTCTGGCTTCTGATTTTTTTTTGTAGATTTGACAGATTTGATGAAGGGTTGGCAGGAAAAATGATTTATTGGGTAGATATCATAGAAAGAGGATCAAGTCTCCCCAAATTTAAAAATAACATGTGCTGTCGAATTCAATAACAAAAATCGTTCATGTATACGCACAGCAATTCGAAAATTGCGCGTGTTTTGAAGGAAAAATATTTAAAAAATCTGAGGGCACTTTTCTAATTTTAACAAAGCAAGCTTTTGAAGAGGGATTAATTTCCCCCGAATATTTTAAAAGTAGACTTTTGACAGCACTCTAAAAAATCGATTATGTATCAATAACAACAATATTTTAAGGACTGTCAGTAAGGTTAAATACTATATTTCTTAGAGAGTCAGTGTGGAAATCGCGTATGTTTATTTATTTTTGGCTGTGATACATCGGAAATCAGAAAAGGGGATCAAGTCTACCCAGTCTCCACTATATTTTGTATACAAGAAAGGCTAAAAGAATTTTGGTCATAACTTCTAAGCCCATAGCCCAATTTTCAATAGGAAACAATGGGACAGGATTCTGCGTCGAATGCAACTTGTTGCGAGCAAATCAGTTGAGAATAAGTGCCCAAATAGTGAACTTGACTTTTTAATGTGCTTTTATATGAAAAAAAAATTTGGCCATAACTTCTAAGCCCATAGTCCGATCGGGTCAATTTTCAATACGAAACAATGGGACAGGATTCTGCGTCGAATGCAAATCGGTTGAGGATAAGTGCCCAAAAAGTGAGCTAGACTTTTTAATGTGGTTTTATATGAAAACAAAATAATAATTTGGCCATAACTTCTAAGCCCATAGTCCAATCGAGTCAATTTTCAATAGGAAACAATGGGACAGGATTCTGCGTCGAATGCAACTTATTGCGAGCAAATCGGTTGAGAATAAGTGCCCAAAAAGTGAGCTAGACTTTTTAATGTGCTTTTTTATGAAAAAAAAAGTATTTTGGCCATAACTTCTAAGCCCATAGTTCGATCGGGTCAGTTTTCAATAGGAAACAATGGGACGTCGAATGCAACTTGTTGCGAGCAAATCGATTGAGGATAAGGGCCCAAAAAGTGAGCTAGACTTTTTGCGCACACACACATACACACACACATACACACACACACAGACATCACTCCAATTCGTCGAGCTGAGTCGATCGGTATATAACACTATGGGTCTCCGGGCCTCCTATAAAAAGTTCGTTTTTGGAGCGAACATATAGCCTTTACGTATACTTTGTATACGAGAAAGGCAAAAAGTGTTGTGTTGTGGGTGACTATCACGAAATGTGTCAAACATTCTAGTGAAAATATTGGAAACAATCCAAATTTAGCCACACACTGAAAAAAAAACAGTTTTATAAATTAAAAGTCGATTTGCGAAAAAAAAACGCGTTTTTGATTCGAACGAAACTTTGTCTCAAGATAGGCTATTATGTTCCCTACCAACTGTCCATACATCGCAAGCTGGGCACTTTTAGGGGGAAAAGTTTTTCTGACAAAACCTTTTTTTGTCGGAATTATTTTTAGTGTATTTTTATCCGAAACTAAACCGATTAATGCCATACTTATCTCAGAACCCCAAACAACTCAATTTTATGAAATTTGCCTAATTTAGGAATTGAATATAGTTTTTTTTTTAATTAAGAGTGACATTAAAAAAATGTTCATATCTTCAAAAAATACTATATTCCTTCATCCGCTTGTTTAGTTGTGACCAGTTACGACCAAAACATTGTACTCTGCTTGACTGTACTGGAATACTTAATATATGTATGTATGCATATGTTGAATCCACTGACACCCTTGAAAGACACTGCAATTCATACTAGAAAAAGTTGTTGTTTGAAAAACTTTTTTCCCTCAAAAATGCCCAGCTTGCGATGTATGGACAATTAGTAGGGAACATAATCATCCATCTTGAGACGAAATTTCGTTAAAATCAAAAGGGGGATTTTCTCGCAAATTCACTCTTAATTTTTAAAAATGATTTTTTTCAGTGTAGGGCTTAATTTAGAATTTTTCGAATATTTTTATTAGAAAGTTTGACTGATTTTGCGATAGTCACCCATACAACACTTTTTTGTAGGATGCGTCGTTTGTCAATTATATCCATTTGAAAAAATCAGTAAAAAAAAGTTTGGCCCTTTTCAAAAGATAGTCTAGATCAAATTTGAAAATTTGTTTGTAAAAGTTCAAAAGATATTTTAGTTACTAGATAAAGATTGTCGCTTCGGTTCCCTTTGTTCTGCTGTCCGGAACATGTTGGGTGCCTAGCTGTCAAATCGTATGGATTTTCCTTCTTTGACATTTAGCTCCCCTATCCTCGCCAGCAAAAGATGTTCCGGACAGCGACGACAGCGACTATCTTTATCTGGTAACTAAAATATCTTTTAAAAGTTCACGTTTGTTCTACGTGTAGTAATTTAACTAGTTCAATATAGTTAATTTACTATCAATTAAAATAAGACGTCATTCCAATCAAATGACAACAAAATCAATCAATAACGGTGTATATCATTGGTCACGCGTGTAGATCTGAAGGCCTTCACTTCAGGTATTTCTTGGATAACCGCGAACATACATATATTCTATTCTATGTTCCACAATGTACACACAATATGTTCAGAACAGGTCAATATTAAATAAATTTATGTAATTTTGATGAAACACGATAACATACCGCATAAAAAACTAATTTGGTGTACTTTTTGAAATAGCAAACCAATACTAACAGATTTATTTGACAGCAATCCATTGAATTTTGGAATGGACGAATGAAAATTCTCATGGACGTAAACAGATTTTCGTAAGACAAATTTAAAAAAACTGAAGGGTATTAGGGTATTTTGGATTGCCGATTCTCAATAAACCTTGATTTATTCATTGTGCTAATACTACGCAATGAAAACTAAGATCTCTAAAATACATGTTACATACAACTTAGTTAGAGTCAGTAGCTGGATTAGCGTATAAATTAGATTTGAAAACCAAGCACTACCTACTACGACGGGAATTAGCTCACTACCCTACTCTTCTTACTGGGTTGAATCGCTTCCGGACGAGTTGGAGTAAGCCCAAAAATTGTCATTGTCTACGTATGCAATACACAAGATCTAGTTGAACAACTGTCCAGATTACGGGAACTGGAATCCTGTCAGCCTTCCAGTACAATCCCTAGTAGACAATTTATAATGATTTGATTGCAGTAACTCGTGAAGGGTGAGTCTTTAAATTATTGTGCCACTTTCAAACTAGCGTAACTTTTTTTTTCTAATTTACTATAATTAACCAAATTTTGCACAGTTTCTCTTTAGATTACATTCTTTACATCTGTGTACCTGCCGTGAGACGAGTTCCATATTAAATTCCACCACGTTATAATCTTCACAAATACTTATTTCGACGTCAACTGTAAGGCCTTCTTCAATATCTCGCACTTGACTCGACGGTACTACGACGTACTTCTTACTCCTTCTCACTTCTCGCTTGGTACTTCTCTCTTTACACAGTAAGAAGTGAGAAATGAGACATTTCACTTCTCATTTTTCATTTGTATCATCGCCATTCTCACTTTTCTGAGAAGTGAGAAGTGGACTGTGAGAATTGGGAAATAAGCAGGAAAGGAACTACCTATGCAGATGCCAAGTGCCTTCCTGTCCGATGGATGGCAGCCAATTGACAGATGGACATACCGCCTGGGTGAGCCTACTGCGACTCGAGAGGAGTGGCGATCACGCAGTGGTGAGAAGAAAGTGGAAAGCTCATTGTACACTAGAATGTGAAAGCTCTTTCACACCAAATGCAAAATACACAGAACTAAGTTTTGGAGAAGGGTGCCGAAGGGCCCATCCTTGCGTGCCAACCTAGGGCCCCAACGATTAATGTTGGCTTAATACTAAATATTAGAAAATGAGCTTAAGGTTAAGAATTAAAATGAGATAAACGGTAGTACAAAACCAAAATTACAAAGAATATGACAAATAAAAAAAGACAGGAACACCGTCTTCGACCAAATGTCGTACAGACTGAACACTTAACACCTAGCATGAGACAACGGACACATAACACCCACTCAGTGGATAATTTTTCGATCGCGAAAAGTTTCCTCCTTACCGTGGCGGGAATTGAACCCACAATCTATAACACATGTTGTTAGACGATTGACGTCGCTAACCGCACGGCCACGAAGCCCACAAAATGATAACGGGGTTATTGATTGGCGAGATGAATCTTCTTTTTAAATTGTTGAAGAAACCCGTGTTCCGCTCCTAAAAATCTCCAACAGTTTCGATCATACATAGTGCGCTTTGCTCCGGTTGTATTCAGTACCTTCTTTAAGATGAAGTTTTAGGTTGGAAATGCCAATTGAGGTTAAAATTTCCAGCCAGGTTAAGTGTAGCTGCCTATAGAGAATTCTTTTAAATTATCCTTTCTGTCGTCTTAAAAGGGCCAGATCGCCGTTTCTAATTATTATTCAAGATATTTTTTTTTCCGAAATCATTATCAAAAAGGACTGAAAAACATTTGAAGACATGGCAGCATGGCTTGTTCTGTAACTGTCGTGCGTGGCGACGACGCTGTCTGAATCGGTAAGTATCGCGATGAGCTTGTTAGCCAGGAGAGTAGCCGCAATGAAGATTGCTGCAGCTTGAAGGACACTGCCGAGAAAGGCTCGACCTGCTCAAGTTCCACCGGATACTCCGAAGCCGACGCCTCGCTCAATACGGAACCGTCGCTGTAGTAAATTTCGTGGTCCTGGAAACACGTGACGATGAGTTCTAATACCGATCTTCTTAACTTCTCGACGATATCCCCTTTTAGAAAACGTGCGGCGATGGATTTATCAACCTTGGCTGGAGACATCAACCAGCTTTTGCTGTGTCAGTGGATCCGCGCCACCGAATGAAGGCTGGCATCGGCTGATTCTAGGATGGGTCAACCACTTCGAGAAAGGGATCCTGCTCTCTGGATGTAATGGCGACGAAGGAAGAGCGACAGATAACGCATAAATGCAGTCAGTTGAGTGGCGAGCAACAACGTCGTCAAAAAAACGCATAATTACTAAGAATTCAACGTCATACTTTTCCGACGCTGGAGAGTTTATCAAGTTTCTAGTAATTCGATGCTCTTGCACCGATATCGACAAAATCAAACCACCGCCAGCTGTTCGGAAATATCAAACTGACTTCCAGTCAACTATAATGTAAACTTCCGTAAATTCCTGCGACTAGAATCTGGGTGGAAAAAAAGTAACTTGCGCGCTCTCCTGAATCTGCCGTTGACTCTGTATCTACAACGGAGTAAGACTTTCGGGGTTACAAGCAGTTCGAACTTCGCATTCCTGATTTGTTACTTCACATTCATCATTTACCTCACTCTTTTCACATTCATTATTGTCCGGCCAGACGACAAATAGTCGAATGATCCGTGCAACAAAACTGCATTTTCAGTCATATAGCCTGATTGACCAAATCGTCTTTTCAGCAAAATGACCCTTTCTGTCAAATCATTTATTTGGCCAAACAGTCCTTTCTGTTAAATTACCTTTTTCGCCAAATGGCATTTTCGGCATGACCTATATGATTAAAAGACTTGTTCAGTTAAACGATCTGATCGGCCAAACGACTTTTTCTACCAAATGCCATATCCGGCTGAACGGAGTACGCATTTGCTCGTGCTTTATGTTGGCCGCAGAACAATCGCGCGATGATGTTTTGGTTTTGCTTTATGCACCATTCGAATGTGAGTGCGACATTTATCGCATTTATTATTTTATGAACACTAATCGTATTAATGTTTAAAAATCTCTAATGAAAAGCTTACATCAGTGTGAAGCCAGACCCAACGATATCTACCCAATAACAAATTGTTCCTTCTGGTGATTTTTGTAGAGACTCAGAGGTAAACACGGTTTCTTAATAGCAAAAATCATCTACAAATGTTCCTTCTTTTTTTCCTTGACCTTTGTTAGTACAATCATAATTATCTATTTTTCGTATCTATATTTCGTATTTCGTAAATTAAGTGTCAACATATTTAAGTGCATCATAGGTTAGGTCACATGTGAATTCCATGATTTTTTAGTGCGTATAGTCGAAACACTGACAATCCATTTCCCAAACCAACGCTTCCACATGTGTGTTACTGAGACTTGCACAGTGCGAATAATTACTTATCCCACCCGAATAAAAATGTACTATTGGTGCAATAGTGAAAACAATTGAATTACCATACAATGTACGGTATACAATAGCATATTGTTTCTTGATGGTTACACAGATTGTATCCACATTGAGGATCAATACATCAACATATTCTCTAATGCAACAATTTATAAATTGTTTTGAAACATTTTCGTACATAAGATTCATACATTGATAACTTTTGAAACGATTCTTTACATTGCATATAAACTATATAACAAATTGCCTAAAGCGCCAAATATGTATTTTTTCCTTTAAATTGCATTGTTGAACAGTAAAGCTGTCACAACTGAGAAATCAAAAATCGTATTGTTTACTATACAAATACATAATCCAATGTATTTGAACAGTTTTGATCGGATATTTCAACAATATATCAACCATACACTCTATTGTGACGAAAAAATGTATGGAAAATATCAGATTTTGTATTGTTACGATACTAACAACCTACATTCTATTGCGAAAACTTCATTTACATTTGAGTGATGGTTCATAAAATTCATTCTAATGTATTTCTATGGGTTCATTTACAATACAATCTAAATGCCAATTTAATGTTATTAATAGTAGTGTTACAAAATTGTATTGTTATTCTACGTATTTTTATTCGGCAGTCAGCCTATCAGTTGATTCGTGCATTTACTGTGTAAATCACGGAGTAGCATCCATAGATATGAACAGTCGGTCAAAGCTTAGCTAAAGCTAAGCTGAGCTAAGCAAATTATCGGTTCAACTAAACGACAGTTTCGTTCATATATCATATTTTGCCACACGATCCTGTCTGTTAATAAACCGTTTTGGCCAAATGCCAGGTAACGTATTCGACCATATGAACGTCATTTTCAGCCATTTGGCCATTTCGGCCAAATGACATTTCGTGAAAAAGGACTTTCGGCCAGATGGGTTTTGGCATATTCCAAAAACTTTCGACTAGCAGTAAATCCTGTGAGTTGAGTTTCAGAGTTTCAAATCTTGAACTATTCTTATTAAAATCGATGAAAATTTTGTTTGCATTTCATGAGAGTGTAAAATATTATATCAATCATTTGAAAAATATAAATTGCAGATCTACATTCTCCTTTCTATTGAAAAAAAGTATTCACCTATTTACAATTTAAAAAGCATACCATCGCAGAACAAAGAAGCGTCGATTTTATTTCCACCTTTCTTCCAGTTGAATGATTCCTTTCAATTGCAGATTTCATCAATAGTTTCAGTGCCAGGCTTATTCTCTCGAGAGGGTTTCATTTCACCGCAAACCCAACCCCGAGATGAAGCTTTTTCACACTGACAACCGTTTTTTCAATATGCACGGCAAAGGAAACCGAAACTGATCGTTGCCCAGAGGAGAACTTTTTCCACACCCTTTGCCACAGCGCAGAATTGATGTTGTTTTCTTTTGCCCTGTTTTCAAAGGCGACACAGGGTTTCCAACTTTGACTGAGCTGACTCAGGCGAAAATTTACACCCACCACCAGCAGCAGCGCAGAGCGTACAGAGATGAGAAAAATCGAAACAGTACTTCACAAGAAGCCCCAACAACCCAGGTTCCTTTTTCTTTTACCTCAATCGACAAAAACTCTCACCTTCTGCACCTTCCTTTGAAGAACAACTTTCTTCGTCTCCCTTCCTCTTGGAGCCGCATTTTTCCCGGTATCGAGACACACCTTCGAATCGATAGGTTTCACTCGGTTGCTGAACGTTTAGTCTGCTACCGGGAACCCTTTAGACGGGTCGTCGACAGCGCATAATGGGTTGGAATGTAAATTAAATGATCAGGATCACAACAGAGCGAATTCGACAGAATGGAGACGCATAATACAAATGGTAAAATTTTAATGCAAGAAGAAATAAATTTTAGGTAATAGATTGGAACTACAGAAAGCTACACGATTTCCTGAGCACAAGAAGAAAAAAGCCTTGAGATAAAACGCAGAAACTGTTTCGTTTGATTAACAGATTTGGATTTGGATTGGATTTGATTGGATTTGATTGATTGGTTGATTTGATGATTTGGATGGTGGATTGGATGTTGGATTGATTGGATTGGTTTGATTGATGGATTGATTGATTGTTGGATTGATTGTGATTTGGATTTGATTGGATTTGTTGATTGGATATTTGATTGATTGTGATGTGATTTGGATTGATTTGGATTGATTTGATTGATTGATCGATTTGATTGATATTGATTGTGATTGAGATGGATTTGATTTGATTGACTGTTTGATTATGATGATTGATTGGATTATGATTGGATTTGATACGATTTGGATGATGATTGATGAGATTTGATGTTGACTGATTACTGATTGATGACTATGATTGATGATCTTGATTGACTGGATTTGACTGGATTGCTGATTGACTGATCTGGATTGATGATAGACTGGATTTATTGACTGACTGATCGATGGATTGACGATTCTGGATGTTGATGTGATCTTGATCGATTGACTGGACTGGGATTGGATTTGGACTGACTTGACTGACTGATCTGATTTGAGGATGACTTGGACTGACGGATCGACCGACTGGACTGGATCGACTGGACTGACTAGACGACCGATCGACTGACTCTGACCGGATCTGGACCGACCTGACCGATCTCCGACTGGACTTGACCGACCTGGACCGGATCTGGACTGGATCTGGACCCGGATCTGACTGACTGACTGACTCTGGACTGACTGACGGATCTGACCGATCTGGACTCGGATCTGACTGGACCCTGATCTGACCTGACTGGATCTGACCGACCTGGACTGGGATCTGACTCGATCTGACTGGATCTTGGATCTGACCTGGATCTGATCTGGACTGGATCTTGACTGATCGGACTGGATCGACTGACTCTGGACTCGATCGACTGGACTGGACTCGATCTGGACTGGATCTGGACTGACTCCGACTGACCTGGACTTCGATCTGACTGGGACTGGATCTGGATCTGGACCGGACTGGACTGACCTGACTGATCTTGACTGACTTGACTGGATCTTGACCTGACTTGACTGGATCTTGGACTGATCTGGACTCGATCGATCGGACTGACTGACCTGACTGATCTGACTGATCTTGACTGACCGACTGGATCTGACTGGATCTTGACTGGATCTTGACTGGATCGGACTGGATCTGGACTGGATCTACCGATCTGACCGACCTGGACTGATCTGGACTGGATCTGGACTGATCTGGACTGGATCTGGACCGACTCCTGACTGGATCTGGACTGGATCTGGACTGGGACCGACTGATCTGGAAACGGACTCTGGACTGGATCGACTGGATCTGGATCGACATGGACCGATCTTGACTGATCTGGACTGATCTGGACTGACCTGGACTCGATTACGATCTGGACTGACTGACTGATCTGGATCGACTGATGACTGGAATTTGACTGTGCATTCTGGATCTGGATCTGGACTGGATCTTGACTGGATCTGGACTGGATCTGACTGGATCTGACTGGATCTGAGACTGGATTTGATCTGATCTGGACTGGACTGACTGGATCTTGACTGGATCTGACTGGATCTGACTGACTTGACTGACTTTGACTGACCTGACTGGATCTGGACCTGGACTTGGACTGACTTTGACTGATCGGATTGATCGGACTGATTCGGATTGACTTGATTGATTTGACTGACTGGATTTGGATTTGGATTGATTTGGATTGATTGATTGGATTTGGATTGGATTTGGATTGGATTTGGATTGGATTTGGATTGATTTGGATTGGATTTGATTGATTTGGATTGGATTGATTGGATTTGGATTCGATTTGATTGATTTGATTGGATTTGGATTGGATTTGATTGATTTTGATTGATTGGATTGATTTGATTGATTTGATTGATTTGATTAGTTAAATATAAGATAGTTTAATTCTTATTGTTTCTATTATAGGTCTCGATAGATACGTATTTCGACCTCAACAGTAGCTCCTGGCCTTCAAGTTTATACCTACCAAGCTGCATCAAGCGAGTAGAAATAAGCACCGTAGTAAGATAAGTACTGGATAAAATTATTATACCTACGCTAGTATAAATAGTGTGTTGATCATTTTCTTCAAGTCGAGTCAAGTACAAGACACTGAAGACGGCTCATGTTGAGGTCGAAATACGATCTGTCAGATACAATTATGGTGGAATTCATGGATTGTTTAAACTGTCTTATGACAGGTGAAACATTCACTAAAAGCTCAAAAATTTCTTTCAATTTGATTGTATTTGATTGATTTGGATTGATTTGGATTGATTTTAGTGATTTGGATTGGATTTGGATTGATTTGGATTGGATTTGATTGATTTGATTGATTTGATTGATTTGGATTGATTTGATTGATTTGGATTGATTTGGATTGATTTGATTGATTTGATTGATTTGATTGATTTGATGGATGGATTGGATTTATGATTTGGATTGATTTGGATTGGATTTGGATTGGATTTGATTGGATTTGGATTTGAGGATTTGATTGATTTGGATTGATTTGGATTGATTTGGATTGATTTGAATTGGATTTGATTGATTTGAATTGGATTTGATTGGGATTTGATTGATTTGATTGATTTGGATTGATTTGGATTGATTTGATTGATTTGATTGATTTGATTGATTTTGGATTGTATTAGATTTGGATTAGATTTTGATAGGATTTGAACGAAAGTTGGTTGATTTTGGATTTTGATTCTACTGCATTAGCATTTGAAATTTCGTGAACAGCTGCTTAGACCTGTTAGTTGTGATTCATTCCGTGTAAGATTTGACTTTTGTCGCAAAATTCCGTCATCGTCGCTCAGTGCCACGATTTTGCTGCAATGCTTCCCTTTAAAGGAATATTTCGTCAAAAGCATTTCACCTCTTCTTTTCCCCTTGTAGTGCTGATATGGCGTATTCCCAGAGCCGGGTGCGGTTGAGTGTCTGATATTGTTCACTTCAAAACAAAGTTTTCCTGAACAGTCAGTGCGCACACCCTGCACGGTCGAGTCGAAGAAAGCAAGCAAGGTTCAAACAACTTTGATGTTAGTTTTCCTTTGAAACTTTTTTGCGGGTGAACCGGCATAGTGCTGGAATAAATTTCGTAGCCCGGAGGAAAATCTCACCGCAGAGGCAGCGGCAATCGAAGAGGTGTCAAAAGAAAGTTGAGTGCTTTGACGCACCATAGAAACCACCCAATTAAAATTGATTTCCTTTTTGCTTCATCAACCGCAGCACCTTCTGATACTGGGAAGGATCGAAATTAGATCTCAATTCACCGAAGATTGGGGTAAGAAGAGATTTAATTTTCTTGTTCGTCTTGGGAATCAGTCCATTTTTCACTCAATGCGAACATCGTTTATCAGCGCCTACTACAGTGCGATGAAATCCGTTTGAAGTGGAAGTGAGTGAATTTCGTTGGTCATGGCTTTCTGGTCTGAGCAGGGCTGAAAGCGTTAAATCTATATTTTGTGGGATTGTGAAACTTCCCGGATTGGATTAAATAACTACGAGAGAGCCATTGGGATAGTTTTCAGAAGTCGGACTTGAACAGAATAGAGCAATTAAATTAATCGTACCTTTTTCCTTGATCCTCGACGTCAGCTCTCAGCCCTGTGTCTTTTATTCTGTGGGTCGAACACAGGGCTTTGCGTTAAAGTGTCACAGGATTTGGTAATAAACGAGCAAATATTTGGTTAGGTTTCAGAAATATATTGCTGTGATTACAGCTTAGATTGATGTGATATGCATTCGAGATCTGATTCAAGCAGGGTGTTTTCGTTATAATGCTGTTATTTTAATATTTAATGTTCATTTACTGTGTGTTGCCATGGAAGGGATCGAAGTGGGTTCGTTTTCTTCAGCTCCACTAGCTTCGATTATTTTGAAGAAGAAAATAAACAAATGAATGCATGTCATAATCTATCTAATGATTATATCCATGAGGTAGGTTTCTGAATATCTTAAAAAATATATTTAACTTCAATAGAGTCCACAGCGCTCTATCACCCCGTTAATCATTATACGAAATTTAAGAAAAGTGGTACTGAAGCCACTTCAACAAGCGCTACCATCCGACTGCTCATTCTCCAGATTCAACCAGATACCGTTCATCTTGTTTGGAAAGTTCGAGACACAAAACTTTTGAAAATTTGTTAGTAAAGTTAACACTGATAGCATGGACTCGGAGCAGCCAGCATACTTATTTAGCAAGAAACTCGTCCCACGGCAGTTTTCTGTAAACACTGGCAAGTTTGTTAACCGCGCCACGCCGTCCCCAAAGTGGCAGCAGCTTTCAGTTTTGAACGGTGGGGAAAGTTTTTTTTCTGAGGAAACTGATAGTACCGAATCTGACTAGCTAGACATACACACATACAGACAACTCTAGGGGAAAGCAGAGTTATGCAGCAGTGTGACTTGAGAGACTTTTCTCATATAACTCTTCGCCATGCTTTGTCTGCTGCAAGAAGGGATAGTGGAGCGCACTTTAGTGTCATCTAGTTTCAAAACATTGGTGGTATCGATGAAATGACAGCTTGTTTAAATTTAGCGGGTTGGTTGGATGGAATAGAGGATGAGCATAAAAATCGCGCCGTCTAGTTTGAGCAGAAAGTTTGAGACTGTTCTAACATTTTTTCGCTCGTTTTTATCACTTTGAAAAGTGGCGAAAGTGTGTTTTCTCCTCGTTTAGGTTGGGGGAAAAGTTTGTCTGTCAGGAATTTTTGCGTCACCGCAGCGGTACAAATTTGGCAAGATGTTTGAACGAACGAGCATCTGATACGGGCGCGTAAAAGTTGGAGCTGCGAGGAAAGATTTAAACTGCGATAAAAAACTACCCCAAGCTGGAGCTGCTGATAATACGTAATGAAACGAAGTACAACAG